>NC_132869.1:12240000-12865000 GCF_048164855.1 Canis lupus baileyi | reverse complement strand
GATATAAGAAAAGCTGAAAATTTGAAAATAGACTAAGCATCCTGACAGCTCAATTCAAAATTTAAGATGCCCCCCCCTTTTTAAAGATTTATTTATTTATTTTAGTGTGGGAGGGCAGAGGAAAAGAGAATCTCAAGAAGACTCCCCACTGAGCACAGAGCTGGACATGGGGCTCAATCTCACAACCCTGAGATCATGACCTGAGCTAAAATCGAAAGTCAGACACCTAATCAACTGAATCACCTGGGTGCCCCAAAGATGCTTTCTATAATAAAAACATAAAAACTTCTCAACAGATTCAAAGACAGTTAAATTAAAATTAAAGGAAGAACTGGGGTGACCTGGCTGTCTCAGTCAGTAGAAAATGCAATTCCTGATCTTGGGGTCATGAGTTCAAGCCCCACATTGGGAGAAGAGAATACTTAAAAATAAAATCTTACAAAAAAAAATTAAAGGAAGAACTACAAGGACAAGAGTAATCATGGTTTTCAGCTGTTTTAAAATAATTTAGGGGCAGCCCCAGGGGTGCAGTGGTTTAGTGCTGCCTGCAGCCCGGGGCATGATCCTGGAGACCTGGGATCAAGTCCCACGTCAGGCTCCCTGCATGGAGCCTGCTTCTCCCTCTGCCTCTCTCTCTCTCTGTGTTTCTCATGAATAAATAGATAAAATCTTTTTTTTTTTAATTTAGAATCTGATATTATTTAGGGGCCCCTGGCTGGCTCAGTCTGTAGAGCACATAACTCTTGATCTTGGGGTTATGAGTTCAAGTCCGATGTTGGGTATAGAGATTACTTAAATAAACTCAAAAATATGACAAAAAACTGCTTTCCTAGGCAATGAAGCAAATAAATAATTTTTTAAAAGAATATCATGTAGAATCTAAAATTATCTAAATTTAGAAAATGAAACTAATACTACTGGGAAGAAGGAATGCAAAGAAAAAGGTCTTAGAACTGAATCAAGGGATCCCTGGGTGGCGCAGCGGTTTAGCGCCTGCCTTTGGCCCAGGGCGCGATCCTGGAGACCCGGGATCGAATCCCACATCGGGCTCCTGGTGCATGGAGCCTGCTTCTCCCTCTGCCTGTGTCTCTGCCTCTCTCTCTCTCTCTCTCTGTGACTATCATAAATAAATTTAAAAAAAAAAAAAAAGCCAAAAAAAAAAAAGAACTGAATCAACAAGCAATCCATGTCTTCCCTGATAAAAATGGAGAGCTACATAAGAAGTAATGAAAGAAACAGCACTTTAAATCACCATCCAGGGGACGCTTAGGTGGCTCAGTGGTTGAGTGTTTGCCTTTTGCTCAGTGCGTGATCCCAGGTCCAGGATCGAGTCCCACATCAGGCTCCCTGTCAGGAGCCTGCTTCTCCCTCTGTCTATGTCTCTGCCTCTCTGTGTCTCTCATGAATGAATGAATAAATCTTTAAAAAAAAATAAAAATAAATCTCCATGAATTCCAGTGTCCTGCCTAGACCAATATAGGAGTGACTTTTTTTTTTAAAGATTTTATTCATTTATTCATGAGAGACACAGAGAGAGAGGCAGAGACACAGGCAGAGGGAGAAGCAGGCTCCATGCAGGGAACCTGATGCTGGACTCGATCCCGGGACTCCAGGACCACACCCTGGGCCAAAGGCAGGCACTAAACCGCTGAGCCACCCAGGGATCCCGTATAGGAATGATTTTATAAAAATAACTCATTTTATATGGGAAAGCAAAGATTTTGCATAAAATATTTTACTAAGTTAGCTTCGTGACTTATTCTTTCTCATAAAATTAATCCCAATTGCTCTACAAGTTACACCCATACTGTTTATTACTGTATGATAAAAATGTATGATTCTCTTTGGTATATTTTGATTATACTTTCATGGTAATCAATATATTGACAGCAAGTGGGAATTTCTGTTCATAGCAGGCTAGCATAGTGGTAAGTAGCAAGAATTCCAGCGTTCAAATTCTGACCCCAAAATGTATTGGTTGTATGACCTCAGGCAAGTTAGCTAAACCCACTACAACTCAGTTTCTACATTTGTAAAATAGAGATAAGACCTTTTATGAGGATTAAAAGATGATCCATACAAAATGCTTATTATTAATGCCTGATACATGGCCAGTATTCAAGTGTCAGCCATTATTTTAAAATTCTTAGGGAAGCAGAAAGAAATAGGTAAAAGAAAAGCAAAACAACAGTGTTAAATATAAGTGATATTAATCTAAATGCTACTAAATATTAATTGTTCTGTTTATAAGGCTAAATACAAATATTAAAGTTGATAATACTATATGAGTTATACATCTGAACTATTTTCTTTTCTTTTCTTTTTTTTTTTTTTTTTTACATCTGAACTATTTTCATGCCAGCCATGAGTCTGCACATGTCAAGACAGATATTAAACAGGTTTAAATTAAGCCAAGTTTCCGGCTGATAGGTACTTATCTAGACAAATATATATATATATATATATATATATATATATAGCTTTTTCACGTTTAAAAAATTAAAGACTGCTTAAAATGTTTTGTGTTTTTTTTTTCCTAAGGCTGAGGAAACACAAAACCACATAAAATGGTGAAGGTCAGTATATGAAGTGAACAAAATAAGACTTAAAAATAATCAAATATTTGCTATAAAGAATACGGATAGAAAAAAGTCTAAAAGGGAATCATTAAAATATAACCAATAACTATGGTGATAGAATTAAGAGTGATTTTTCTTCTCTTCCCAATTGACCAAATAGTTTGCAATGTAGTTATGCTAATTTTAAATTTCATGCATTTATTTTCATCATAATGGGATGGAGCCCTGGTCGGGGGATGTCTCTGTTCAGTGGGGAGTCTGCTTCTTCCTCTCCCTCTGCTCCATGCCCCTTTCCCTCACATATGCCCCCCTCAACTCGTACTCCCTCAATCTCCCCCTCTCTCAAATAAATAAACAAAATCTTAAAAAAAAAATAGCTTATGACAACCAAGAAAGCAGATTCATAAGACTGGAGGAAAAAAGACAAGGAATTAATTTTAGATCTTATTTCATAAACATAATTATGAATTCTTAGCCTCTCTTGAGAGGAATCTTCTGTTGGCACATATTCCCAGTAAAAGTTTGTGGGAGTATTTTTATTCATTAACAGATGATCACCATTTCAAACCACAAAGGTATAGAAATAATACAGAACAATTTGTCCTAAAGGTTCTGCTAACAAATGGTTAGAGCAAAGGCCCTTGCTGAAGTTTGGTTGGGAATCATATTTTATTCATGTCAGGTGGCAGAAATGGGTTCTCATGAGTTCTGAATAAGTTCTTAGCACTTTCATGGCAAAATTCTAATAAGGCATGAATAAAAGAGGGTCCCACAAAGAAGCAGAGAACTTAGCTAGAATAGAGAATTTACAACTCCATACCGGAATACAATCAATCTCCCGTCACGGCTCTTCACCTCCAGTATATTCTCTTTCTCCAACCTTCCTACCAATAATCAGGGATTCAAAGACAATGTATGTAATTAGAAGCTATTTAAAAGGTAACATGTAGGATGTGCTTTAAAATAATTCAGAGGTGGGTAAATGGGTGGGAGTACAGAGGAAACAAGATTGATCATGACTGTTGAAGCAGGTGAATAATACATGAAGTGTCATCACGCTACTTTCTCAGCTTTTTATTGTTAATTATTATGAAAGAAATCAACATATACAGAAGTTTTTTTAAGTGGCAAGTAACTTTTTAATAGTCACTACTCACCATTTTGTAAGTCTAAATAGTAAGGAATTAAGAAGAATCACAGCAACAACTACAATACTTACAAACCACTATACATGCAAGGCACTATTTAAAAAAAAATATTTTATTTGAGAGAAGGGGGCGGGGCTCAGAGGGAGATGGACAGAGAGAGAGACTCTTAAGCAGGTTCCATGCCCAGCACAGAGCCAAAATGGGGCTCAATCTTACAACTCTAAGATCATGACCTGAACCAAAACTCAAGAGTCTAATGCTTTTTTTTTTTTTTTTTTTTAAGATTTTATCTATCCATGAGAGACACAGAGAGAGGCAGAGATATAGGCAGAGGGAGAAGCAGGCTCCCCAAGGGGAGCCTGATGTGGGACTAGATCCCGGATCCCAGGACCATGACCTGAGCCAAAGACAGATGCTCAACCACTGAGCCACCCAAGCGTCCCAAGAGTTGAATGCTTAAGCAATTGAGCCACCTGGGCATCACCATGCAAGACACTATCCTAAGAAATTTTTTAAAAATACACACACACACACTCATTCATTTAATCCTTAAAATACTCTCTTAATCTGTCCAAGTTGCTACAACAACAAAAAACATAGACTTAGTAATTTATTAACAACAGAAATTTATTTCTCACAGTTCTAGAAGCAGAAGTCTGAGCTCAAGGTGCTAGCATTGGTTAAGTTCTCATCAGGGCCCTCTTGCTGATGCCTTATATGGTGGAAGGGGCTAGGGAGTTCTCTGGACCCTCTTTTATAAGGCACTAATCTCATTCATGAGGACTCCACCTTCATGGCTTAAGCACCTCCCAAAGGTTCCACCTAATAATGCCATCACAGCAGGAATTAGGATTTCAACATAGGAATTTTGGTAGGAAGACACAAACATTCAGACCACAGTAAACACTATTTAATTCCACATTTTACATATATACAAACTAAGGAACAAGGAGGTTAAGCAACTTTTGCAAGGTCACATAGTATAGTCAGGTTCAAACCTCGGTGGACTGATTCAGAGTATGTGCCTTCAATTACAATTACATACGTTAAAAAGAGGAGAGTAGAGAGACACATTATCAAGTCATTCAAATGTGTAGCAGCTTTGCCAAGAAAAGTATATATATGAAATCCCTGCCTTCCCCTTTTCAAGGAGCAAGTCTAACTCCAGTCAGAATTAGAACAGTGGTTCCCAGTCTTGGTTACACATTATAATCACCTAGAGGCCCAAGCCTTAAATCAGAATCTCGGAGGGTGAGAGCCGTTTGATTTTAAACCTTCCCAGTTAACTCCAATGGGCAGCCAAGGTTGAAAACCACTATTTTAGATGAAAGTTGTTTGGTTTTTAATGTATAGCCAAGAGCTAATTGAGGATATCCTACCCCTGCTGTAATTCTCGTACCTAATGGAGGAGAAACATACCATTTAACAATGCAGGACAAGAACAACTTAGCTTTTAATAGGTTAAGCACTGAATTACATGTGACCCAGTAATTCTATTCCCAGGTACATTAGAGAGAAATGAAAACATATGCCCACATAAAAACCTGTACACAAATGTTTAAAGCAGCATTATTGCTAACAGCCAAAAAGCAGAAAATACCCAAATGTCCATACAAGGGAGTACCATTCAGCCATAAAAAGGAATGCTTCATGCTGCAGCATGTATAAGGCTTGGAAGCATTATTCTAATTGATCAAAACCAGATACATAAGACCCTATATTGTATGGTGTCATTTATGTGAAATGTTCAGAATGGGTAAATCCATAGAGATAAAAAGTAGATTAGTGATTGCCAGGGGATGGGGGAAAGGGGGAAAGAGACTGACTACCAATAGTACAAGGTTTGTTTTGGGGATGATGGAAATGTTCTGAAATTAGTAGTAATGGCTACATAGCCTTATGAATATACCAAAAGCCACTAAATTGTATACTTTAAATGGCCAACTTTACATTATGTGAATTATGTCTCAATTTCTAAAAATTGTAGAAAGATTATTTAAAAGAACAGTCAAGAAAAAAAAAACAGTATGAGTAAGAATGAAAAGGAAGATGAGAAGGAAAACATTAATTTTGTAGCTTTTCCTATGCCAAACAATTTTCTGCCACAGTATAAAATATGTTACAGATTGTTAAAATAAATGATAGTAGCTGTAGAGTAGGCACCACTGAAGTAGAAAACTTGTACTTTATAGTCAATGGATCACTTCCTTTCTTCTCCAAAAAGAAAATCAGTGGTTGGAAAAAGGAGAGACCAACCAGGGATGCCTGGGTGGCTCAGTGGTCTGCCTTCAGCCCAGGGTATGATCCCGGAGTCCCAGGATCGAGTCCCACATCAAGCTCCATGCAGGAAGTCTGCTTTCTCCCTCTGCCTATGTCTCTGCCTCTCTCTCCGTGTCTCTCATAAATAAATAAATAAAATCTTTAAAAAAAAACAAAAAGGATAGAACAACCATGTTAAGAAATACACCCGATGTACTTCTTTATTAAGATCCAAGTACGAGGGGATTTCCGGGTGGCTCAGTGGTTTGGCGCCTGCCTTCGGCCCAGGGCATGATCCTGGAGTCCCGGGATCAAGTCCCATGTTGGGCTCCCTGCATGGAGCCTGCTTCTCCCTCTGCCTGTGTCTCTGCCTCTCTTTCTGTGTCTCTCATGAATAAATAAAATCTTTTAAAAAATATATGTATAGCTTAAAAACTAAAGGCCAAAAATGTAAATGTCCACTCCAGCTTAGATGAGATGGAATGACAAAGTTTAAGAAAATTTTAGAGGATTTTTATTTGCTTTACACAATAATGTACTTTCTACATATTCTTTAAAAGGACTTTTTACTTCTTTTAAGTTTTTATTTTAATTCCAGTCAGCTAACATACAGTGTTAGCTGAGTTTCAGGTATACAACACAGTGATTCAGTACTTCCATAAATCATCTGGTGCTCATCATGACAAATACACTCCCTAATCCCCATCACCTATTTAATCCAAACCCTCTCCCCACTACCAAAAAGTTATAAACATACATTGGTTTGGGGCCCCCGGGTGGTACAGTTGGTTAAGCATCCAGCTTTTGGTTTCGGTTCAGGTCATGATCTCATGGGTGGTAAGATCCAGCTCCGCTCTAGGCTCATTGGGGAGCCTGCTTGAAGAGTCTCTCCCTTTGCCCCTCCCCCAACTCGCACACAGGCCCTCAAATAAATAAATAAATACATGTTTTGGGGGGGGGGGGGAAGAACAAAAGACCAGGACTTTAAAATTTTTAAATGGGGATCGCTAGGTGGCTCAGCGGTTTAGCGCCTGCCTTTGGCCCAGGGCGCAATCCTGGAGTCCCGGGATAGAGTCCCACGTCAGGCTCCCAGCATGGAGCCTGCTTCTCCCTCCTCCTGTGTCTCTGCCTCTCTCTCTCTCTCTATGTCTATCATAAATAAATAAATAAATCTTAAATAAATAAAATTAAAAAAAATTAAATATTAAAAAAGAAAAAACCTCATACACTGGTTTTGTGGATAGGTTTCAGAATACTCTATTACTCTACAACTTCTGTACAGGACAGTCTATGCAATAGCTATAAGCCTGTGATAATGAAAAACTCTAGAAGATAAAAAATGTTGCAAGCTCCAAATGATACAAGAAATAGTGATATAAGGGGATTCCTGGGTGGATCAGCGGTTTGGTGCCTGCCTTTGGCCTAGGGCGTGATCCTGGAGACCCAGGATTGAGTCCCAAATCGGGCTCCTGGTGTGGAGCCTGCTTTTCCCTCTGCCTGTGTCTCTGCCTCTCTCTCTCTATGTCTATCATGAATAACTAAAATCTTAAAAAAAAAAAAAAGAAAAAAGAAAAAAAGAAATAGTGATATAAATAGCATTTTTTTTTAGCATCCAGGATGTCTGTGGGTATTTCAATTCTCATTTCTATAAAATTATAAAGTTTCTTAACCACTGTTTAGGATAGTAAAATGCTGATTTTAAAAATCCAAACTCTCAATAGATGATGTAATATATACAAGAAAATCCTAAATTATTCCTACTCTTTGGCTTTTTTCTTTCAGCAATCAGATACAAACAAAAATACATTAGTTCCAGTATTGTTTATAACGTTGAAAAATTTTGAAGCAATCTAAATAACCAATGACAGGGGACTTGACTGAATAATTATGGTACAACTACATGATGGAATACTATTCAGCCATTTAAGACTATTTTTGAAGACTATATTCTTTCATATTTAATCTTTTTTTTTTTTTTAATTTTATTTATGATAGTCACAGAGAGAGAAAGAGAGAGAGGCAGAGACACAGGCAGAGGGAGAAGCAGGCTCCATGCACCGGGAGCCCGATGTGGGATTTGATCCCGGGTCTCCAGGATCGCGCCCTGGGCCAAAGGCAGGCGCCAAACCGCTGCGCCACCCAGGGATCCCTCATATTTAATCTTAATCAAATATATATAAGTACATAGTTTGAGATGTCAAATAGTTCTACAGCAGTAATGAATAGCAATTCCCCTGCCTCCCCTTGTGCCAAACCAATTCCTGATTCAAGGAGCCAAGAGGCAGAATTTTCAACAGTACTAGCTGTTCCAGTGTTTAACTTCAAATTCCTAAATCATATGTTTATAGTGTTGTTTCTTGATATTTTCTAACTTTGTGGATATCATCCATGAACTTTCTACAATGAAGGTATTTTGCTCTTATACCTCTTCATCTCCTATTTTGTACATTTGTCCTTATAGATTGGTCGGCTAATTAAATTCTTGGGTGGAAATCAGAAGTCCTGAAGCAATAAAGAAATCTGTTTAATTTTGGCTCTCCCAGTCAAATACAGATGACCATAAAATCTGTCCCTCAAATAATACTTTTATTAATTCCAAAGAACCAGGTTCCATGGAACATGACTTGGAAACTACTTACCTACAGAAACTTCTGCTCAATTAATCAGTTATCTGGGAACAAAGTTTCTGCTCAATTTTTTTTTTTTTAAGATTTTATTTATTTATTCATAGAGACACAGAGAGAGAGAGAGAGGCAGAGGCACAGGCAGAGGGAGAAGCAGGCTTCATGCAGGGAGCCCGACGCGGGACTCGATCCAGGGTCCCCAGGATCAAACCCTGGGCTGCAGGCGGCGCTAAACCACTGCACCACCGGGGCTGCCCTCTGCTCAATTCTTATCTCAGAAAATAGTCTCTGAAAAATAAATCTTGGAGATCATCCAGTCCAACTTCTTTATGTTAAGAGAATAAAATGCAGCACTTCTAGCTCTTAGGTTCTTTCCACAATATACAATCTGTTCTGGAGGAGGGGGAGGTGGGAACCGACTTGATGGTAACCGAGGACAAAGCAGTTGTTTGCAGAGTTCTGTGGTCTTAGGAGGGCACACCAGACCAGGACCCACCTGAAGAAGAAAACTAAGGGCAAGGTTGTCAGAAGAGAATGTAGTGAAATCTAGCTATGGTGACTGCCCAGAGACAGCTGAGAGTTCCCTTAATACTTATGGAGATTCAGCAGTCTGTGTAGCCTGAAAGTTTAGCAGAAAGAGATCCTAGTCCCCGAATATCTCCTTCTTAATTCAGTCCACGAACGTTTTTTAAGCATTTAGCTATTAAATAAGGGAACATATTCTGATATCAGGAAAACTATCCTTTCTTTTTAAATGTATATTTTATTTAGGATATGGAAAATCTTCTCCATTGCATCTAAACATATACAGTTTCCAGGTTTTCAATTTTGCCTCTCTACAATACTAACGTCTTCCTAGCTTAAGGCTAAGACCATATCAACTAATGTTAAGGCCAGGTTGGGCTGAAAATGATTTGCTTTAATTCTCCTGTAACTAAACTTCCTACTTCTAGATTAGGTGAGATAATTTAATAAATTGTGTTGATTGAGCATAATGTAGTGGCTAATAACATAGACCCTGAGGTCAAACAGACCCTGAGTTCATCCTAGCTCTGATACCTAGGCAATTTACCCTAACCTATTCAAGTCTGTTTCCTTGTACATTAGGATAACAGTTCTATCTCCCAATGTAGTCTCACAAATTAATTGATGTATGTGAAGTGTTTAGCCCCCAGTAAAGACTCATGTTATTTATGTTCACTGTCTGTGGTATCTGACTGTTTTGAGAGGCTAATCCAAAAGTTACCGGGTGAACTTAGAATCAGAGCCAAAATACTTTGGATTGTTGGAGTGAATATTTTACTCAAGCAGGGTGAACCTTGCTAGTCATCCCCACCTCACAGCTACATCTCATGTCATAATAGTAGCTCTTTCTTGAAGACTCAAAAGATGAATAATGGAGAATAAACAAAGAATAGAAATAAGGACAATAGAGAACAAAGTAGAAATTCAGACATAGGCCATCACTTTTAGGGTAAAAGAATTTAGTTTTTCTTTAGGAATATGTTTATTACTCTTAGATCTCATTTTTCAAAATAAAGATTGTATTTATTTATTCATGAGAGACACAGAGAGAGGCAGCGACATAAGCAGAGGGAGAAGCAAGCTCCACGCAGAGAGCCCAATGTGGGACTTGATCCTGGTACTCCAGGGTCATGCCCTGAGCTGAAGGCAGATGCGCTCAACCGCTGAGCCACCCAGGTGTCCCTAGATCTCTTTTTAATACGAAACATTAAAAATGTTCACACATAGGGGTGCCTTGGTGGCTCAGTCAGTTAAGCGTCCGACTCTTGATTTCAGCTTGGGTCTTGATCTCAGGTTCGTGAACTCAAGCCCCCAAGTTGGGTTCCATGCTGGGCACGGAGCCTTAAAAAAAAAAAAATGTTCACACATAAAGAAGGAAGGAAGGAGGGGCACCTGGGTGGTTTAGTCAGGTAAGCATCTGCCTTCAGCAGCTTGGGTCATGCTCCTGGGGTCCTGGGTTCAAGCTCTGCATCAGGCTCCCTTCTACCTTTCCCTCTGCTGCTCCCCCTGCTTGTATGCTCTCTTGCTGTCTCTCCCTCTCCATCAAATAAATAAAATAAATACATCTTCTTAAAAAAACAAAAAGAAGGAAGGACAAAAGGAAGGAAGGATGCCCATGGACAAAAAGTACAGGTGTACAATACTCAAAATAGTCTAGGTTACACCAAAAAGAGTCCCTGCTCTGATTAGGAAATTTAATTCTTTCTAAAGTCATTTAGATGGAGCTTTATTTATGTTAAGGTTAGTTTCCTCTTTTTACTTCCTCTCTCGCTTCCTTTCTACTTCCTTCTATGAGAACAATGTTACCATTCTTATAAAACTCAAAAACTATTCAAGTGTAAGAAGTATACCACTGTATCATATCTATTAAATGCCTTGGTTTCAAAGAGTACTGAAGCACATGATTCAAGACAGAAACCATACTGCTGAGAAAATACCACTAAAATCAAGAACCAAAAAGATCAAAATTACACTTCAGTTTTAAAGAAGTACTGTTTATAACTTAATTGCTGAAGTCCAACACCTAGTTTTCAAATCCTGCTCAACCCTGGAATTTCCATAATTCTACTCTAAGTGACCAGAATATAATCCTAGGAAGGTAGATCTACATGTGGTTATAATCAATTATATTAGCACCATCTAAAAGAAAGGCTATGAAAACAGAAAAGAGATGCTCTGTAAGAGTTAAGCAAGAGGCTCAAGAATGCAGCATTCATTCTCCAAGTAGGAGAGACATACAATCTAGCAGACTTAATTATGGTACGGTACATGCCAAGGAAGACATCAAGTGTGAGGCAGGATCAACTAGCAAGGCTTTACCTTGCCTGAATGAAATATTAACCCAAGTCATCCAAGTATTTGGCTCTGATTCCAAATTCACTTAGAACCTTTCTGGTTAGCTTCTCAAACAGTATGATACTAGGAAACAGATACCAGAGATAGAGAACTCAGGTCCCTGGAAAAGAATATTCTCCATGGTAGGTTAATATAGTGGCATTCTTGGGGTGGCTGGGTGGCTCAGTAGGTGACACATTTGATTTTGGCTCAGATCATGATCTCAGGGTCCTGGGATCAAGCCCCATGGCAGGTTCCATCCTCAGCAGGGTCTACTTATCCCTCTCCCTCTGCCCCTCCCCCTGCTCATGCTCCTCTCTCAAATAAAGAAATTAAAAAAAAAAAAAGTGACATTCTTCTTCATACAAAAGGCAATACAGTGTAGTGGTTAAGTGCCCAATACTTGGAGACATGTTTTTAAATCCTGACTGTTGCTTAATTTACTTCTCTGTGCTTCAGGGTTTTTTTCATTAGATGAGAATATAATGTTTATTTTGAGCATTTTAAGGATTGAGTTAATTCATCCTAAGCATTTAAACCTTGGCTGGTATGTAGTGTTCAATCTTTATTGATCTCTACAGCCCGATGGGTTCATAGGTCTCAGATAATCCACAGTATAGCTATTTCCCCTGGAGCTGAAGTGGAAGAGCAAGGTTCTTGTCTCATGGAGTTTCATCTCAGGATGAATCTCTCGGACAAGGGAGACTGAATAAAGTGATAGAGTTTTATTTTTCTTCTTTTTTTTTTCCAGTTTAAAAGCAACATTTATAAATAATGAAAACAAGATACAGTGGATAGCAGCAAGATTTTTCAGCTCCCATGAGCTCTTGTGCAAGAGCAAACAGTGTCTGTTCTGTCCATGCATTGCCCCAATCCAGTTCCAGGAGGTCAGGAGAAAAGATATGTGAAGGGGGTGAAAGAAAATCTCGAGAGAAAAAGAGTGTGCAAGGAACATGTGTCCTGAAGAGGACACATTCCACCATCAGGTGTGGAATCCGAAGAACAAAGCAACATCAGTTCAGATTTTAAAACAACACCTTATCCTGTGCTATGTCACTCCACAACTAGGCTGTCCACGGGTTTGTGTCCAGCTGTCAGGGGGGCAGAATCACACACTCCCAGAGTAGAAGCACGTCCACGCTTGGTGAGGCGGGGTGGCGCTCTCCATGCTGAGGGTAAGTCCACAAAGCCCCTGATGATCCCAAAACTCTGTCCCTTGTTGCTGTACCCCTGCCACCTCTGACGGGGCTGCTATCATCGCCTGGGAAGCACTGGCTCCTAAGGCTGATCTGTGGCTGCTTAATGAGGGTTTTATTTAGGAGATTTCAGTGGAATACCATCTAAAGAGGAATTATAATTTTTATGATTCCTATCTATTTCTATTATAATTTTTCATAATTGCTAAACATCTCTTGTGATTTTGAGAATCGAAATCCAAGCATGATCAACCCTAAAAAAATTGTGATTTTAGACTATCAAAAAAGTGTCACAATGTAAGACCTCAGTAATCATGCCAGAATATATTATATATGCATACAGAGTGGGCAGGGTGGCTTTAAAAGGCAGACACAGAAGACAGGTTTTGAAGGGCTTGTATTCTCTACCAAGAAGTTTGGATTTTATTTTATAAGTCTAAGAGGCCATCTAAAGGTAAACTCAATTGTCAAAGCATTGTTCAAATAAATTTAAATCCAAGTTACAGATCTCACAAAAATCAAGACAATGGGAGGATTCCACAGAAATATACTTATCAGTGATTTAAATATATTAGTAGCAATACAACCTAAAATGGAATCAAAATCAAAATGTCAGTGAATTTAAATGAGTGCAAACGGAACACCACCTCCACCACTAATATTACAAAAGGAACAGTACATGCTGTTTCCTGGCTCTACAATCCACTTCCTCCAGTTGTTGGAGGCACTGGATCCATCTGTTTCAAGTCTCTATCCACAACAAAGAAAAGACCAGTCTTTGTCATCTGGTCTTCTCTCAATCTACAGAACCGGAATCCAAATACAGCACTAGAATAAAAAAGTTCAGCACTACTGAAAGCAAGCAACATCATATATTATAAACACTAAAAAATACATAACACTAAGAACAAACACAACTAAAAAAACAGACTTCCAGAATGCTTTAAGACAGGAACCAAAGCAAGTGAGAAAAAGCACTTTAATTCAGAAGGGAAAAAAAGGCAGCTGATTTCACAAAAATGTCGGAAGAGCAAACATCCTCTTTTTCCCTTTTGCTATTCTAATCTACTTTCATCTGGTGAAACAAGATAAGTAAGTTTGCTAGAATCATGTCACAATAGTGAATGCCACCACTGAGTTCTTAGAATTTTGAAGTCCACTAGCCTAGTCCAATCTTCACTTTATTTCAAAAATGAGTAGGTTAGTTCCAAAGCAGTATTTTCCAGAGTGCAGAGCAAGAACACTAGATCATTTCAGCTGTTACGTAAGCAATAGTTATTTAAGTTACATATTTACTATAATGCATACTAGAAAAAGGTATACATAAAAACCATGACTTCACAGGTTATCACTATGGAAGAAGGTAGTGTAGAAAACAAATCTATTAAAAACATGAAACAAAATAACACAATCTTCTAAAAGGCAAAATTTATGATGGTGGTATGGTTCACGAGGAGTGAAATACTGACAGCTGTCCCATGAACCACAGGGCCTGTTTTTTGTTTGTTTGCTTGCTTCCTTCCTTCCTTCTTGGCTTAAGGTTGTGTTCTGAATGATTAGAAGTGATGCGACCTTCAGTTAAGTGATCCTATTACTATGCTAAAGCTCATTTAAAATAAAAGCAACAAACACTAAGATGCATACAGAAATACTACTGTTTAAAGGAAAGAGTGCCATACTGTTAATAATGGTACAATAAGGCATTGCTATCCTGGAACTAGAATAACAGCAATTTTGTATATACCACAAGCACCTAACAAAACAAAACAGCCTAGTAATAAGATAAATATTTGAGCTGTAGGCTGTTATATGACCATTCTATTTACTTTCACATGACCTGTCCAAAAAAAAAAAAAAAAAAGCATGATAATGTGAACAGAGGTGTTCTTCCTAATACTTGCTAATATTTATGTGAATGTGTCTTTCTCATTATCTCTTGCCAAAGGCACGAATGACAGCTGACCCTTAGATGCATTAGGCATCAACTGTGATGGGGGAAGAACATTAGTTTTTTCGAAATCTTAACTATGAACTATTTTAAGTTTACGTCTCAAAGTATTCTAGCTAATGATGTGCCATGAATTTTCCAGGCTAGGCAAGAACGCCGGAGAACCATTTCTATTTGGTCGTATCTGCTGTATTTTTTACTGGCACATCTGAAAGCCAGTCTTAAGGACATAAAGGCAGAGGGAGTAATACTGCTCTCAGCTCTTGAAATACCTTTGAAATACCTGTTACTGAGAAGCTACGTTATTTCACACGGCTGAGGGAATGCTGTCAGAAGCTGCCAGTATCCAAACACCCCTCCTCAGTTGCCCCCTGCTCCCTGAAGATGACTAGCACAAGGCAAAAATGATACTCCCTTTTCATCTCCTTTTCCCAACTTTGATGTCTTTCGGTTTCCTCTACCCTTACCTACCTTTCCTAAAATGGTGGTGACTAAAGATGAAAAAAAAGGATGCGATGAAACAGCACTTTCCAGGACATCCCGCCCCTCCCCCCCCCCCAACAACTCCAGCCTGGAATCGTAAAATCCAGTGTTCCAGGGATCCTTCGTGCGTCTACAGTAAAGCCGCGAATCCGGATGGACTTTCCTCGAGAGCACGGACTCTGCGATGCCACGCACCTCAGACACCTCCAAACTCTAGCTCAGAGTCATTCGATCACTGTGGTCACATACAATTAATCCCGACCACAGCAACACTGCAGGGGTGGGGGAGTGGGAGTTTACCTCCGCTAGGTTTTGAGGCGGGGTTCAACCAACCACCATCCTGCCGCCCTTCCTCCGCCGGCCCCGCGGTGGTTTCCTGGCAGCGCGGGTCCTTGCTTCGGGCCCGACCTGCCCAGTCCGGGCCAGAGCACCCCCCACCCTCCCCTTTAGACCGACCGCACCAAGTTTTAAACCGTCACGGGAATCCCCTTGCTTCTTGGGAACTGGATCCCGATCTCCAACCGAGTTGCTCCCTCAACCCCCCTCCCGAAGGCTCACCAAGCAGTTCCGGCCACTCCTCTCGCGCGGCAGCGGCTCGGACACCCCCCGGACGGGACCTGGACCTGCGTCCTCCCGGCGCCTGCGCGCGCCTGGCCCGCGCGCATGCGCACTGCCTCGGCC
Source organism: Canis lupus baileyi (assembly GCF_048164855.1). Classification (NCBI taxonomy): domain Eukaryota; kingdom Metazoa; phylum Chordata; class Mammalia; order Carnivora; family Canidae; genus Canis; species Canis lupus. The sequence goes on along the minus strand of NC_132869.1, from coordinate 12,849,223 downwards.
GCGCGGGCGCGGACACCGCTGGCGCCGGAGCCAATCACCGTCTGAGGGGTTTACATCTCCCTGCCACGCAGGCGGGGAGCCTGGGGACTCACCCGTTAGCCGGATAATTCGGATCCCTCCCGAAGTGCAACAAACATTTGTTAAGGGTAAACCGTTTACTGGAAGAAAAGAAGGCGAAAAGAACGCCTTCCCTGCCTTCCGGGGCCTTTCGATCTGTCTAGATTGGAGATCGACATGGAAACAAATGATAGTGCATAGAATACAGTGCGTGGCATTGGAAACGTCCGAGGCGGGCTTGGCGCACAATGAAAGAAGAGCCTTATTCTTAGGGATGTTTGGAAGGGTTCCCAGAGGAAGTGGCTTTTCAATCAGGAAGGCTAAGTAGTTCTCCCAGAAGTCTGGGGTGGAGGGCCACAGTTTTTTCCAACCCGTGGGAACAGCGTGTGCCATTAAGAACATAGCGCCTTCGGTAAATTCCTCGTAATTCATCCTAGTTAGAGGCTTACAGCTCATTGTGTATCTCCGGGTGAAGTGGACAATAAGCTTTAAATAGTCAAGTCGGCAATGGGTCCGATCTTGGAAGGTTTTGCACTTTTGGACTAGTGAGCCTGGACTTTATGCTATGACCTCAGAGAGCCATTGAAGGATTTTTAAACGGGTTCAGGAACTCTTCTAGGCGCCTCAAAGAATAGAGCACAATGCTGGAAATTTAAAAAAAAAAAAAGTATTTCAGAGAAGAAATAATGGTTTTGGGAGAGAGAGAAGATACCTCCTCAATTATAAGAGGAAGTAGGTGTTTTATGTTTAGTAACAGGAAGTTAAAGAAGTTCTCATCTGATGACCTCTGTTTTCTCTATGAAGTAGGAGATGATGTCATCTAATAGAAAAGAAGTTGGGAGGTTTTTTTTTTTTTTTTTTGAGATTTTATTTATTTACTCATGAGTGACACAGATAGAGAGGGAAAGACAAAGGCAGAGGGAGAAGCAGGTTCCATGCATCCATGCCGGGAGCCCAGTGTGGGACTCCATCCCAGGACTCCAGGATCATGACCTGGGCCAAAGGCAGAGATGCTCAACCGCTGAGCCACCCAGGTGCCCCTGGAGTTAGGAGTTTTAAGGCAAGTGGAGAGTTTTGAAATATTGTTACAGAAGTGATAGAACAAGTTGACCTTGAACAAGTAGTCGGACTGTTAAGCAGTGTCTAGGGCCTGTATAAGATTGGTAAAAGTGAACTCTCCAGCTTCTAACCTCCTGTGTGACTTACTAAAGCAGCAGTCACTTCTTCCACTTCTGGGCAGAAGTGGACAAAATGTATGGTTGAGTTTATTTATGGTTGGGATAATGCTATGGTTCTCAACCAGAGGCATCTTGGCCTTTGAAGATGACAGGGATTGGAGTGGGGGATGTAAAGGATGTAACGTAAAGGCATGTAAAGGACATGAAGGTGGGAGATACTATAGGCATCTAGTGTCCAGGGATGCTGTTAAGCACCCTACAATGCACAGGACAGCACAAGAATTATCTCCAAATAGCACCTGGGTGGCTCAGTTGGTTAAGCGTCCAATTCCTGATTTCAGCTCAGGTCATGATCTCAGGGTTTTGAGATCCAGCCCCACGTTGGGCTCTGTGCTGGGCTTGGAGCCTGCTTAAGATTCTCTCTCCCTCTTCCCCTCTTCACCTCTAAAAAAAGTTATCTCCAAAGTATCAATAGTGCCAAGGTTAAGAAGCCTTGACCTAGGGGTACCCAGGTGGGTCAGTCAGTTGGGTGTCCTATTCTTGGTTTCACCTCAGGTTGTGATTTTGGGATTATGGTGTCAAACACTGGGCTCCACACTCAGCTAGGAGTCTGCTTCTCTCCCTCTGTCACACCCTGCCCTCCCTTCACCCCCTGCTCTCTGTCTTTGTCTCTCTCTCAAATGAATAGAATAAATCTTTAAAAAAAGAAAGAGAAAGAAGAAAGAAAGAAAGAAAGAAAGAAAGAAAGAAAAGAAAGAAAGAAAGAAAGAAAGAAAGAAAGAAAGAAAGAAAGAAAGAAAGAAACCCTGATCTATGATTACCTTGATGCTCACCAATGGCTCATCTTACTCTTCTACAAGCTTTTCCTTGGACTATAGCCCTGAACTTTTAGGGTAAAGTAGTCCTTCCATTGCATACTTTTGAAGGAGAGTAGAATGAGCATGTACCTGAGACCTTGAGTGTTTCAAGGACTTGTGATGTCACAAATACAGAATTGGAATAGTTCTTCAGTCCTCTAGATACAAATCTGGACTTCTACATAGTTGAAGGGAGGTGCTTGCTTTGGTTTTAGGTATTGAAGATCTTGTTAAACACAGACATTGTTAGAACTTCAATAATATAGGAGTAACGCTTCACACCATTATTAATCTTAATGTAACTTGATTTATCTGATTAGCTGTAGTTACTAAAATAGGATCATGAGAGAATGAATATGGGCTACATTTAATAAAGGAAATAAATATGGTAAGTATTAATAAAAATATCATCATAGGTATTCATGGATTTTTTTTGCTTTATGACAGGCACCCATTCATAGATAGGCACTTGACCTGCATTATGTCATTTAATCCTAGCAACCCCCTGAGAGATACCATTATCCCAATTTTAACTGTGCAGAAACTGAGATTCCAAGAAAACTTGTAATTTGCCCAAAGTCATAAATTAGTAGAAGCTAGGTCAAGATTTGAACTCATATCTGTCTGTCCTCAAGCTCTTAGACCTTCCATTAAACATCAGTAGGTTTTACAAGGCAGGAGTGGTTGGAAATTTAGCTTAAACAATTGCCACTGCATAAAGGGAATGCTGGTGATTTAGGAAGAGAGTAGAAGCAACAGGGAGGCCCAGAAAGAGCAAAACGAATGAAAAAAGAACTAAGGAGGCTGGTCACAGGTGCGTTCAGGGCTGCAGAGTAACTTCTGCAAGCCGACCTGCCTTTGATCTTTCTTTTCCAGTAAAGTCTCTTTACCCTGTGTCCGTTGTTCACTCTTGTGTGTTCAAATAAAGCTAGATTATTGAGAAAGGCGGACTGCAAAGAGGAAAAAAAAAAAAAAAAAGGAGCGTGACGGCGGCGGTGTGCGCCTGCGCGCTGGCGGCGGCGGCGGCGGCGGCGGCGGCGGCGGTGGTGCCCGGGGGGGAGGGGGCCCGGAGTGGGCCGCCGGACCCAAAACTGAGAGGGGCCTAGGGGACCTCCCTCGCTGGGACCTTGGCGGCCCGATGGAGTAAGAGGGGTCGGCTGTGAGTGTGAGTATCGAGGCGCCGGGCTGCGTTGGGGCGTATGGGAACGGCGGGGTCCTGGTGGTCTGCCCCTAAGGTTTCGGGCTGCAGGACGCGCGGCCGGGCTTGTGCTCCTGCAGGCTGCGGCGCCGCTGCGCCCGGGTCCTCCCCGCTCCCTGAGCCCGCGCGTTTTACAGGCAGACGGTGCTTCTGGCTTCGGGGTACAGATTCTCGCGGGGGCGTTCCGGCTCTGCTTCTAGTCCCAGCAGGAAACGCGCTTGCAAGAACCTTGACCTTTAGGGGAGGCCGCCGACCTCTTTCGGCCCCCGGTTCCGCAGGGATCTCGTAGGTCTAGGTGCTTAGAGGCCTACGGGTCACAGGCCAGGGACACCTTTCGACCTCTAGTGACTGACAGCCTCCGTTCTTTTGCCTCCTTCCGTCTTCTCTCCGGGTGGGATGCGTCTTAATAATAGCTACTAATTATGGAGCGCGTACTGTGTGTCAGCTTAATGTTTAGCCCGAATCTCGGTGCGTAATTACGGGGAGGAAATGCTTTGCACCCCACTCCCCCTTGAGTCTGCTCAGTTTAATCATCCTTGAGACTCAGAGTAAACCATTTTATTGGGAAGTTTGAGATTTCCATGGCTTTTAGAAACTTTAGACTGCCGTTCTAAGGGAGGTTCTCTTACCTAGCAAATAGGTGCTTTATCCACCAGAATGGTTTATATCGAATTTACTCAAGCCGAAAGAACTTTTGCACACTAAGAGCCCTTGCTATTCTAAACCCCAGGGGAAATCCTAAACTTGTTTAAATCCCTGTTCTCCAGTTTAGTTGTGAATGAAACAATGGAGGATAATATTTTGATTCAGTTAGGACTTATTTGGCATCTGCTACATATGTGCCAAATACACTGAGGTTTGTCACAAAAATTGATGAGATACCGTAATGGAAAGTGTTGTTTTGTTTTGTTTGAAGCATATTTCAGATTAGGTCACTAAAAGTTTGATGTCAATTTGCTCAAGCTAACCTAGCTAGAGTAAGTGGTGAAATTCATATCTGCCAAGGCTCATCTTTTTCCAGACACACCAAGTTAAATATTCTAAGCATTTTTGAGAAGCAACTACCTAACAGTTTTAGTTTTTAGAATTAACTTTTCAGTCTAGAAAATAGTAGGTGCCTTTAAAGGTACTAGCTAGTTTTTGAAGAAAACTTCAACATGACTTGGAAGGTGGTAAGAAGGTGTGAAGGAATCTGATGGAGTTAGTTCAGAAGGAATTGCTTTGATTGAAAGGAAGATACTTAAAAAGGAAAAACTGGAAATGGTTTGGAAATTATTTATCTAGGTTAGAGCACAGCACATGTAATCTACTATAGAAGAGGCTCTTGTACAAGGAATAGTGGTAGGTGCTAGCTGGCTTGGTTCTGGCACCGGGAATGGCTCTGTGAGAAATATACATATTGTGTATTTTGTGATTGGAATATCTTAGGGGGAAGTTTAAGATTAATTTGTGTATCCAGTGTATAAGAACACATAGGCAGAGAATTTGAATATGAATATCCCAGTTGCACACTCAGCATGCTAACTCTCTAATTGAAACCTTAGAGTCAGTTGGGTTTTTTTCCTCTTAGAATCTAATCTGAAAGAGACTACCAAGAAATGAGAGTTCCTAGGAGTTGACCAGTAGAGGACTGGTTAAATAAATTATGCATTTGTTAGAATGAGCCAGCTCCCTCTGTGTGCTAATACTGAGTAATAACCAACATATATTAAGTGAAAAAAAAGTGCAAAAGAGGTTTTGTTTTGCAATCTTTTTTTTTTTTTAAGTTTATGTATTTGCGTATATATGTATAGAATATCTCTGGAAGAATATGTAAGAAACTGGTAACAGTGACTGGAGGTGCATGTGGCTGGGAAACAAGGGGAAGTGAATAATTTTCTGTATAAGTTTTTAAGAATTTTTTTATGAAACCTTTAAGCATCCAGAAAAAGGGAGGAAATATTATTTTTTGGTTTTTTTTGAAATATTGAATCCATGTAAATTGATCATTTTAAAATCTGTTGTTACATTGCTGTATTTGCTTTTATTCCTGACATCTCTAAATAACTTTAATATACGGCTCTAATAAAAAGAACAATTTCCTGCTTAACCTGTTAACATAATCACACTAAACAACTAATTCTTCCATATTATATAATACCCCGTGTTTCTTAAAATTTCTCCATATTGGGGGCGCCTGGCTGACTCAGTCAGAGGAGCATGTGACTCTTGATCTCAGGGGTTGTGAGTTTGAGCCCTATGTTGGGTGTAGAGATTACCAAAAAAATTTTTTAATTTCCCCAAATTGTCCTTCCCCACCCCCCTTCTGTTTTGGATCTTATTTACAATTAAAGTCTATGCATTGTATTTGGCTGTTATGTCTCAAAATCTTTTAAAATCTAAAAGTTACGGCAGCCCGGATGGCTCAGCGGCTTAGTGTTGCCTTCAGCCCTGGGCCTGATCCTGAAGACCCGGGATTGAGTCCCACGTTAGGCTCCCTGCACGGAGCCTGCTTCTCCCTTTGCCTGTGTCTCTGCCTCTCGGTCTCTCATGAATAAATAAATAAATAAAAATCTTTAAATAAATAAACAAACAAAATCTAGAAGTCACCTTTTTTTCTCCCTTTCTCTTTTTTTCATCCTGACTTGTTGAAAAGACCTGGTCAATTGTCTGAATTTATCTGATTGATTTCTAGTGATATTCCTTAGGTGGTTACTGCTAAACTGGAAAGTACAGGTAAACACTTAATTGGATTCAGGTTAAACACTTTGGGGACGGTAATAGCTTAAGCTATGTACTCTTTTTTTTTAAAGATCATGTGAGGGGATTGAATTAAATCAAATCTAGAAGCTATGTACTCTTGTTTTTCCCCTATTAATGATGCTGTGATTAGTTAGTGGGTTCAATGGTAAATCTGAGTTTTTCATTGTAAAATTGTATTTCTTCCCTTAAAACCAGATGTAAGCCCTTTTGTGTTTTTAAAATTTAAAACTAGTGTTACCAATTCAAAATATAAATAATTACCTTTAAAAAGACAAAGCTTACTGGAAAATATTGCTGCTCCTTTTTTTTTTTTTTTTTTTTTTTTTTTTTTTTTTAATTTTGTTTAGACATTGAGTGAGTGAGCTTGAGCAGGGGAGGGGCGGAGGAAGAGGGAGAGAAATCCCCAGCCGCCCTATGAGGCTCCATCCCACAGCAATGCAATCATGACCAAAGGGAAATCAAGAATCTGGACACTTAACCAACTGAGCCACCCAGGCACTCCATGTTACTGCCTTTTTTTTTTTTTCCCTTAAATTAGAGAGAGCATGGGATTGGGGTCGGGGAGGCAGAGGCAGAGGATCCTAAGCAGGCTCCTTGCTCAGAGCCCCCTATGCAGGGCTCCATCTCAGAATCCTGAATTCATGACCTGAGCTGGAATCAAGAGTCCAGTGCTTAACCAGCTGAGCCACTCAGGTGCCCCATGCTGTTGCTTTTTAAAACAATCCCTGATAACTAGGTGTAGTATCTCATTTTATAGAAGAGGAATTTGAAATTCAGAGATTAAAATTTACTCAAGGTAATAGACTTAAGTATTTTTATTTACTTCCAAGTTCATGCTTTGCCACCATATTTTATAAACTATGAACTGGTATATAAATGTAAAATTGTTATTACTCCTAGTAGTTATGCTACTTGTCCCTTATATCCTTTTGGACAAGTAATCAGTATCTATTGATATTAAACATTTTGGAGTGTCATTAAATGGGGATAGATCTCTGAATGTTTTAGTCTATAATGAACCATTTTGAAATTTCAAAATACTGCATGCATGTCAAAATTCTTGATGATTTCTGGAGTTCCAAAAAAGTTCTATACATGGAAGCATTATGCAGTCTTGGTTGTTGCGCCTAAAGTCTTTGAGGTTTATAAAAATATGAGTTAAAAAATAAAAAAAAATAGTATATGTGTATTATTGTTTTAATTTTTTGAAAAGTACAAAAAGAACTGTAGTGAAAACCTGCACACCTTCAGTTTTTTCCCCACAGGCAGTAACTGTTACCAGTTTCTTGGGTATCCCACTAGAGATACCCTGCATGTTTATGTGTATGCCATTAGTATAAATTTTGACATTCTTATATAGAAGTATCTTAGTAGCATAACCTAAAATAATATTGTTAAAGGTTATACTCCAGCTTTTATTGTTTATATTCCAAATGTCTTTGCTAACTTGTATTCATTCATTCAACAGTATTGAGTACCTATTCTATATTAGATGATGTGGCAACTCATAGGAATAAAATGATGAACAAGACAGGTGTTCCTGCTAGCTGTCAATGAGCTTACCTCCTAATGGGAGAAGTAGTCATTAAGCAAATAATTATACTAATAACTATAGCAAAGATTCACTACCTGCTTTGTGCCAAATGCTTTATGTGGATTTTTTATTTATTCCTCATTCCTTTTTTATTTATTCCCTATGATATTGATACTAATAATACTTTTATTTTATGGATGCACAGAAATATTAAATTACTTGGTCAAGATTGCACACAACTAGTAAGTGATAGAGCCAGGTTTCAAACATAAACAGTCTGGCTATAGAGATCTTGCTGTCTTCTTTAATGCAGTGGTTTTTAATGAGTTTGAGATTATCGCCTAGGGAGGTGTGGAAATTTGTGGGATGTTCTTTGATTTCAAAAATCATTGAGAGGATGACACTGACTTTAGTGGATGGAAATCAGGGTTGTTAGACATCTTGCAACGTAAAGGACATCCCTACCCTATACGGTAAAAAATTGTTACACATTTTGCATCACTTTCAAATGTCCCAGAAGATGTTCATGTAGGTAAAAAATCTGTTTATGATCTTATGGCCTAGAACCAATTTGTTTTACATGTTAATTCTGATTTTTTGTTTTTGTTTTTGCATCAAGCACAGTTACTGTGTACATAAAGAGATTGTGCTTTCTTTATTTCAGAAAGTTTATAAAAGTTGGCCCCTATTTTGGAAAATCATACCACAGACAGCAGTGTGCTATTCCTGGTATTTTTATCAAAATATAACGTGCCTATATCAGTCTATATTTGCAGTTGTCACATTCATAGTCTTACATTATTTAATCTAGTCATGCCCAAACATTTATATTTTGAAATATATACTATTTTCTGATAAATTACTTTTCTGTTTTAGTTAAACATTATTTTGATACTTTAAATTTTACTTGTGTAAGTTACATTAGGTCTGAATTTCATTTCATTAAGGATAGGAGATATTACAAAATATTTATAATGAAGGTATACATATCTTGAAAGAATGATTGTGTGATGACAGTTGGGGAAGCTGGTTGATGAGCACACTGAGGAGTGTTATAAGAATCCCTCATATTTATGTATGAATGAAAATTCTTGTAATGTTTTAGAAAAAAAGACTCTGGGTCTGATATGGTTGAGAATTGCTATTCTGTTCCAGCATTAGAAATAGTCAGAGTTGTGATAAGTGTTATGAAGAAAGTATATGATTTTAGGAGAGAAGTGTATTTGAGGGAATATGGCCTAATCTGAGAGATCAAGGAACACTTCCCCAGGTAGCTGACATTTGGACTGAGATTTATTTGAAGGATGAGTAGTTAACAAGATGGAAAGGAATTAAAAGCATTCTAGGAAGAGGGACCAACATATGAAAGGGGGGAGAAGGAACATGGTAGATGGAAAGAACTGGGAATACTATTTTTGTCTGGTGTATAGAGATCTAGAGGAAAAGTAGCTCAAACCTAGTACTTAGTAGCAAGGGTCCTATCAAGTGGGCTTTGTTAAATATTTTGGTTTTTATTTTAAGTAATGGGATACATTGAAGGGCTTTTAAATGTCAGGGACTGAGGCATAAAACATAGGAGTGTATGGGCTTGGTTTTTTCAATGTATGGTTGAGGGAATCATAGAAGTGTATGTTTAGGTGAAGGTGAAATTGAAGTAAACTAGAATGCTGAGCCATTTCATGAAAGACAGCTGCCTCTTTCAAGCTGTCACAAGTTGAAACTAGGTCTGAATAAGCATATAGTAAGAAGTGGAATAATGATAAAAACTTACAAAGAAAACCTAGGGCCATAATGGGTTCATTGAAGGTTTTTTTTTTTTTTTTTTTTTTTTTTATGATAGTCACAGAGAGAGAGAGAAAGGCAGAGACATAGGCAGAGGAAGAAGCAGGCTCCATGCACCGGGAGCCCGATGTGGGACTCGATCCCGGGTCTCCAGGATCGCGCCCTGGGCCAAAGGCAGGCGCCAAACCGCTGCGCCACCCAGGGATCCCCCTCATTGAAGAATTCTATCAAGTATTTAAGAAGAAATAACACCGAACTTATATAGGCTTTCAGAAAATAGACAAAGGGGAACCACTTCCAAACTCATTTCACTAAGTCAGCATAACCCCAATAATTAAAACCTAATATAAACATTATAGATTTAAAAGAAAATTACAGGAGTGTGCCTTATGAACATAGTCCACAAATAATTCTGGGCAAACTATTAGCAAATCATAATATGTTATGACTAAGTGATTAAGGATAAATGGATAGGTATGTATCTGATAAAGCAAATATAGTAAAATGTTAATGGTAGAATCTAGGTGGTAGATATAGGGATGTATGGGAAACTGAGTGTGGGATATTCACTATTCTTTCAGCATTTTTGTGTTTGAAATTTTCAAAAAAAAAACAAAAAAACAAAAAACAGGGAGAAAACGGAATATTATGAACAGATTTGAATTTTAAAGAGATTACTTCTGGGGGGATCCCTGAGTGGCTCAGCAATTTGGCGCCTGCCTTTGGCGGGGCATAATCCTGGAGTCCCGGGATTGAGTCCCACTTCAGGCTCCCTACATGGAGCCTGCTTCTCCTTCTGCCTGTGTCTCTGCCTGTCTCTCTCTCTGTCTCTCATGAATAAATAAATAAAACCTTCAAAGAGAGAGAGAGAGAGATTACTTCTGCTGCAGTGTTAGGAATTAGGAAAGTACAGGATTACCTGAGAGTAGTTTAAGAGAGGTTGCTGAGACCATTTGGGAGGATATTATATGGCTGCTCTTTTTAGGCTGGCAATTTCAAAGTAAATTTGAGCCCTAGGAAAATTTCCAAGCTGTTGAAATGCTGAATTTTTGAACAGTACCAAATTTTGTCTAAGCATAGTTTTGCTACTTACTTGCTGTGATATTTAGATATATCACTGCCGCATGCACAGTATGCATGTGACCTTTAATTTAAAAAAATTTTTTTTTAAGTTTCATTTATTTGTTAGAGAGCAAGTGCTCAACAGCTTTATGGCTCAATGCCACAACCCATTAGATCAACAACCTGAGCCCAAACCAAGAGTCAGACACTTAACCAACTGAGTCACCCAGGCACCCCCATGTGAGCTTTTAGTGAACATTAGATTTTTGACATTTACAGAGTGATGTTGAGCATTCCAAAATTTCCAAATACCACTACATTAGTGGCATATAAACTCCGCCCTAAAATCTGGTAAAATACATGGTGACCTTTTTAGAGACTTACTTTCTTAACTATAGGACAAAGGCATTTAGAAAGCTATTAACATCGAACTGCTAAAGTAAATGCTTTATTGTATTACACCATGACTATTGTCAGTGATGAACTTAAAAGATTCTATACAAAGAAATAATGAAGTTGATTGCTATTATAATAACCTATCTAAAAGTACTTTATATACAAAAGTAGATGATTATTGAAGCAACAGGATGCATGGAGAACAGCAAAAGTTTTTGAGGAGAATGTTGGGCAGTTAGCTAAACTAACTAGCTTGCAGTTATTGTAATTCATGCCACAGAATTGTTTTTTATTTATTTATTTTTTTTAAGATTTCTTTATTTTAGAGGGAGAGCGTGTGAGAGCAACAGAGATGGAGGGGCAGAGGGAGGGGGGGAGAAAGAGAGAGAATCCCAAGCAGACTCCCCACTGGGCAAGGAGCCTTACATGAGTCTGTGATTCCACAACCCCAAGATCATGACCTGAGCTTGAAACCAAGAGTCAAACACCCAACTAGCTGAGCCATCCAGGTGCCCCCCAGTTTTTTTATTTTTTTATTTTTTAAATTAATTACTTTTTTCCCCCAGTTTTTTTTTGTTTGTTTGTTTGTTTTTTGTGTGTGATAGTCACAGAGAGAGAGAGAGAGAGAATGAGGCAGAGACACAGGCAGAGGGAGAAGCAGGCTCCATGCACCGGGAGACCGACGTGGGATTCGATCCCGGGTCTCCAGGATCGCGCCCTGGGCCAAAGGCAGGCGCCAAACCGCTGCGCCACCCAGGGATCCCTCCCCCAGTTTTTTTAAAGATGTTTATTCAGCATTGTGATCAGACTGTTACATTTAGCAATCAACTGCAGGGGTGCCAAAAAAATTACATTAACACCCTTTGTTGGAATGCTTTACACTTTTCACAGAACAGAAACTAAAATAACCTGTTACACAATTCATCACGTTTTTTGCCCATACACATGAGTATTGTCTAAAACATGTCTTCTTTGTAGCAGGTGCGCCTGCCACCACTTTGCTTGACTGAGTTCACAAATCTGATGTAGCCTGTAGCTTCCTTGTCACTTCTCTGGCTCTCTTCTCCTGCTAAACTTTGTTTCCTATTAGTAATTAAAACCTCCTGCCACTGTCATAGCTGCTGCTGAAACCACCATAGCCACCTTGGTTTTGTGGTTTGGCAAAGTATTAGCCTCCACCACCATAGGGGCCAGAGCTTCTGCCTCCAAGATTACCTCCTTTCATGGGTCCAAAATTTGAAGATTGATTGTAATTGCCAGAATCGTGATAGCTTCCACCACCTCCAAAGTTGCTTCTGTCATTACCAGATCCCTTATAACATCCCCACTGCTACCATATCCACCACCACCTCGATTGCCACCAAAGCCACTTTGCCCCTGAAGTTTCCTCCATGATCAAAGATGTCATTCCCACCAAAACCATTTCCACAGTTTCCAGAGCCACTTCAACCTCTTTGGCTGGATGAAGTATTAGCCATCTCTTGCTTAGATAGGGCTTTCCTTACTTCACAGTTCTGGCCATTCAGTAAGGTATTTTTGAATAACAGTCTTGTCTCCAGAGTCATGGTCATCAAATGTTACAAAAGCAAAGCCTCCCTTTTTGGCACCACCTTGGTCAGTCATGATTTCATCACTTCAGTGTTCCAATATTGTTCAAAATAATCTCTTAGATGATGTTCTTCAGTGATTCTTTAATGCCACCAACAAAAATCTTTCTCATGGTTAAGTGGGTACGAGGTCTTTGAGAATCTTCTCTTGAGACAGCCCTCTTTGGTTCCACAACTCTTCTATTCACCATGTGTGGCCTCGTATTCATGGCTGCATCCATCTCCTCCACAGTGGCATATGTGACAAACCCAAAGCCCGTGGAGTGCTTAATGTTTGGATCGCTCATTACTACACAATTTGTAAGTGTTCCCTGTTGCTCAAAATGGCTCTTCAGACTCTCATCAGTTTCAAAGCTCAAACCTCTGATGAAAAGCTTCTGTGACTATCCAGGCTCTTTCAGAGACTCTGACTTAGACATGACTGTGGTGGGAGGGGAGACTCAGTGGCATCCATGGGCAGAAAGTAATGAACGTATCTCCATGTCACAGAATTTCATGTCATGGAATTTTAAATTTTAAAATCTGTAAAATATATATTGAATACAGGAATAAAACCTTTTTAAGTTGTTACATAAGTGCGACAAGCTACCCAGTTAGACTTTTATTTATTTTTTTAAGATTTTATTTATTTATTCATCATAGACATAGAGGGAGAAAGAGGCAGAGACACAGGCAGAGGGAGAAGCAGGCTCCATGCAGGGAGCCCGATGCAGGACTCGATCCCAGGTCTCCAGGATCACGCCCTGGGCCAAAGTCAGGTGCTAAACCGCTGAGCCACCCAGGGATCCCCTCAGTTAGACTTTTAAAACAATGTTTGTTGGGACGCCTGGGTAGCTCAGTGGTTGAGCGTCTGCCTTTGGCTCAGGGTATGGGTCCCTGGGTCCTGGGATCGAGTCCCGCATCAGGCTCCCTGCATGGAGCCTGCTTCTCCCTGTGCCAGTGTCTCTGCCTCTCTCTGTGTGTCTCTCATGAATAAATAAATATTAAAAACAAAAGAAAATGATGTTTGTACAAGCTATCTTTTGGCTTAACACTTCGTATGTTATATGATGATCACATTTGCTAATATTTTATTACCTTGTTAGGGTTGGTTCCTTCTCAGTTACTTTTCCCTGTAAGATATAATGCTTGCCAGGTTCCAGAATTGAGTAAGGAATGACCACCCTGTCCGTTTCCTTGCCTGGTTGATGGCCATTGTGAACAGCTTCATTTGGGGGTGCTCAACTTTTAATGCCTTTTTCTGGTCACAGCCTTAACTTCTGGTCTTTGTGTTAGCCCTGTGCTTATTAAAAAAGAGTGTTTGGTACATGAACTCTTGCTAAGTGTTGTGTTAGGGCAGATAATATAAACAGTAGGAATGCAAATGAGTAAAATACTTCTAAGCTTATGCTCAAAGATACTGGATGCAGGAAACCTTGGTATTGGTGGTGATCTCTCCTTTCTCATTCATGATTTTATTAATTTGAGTCTTTTCTCTCTTCTTTTTAATAAGGCTGACTAATGGTTTATCTATCTTACTAATTTTTTCAAAGAACCAACTCCTGGTTTTGTTAATCTGTTCCACAGTTCTTCTGGTTTCTATTTCATTGAGTTCTGCGCGAATCTTTATTAATTCTCTTCTTCTGCTGGGTGTAGGATCTATTTGCTGTTTTTTTCTCCAGCTCCTTTAGGTGCAAGGTTAGCTTTTGTATTTGAGTTCTTTCCAGTTTTTGGATTGATGCTTTGTGTTGTGATGTATTTCCCCCTCAGGAGGCTTTTGCTGTATCCCAAAGATTTTGAACGGTTGTATCTTCATTCTCATTAGTTTCCATGAATCTTTTTAATTCTTCCCTAATTTCCTGGTTGATCCTTTCATCTTTTTCAGCAGGATGGTCCTTAACCTCCACGTGTTTGAAATCCTTCCAAACTTCTTCTTGTGATTTAGTTCTAGTTTGAAAGCATTATGGTCTGAAAATATGCAGGGAACGATCCCAATCTTTTGGTATCGGTTAAGACCTGATGTGTGACCCAGTATGTGGTCTATTCTGGAGAAAGTTCCATGTGCACTTGAGAAGAATGTGTATTCAGTTGCGTTTGGATGTAAAGTCCTGTAAATATCTGTGAAATTCATCCGGTCCAGTGTATCATTTAAAGCTCTTGTTTCTTTGGAGATGTTGTGCTTAGAAGATCTGTCAATTATAGAAAGCGCTGTGTTCAAGTCACCAAGTATAAGTGTATTATTATCTAAATATGTCTTTGGTTATTAATTGATATACTTTGGCAGCTCCCACATTTGGGGCATAAATATTCATGATTATTAGGTCCTCTTGTTGGATAGATCCTTTAAGTATGATATAGTGTCCCTCTTCATCTCTTAGTACAGTCTTTGGGATAAACTTTAGTTTACCTGATAATAAGGATGGCTACCCCTGCTTTCTTTTGAGGACCATTTGAATGGTAAATGGTTCTCCAACCTTTTATTTTCAGGCTGTAGGTGTCCTTAGGTCTAAAATGAGTCTCTTGTAGACAGCAAGTAGATGGGCCCTGCGTTTTTATCCAGTCTGAAACCCTGCGCCTTTTGATGGGGTCATTAAGCCCATTCACGTTCAGAGTTACTATTGAAAGATATGAATTTAGTGTCATCATGATACCTATTCACTCCCTGTTTTTGTGGATTGTTTCCTTGAACTTCCTCTTTCTTTTACAGAGTCCCTCTTAATATTTCTTGCAGAGCTGGTTTGATGGTCACATATTCTTTCAGTTTCTGCCTATCTTGGAAGCTCTTTATCTCTCTTTCTATTCTGAATGACAGCCTTGCTGGATAAAGTATCCTTGGCTGCATGTTCTTCTCATTTAGGACCCTGAATGTATCTTGCCAACCCTTTCTGGCGCTCCAGGTCTCTGTGGAGAGGTCTACTGTTGTCCTAATACTTCTTCCCATAAAGGTTAGGGATTTCTTGTCCCTTACTGCTTTAAGAATCTTCTCTTTATCTTTGCAATTTGCAAGTTTCACTATTAAATGTCAAGGTATTGAGCGGTTTTTATTGATTTTAGGGGGGGATCTCTCTATCTCCTGGATCTAAATGCCTGTTTCCCTTCCCAACTTAGGGAAGTTCTCAGCTATGATTTGTTCAAATGCACTTTCTGAACCCCTGTCCCTTTCAGCGCCCTCTAGAACCCCAATTAAACGTAGATTTTTTTCCTTCTAAGGCTGTCATTTATTTCCCTTAACCTTTCTTCATGATCTTTTGTTTTTCTCTTTTTCCTGTTTCCTTCCTTGCCATCAACTTGTCTTCTATGTCACTCACTCATTCTTCTACCTCGTTAACCCTCGTTGTTAGGACCTCCAGTTTGGATTGCATCTCATTTAATTGATTTTTAATTTCAGCCTGATTAGATCTAAATTTTGCAGTCATGAAGTCTCTTGAATCCTTTACACTTTTTTCTAGAGCCACCAGTAGCTTTCTAATTGTGCTTCTGAATTGGCTTTCTGACATTGAATTGTAATCCAAATTTTGTAACTCTATGGGAGAGAGGACTGTTTTTGATTCTTTGTGGTGAGTTTTTCCTTCTAGTCATTTTGCTCAGTGCAGAGTGGCTAAAAACGAGTTGTGCTGGAAAAAGAAATGAGAAAAGGGGGGGAACAAACAGAAAACAAAAAACAAGGGAGAGTATCCTCTGATTCTATATACTGTAAATCCCTCGACTTCCCCTGGAACTTTCCAGTGCTGCTTCATCAATAACTTGCTTTTCCCATGTCCTTCTAGCTGGTCTTCTGAGGGAGGGCCTCTGTGCTGATTCTCAGGTGTGTGCACCTGGGGAGCTGCCCAGCCCCCTGCCAGGTGCATGGCTCAGTGTGAGCTGTTTATCCTGTGAGGCCCCTGCTCATTCCCAGGTGCTTTTTATTTATTTATTTTTCCGTCTTCCTACCTTGATAGAAGCGCGAACTCTTCTCACTGTAGCATTCCAGCTGTTCTCTCTTTAAATCTCAGGCCTAATTTGTAGGTTTTCAGGATGATTTGAAAGTTATCTAGGTAAGTTGGTGGGGACAGGTGACTTGGGGATGCTACTCTTCTGCCATCTTGCCCTGCCTCCCAGATGCAGGAAACCACCAATCATTTGCTTTGGGAAATAGGAGCCAGCCAGAACTTAGAACTACCAAATACAGCAGCTACCCAGAATAAGCCTTTGGAAGTTGTGGTTATAGGTTGTTGTGACCAAAAATACTTTCTGACCTCTGTTATCAGTTTACTCCTCCTTAGTAAAGAGCTTTGGAATTTTCTAGGGAGGCACAGTGAGCAAAGTGTTCTCCCAGAAGTGCCAGTTATATCTTTGCTCCATAACCTTTTGGGCAACCTAGGGGTAGCAGCAAAAATTTGTTCTGTCACTGGTACTCTCTCTCTGTTGCCCTGTCTTGCTTATCAGAAATCCATTTGTTTTTTTTGTCAGGGTTGAGGTAGAGGCACAGAAAGTTACCTGTGGGATTCAGAAAAGGGATTCTAATCTGAGTACCACTCCCCTCCCTCAGCAAACCAATAATTAAGCTTTTCTTCTCCTTTTCCTTAAAGTTTTATTTATTTAAGTAATCTCTACACCCAGCATGGGGCTCGAACCCATGACCCCAAGATCAAGAGTCGCATGCTCCCCTGACTAAGCCAGCCAGGCACCCCTAAGCTTTTCTTCACAGTTTTACAGTATATTGTTGTCCTGGAGAGTCTGAGTTGGCTTTAATTAGGTCAGAGCTCAAATATCTTAAGTGTTACTGGGTTTACTATAATGAATCTTAGGAAGTTTATAAAAAGACAAATCCCTTCCTTATAGTATAAGGTTGGGGAGATCAGATATAACCTATCAAACAACCTCTACTTACATTACTGTGACAATGTTTCAAATAAAGTTGACACTAAACAGTGTTTTCCAGCCTTGAGTTATGTGATAAATATTTGAAGAAATATTGTAACATTGACATTTGAGATGAACTACAGTATTATGAGATAGTGGTTACTTGGAAGTGTCTTTTTGACTCATTTAAATTATGTTTGAGTGACTACCCTTGCGTAGAGATAGGGAGAGCATAACGAAGTACAAAATGGAGTCTCTGGAGATGAAGTGCAATAATTCTACTCTGCCTACACAACTGTATTTATTTATTTATTATTTTTTAAAGATTTTATTCATTTATTCATGAGAGACAGAGAGAGAGAAGCAGAGATAGATACAGGCAGAGGGAGAAGCAGGCTCCATCCCAGGACTCCAGGATCATGCCCTGGGCCAAAGGCAGATGCTCAATCACTGAGCCACCCACGTGTCCCAACACAGCTGTATTTAAATTAATAAGCTGTGTGGACAATTTTGATGCACTGCTTGGGTTTAGAACTTCTTTATATATTAGGAGCAGAAGTCAAGGCAGGAATCTTTAATGAGTGGAGCAGTTGGGTGAAGGGAGAATAGATGTAAGGTCTTGAAGGCTTATCACATTGATGAATAGATAGAAAAATTGAAAAATAGAAATCTATTAGGGCTTAGTGACTAAATATGAGAATCTGAAGGAAAAGAATTAATAATATGTTTTGCCCACAGACATGGTAAATGTATTGACAGAATAGTAATTAGGATGTTGAGAAAAGGTATTTATTATAAGATTTTTAAGGCTTTTATGACTAAGAAATGTCACAGATATTTCTCATAGTTTGGAGAACATGCGAAAGGTTTCACAATGGGTATTTTTAAGTGATATGGGAAGAAAATGCAAGGTGGTTAAGAACAGCTGTAGTTGAATTGTTTCTTTATGCTTACTTGTATAATGTAACCTCTCAAGTACTTCAAGATTGCAAAATTGGATGGTTTCTATTTTCTTGACTTCTAATACTTGTTAAGACCTTTATTTTATTTTTATTTATTTTTTAAGAGAGTGAATGAGAGAGAGAGCACATGAGTGAGTGAGCAGGGGCGGACAGAAGGTGAGAGAGAATCCCAAGCAGGCTCCATGCTCAGCTTAGAGCCTGACACCGGGCTTGGTCTGAAGACCCTGAGATCATGACGTGAGCTAAAATCGTGAATCAGAAATGCTTAACCTACTGAGTCACCCAGGCACCTTTTTGTTAAGATCTTTTTTTTTTTTTTTTTAATATTTATGATAGACATAGAGAGAGAGAGGCAGAGACACAGGAGGAGGGAGAAGCAGGCTCCATGCCGGGAGCCCGACATGGGACTCGATCCTGGGACTCCAGGATCGCTCCCTGGGCCAAAGGCAGGCGCTAAACCGCTGAGCCACCCAGGGATCCCCTGTTAAGATGTTTAAAGAGAGCAGTGGTTCCCATCTAGAAAGCTGTGAGCTAATTCGAGTATTTCAGAAAGCTTAATTAAAATCCTATATTAACCCAGATCAAGGATGTAGAAATTAAAATTTCCTTTGTCTTTGGCTGGAATTCTTTCAGCTTAGTGCTATATACTAGGTCTTCCTTATTGATTAACTGCTTTGCTAGCAGTTATACTTTTAATGTTTTTTTACAGAAATGAAATGAATTTACTTAATTTATGCAGGTTAGAAACATGGAGCTTGTGAAGAGAAAACAAAAAGTGAGTCTTCAGCTAAAAACTTGATAATTTTTTTTTTAATTTTTTATTTATTTATGATAGTCAGAGAGAGAGAGAGAGAGAGAGGCAGAGACATAGGCAGAGGGAGAAGCAGGCTCCATGCACCGGGAGCCCGACGTGGGATTCGATCCCAGGTCTCCAGGATTGCGCCCTGGGCCAAAGGCAGGCGCTAAACCGCTGCGCCACCCAGGGTTCCCTTGATAATGTTTTTATTTAATTTATATATTCTAAAGATTTTATTTATTTATTCATGAGAGGCAGAGACACAGGCAGAGGGAGAAGCAAGGCTCTTCGCAGGGAGCCCGACATGGGACTCCATCCCAGAACCCTGGGATCACAACCTGAGCTGAAGGCAGACACTCAACTGCTGAGCCACCCAGGCGTCCCAGAGAATGTTTTTATTATATGACTTTTTTTATCCACTTATTAGGAATTGATGCCTTTGGCTTTATTAAATAGAAACACAGTTTGTATTTTAGTGCTCTGTTCTCAGTTGATAATATGTAAAAACAGCATAATAGCTATTGTTGCTTATGCCAGAAGTCACATTTTTTTGTTGACTTTGTTGCTTCTTAGTTTTATTTATTTATTTATTTTTTGTTCCTGTTTTTCTGTGATGGTTAATAACTTGGAGCCCTATTAAAAATATTTCTGGACATGGGCTGCCTGACTGGCTCAGTCAGTGGAGCATGCCTCTCTTGATCTCAGAGTCATGAGTTCGAGCCCCACATTGGGCATGGAGTCTACTTTAAAAACAAAAACAAAACACATTTCTGGACATATAACTGTTTCCTCAATTCTTAGAACAATGCTTTGTGCTCCATAAACACTTGGGTGAAATAAAATACTACATGTAAACAGTAATTAAAATTGAAGTGAACATTAAGATATAGGGGAATTAAAAGAATAATTACACAGTGACACAGAGCACCAGTGATTTATGTTAATTTTGAGATCCAAGAGAGTAGTAGTACTAGAAGCATGAATAACACTGTGCTTATCTCTGAAGGTCTGTTTCTTTGTTATACTAGGTAGTTGATATTCAGTTTCCTCAAATGGCCAAAATTTTACCCTATAATCTTATTTTGGTGTTTGCTCTTTGTTACTGAGTAAAATTATTTCAGAAATTCAGGAGTGATATGAACTGGGTTACAGTAGCAAGGAAACTGCTGAGTGACCAGAAGTAGAGAACCGTAGGCCTCTTCCTCACTGGTCCTTCCACCATGTTGTCTAGGAGTTATAGATTAAATTAGGATAGTTTATAACTTTGTTACTTCACAATTTTAAATTCCCTAAGGAAGGAACCCAGGCAAGAAAGCAGATATCTCTATTAGAGCCTGGTGTTTTGTGTGTAGAGGGAAAAACAATGTTGCTTGGGGAATGAAATTAAATTCTCATGTAGGGCATCTTTGCAGAGATGCAAGAGGAAAATAGGCTAGTGCTAGAGGACGGTAAAATAGAAAACCTTCTGGTCTTAATCCAAATCACAGTATTTACTTAGCTTTCTCTGTCTCACATTTGGTAACTGAAGATAGTTCCATTTGAAACAGTTCAACAAATGCTTACTGGGTACCTACATTATGGCATATACTGTTTTAAGTGCTAGATTTATTTATTTATTTTTAAGATTGATTTTATTTATTCACGAGAGACAGAGAGAGAGAGAGAGGCAGAGACACAGGCAGAGGGAGCAGTAGGCTCCATGCAGGGAGCCCGACGGGGGACTCCATCCCTGGTCTCTAGGATCATGCTCTGGGCGGAAGGTGGCACTAAACCACTGAGCTACCTGGGCTGCCCAAGTGCTAGATTTATACTAGTGAACAAAATACACTAAGTCCCTGGAAATAAAGAATTAAAAAGAAATTATACTATATCAGGTAATAAGATTTGCTTGCTTCAGTTATCTCTTGCTCTTTAACCACCCCAAAATTTACTGGCTTAAAAGAAATATTTTATTGTTTCTTAACATTCTGTGGGTTGAAAATGGCTCATCTGCTTAGTTCTTTAAGTCATCTTACTTGGGGACCTTCATTGGCAGGTGGGCTTGGAACACTGAGATGGCTCACTCTCCCAACGTGGTTGTCAGATGGTGCTGGTTGTTCGGGTGCTCAGCTGGGCCTCAGTTCTTTTCCCTTTGTCCTCTCCTTGTCGCTTGGGCTTTCTTTCTCACAGCTGGTGGCTGGGTTCTAAGAGGGAGTATTCCAAATGTGCAAAGGCAGAAGCTGCACATTTTTTACTGAGACTTACTTTGTCACTTCTACCGCACTTTTTTTAGATTTATTTATTTATTTATTTATTTGGGAGAGAGAGAACCTTAAGGAGACTCCTTGCTGAGCGAGCCTGATGTGGGGCTCCCATCTCACCACCCTGATTGTGACCTGAGCCAAGATCAAGAGTCAGATGCTCAACTGACTGAGCCACCCAGGCACCCCACTTCTACCACATTTTGTTGATCAAAACAGGAAGGGAGAATGAACCACACCATTTGATGGATGGTAATGACAAGATCACATTGTGAAAGAACACCTAGGGTGGAAGATAATGTTGTGGCCATCTACAGAAACAGTCTACTACAGTGCTATTAAAACATAAAAAAAAGGGGGGGGGGGGTAGCACACCTACTGGTCCCATGGATCTGTCTGTCTTTTCAACAGTATTTGGATAGAATAGACCCAGGGACACCCCTTCTTCCAGTCTCCTACCACTCTCCAACCTCTTTTCCAATTGCAACTTTCCAAACCATCTTCTAAGCGCTCCCCTGCCTCTAAGACCAGCCAGCACTGTTTTTCTGAGCTTATTCCTTACTGCCAATCAAACATGAGCTCCCAGATACATCAGAACTATTCCACTGAGGTGGAGGCTGCTGTCAACCACCTGGCCAACCTATATCTGTGGGCTTTCTATACCTACTTCTCTCAGGGTTTGTATTTCTACCATGATGTTGTGGCTCTGGCATTTCTTCTACAAGTTAGAAGGTGAAGGTGCCTAGTATCTCCTGAAGATACAAAACCAGTGGGTAGCCATGCCCTCTAACAGGAGGTGCAGAACTGTCCTAAGATGAGTGGGATGAAACCTTGGACACTTTGGGAGATGCTGTGGTTCTGGAGAAGAACCTGAATCAGGCCTTTATATATGTGCATGCCTGGGTTTTGCCTGTGCAGACCCTCATCTCTGTGACTTCTTGGAGAGCCATTTTCTAGATGAGCAGGTGAAACTCCCATCTAGAAGATGGACAACCACCTGACTGATGTCTGCAGCTTGACTGCCCCCCTGGTTGGACTGGGCTGGGCAAGTATCTCTTCCAAAGGCTCACCCTCAACCATGACTAAGAGCCTCTAGAGCCCAGTGGCCTCTGAGAGGCCCTCTGGCATCCCCCTGGTGTCAGGGCTTCTTCCTGAGCCTCCCCTTGCAGCCATTAGGCAGCTTTTTACCACCCTGGAGCCCTCACCCAAGTCTAGGACTAGATGGAAACAACAAAGCTTTTTGAAGCAAAAAAATAAATGAAGCAGGTTAATAGGAGGATAGAAGGGAGCAAAAAATACAGCATTGTATGTCAGGGAAGGCCCTTCCTAGTGAAGCAACATTTCAAATACTGATGGAAATAAGAAAGTGAGAGAGTGAGCCATGTGAGCCATAAAAATATCTTGAGGAAGCATATTCCAGGCAGAAAGAATAGGAAATGTAGAAACCCTCGGTGGGAGAATCCCTGGTATGATCAAAACCTAGCAAGGGCAGTGTGACTGGAATGGAGAGATAGAGGCAATGAGGGTGGGGCATGGAGTCAGCAAAAAAGGAAACAGATTTTCTAGCTCATGGCAAAGGACTGGATGTTGTGTGAGTGAGGTAGGAATCTGTTGGAAGATTTTGTACAGAGGAGTTAAATGATCTGACTTAAATTTTAGAAGAATCCTGTTGTGAGAATCTTTGGCTTCCATTTTGAGAATAGACTATTAAGAGGAAAGAGTGGAATCAGGGAGGCAAATCAGTAAGCTAGTGCCTCGTGAGATGACCGTTGGATTTGGGTTGTATTTCAAAGGAAGACTGACAGGATTTGCTAATGAGAGTGGATATGGGGTGAGAAAGAGGGGTCAAGGATGACTTTCAAAGTTTTTGCCCTAGGTACCTGGAAAACTTGAATTTTCATTTACCAAAATGGGAGGACTGGGAGGAGCAGGGTGGAGGTGAGGGAGATGTAAGACTTGTATTTTTAGCTATGTTAAGGTGAAGAAGACATCCCAGGGGAGAAAGGTTACTAAATGTTACTTCCTCATTGCAGGTGTGACGTTGAGTGCTTCAGATCTGGTCACTATGGTACGAGAACGAAAATGCATATTGTGCCACATTGTGTACAGCTCAAAAAAGGTAATAAAATAGAAGAGGGAGAATCTGAAGCTTTATGACTGATCTTTTTTTTCTTCCAAAGACATGGGATTTATAGATGGATAAAAGCTTTTAACAGTGTCTTATTAATGCTTCTTTCATAATCATAGTCTCATTCCACTGGTTTCTCTTTTATTAGCTCATAATAAAAGAGCCAATAACTATATTATTGAATTATTAAACTATATTATTAAATCTCTACCCAGAATTTGAGGATTCTCAAAAGTTGATAATCGTTACTAATTTAGTCTGTAACCAATTATAGAGAAATACCTTAAAATTCAGTTTATTTGAGGTTATACTACTTTTTTTTTTTAAGATTTTATTCGTGAGAGACACAGAGAGAGAGAGAGAGCGAGCGAGAGAGAGAGGCAGAGACACAGGCAGAGGGAGAAGCAGGCTCCCTGCAGGGAGCGGGCCAAAGGCAGATGCTCAACCGCCAAGCCACCCAGGTGTCCCAAGATTATACTACTCTGATTAGCTAAGGATACAGCATTTGTTGTCTGTACCTGGATTCTGTTTCTGCCTTTGCTTGTGAAAGAAAAGTGCAGCACATCAGAAATGGTGTTAACAGTATCCTAGCTGTCCACAAGGTGGGGATGTTGCTCAGAGAAAAACGCATTTTTAAGAACTAAAATAATTTACCTGTGCCTCAGGGAAATTGGCTGCAGTTTGTCTCATTGTTTTGCTTTTTCTTGTCTTTATCCTTTGCTTTCAAAGTAGTACTGATTTAACTACTGAGAAATTTTTTTCTAAGCTTTTTTTCTAAGCTTTTAGGATGCTTTGGATTGTCCTTCAAAATTTGGAGAACTGAGAAGATTATCATGAGCTAGGTTAGCCTGGGAGGTTTAAGTGAACCTGGAAAGATGTTTGGAAGTAAGATGGCTTCAGAGAAATAGAAGAGAGAAAGATTTTAGCGGTATAATAACATGTACAGAGATACAGAGGTAGAATGGAGTGTGAGTTTTAGGAGTCTGTGAGAAGGCTTATCTGATTAAAACAGTTTTGTATTGGAGATAGTGGGACTGCAATATAATCTGTAATTTAGATGCAGACAGTTATAAAACTGTTGAATGCTAGACTAAGGGGTTCCATTATGATCCACCCCCTAGGCTGGGGTGAAGATTTTTTTTCCTCTTTAGGATTTCTGTTAGTGATGGAAAAATCAGATGAGATTTTAAAATCATGTTTAATAATATTTGCCTTTTACAAAAGTAAAAGAACTGTTCTTCTAGTTTCAAATTTTTTTGACCAGGGTTTATGCAAATTTATCATAAATAAAAATTCTTTATGGCTCCTTTCAGATTAGGGGGAGATGGGAGATTGAGAAGGTGTGAAAGGGATAGGCAGACACTCAGAGATGTGGTGTTACACTTTTGTGGAGGAGCAGCCCTGTCTTGATGTCTCATAATTTTGTCATTTTAAGCCTTTTGGCATTTCTTCTATTCTGGTTTAAAACACATTTTCATCTCTTCCTATTTTTCCATGGATCATAATGAAAAAATAAATCAGAAGCTGGGATTACCCACTCCTGTTTTAGGAAATGCCAATTACAGGTTTTTAAACAAGGGAATTGCATGATTTAAGTGTTAGGATTAATGTGGTCTAAGAAATTAGCATAATGGGCTAATTGAAAGAGATAAGTTTGATACTTAGTTTTATTTAGATAGATGATGAACAAGTTAGGTTGAAGCAGTGCTTTCCTCTAGTATCCCAAACTAGTGTAACCCTGATTTCTTCAAATGTACCGGGGAGAAGAAAAAGAATCTAAAGTGCTCTAAATATGGGAAAAAACTGTGTGCTGTATCCCTGAGTATGATGCTCATTAATTTTTTTTATTTTTATTTTTTTCAAGGGTTTTAATTTATTAGAGAGGGAGCATGAACAGAGGGAGGGGCAAAGGGAGGCGGAGAAATAGACTCCCCACTAGAGAAGCCCTGGAGTTAAAAAATACTAAAAAAATTCTCTTGTATTAGTCAGTGTTTTCTACATTTGTTCAACTGCCAAGTCTTTAAAAAACAAACAAACAAACAAACAAACAAACAAACAAAAAAAACTCCTTCTTCTCCCTTCTTTAAAAAACCTGATAATGATTAATATGCAAGAACTAAATAGAAGCTTGGTAACTGAGCAAGTATGCATTTGGGGCTATTTAATCCTGTGCTCATGGATTTTTCCTAGTTATTTTGAAAGCTTAGGTTGTCACACTATTTGCATTCATTCCTTGGAGCAAGGTGGGAGAGAATTTCACATGTAAATTTAGGAAAAGATTTGTGAAGTATTCTAGATAATCAGAAGTCATGTTTAAACAAATTTTGAATGATAATATTTTTATAATTGAAATAGAATACAGGATTGATTTTTATATCAGAAAATAACCTATTTCAGTGAATGCTGCTTTGATCAGGAATGGTTTCATTGCAAGAAACAGAACCAACAGGAGCACCTGGGTGGCTCAGTCAGTTAAGTGTCTGTGTTTGGCTCAGGTCATGATACCAGGGTCCCAGGATTGAACTCCATGTCAGGCTCCCTGCTCAGGGAGGAGCCTGCTGCTCCCTCTCTCCACTGCTCGTGCTTTCTCTCACTATCTCTCCCTCAGATAAATAAATACAATCCTAAAAAAAGTAAAAGAAAGAAACAGAACCAAGTTAAATTTAGCTCAAAGAGGATTTGGCACATGTGTATCTAATATAAGGAAAAATTGAACAAAAGGAAACATGGGGATTTGAGCAGGGGTTGTGTATTCATGGTTTTTTTTTTTTTTTTCATTCTTGATTGTGTCGCTAATTTGACTCCGCTTTCAGCTCTGTAAGTGTTCATTCTAGTTAGTGGCCAATCAATTGTAGGTAGAAGGGGGTGGATCGCATGTAAAGCTATCCCCTCCAAGTGAAGCATTTGTATTTATTTTTTATTTAAGTTTTATTTATTTATGATAGTCACACAGAGAGAAAGAGAGAGAGAGAGAGAGGCAGAGACACAGGCAGAGGGAGAAGCAGGCTCCATACACCGGGAGCCCGACGTGGGATTCGATCCCGAGTCTCCAGGATCGCCAAAGGCAAAGGGCCAAAGGCAGGCGCCAAACCGCTGCGCCACCCCGGGATCCCGAAGCATTTGTAGATAGGAAGGAAATGATGGTTGTCTCCAGTATAATTGCCATTTAAAGAAAGTGTTTAGAATCACAAAGCTGGGCAGCCTGGGTGGCTCAGTGGTTTAGCGCCACCTTCAGCCCAGGGCGTGATCCTGGAGACCCGGGATCAAGTCCCATGTCGGACTCCTTGTATGGAGCCTGCTTCTCCCTCTGCCTGTGTCTCTGTCTCTGTCTCTGTGTGTGTGTGTGTGTGTCTCTATGAATAAATAAATAAAATCTTTAGAAAAAAAAAAGAACACAAAGCTGTTTGTCACACTGTTGTAGATAAATTAAGACTAAGTTATTGGGTTGTTGTATTCTTTTTGACAAATGAATTGTATATAATGAAAAATCTCAATGCACTAGATGGTTGGAGTGTGACATAGTATTTAAAACCTTGGCTATTGGGGATCCCTGGGTGGCTAAGCAGTTTAGCGCCTGCCTTTGACCCAGGGCGTGATCCTGGAGTCCCGGGATCGAGTCCCACATCAGGCTCCCTACATGGAGTCTGCTTTCCCTCTGCCTGTGTCTCTGCCCCCCTCTCTCTGTGTCTCTCATGAATAAATAAATAAAACCTTGGCCATGGTGTCAGATATGTGAGGATCTGAGTCCTCATTTGACCACTTGATTATCTGTGACTCTGAGAGGGCAGGAACGAATGTTTTCACACTTATCCCTTCAGTGCCTAGTTCTGTACTTGACATTTAATAAGCAGTAATAAATAGTTGGTGAATAAATAAGTTAGTTTCTATGTATCCTTGTATACTTATGAAATTAATAATATTCCATCAGCAGTGTTTTGCAGTTGATATGAGGAAATGTTAGAGGCACTTAAACACAGGATACAGTCAATAGTAATACTCAACAATTATAGTATTATTATATTATTATATATACGAACAGCCATTCTCTAATTTTGGCATGTTGCCTACATATATGTCCACATGACAAAGGGATAGATATTTACAGCTTTTTGAGTTTTAAGATATGTGTGCATGTGTGTGTGCATGTTTTTAAGTGGTAGCTCTTCCCACAGATTTTGTTTTCCTGCCACTAAAGATGGGTTGGAGGAATGGGAGACCCTAGTAGATTTTCAAAGATTTCATTAGAATCAAGCAAATCAATTGGGGGAGAATGGGCAGTGAAGATGAGGGCATGATTGAGCTCCTGTGTTCTAAGCAGTTTTTAAAAACTTTTTTTAAAAAAAAACAACAATAATCATTTTATTATTGCTTATAGCTTCTTTTTTTAATAATAAATTTATTTTTTATTGGTGTTCAATTTGCAAACATACAGAATAACACCCAGTGCTCATCCCGTCAAGTGCCCCCCTCAGTGCCCGTCACCCATTCACCCCCACCCCCTCCCTCCTCCCCTTCCACCACCCCTAGTTCGTTTCCCAGAGTTAGGAGTCTTTATGTTCTGTCTCCCTTTATGATATTTCCTACCCATTTCTTCTCCCTTCCCTTCTATTCCCATTCACTATTATTTATATTTGATCAACCACAGGGAAGTTCTGTTAGATCCATAAGTTCTGCCTAAATTGATATATCCATTTATTTATTCAGCAAATCTTGACAACCGTGTGCCAATCCCTGGCCAAGACTTGAGTAAGAGTTATAACTTATTTTTGAGAAACTCTCAGTTGAGTGGGGAAAGTATGGAGAAAATAACCAAATAGTTGAGAAGTTAGATGATTTCTGAGTTGGGTTTTTATATATATAAAACTTTAGTAAATTCTTTTTTTGTGGATAGAACTTAAGCCACATAGTTTATTCTTAAATCCTTTGCTCCCTAAAGACAATATACTTTCTGACCTTTTTCGAAAGCCATTAAATAGGTTTTTCTTAATAATTATTTAAGAATGAGGGCAGCCCAGGTGGCTCAGCGGTTTAGCACCGCCTTCAGCCCAGGGTGTGATCTTGGAGACCCAGGATCAAGTCCCACATCGGGTCCCTGCATGGAGTCTGCTTCTCCCTCTGCCTGTGTCTCTGCCTCTGTGTGTGTGTGTGTGTGTGTGTGTGTGTGTGTGTGTGTGTGTTTCTTATGGATAAATAAATAAAATCTTAAAAAAAAAAATGAAATAACCTCAAAAACATAGCTGAAGAATTATAAGGAACTGATTTCAATATTGAATTGAGAAGGGTAACCACGACACTTATGACACAAAGAGCTTGAACCCCAATTGTTGATTGAATAAAAACAGAGGAATTTTTTTTTCCCAAAGCAATCCCCCTTAGTTTAATCTGCTTTCTTTAATTTTGAAGGAGATGGACGAACACATGCGGAGCATGTTGCATCACAGGGAACTTGAGAACCTGAAGGGCAGGTATGGGAACGGCTGTCTTCCATCAACTTGTGACTGTCGGGGGATCTGAGTGCTGAGGGTGCCTGTTAGCTTATTTTATAGTAATCCTTCAGAAATAAATATGGTCCTATGACATGGAACTATCTGTAGAGTTATTAACAACTACAGTAGCTTTTTGGCATTCAAAAAGGATAAACCGTTGTGCATCTCAAATGTGTAGAATTCACAGCAGCTCTTGCTAGTAGATGGAAACAAGGGTGGGTGGGGATGAGCTAGTTCTATCTCATTAGTATGTTTTCTCATTGCAATACACCAGCCTTGAAACTAAGACATTGCTATGTTGTTGCCTCAGCAGTGTTATAAGTTCTTACATGCCAGAAACCTGTAGTGTTGCTGCAATAGTCTGAGAAGTCCAAAGTCTGCTGAATAAGCACTGGGCCTCATCAGGGTACAATCTTGAATACCTATCTAAGAAGGCTATTTTTTGATGCAAAACTTGAGATGTTTAAACAAAGTCTAATTAAAGTAAGCACCTTTAAAAAGTTAAATGTAGCATATATGTATATTCTATGTCGTGTTTTGTTTTTTTTTTTTTCCATCTCTGGTTCTGTTTTGATGTTTTTGACTTGAATTTGAGATTTGGAGACAGGGAACAGAAAAACATTAGGAAAGTGAGAAATATTAAATTTTATCTTATTGCATAAAAAATAAATACAAGCTTTGATCATGATGCCAGGCTGAGTCATTTGAAGTTATTCGTATTTTAAGTAACACAGTTTTAGATTGGGCAAATTAATATATTAGTAAACATTCAGCATCTCTTTAGGATATTTGTGGAATTTTTCCATGGTCTTCGTTTCTTACTATGTGAGGGTTTGTCTTAGCAGCAATATAAAAGAGGCTTTCATTTAGATTTAGTGTGGAGAATTCTTATCATAAATATGATCTTTAACTCAATATCATTGGAAACCTATGAAATACAGTCAACCTTTGATTCTCTAAATGGGCAAAGTAGGTAGTAAGGAAAAACAATTGACAAAACTATAAAAAACAAAATCCCAGAAATCACTTACTTCTTTGGAGCATTTACTGTAGTGACAAACTCTGATCACTAATTCATACTATAGAGACAAATAGTTACTGGTCATTCTTTTTCCTTTGTCTCATCAGTTTGTGATTATTTCCTGTAGAATTCATGTTTAGTTACTGGCTTTCTGATGTTAAAACTTTGTTTCTCTTCATATTTGTGTTACTGTAATTTTTGGCTGTGATCTGGTTAAGAAATTTAAAAAGCATATGTTTTGCTTTTGATTTTGAATACAAATTTGAGAAGAAACTTTATTACTTGGTTCAAAATTTTGGACATCTGAAGCATCTCTCTCTTTTTTTTCCCCAGTATACTTATTCAGATGTGAGGCCTGTTTCTACAGATAAATGCTATTAAAAGGGCACAAACCTTTATTTATCAACCAGCTGTTGTGGTATAGTTAGAGCAAGCTTAATAAAGAAAAGCTTATGGGTAGAATATCTTAAGGCCTTGCCTTTCACACATGAGAGGAAATTGTGTGGTAACAGGATGAAGTTAATCCTCCTTTGAATGTCCTGAGGACAGTTTTTGCTTTTGTTAGTCAAGAAGTAAAGCAGTACTTTCCCCCAGCAATTACTTTATATAGTCATACAAAGTAGTATTTTAACTGATTATTGATAGAGAATTGGAAAATAGTGTCATTAAAATATTAATTCACCATTAACTTTTTAAAATATGTGGTTTCCCTAACATCATAGTAGAAGCATGAATGCCTGTTGTATGTAGAACAGGTAACATGCTTTCCTCTAAATACAGACACATTTGCATTTTTAAGAAATATGGTGGTGCTAACCTGTTCTTTCCCTAGATAAATGTGGATTCTCTCTTTTCTCTCTTTTTTTTTTTTGAAGATTTTATTTATTCATGAGAGACACACAGAGAGAGGCAGAGACAGGCAGAGGGAGAAGCAGACTCCATGCAGGGAGCCCGATGCAGGATTCGATCCTGCGACTCTGAGATCGCACCCTGGGCCAAAGGCAGATGCTCAACCACTGAGCCATCAGGCGTTCCCTTCTCTTCTCATTTTGATGTTTCTTGCAAAGATTCTCTTTTTTTTTTTTTTTTTTTTTGGATTCTCTTTTTTTAAAGTAGAATTCATTTATAAGAAAAATCTTAGGAATTTTTGTTTTCGGACAGTTTGTTTTTAGTGCTTTTATTTTACACTTATTGACTATACCCCTGTGGGCAGGATCTCTTTTTGATGTTTTTCTATTAAATATAACTTTAGAACTAAAGTTAATATCCTTTCTTACAAGGAAAGCACATAGGTTTTAAAAATCTGTGTTTGAGTGTTTGTTACATATCCAACATATGCCTGTGCTTTGGGGATTGCAAAGTGTGTGGGTTTATGATTATGGATATTTATTTTTAACAAAGTTAAATATTGTCTGTATTGCATTCCTTAATATTTTAAACAGTGCAGTCTTCCAGCTGTATCTGTAAAGAGAGGGATTTTGATGGTTTGGACATGAGGAAAAGTTCTCTATTTTAGAAGGGTATAATCAGGAATTTTATTTAAGAACACCTTTAGGAAAGATGTCCCTGGTACAACAATATACAGTTTAGCATTCTACAAGTTTTTATGTAGAAAAGTAGACTAAAACGTTTTTCGTAGTTTTAGAGAATTTAAAGCTGAAAAGATTTTCTAACCAGAAAATTCAGTTGATTTAAATTTTCTTTTTAACTTTACGATTTAAGTTTAAAAAAAATTTTTTTTATTGAAATATAGTTGACACACAATGTCACATTTGCTTTCGGTGTAGGACATAATGATACAACACCTCTATGCTCACCATAAGTATGATTCAAAGTTTTATGATACTATAAAGTATGTATTCTAGTTTAGTTGCAGTGTTGAGACACTATGAACACTGGACAGATTTTTACTTACTTTTTTTTTTTTAAAGATTTTATTTATTTATGAGAGACACAGAGAGGCAGAGACACAGGCAGAGGGAGAAGCAGGCTCCCTGTGGGGAACCCGATGTGGGACTTGATCCCAGGATCACGACCTGAGCCAAAGGCAGATGCTCAACCACTGAGCCACCTAGGCACCTCTACTTACATATTTTTAACTTCTTTTTGTGTTTGCATGAGAAAAGGCTTAATTTTTGTTACACGTTAACACTTTATATGAGCTACCATAATTTTGAGAGAAGAATTTGGGGTATTCTCAGCAAACTGGAGGAATTTGAGGATTATTCTTCAGTGGAAAATGCTCAGTGGAAATAATAGATTTAAGCTTTTTGGAGGATTGTAAGGAGTTAGAATATTGATATACAAGATAATAAGGAAAATGAGATTTTTCAGGGAACCTGGTTGGAATTAATTAAAATGAATCTTAATGTCAGAGACTACATTGTATTCAGAGCTTTTGAAGTTACACAGTTCAAAAAAAGGTAAAAACTTAGGAGTTTTCTCCATTTTTCTGAGGTGTTTTCCATGATTCTCACAAGGTGAAAAACTGTTTTATTTGATTTACTGGGCATTATTTCTACTTTGTCATGCTGGACAACTATAACCATATAGTTAGCATGGTGCCCAGAATTTAGTAGGTAGTCAGCTAGATTTTTGTTTTTAAATGAATGTTCAGGTGGTCTATAACAGAAGCCATCTTTTGGTAAATGAAGTGCTCAGTTTTGAGGTTCTCTTCTGGTTGATATGAAATCTGCCATGACTTTATAGATATATTTGAGGGGAGGATGGAACAGTGTTGTGCGTGTGTGTGTGTGTGTGTGTGTGGTGTGTGTGTCTGTCTTATTAAAGACAGGCATGTCTATTTGTTAAGATTGGCATAGGGAGATAATTTGTCAGTGGAGAAAACACCAACTTAAATCTACATCACTACCCTTACCATTGTTTTCCATGCTTTTCCCAGTTATTTCCCATAACTGTTCCTCCTTCCTGCTTTTCTTTTGCCTTTAGCTGAAGATGGTATTTAAGTTGGTGGCTTAGGTTAACTAGGAGAGTTACTCATTTTTCCTGAGTGTCTCTCATGTATACATGGGATATACATGGTAATAAGCTTCTACTTGTTAAATAGATAAATAAATAAATAAAAGAGATTGACACAGGAAGTGCAAAAATATCACTAGTGTATGTATACCCAAGACAAGTGATACAGAATTAAGTCTGTTGGGCCATTATTGAATGGCTTTTACTGTCTGTCCATTACACTTGTGGCCATGATGTTCAGATGTTTCTCATCAATGGCTGCATAGACAGGTGAACCAATCAAGGGACTTCAGGAAGCTAAGAAAGCTGTTAAATTATTCATCTACTATAGCTTTGGGTGTTGATTCAAGATTTTGATTTCTTAAACTGGCCAAGTATGAGATTTACCATTGACTGTATAAAGTAAAAGAAAAAGAAAACATGCTCAGTTTTAAGAACCTGGTTTTGCTTCTCTCTAAACTTTTGCATTTTCTGAAACTTGAGAAAACCATTTGTCTGGCACAGCTGTTAACTTCCTACAACTGAAATACTTTCCATTCTCTTTTAAATAAGCCTCTCTGAAGCAGAATGTAGGTCACATGTATCATCCAGACAAAAAAGTTTGCTGAGACGACTCCTATCATTTGCCCTAGGGTCCGGAATCTTCACATTCCAGGCAGAGCTCCAGCTGTCCCGATTTAGTCACCACATTGGGATTGGCTAGGCTGCCTACTCTTTTCTCCACCCCTTCACTTTCACTGGGAGAAAGCTCTTGAGCCTGAGATAAAATGTCAGCACTGTCACCAGGCTTTCTGAGTGCAGCTGGCATCATGGGTGTGCTCTAGAGCAACTTCTGTTTGCTCTGAGCCCCCTGCCCTGCCTCCCCTTTCACCATGTTTCCTCTGGCAAGATTTTAAGTACAGCAATTCAAGAAGATTTCTCCTCCTAAACTAATTATTCTGAAGTGTATTGCCTCTTGATTGCTGGAAAAGAATCTTAAAATCATTTCAAAAATAACTTATGAACAAACTTATTAAAAGTGATGAAAGGAGCATTGAAATTGATTAGCATTAATCTTTCACTGTGCGAAAGTGTGCAGTGTTTTTCAGAGGAAACTATAATAGATCTGTTGAGCGTGCCATGCCAGTGGGGAGAATTGAATGTCCCTCATCTCCCTCTTTCCCTAGGGACAGTAGTCATGAGTGCCGAGTGTGCGGGGTCACAGAAGTGGGTCTTTCTGCATATGCAAAGCACATTTCTAGCCAGTTGCACAAAGATAATGTTGACGCCCAGGAAAGAGAAGATGATGGAAAGGGAGAAGAAGAGGAAGAAGATTATTTTGACAAGGAACTCGTTCAGTTAATAAAACAAAGGAAAGAACAAAGTCGGTAAGTAATGATTTTGATTTTTAAAAAGGCTGTCTGAAATAGAATAGAGAATACATTTTCCATTTCTATACTTTTCAGCCTGTAGCTTTCAAACTTCATCGCCAAAGATTAGCTTGAGATTGCTGTCTTGTACATAAATGGTCAATGGAATTCTTTCTTGAATATGAGCTGTTTTTTAAAAAAATGAACTCAGAAAAAAAAAACCCAACTCAGTATTGCCTCTCTATAAAAGTTAGCTATAGGTGCAGTATATCTGAAATCTTTACTATGTTTAGAACTATTTATATTGGTTCTGGGTTTTTGTTTTTTTTGGGGGGGGTGGGGGGATACTAGTGAATTGTATGGTATCCAAAATTAGTGGAAAGGTATTAATGGATAAGCTTTTATATATATAAAAGATTTCTTACTATATCCATTAGGAAAAAATGTTTTGCCTGATATGAGTTAACACAGTGTTTCTACCAAATTTGATATATCCTTTATTATTTAGTATTTCAGTAAATATTTATTGAATAAATTTGTATTTTAAGTTTGACAATGTCAAAATCAGTGTAAGTTTTCTAGATTATTCTGTATAATTTGATACATACAGCTCTAATTCAAATAGTAGGCTTTTGTATTTTTGCATTACTGAGTTGTGGTCTAAAGCGTTTAATTAATGAAGCAGAAATTTTCAGATTTCTCTTTCTTTTCGGTAAGAGAGAGAGCCGTCAAGAGGCCGGGTAATTTTTTCAAGTCTTAAAATATAATGAGAAACATTATAAATTCTAAAATAAATTTGTAAAAATTCTTTCTGAATACTAGTTATACTTGGTATGCACTTCATTTTTAGTTAGATGTTTAGTATAAAGAAAATAGTTTTCACTATATGTGCTACAAGTG
Source organism: Canis lupus baileyi (assembly GCF_048164855.1). Lineage (NCBI taxonomy): Eukaryota > Metazoa > Chordata > Mammalia > Carnivora > Canidae > Canis > Canis lupus. The sequence continues at coordinate 12,814,128 of NC_132869.1, read as the reverse complement.
TTTTGAACAGGCCCTTAAAACATTAAGAGCAGCATAGTTCTTAAACTGGTTAGTTAGTTGTTTAGTCCTTCAAATGACATTGTTAATACTTTCACTATAGCTGTAGTTTACTCTTGTTTAAGAAGACTAACTTATTTTTTTTCCTTACACACTTGTGCCATCATTAGCTAATCTGTAGATGATTAAACATTTAAGTCAGAAGGTAAAGGAGCTCAATAAGTTAGATGTTCATATCATAGTTAGTCTTCTTTGAATATTCTGATATGCTTCCTTAGTGATTTATTTATAGTCATTGACTTATTTCTTTCATTTCTTCCTTCATGGGGTTTTTAAATTTAGATTGCTTTTTCTGGGCCTTGGATTTAGCTACATGCCGCTGTCCCCTCGATCTAGCTAATTTACTGTGATCTAGGAAGTCTTGATCTTGTGACAGATTTATTGTCTGATTCTCCCATTTCTGGATCCCATCAGCGTAGCCTAGTCAGTATTTCTTTGGTTGTCAAAAGTTGTATACTGCTTAGAAACAAAAGATAAAAGCACTTTGGTGTTACAAAAATCCTGCATATGCATGTAATAACACTTGCCACTTGGGGACTTAGGGTCTCCTGTTTAGAAATAGTTTTAATTTATAATGTAAGTGGATGTTTGAACTTTCAGGTAAACTAACTTTTTAATTCCATCTGTGGAAAAGGAGGAAATTCCGATTTATGTCCAAAATTTTGGAGACCGAAGCTTTTAGAACCAGTTCAAGTCACTGCTGAGTTTAAGTCACTAAGAGAAGGGAGCCCAACAGTAAAAACTTAGTTTGGGGATTTTGGGTCTAGAGTCAGACTGCCAAGGATCACATACTGCTTCCTGGCTGTCTTACTTCAGGCAAGCTCCTCAGCCTTTCTGGTACTCAGTGTCCTCATCCAAAAAGTAGGAATAAGAAGAATAATTGCTTCAGGGCCATGAAAAGTAAATGAGATATTCTATATAAAGTGCTTAAAATGCCTGACACTTAGTAGGTACTCAGTACATTTTAGCTAGAATTAGTTTTTTGAGCACCTACCTCATGTTAAGTACTAGGCCAGGCATACCATGGGCAGTTTGTAGAGGAAAGAGATTTTATACCTATTCCTGTGATGTTTACTTAAGTTTATTCACAGTTCTTTGGGCTCCTTGTCAAACACAAATAGTTGAAACAGCTGTAGCTTTATAAAAACCTCTAGCTCATGGAGCTCCTAATAGCACTGACTGCTGGTACTGCTTATTTGGTGTGTGCTATTTTACTCCTGTTTGTGATCTTACTTTCTCAGCTAGGCTGTAAGCCTTTTAGGAATGAACTATACATAAAATTTTTCTTTCACCACAAACAGTCATTGAATGTGTGCTTAATAAAGTGTTTAGTTAATTAATGAAAGTGATAATGCAAAGTGAAATCTGAGCATTTAAAATAGGTTAAGAAACTGGGTTTTGGAGAAAGAACTTATAACTGGAAAAATCCACAATATTAAGAGTCACTGTGCTTAAGTAGTATTAATTATAACTAGCCAAAGCTACAAAATATAATTGTGCTTCTTTTTAAACAACTGCATAATGTAAAAATAATAATTGGATGATAGGGACAAAAGCCCCAGAACATGCTAAGAAAAATAGGAGTAGGAAATAGTAAGAAAAATAGGAGCAGGTGGGTACTATAAATGTGTTATATTTTTAACATTTCTGAGGTGATAACAGAAACAAGATATTGTTTAATGTCTAAATCAGTAAATTGTGAAATATAAGTTGAGCTCTATCATTTAAAGATAAGAAAGCTGCCACTATTAGAAATAAAAATAGATTCTATGTTCTAAGGAAAGAGATACATAGTAGGAAGTTTGATGGGTTATGCTTGTAAAGGAAGCATGATGATTTCTTTAAATCTCTCATGGAAAACTGTTTCTTCCAGGCAAGATGAACCTTCCAATAGCAGCCAAGAAATAAACTCTGATGACAGGCGACCCCAATGGAGACGAGAAGACCGAATCCCTTACCAAGACAGAGAGAGCTATAGTCAGCCAGCATGGCATCATCGTGGACCTCCTCAGCGAGACTGGAAGTGGGAGAAAGATGGCTTTAATAATACTAGGAAAAACAACTTTCCACATTCTTTGAGGAATAATGGTGGACCAAGAGGATGTTCTGGGTGGCATAAGGGAGTTGCAGGAGGCTCCTCAACTTGGTTTCACAACCACAGTAATTCTGGAGGTGGTTGGCATTCAAATAGCGGAACGGTAGATTGGAATCATAATGGTACAGGAAGGAATTCCAGTTGGCATTCTGAGGGAACAGGTGGCTTTTCCAGTTGGCATATGAACAGCAGTAACGGAAACTGGAAATCCAGTGTACGTAGTACAAATAGTTGGAATTACAGTGGCCCTGGAGACAAATTTCAACCAGGCAGAAACAGAAATTCTAACTGTCAAATGGAAGACCTAACTATGCTATGGAACAAGAAATCTAAGTCAAACAAATATAATCAAGAGAGATATAGTTGGCAGCGGCAAGAAAGCGACAAAGTTGGTACAGCTGCCACGTACAGAGTTCCTTCTGAAGGATTTACAAGTGATAAATTTCCTTCAGAAGGCTTACTTGACTTCAATTTTGAGCAGCTAGAAAGCAAAACTACTAAACAGACAGATACCATAACTTCCAAAATTGGTGGGAAGAATGGCAGTGCAGCGAGGGAAAAGCTCCATCGCTGGACTCCTTACCCTTCCCAGAAGACTCTGGATTTACAATCAGGAATGAAAGAAGTCACTGGTAATAAGTCAGAAATGATAGATAAGCCTTTCTTTGACTTTAGCTTGACAACCACAGGAACACCAGAGACCCAGATCGATGAAACAAATAATTCCCCAACGATGAAAACACAAAAAGAAACACATACTGGATCTCTTAGTCACAAAGCCCCTTCTGACTGCACTGCTTCCTATGAGGCAGTGAGAGATTGCCCCATTCCAGAAAAACACGAACAAGAACTTAACCTAAGTAAGATGCCATCATTAAAATCTGGACTCCTTCCAATTCCAGTCACCAAATCAGTTCCTCAAAAGCCAGATTTAAAGAATCCCTCAAAAAACACCAAAACAAATTCTTTTTTTCCTGGAGAACACGCAAATCCCTTGAACAAACCCACTATAGAAGAGAATCATGGGTCTTATATAACCAAATTGCGAAGTTCATGTCCTCATGTTTTAAAAGGGAATAAAAGTACATTTGGCATTCAGAGAGAATCTGATGAAAATTTAGGTGACACATTACAAAAAGCCAAAGAGATGCTACAGTGTCATGAGTCATTGCAAAATCCACTTCTTGGCACTTCTAAAAGGACCAGGAACTATGCAAAAGCAAGTAGGAATGTAGAAGAGTCTGAAAAAGGATCTTTGAAGATAGAGTTTCAGGTACACACATTAGAAGATGAAAGTGATGGGGAGCTATCTGACATGGAGAAGCATGGAACAAAACTTGGAACCGTGGGCTCTGCCACTGCAGAAATGTTACCCTGCAGCACTCATATCACTGATGAAAAAGAGGAGGATGACCAAAACTCGAAAACATGTAGAAAACTATCCACTAACACATGTAATGTGACAGTTCATCAGAAGGAACCTGAGTTACAAATGACATCTGCAGCCAGTTCACACTCTGGCTTACTGCTAGACTTGAAAACTTCTCTAGAAGATGCACAGGTTGATGACCCTGTTAAATCTCATGTATCTTATGAAACAGAAGGCTTTGAGGGTGCTAGTTTGGATGTAGAGCTTCAAAAAAACGATATAGGTCAGTCCTCAGGCCCTCTTCTGCCTGAACTCAGTAAGCTTGGCTTTCCTGCCTCACTCCAGAGAGATCTAACCCGGCACATTAGTTTGAAGAGCAAAACTGGAGCACACCTTCCTGAGCCAAACCTCAATAGTGCTCGTCGCATTCGCAATATTAGTGGCCATAGAAAGGGTGAGACAGAGAAGGAATCTGGGCTCAAGCCAACCCTTCGGCAGATTCTAAATGCATCTCGGAGAAATGTCAACTGGGAACAGGTCATCCAGCAAGTAACCAAGAAAAAGCAAGAGCTAGGCAAAGGCTTGCCCAGGTGTGTACCTCCTTTTTCTCTTTTAAACTTACCCTTTCACCCTATCAAGAGAATTCTGCTTGTTATATTTAATTAAATGTCTGTAAAAAATATATATATATAGTAGATGTCTGTTTTAAATATCAAAGAGTGGCTGCTACTCTATAATAAATGCAATAGAGTGTTTCTGAGCAGAGAACTCAGGTTGCAAAGAAGCACATCAGCCTCTAGGGAACGTAGAAAAAAATATCAGAAATCCATCATTTTAGTTATAGGGGCTAGAAAGTGACCACATGAAAAAGTATATCTAGAGATGTGTATCTAGATCTAAATGAGCAGTGCAGTTTTTAAGTGTCACTGTTCTTACTGCCTTTTACTCAACCTGTGAACAGCTACCCTTTTACTCTGGGCATCGTATTTGTGATCACAAAATACTTTCTCTTAAATACTTGTTTTATGTTTTGGCTATTCATCTTATGTTGAGGTACTAAACTTTTCTGAATGATAAAGCAGCATTCAGCATAGGTCTACTATATGAAAATCTGTCTTCTGTATTATAATTATATAGCCCTTTAGGCTTAAATTTGTATCCTTGTTGAAACAACGTATTTATTGCGCACCCTCTTCTATCATTTGAATATTGAGATTATAAAGTTCTTGTTCTTAGCCTAGTTCCTGACACTTGTGAATGCTCAGTAATGGTTGGTTTTGGTTTGTATGCTGTTAAAAAATTATTATTGTTGGTTTAGAAAAGCTCCATACTAATAAAACTATCAATTTTCATTTCATCAGATGTATTCTCATACTGTGTACAAATCTCTAATTTAGTACTTGTTAAATTATAGTACTTACAAACATTTATTCTGTGTCTGGAACACTTAACTAGACTGTGAGCTTTGAGGGCAGAAACCATCTTATTTATATTTATAATCAATTTCATTAAGTGGTGCCCCCTCTCCCCTAAGCATGTCTGATTTATAGGGTTTTTTTTTTCTTTGTTTTTTCTTAAGGTTTGGCATAGAAATGGTGCCTCTAGTTCAAAATGAACAAGAGGTCTTGGATTTGGATGGGGAGCCTGATCTGTCCAGTCTAGAAGGATTCCAGTGGGAAGGTATTTCCATTTCTTCGTCTCCTGGGTTGGCAAGGAAGCGAAGCCTTTCTGAGAGCAGTGTGATCATGGACAGGGCTCCTTCTGTTTATAGCTTCTTCAGTGAGGAAGGTACAGGCAAAGAAAATGAGCCCCAACAGATTTTTTCACCTAGTAACTCGTTGAGGGCTGCGCAGAGTCAGACAACAACCATGGGCCTTAAGCAGGAGGTGACACCTCTGGCTGCCTCTTTAAGAACAGGTGAAAGGGCTGAAAATGTTGCTAGTCAAAGGCGACATAGCGCACAGTTGTCCTCTGACCGAACGATACCTCTGATGCACTTGGCCAAAGACCTGAACAGTCAGGAGAGTTCTACACCACCTTCAGAGAACCAGAATACCCAGGAGAGTAATGGAGAAGGAAATTCTTTATCGTCAAATACATCCTCAGCCCTTGGAATCTCCAGTTTGGCAGACGCAGCCACAGACAGTAGCTGTACCTCTGGCACTGAACAAAACGACGGCCAGAATGTGAGAAAGAAACGAAGAGCCACTGGAGTGAGTATGATTGCCCATGCTTGTTCATAGGACATTTCACATGGTGATTTGGCTATTACAAGATTTAACCCTTTAATTTTTTCTGGGTTCTGGGATTATGCTTCTCCCTACACTGAAGTAGGTTTATGAGGCTCTTTACTTTCATATTCTTATCCTATTGGTTTCTTTCTTTCTTTCTTCTTCTTCTTTTTTTTTTTTTTAAGGTTTTATTTATTTATTTGTGAGAGACACAGAAAGAGAGGCAGAGACACAGGCAGAGAGAGAAGCAGGCTCCCTGTAGGGAGCATGTTACCAGGACTCAATCCCAGAACCCTGGGATCACGATCTGAGCCAAAGGCAAAGATGCTCAACCACGGAGCCACCCAGGTGTCCCATCCTATTGGTTTCTTTCACTGAGTAATTCTACTAAGTTAGATGTAACTGAATATGAATGTACAGTACTAGGAAAATATGAAGTCATCTCTAAAACTAGTCTCTACGTCAATGATTCTTTGTTATCACCTGACCAAGGAGTAAGCCACATCCTCAGCTGTAACTCTGTTTTCATGATGCATTCTGTACTGCTGCTAAAGAAAGGCACTCTAGTGTTACATTTCTAGGGCACGAATGCTTGTTAGGCCCAGGACTGTTGAGCTTATCACTAAGGTAGTTTTCACACTACTAGAGTACATCTGTGTGAACATAGTCTTAGAAATAGTTTTAGTCTTGAGCACCTGGGTGGCTCAGTGGTTGAGCGTCTGTCTTCAGCTCAGGTCCCAGAGTCCTGAGATCGAGTCCTGCATCAGGCTCTCCACAGAGATCCTGCTTCTCCCTCTGCCTGTGTCTCTGTCTCTCTCTCTGTGTGTCTTCATGAATAAACAAATAAAATCTTAAAAGAAATAGTTTTAGTCTCTGTTATTCAGTATTTTGTACCTTAGTTGTGCAGCTTGGCCCCTTCCGAACCCATTCCTTCACTGACACCACTTCTCTTCTGGCATCTCTGTCACTAATATTGCCTAACCCTCTCAGGAAGCCTTTCTGAAAAGAAAGAGTTCCTGGTACTGGTGTCTGGAATGTGACACTGTGGGAAAATGGGCTCTTTCCTTTAAGACCAAGGCAGTTTAGCAGAGTAGTTGAGGCCTTGGCTTGTAGACCTGAGTTCAAATTCCAACTTTGGTCCTTTGAGTTGGACATTGTAGTGGATATTGTTGGATGAGAGTTGGTCCTGTAACAAAGCTGATATCTAGGGGATTGTCTCATAGATAATTTAGCTTTTTGTCATAAAGATTTTGTTGTAAAGATTTCCTAGTAAAGTAGAAACTGTGCCCCAATGAAATCAGGTATGTGCATTACTGGCTTTGTCCATACCTCTGACTGTCCTTTACTTTCCCAACATGAAATGCTATGCCATAGCCCCAGTGCTTCACCACCTCTAGGATGCTAGGAAGGTCTTGACCTTAGATTCTGTTCTGGGGTTTTTTGTTTGTTTTTTTAAAGATTTTATTTCATTTTAAAGCAGGGGAGAGAGCATGAGCGAAAGAGGAAAGGGAAGGAGAATCTCAAGCAGACTCCATGCTGAGCTTGCAGCCTGATGTGGTGCTCAGGCTCACAACCCCAAGATCACGACCTGAGCTGAAACCAAGAGTTGGACACCTAACCCACTGTGCCACCCAGGAGCACCTGTTTTATTATCTTTTTAATCAGATACATTCAACTAATATTTAAGTTCATACCTTATGCATTGGATTCCTAGTATCCTGTTGGAGATGATAGCAGCAATGAAGAACAAAGTATAATGGTCTTAGAGTTTGTTTTTTTCCTTTCCTGGGTAATGGCCTTTACACATTTAGTATTACTCAGTTTTCTTTCTCTTCTCAGGATGGATCTTCTCCTGAACTCCCAAGTCTTGAGAGAAAAAACAAAAGAAGGAAAATTAAAGGAAAGAAAGGTATAGTGCAAATATTCTGAACAAAAAGAAATTGTTCTTACAGCAATTCAGCCTTTTTACAACTTGACACAGAGTATAATTGTGATTATCAAATAGTGATCATCCATTTATTATTATTTTTTGACATTTTTGTTGTCTTAAGGGCATAGAAAAGTTTGTTTGTTTGTTTGTTTTACCATATCCAGTTGTAGCTATAGAAGAAATGTTTGATGCCACATAGACCCATAAGCTAAAGTTAATATATATCTTGGACAAATTGAGTTCAGCATAAAGTCAGAAAGTCTTATTGGGCCTTTTCAGTGGTGAAGAGGAATAGGTTCTTTAGTAAAAATTTTGTCTCTTGGTTGTTCATAGCCATTTCTCTCAATTTTCATTTTTGAGGTATCTGTGTTGCTTCTCTTAAATTGAGAGAAGTTGTTAGAGTCATTCCCTCTACACTTCTGTGATTCTTGCTTTCCCCTGACTCAGCCCTTTCTGCTCTAAGAGCTAGGGTCAGAAGTGATTGAATGAACCTTGGGTGGTTGGATGTGATGGATAAGGTAGGAGTCATGGATGACCCCAGTTTCTGGCTGAGGCATCTTTGGGGATGATGGTATTATTTGTAGAGCTGGAAAACTCCCATAAGAGGAGGACAGTGATGAGTCCCCTTTTGGATCTTTTGAGTTAATGAATCTTAGAGACACCTTAGTAAAGATATCAAAGTAGTAGTTGGGTATGTGGTTCTGGAGTTTAGGGAAGACATCTTGACTTACTGAATGGGAAAGAGACAAAGATAATACATACATGTGGTAGGACATTTTATTTAAAGTAACTTTAAATGTACTATCTCGAAGCTATATTTTTTCAGGAAGTTTTCTCTAAGAAAGCGAACTATTTTATGGTAACTAAGAGACTAGAAGAATAGGGATTGGGAAGAGAGTGTAAGCTGTTCACATCTGGGGCTCAATCTAAGCAAAAGAAGAGGGTGGCAGATAAAGGAAAAATGAGAATTGAAATGTATGACAGTTGCTCTGCCTGGGGCAAAGATTGCACTTGGAAGGGAAGTGGTGGAAGATGGTGATGAGGTAAGATGGTACCGTATATGACAGCACACTTGAACCTATGAATTACCTCCATCTTACCGATTCTTTTGGTTTAGCTCTGACATCAGTCTCAACACAACAGCATGATTTGTGAGATCTGATGAGTCTCCAGTCACCTGTTGAAGAGCAAATACGGGCTTATCCTAGAGAACTGATACAATTCCACCATCTCTGGAGCTGTATTATTAAGGAGTCCTCTCCAGTATCAAACTGAGCCTTACGGTTTCTTTTGGCAGAACGTTCTCAGGTTGACCAGCTGCTGAATATTTCTTTAAGGGAGGAAGAACTAAGCAAATCACTGCAGTGCATGGATAACAACCTTCTGCAAGCCCGTGCAGCACTGCAGACAGCATACGTTGAAGTTCAGAGGCTACTTCTGCTCAAGCAGCAGGTAACCAAGGATGGAACATTTAACAAGAATGGATCATCTCTAAAGTTGGATTTCAAAATGCTTAACAAATTACTTTATTTTTAGATAACTATGGAGATGAGTGCACTGAGGACCCATAGAATACAGATTCTACAGGGATTACAAGGTATTCTGGAGAGAATCTGATGGATTAGATCCTCTGTAACTTATTTCTTTGTTATCTATACGGGGAATTGAAGTAGTCATGAAAAGGTCATATGTTTTCTCTCCTGTCTCCTTGCTTTCATCCTTTTATAGAAGGGCCTGTGAGACTATACCCCCAAAATGCTTAGCAGCAGGGGCAGTATGTTACAGAAAGAACCTTGGGTTAGGAATCAAAAGACCTGGGTTCAAATCTTGCTTTTCCATTAGTAACTATATGACTTTGGGTAAGTCACTTAAAATTTAAAAATGGAATGCTAATACCTATTTTGCCTGTGTCCTTGTTGGTCATATAGATTTTATGACAGTGTATTTCAAAGAATTATGAGGGACTTCAGAATTCTTTTGTAATCTTTAAAAATACAGATTGGCTCTGAAATGAATGACTTTTCAGAAACCATTTTTGCATTTGTACATATGTATGTCTCCCATTCTAGAAACATATGAACCTTCTGAGCGCCCAGACCAGGTTCCTTATAGCCTTCCACGAGAGCCAAGGAACAGTAGATCTCAGACATCTGCTGATGCCACACTGCTGCCTACTCCCTTTTTCCCAGTTTTTCTGGAGCCTCCATCTTCCCACATGTCTCCATCGTCCACTGGAGTCCCTCTCCAAGTAACCACATCTCCTACTTTCCAAGCCCATGGCAGTGTTCCTGCTCCAGACTCCTCAATTCAGATTAAACAAGAACCCATGTCTCCTGAACACGACGAGAGTGTGAATGCTGTGTCACAAGGCTCTGATGACAATGTGTCCAAGGAATTACTGCAAGCTAATAGTACGTAAACTTTTCTGAGGATTAACGGTAACCTGGCAGTGGGTCTAGCGCAGTTTTAGGTCAGTGACGTAGTCATATTTGCCCATTAAAACTAAAGTTGCTAGAATTAATTTTTCTTGAAATTCCTTCACTTAGAAGGATTGTTATTTTTGAGAGAGACTGCACATTTGTGGTTGGGGAGGGGCAGAGGGAGAGAGAGAGTCTTAAGCAGGCTCCACACCCAGTGCCGAGCCTGATGCAGGGCTTGATCTCTTAACTCTGAGATCATGATCTGACCTGAAATCAAGAAGTTTGGCTAACTGACCCATCCAGGCACCCCTTAGGAGGATTATTTAAATATCAATAACTTTTTTCTCAATTTTCCCTAATCTAGGATTACTAAACGGACTTTGCATTAGCAAAGGTTCCATAATGAGGATTGGTGCAGAATTGTTTGTTTTGTTTTGTTTGTTTGTTTGTTTGGGGGTTTTTTTGTGAGATAAATTAAGTTGAACTTAGTTAAGTTCCTAGATAAGCTATATCTTCTGAATTTCTCAGCACTTAACTTTATCATTTAAAAGCAAGGCTGGACTAATATAAGCCTAAGAGGCAGGTGGCCATGATTAAGGGCAGAGGACACTGGATTTGGAATCATCAGTAAGAACTTGAGTGGTTTTGAGAAATAGCCAGTTTTTGCTCTTCATAAAATAACATTCACCTGGTTACCATTTGAGACTAACTTCTAAGCTATTTTAAACTTTATCTGAAGTTTTTATAACCAAAATGGTGCTATACTGAAAATTAAGTAAAAATAAACTGCCATTGTGTGATCTGAACAAAAGCAAAAAGTCTGAAAAATTACCTTAGCTTTTGCTACCTGTTGCAACACTAACCTAGATATATATCTCAAATGTATATTTCATTTTGAATTTTGTTGTCTTTGTGTAAATAGTAATCAGTATTTAAAAAAAATGGTAAAGTATTATAGTGACTTTTTAAGATAATATTTTTAAATGGCTTTTATTAAATTTTTTCCTCTGCAAAATAATTCATGCTCATGTAAAAAATGGAAAACTATAAAAATGTAGATATGTTATTTCAGTCTTAAATTATAAATGTTTGTGTGTTTACCTGTAAACTTTATACAAAGAGAAAATCAGTCTGTTATAACCTAACTTTTTTCTTTTTGATATATCTTGATCATTTTCTTGTGTCACAAAAATAATTCATCTGAAATATTTTAATTTTACTAGTTGAATAATACTTGAGAAGTTGCATAATATGGATGTGGTAATTTATATAATCTCCATTGAATATTTAGTTTTTATCTTTTTTTTTTTTAAGAATTCTGTAGAACACTACATTGTGTATGTCTTTGAGTATGTCTGTGGTTATTTCATCAGTTTAAATTCCTCAGCATAAAATAACTAAGTCAAAGAAAATAGACATTTTTAAGTCAGCTGGCTTTTTAACTGCTCTTATGTAGCCAAACTGGATGATGTATCATTGACAGTTTTACCAATGGCATAGTGAAAACATCTAAGAAATAAAGGTGAAAGCGCTTCAGCTAAGTAGATATTTAAATGTCTACCAAGAATAGGGGCACCTGGGTGGCTCAGCACCTGTCTTCTGCTCAGGTCATGATCCTGGGGTCCTGGGATCAAGCCCCATGTCTGGCTTCCTGCTCAGCGGGAAGTCTGCTTTTCCTCCCTTTGTCCCTCCCCCTGCTCATGCTTTGTCTCTCAAATAAATAAATAAAATCTTGGGGGGGAAAAAAAAGTCTATCAAGAATAAAACATAATGTTAAATATGTGGACATTTCAAACAAGAAAAAAAGAAAAAAGATGGGTAGAAATGGTCCATGCCCATAAAAAGCTTTTATACAGTATAAAACATGCATGCTATTTGTGAGATCAACGCAGGGCAAAGTGTAGTAAGTGCTATAATAGAAATTTTTGCAGGTTATGGAAAGCTGATGGGTGATACAACTGCTTTAACATTCATAGCTTTACTCACTTACCACTGAAAGGTGGTTATTTGGTAGAGATTTGATCATTGATAAACAATGGCAATTTATGATGTTAAATAAACACAAAAGATGTAATAATTCTTTTCTTCTCAATTCAGGAGAGAACAGTGACAGTTGTCCAGTTTATCCAGTTATCACTGCAACGTTGTCCTTATCAGAGGTCACAGAAAGTTTCCATGAGCCTAGCCAAGAACTGAAGTTTTCCACAGAGCAAGGAAATACCAGGAACAGAGGAAATACCCCCTCCTCCCAACCAACTGGTCTTCCAGGCATAAATAAAGAAGATGAAGAGGCAGTTAAAGGCAACAGCGGGTCTGAGGCCTGTACCAGTTCTTTTCCAAGATTGTCGTTTGTTTCCGAAACCCCCTTAGAGAGGGAGCCCCACTCCCCAGCTGACCAGCTAGAACAGCAGGCAGAGTCTACTCTGACATCAGCTGAAACTCGAGGAAACAAGAAAAAGAAGAAACTTAGGAAAAAGAAAACACTTCGGGCTGCTCATGTTCCTGAGAACAGTGACACTGAACAGGATGTATTTACTGCTAAACCAGTAAGGAAAGTAAAGACTGGAAAGTCAGCTAAAGGGGGGAAGGTAACAACCTCCACCTGGGAAGATAGTAGAACTGGCCCAGAACAAGAGAGTGTCAGGGATGAGCCAGATAGTGACTCGTCTCTGGAGGTCCTAGAAGTCCCTAATCCTCAATTGGAAGTGGTGGCCATTGAATCTTCTGAATCTGGAGAAGAGAAACCAGACAGTCCATCTAAAAAGGATATTTGGAACTCCACAGAGCAAAACTCATTAGAAACTTCTCGTTCTGGTTGTGATGAAGTTAGCTCTACCAGTGAGATTGGCACTCGTTATAAAGATGGTATCCCTGTAAGGTGAGGATGTTGTGCTGGTCCAATCAGAACAGCTTACACCATTGTTCTTTTCTTAAAAAACAGAACCTTTGGTTATGAATCAGTTTTTAAATGAATCAAATGTATAGAAAATCCAATAAAGATTATGGGTATGGAAGAATGAAACCTTGGCAATGGGGATTTTCTACTTTCTCATTTATGTTGTAAATATTTACTTGTATCTCTTTTCATATAGAAGTTTCAGATGGAAAAACTTATCTCTTCTGTTACTGCTGTGTTGCCCATTGTTTAGAACAATCCTTTGAGCCAGGAAATTATAAGTTTTACTGCCTGTCCTATTCACAGGTTCTAAAAAGATGTTTGCTATTATTTTGTAGTGTGGCAGAAACTCAGACTGTGATCTCCTCCATTAAAGGATCAAAGAACTCTTCAGGTATTGGTATATTCACCTTTATTTAAATTAGCCACAGAAAAAGCTTACAAATAATAGAGCCAGGGTTTAAATAGGCCTGTAGAATGGGGTGGGGTGGGATGATCATCACCAAGAGGATTGCTTCAACCAGCAATTTTGGTATCTGTAAATCCTAAATACTGCCGTTTTATAGTTTCTTATTCTCATCTGTCTTATCTGTTCAACTACTGAGTATTAAGGTTTCATTGGCTTCTGGGGGGTTTGCTTTGAGAAGGAGCTGCTTAAAGAATAATGCCTTATTCAACAAAATAACTGGCAGCAGAAGGGAGAATGTGGAGAGAGATTTGGTACTTTCAGGTTCATTCAAAAAATAAGTATCTTTTTTTCCTAAGTGAGAGGCCTTTTCTGCCTTCTCTTGTTATGAAGTCTTCATAATGAAGATCATTAATGAAAAATGTGTTTTGCTAGGGGAGCAAGGTTTTGAGGAGAATCCAGGGACCACTATATAGTTTTAATTTTTGAGTATCTTTTCACACAAAAGCAGACATGTCTCTGAAACATATTCTTGTTTTCCAGAAATATCTTCCGAGCCAGGAGATGATGATGAGCCCACAGAAGGGGCCTTTGAGGGGCACCAAGCTGCAGTGAATGCAATTCAGATATTTGGGAATTTACTGTACACCTGTTCAGCAGATAAAACTGTCCGAGCTTATAATCTAGTGGTGAGTTGGTAAATCAATTTGAATGTTTTTGCAGGTTTTAGGAACTCAAGTTCACACTCTCTTAAATAATAGGGGAATCTATTTGCTGTCCAGAGATGAGGTGAGTTTTAGACTAACTGTAGATAAGGTTGCTGCAGTAGCTTGGCAGGATCTCTGGGTACTTAGCTTCTTTCTGGCTGTCCACTCTGCTTTCTCTGGTATCACCTCTTCCTAAAGCTTGTCCTAAAGCTCATTCTCCTCTTGCTCACAGACAGATGTCAGAAGCCCTTGGGGTTTCTTCTTCCTCCCATCACCAAAAAAATAAAAAACAAAAATGGTCCTATGCCTGATTGTGGACAACCACTTGGCAAAGGGAGATGAGATGACAGCAGTAGGCTTGGCCAGTCAGTTTCTAGCCCTGGTGTTGCTGAAAAGGTCAGTCATATAGATATTACAAAATAGGATAGAAGGAATATTGGAGAAGTGCTAGAGGAGGCATTTTTCCTCACAGTTGATTAATTGTGCCAAGTTACTAAGGAGAACAGCATTGTCTATTCATACTTAGTATAATCTGATACTCACATTTAGTATAATCTGATGCTCATTACTCTCAATTTTCATAGGATGAACTTTTGAGGTTTGAATTTGGCGTATGTCAAACTAATTTGCTTTATCATTGATGATAACCAAGAAACTTTAGGCTGAACACCAGGAAAGTATTTGAAATTCCTAAAGTCCTTGAAAGTCAAAAGGCTAGATGATAGACCATGAAAATGTGTTCTCTCTAGGCAACAGGTCTCATTAGCCTAGTGATCTGAAGGGGAAATGGGGATGACTGAAGGAAGGGAACAGAGGTACCAGGGAGTATGAGTGTAACATTTAGGGGATCGGTTGTCACTCTGGATTGCAAGATAAATCTATCTATGTATGTACATTTGAAGTGGGTCTCTGTGCATGAAGATAACATTTAGGATGCTCCCTTGTGAAACCATCCCCGGACCACTATGGCCTGTGATAACACCATCTTTGAATATTGTGGAACATTCTCTCCGAAGTTATTGATGAAATGCAGGAACTTATTTGGGAAGTTAGCTACAGTTTGGATTTGTCAGACCTTTGGTCCATATGTTGGAGAGCCTTGCCCTAGGCATTAATTAAAATATTACTCTATCTTAAAGCAGATTGACCTAAGTATTTTTGGTATGGCTGAGCTAACATAGCTGAAGTACTTAGTTCCTGTGACTGTTTACTGGGCATTTAGTGAACAGATACTTACTGAGCACCTTTTGTATACCAAGCACTAACCTAGGCACTGAGGATACAGTAGCAAACTGTATGTTTTAGCATTTTTGTTGTTGTTGAGGAAATGTGTTACCTAATGCTTAATGTATCCACAAGCAATGATCTGATATGTGCTTGACTTTAGAGTCGGAAGTGCATTGGTGTCTTTGAGGGGCATGCCTCCAAAGTGAACTGCCTCCTGGTAACCCAAACCTCTGGGAAGAATGCTGCACTTTACACTGGTTCCAGTGACCATACCATTCGCTGCTATAATGTCAAGGTAAGTGAGGCCAGAGAAATCAAAAGTGATCATTTACACTGCTTTACTGTATTTACTGTATAGAGTGGAGACACTAAGACACTCTATTCTGTCCACATTCTTATTCTTTTTTTTTTTTTTTTTTTTTTAAGATTTTACGTATTTATTCATGAGAGACAGAGAAAGAGAGGCAGAGAACACAGGGAGAGGGAGAAGCAGGCTCCCTGCAGGGAGCCCAGTGTGAGACTCAATCCTGGGACTCCAGGATCATGACCTGAGCTGAAGGAAGATGCTCAACCACTGAGCCACCCAAGTGTCCCCGTTCTTATGCTTCTGAGCCTATTTAGTACAGGCATACCTCAAAGATACTGCAGGCTAGGTTCCAGGCCACTAGAATATCAGTAAAATGAGTCAAATGAATTTTTTGTTTTCTTGATGGAAAGTTATATTGATGCTATACTGTATTCTATTAGGTGTGCAGTGGCATTATATCTAGAAAAACAGTGTATGTACCTTAATTAAGAAATACTTTTTTTTCTTCTCCACAGAGAGAGGAAAAAAGGAAAAGAAAAATAATACTTTATTGCTAAACAAATGCTAATCATCATCTAAGTTTTCAGTGAGCTGTAGTCTTTTTGCTGGTGGAGGAGGGTCTTTCCTCTATGTTGATGGCTGCTGACTGATGAGGAAGGGGTGGTTGCTGAGGGCTGGGGTGGCTACAGTTATTTCTTAAAATAAGACAAAAGTGAAGTTTGCTACCTGGATCGACTTCCTTTCATGAATGATTTCTCTGTAGTGTGTAATGCTGTTTGATAGCATTTTACCCATGGTAGACTTCTTTAAAAATTGGAGTCCCATGTTCTCAAACCCTGCCACTGTTTTATCAACTAAGTTTGTGGAATATCCTAAACCCTTTCTATCATTTCAACAACCTTCACGGCATCTTCGTGAGGAATAGATTCCATCTCAAGAAACCACTTTCTTTTTCATCCATAGGAAACACCTCCTCTTCCATTACAATTTTATCATGAGATTGCAGCATTCAGTCTTGTCTTCAGGCTCCACTTTGCATTCTAGTTCTTTTGCATTCCCACTACATCTCCAGTTACTTCCTCCCCTAAAGTCTTGAATCCCTCATTCAAAGTCATCCATGAGGGCTGGAATCAACCTCTTCTAAACTCCTGTTCACATTGATATTTTAACTTCTTTCCTTAATGGCATCTAGAATGGTGAATCCTTTCCAGAAAGTTTTCAGTTTATTTTGCCCAAACCCATCAGAGCAATCACTATCTTATAGCCTTGCAAAATGTATTTCTTAAAAAATAAGACTTGAAAGTTGAAATGACCCCTCCATTCATGGGCTGCAGAGTGGATGTTGTGTTAGCAGGCATGAAAACAACATTAATCTTGTTGTACTTCTCCATTAGATCTGTTGAGTGACTAGGTGCCTTTCAGTGAGCATTCATATTTTAAAATGAATATTTTTTTCCTTTTTATTATGGTATATATCTGGTTCCCCTATAAAACTACAAAAAAAAAAATCTCACATGGGTTAACCAGAGGCAATTGAATTTTAACATTTGGGCATGTTTATTGTCTTTTTCTTTATTTCACAATATTATACATGGCATTTATATTTGTAATTTTATGGGAGAAAATTGAATAATTTCTGAAAATGACTCTTAGCGGTATAAAAGAGGTTTGGGAAAAGAGGTCAAAAACTTTGACAGCGGGATCCCTAGGTGGCGCAGCGGTTTAGCGCCTGTCTTTGGCCCAGGGCGCGATCCTGGAGACCCGGGATCGAATCCCACTTCGGGCTCCCGGTGCATGGAGCCTGCTCCTCCCTCTGCCTGTGTCTCTGCCTCTCTCTCTCTCTCTCTCTCTCTGTGACTATCATAAATAAATTTAAAAAAAAAAATTAAAAAAAAAAAAAACTTTGACAGCTTACAGCTTTTATCATCCTACCCACTTCTTTTTTTTTTTTTTTTTTTTGTTGATTTATGATAGAGAGAGAGAGAGGCAGAGACATAGGCAGAGGGAGAAGCAGGCTCCATGCACCGGGAGCCCGACGTGGGATTCGATCCCAGGTCTCCAGGATCGCACCCTGGGCCAAAGGCAGGCACTAAACCTCTGCGCCACCCAGGGATCCCCATCCTACCCACTTCTAACCATCTCGATTTTAACATCTGTTTTCAACCTTGCTTAAAAGCTACACTTGGGCCTTTAGCTGCTTAGTATCATTCAGTAACAGGTCTTGAGCATCACTGTCTTACTGGCAATACAGCCAGGTTACCTAAGTAACTATAATAAAATGGCTAGTATAACCCAGTTCTAGAAATTCATGGAAATCTTTTCTTGAAGGTGAGATTAAACAGTGCTTATTTAACCTGGGTATGCATTAGAATTACTAAAGAACTTTTTTTTAAATGCATATTCCAGAGCCCACTGAATTAGAATCTCAGGGATTGAGGATGAAGCTTGGGGTTCTATACATTTTAAAAGCTGCTCAGTTAAGTATGGCTCAGCCAACCCAGCACTGGTTTGAAGGACGTATTTGAGAGCTATTGAAACAGAGAATCAGTTACAGGGAAGCACATACATGATTAATGCAAGTATCAAATACACAACTGTAGTCTTTCTTTCCCTTTTTAGATGGCAAATGCAGCTTTACCTTTGGCTACTTAATTTAATAAGTTTAAGGCCCGATTCTTAGTGCCCTTTGAAGAACTCTACATTCCAAATTACAAACATGGGTAACATTACTGGAGTTTATATTTGTTTACAGCTTGAGGGTCTTTGGCCAAATCTAAGATAGTCTTCTTCAAAATAGAGGATGCTAAATTTTTTTCCTCATAAAAATCCTTTCACACTCTGCTTTAAAAAGGATTGATTTCACATTTTATTTGCTGCTAACCTCTGCTAATTAGGCATCTTGTACTCTTCTTAGACGCGAGAGTGTGTGGAGCAGTTAGAGCTGGAAGACCGGGTTCTGTGCCTCCATAGTAGGTGGCGAATCCTCTATGCAGGACTGGCAAATGGCACTGTGGTCACCTTCAACATCAAGGTCAGTGTCTGGGGAGAAGGCTGCATTCCCATGTCACTTGAAAGTAGTGTGTGTGTGTGGAAAGAAGTAGAAGGCAGACCTTTTCCTATTTTCTTGTGTGAGAAAACCGCAGAATTAGCTGCTACTCAAAAACTGTTACCTTCTGGTATAAGTGAAACAAGATCCTTCATTCTGTCTGCTCAGGCCCAAGTGTGCCAGAACCAAAAGGTAGCTCTACTAAATTAAACCAAGCCTGATGATTTGGGGCCAAATAATGAGTCATAGATTAAACTAGTCTATCTCATTTTAAGAATGACACCATGAAAAATGAGCTCAAATTCTTTTGCGTCTGACATTGATGTAGTTTGGAACTGATTTAGGGTTTCATGAGGATAGCCTATTTTGTAATGTGAACTAAATCATAGGTTTGCCTTTTGCCCATGTGGCCTCATTCTTTCCTAACCCACAGATAAATTCATTTGTTGAGCAAACCTTACTGAGCATCTGTTTTGTGCTAGGCCTCAGGATAGAGCTTAGGAAATGAGGAGGGACCAGTTCTTGATGGCCCTATATTGCTGTGTTAATGTAGGTGAACTTCCATCTTGTGGGCTTTAAAGTATGAGAGACATGATGCAATTTATATTTTAGAAAAAGTCATTCTGGAGTTGATGAGATAGGAAAATACTGGTACTAGTAGAGGCAGGAAGATCATTTAGGAGGCTTTGTAGTAGAAGAAGACAAGAAAGGTTAGAGTAAGGATGAAGAGAGGAGAATGGATAAAAGATGTAAGAGGTAGAGTTGATCATTTTGGTTACTAATAAGTTGTAGCACTGTATCCCAAGGTCATCAGGTCATTTTTTTTCTTTTGAGAGTGTTGCAGTGGGTGGGGCAGGGGAAAAGAGGGAGAGAAAAAAATCTAAAGCAGGCTCCATGCCCAGCATGGAACCCAATATGGAACTCAGTCTTCTGACCCTCAGATCACAACCTGAACCATAATCAAGAGTTGGACGCCTAACCAGCTAAGCTACCCAGGCTCCCCATGGTCATCTTTCAACACAGTGTGTTACAATGTTTACTGTGTTATACTGGATTATAGTATCATTCATATGTTTAATGAATACCTATCAATACTCTCCTTCCACATATGAGCTGGAACCACTACTTAAAAGGAATACAATAAAATATGTCATGGTTTCTGCCTTGAAGAAGCTTAAAAACAAGTTAGAAGAATCTAACATATAGATAATCAAGTGCCAAGTTATTTGGTTATCTTGATATGAATAGATCACAGAAGGGTAATTAGTGAAAGTTGTTGCATTTCATATGTGAAGTGTTAAAAGCTTACATTAGATTCTGTTAGGGCAACAGAAATGAAGAAGAAAGAATAAATTTAAAATAGTTTAAAGGATGAAACTTGATAATTACTTAATTCTTTTTTGGGAGAGTAATGGTATCAAAGGTAGTTAGAAGTTAGGAGCAGGACTTTTGAGGCAGGATGAGGACAAGATATCAAATGGAAATGATCTTTAACTGGTTGACAGACCCCAGAGAAGATAGACCTTGAGACAGAGATTTGAGAATCTCAGCAGACATGGGAATTTTGAAGCCCTGTGGGGGCTGGGCCCTTTTTTGTTTGCCTGTACACCTAGAATGCAGTGCTTCTAAGGTCTCAGCAGAAAGCCAGGACTGTTTATCTGTGCCTGTCCACCAGTGGGCCCTGAACTCCATCAGACTGTCCCCTCAGCACCTAAGATTGCTGGAGTCATTGCTTAGCCCTGGAGGCTCCCAGCTGCTGCTTTGTGCTTTGTTTCTGGGAGTTTCACTGCTTGCATGCACTTGAAGTTCTTATTTCTTTATTTATTTACTTATTATTTATTTATTTATTTACTTACCTTTTTTTTTTTTTTTTTTTTTTAAGTAATCTCTACCCCCAGTGCAGGGCTTGAATTCAATTCAAAAGTAGCATGCTCCACCTAGTAAGCCAGCCAGCCAGTCAGCTCCCCCTCCGCCCCAACCACCACTTCCTTTTTAGAAGTATTGGGGAGGTGGGAGACTTTATGAGCAAGATTGGTGTGGGGATGAGGGAACCAAGTCTAAGATGTGAGATAAAGGAATGTTTAGGGATTCAGGATGTGACCATGCCACTCTGACTGATATAAAAGGCTTCTCTAATTCACAAAATGATGACATGAGAGATGACAGAGAACGAGAAATCAGAAGAACTTGAGAATAACAGAAAGGTGGTAAATGAGAAACTCTTGCCAAAGTAAGTAAGTAATTCTTAGTGGAAAAATTTGGAAACACATGACAAATTGATTGCACAAATTTTGGATGACAAAAAGAAAAAAAAAAACAGGGAAAGAGTTTCTGAGTTTATGGCATGGAAAATGTACTAGAATATGAAAAAAAAGTTAATCATTATCATTAACTTAAGGGAAGTGGGAGAAGGCTGAAAAAGAGAATAAAGTGCTAATTATGATCAGATAGTGTAGGTTGAAGTTAGAAATGTGTTTCTCGTGAAAAAGTTTGCCATATGCCCCCAACTGGAATTGGGGTGGAGGGAGTCATGGACACCAAGTGAGTTGGAATGGGAATGGTGGAGATTGGAAAGTTAAAGATAGAGATGTAGTGTGAAAACTTAAGCACAGGTAATAGAATTTAAGAATTTGTAGCAAAGTAGTGATTTGGCTTAGTTGATTTTTGACATTTACCAGCTAAGTTGCTTTTACTTCATCTAACAGTGGCTTGTTTTTCAGAACAATAAACGACTTGAAGTTTTTGAATGCCACGGCCCTCGGGCTGTCAGCTGTCTTGCCACAGCTCAGGAAGGTGCCCGAAAGCTGCTTGTTGTTGGGTCTTATGACTGTACCATTAGTGTACGTGATGCACGGAATGGACTCCTCCTCAGAACTCTGGAGGGCCACAGCAAAACCATTCTTTGCATGAAGGCAAGTAGAGTGCCAGAGAAGAAGAGTTGGTTGTCTGGCACAAATAGAAGGATTTGAATATTTCCCTTGTTATCTAATGCCTTATTTAGAACACATCATCTTGAAAAGAACAAGGAAATTACAGTGCTTTTCTTTCTTTCTTTTTTTTTTTTTTAAAGATTTTATTTATTTATTCATGAGAGAGAGAGAGAGGCAGAGACACAGGCAGAGGGAGAAACAGGCTCCATACAGGGAGCCTGACATGGGACTCGATCCCAGGTCTCCAGGATCAGGCTCTGGACTGACGGCGGCTCTAAACTGCTAAGCCACCCGGGCTGGCCCTATAGTGCTTTTCTTTAGGCTTGAGTCACCAAGGGAAGTACTGTGGGTTTTTTTTTTTTTTTTTTTTTTTAAGATTTAATTTATTTATTAGAGAGTGCCAGCATGAGTGGGGGGTGGGGAGGGGCAGAGAGAGTAGCAGACTTCCCACTGAGCAGGGAGCCCGGTGTGGGACTTGATCCCAAGACCCCAAGATCATGACCTGAGCAGAAGGCAGACACTTAACCAATTGAGCCACCCAGGAACCCTGGGATGTACTGTATTTTATTAACAGAGAAACAGGTATATTTTATTATAGAATATAGATTTAAAGTCCTTCTAGTCTATTTCACAATCATAGGTAACATACCCAATAATACATTGTCCTGGTGGAAGGACAGAAATTTTCACTTTAGAAAATTTGTCTGAGGAACTTACTATTTTATCCCTAGTTCATGCTCATCTCAAAATAGGTTAGAAATTAGAAATCAACAATGTGCTTTGCAGGCTACAGAGAAAACTCAGAACCTTATATGGAATCTAACTCTGTGAACTGTCTTCTTTAAGGTGGTGAATGACCTTGTGTTCAGTGGCTCCAGTGATCAGTCGGTCCATGCTCATAACATTCATGTAAGTTGTGTTGTTATAAAGAAATCTTCAGTGGAAGCTTAAAGGATTCCTCAGATCTCTTGCAGTTTGAATAAGACCCT
This sequence comes from Canis lupus baileyi, assembly GCF_048164855.1. Lineage (NCBI taxonomy): Eukaryota > Metazoa > Chordata > Mammalia > Carnivora > Canidae > Canis > Canis lupus. The sequence continues at coordinate 12,791,518 of NC_132869.1, read as the reverse complement.
TTTTCCAGTGAAAAGCTTAATAATAATTCCTACTCACATAAGCTCTTAGAAGATAGCACTCTAGAAATTCTGACCTCATCAGAATTTTTAATGGGGGACAAATGTGAACTTTAGGTAAGGTTTAGTTTGTCTCATTTGAACTTGAGATACACTGAGCATCTGAGACTCACTAAGGAAGTGGATATGTTACATAGTTTAAAATAGAACAAATAAAAACAGCTGAGATATTCTGCTCCAGTCATAGAGGCAGCTCTGTGAAGCTCAGTGCCTAGACTATAAACCTGGGGATAATGCAGCCTCAGGAACTTGTCCAGATGCAATGAAATGATAAAAGTAGAAATACTTCAAAACCTATATATATAGAGAGTTGTGGGCCTTCGCTTTCTATGATACCAGGTTCTCTCCATCAGAATACATTTCATATATAATACACATATTGTAATAAATGCTTGTGTGAGTACTTCAGCTGTTAAAATTAGTTCAGTTATATTATGTGCAAATAGCTTCAGAGTTAGGGCTTTTGGAATAATGAAATCATAAATCTCAAAAGTCAAAAAGAATCTGGAAAGTCCATCTAGTGACTTGTCTCTCTTCTGGTGCAGACTGGTGAGCTTGTGCGGATCTATAAAGGTCACAATCATGCAGTGACTGTGGTGAATATCCTAGGAAAAGTGATGGTGACTGCTTGCCTGGATAAATTTGTTCGTGTCTATGAATTACAGGTAGAATTTAGATCCACTGTTTTTGCTTGAATGATTTGGGGAGAAGGTCTGTTTGAGTTTGGTGTTGAATTTTTTTTTTTTTTTTAATATAGTAAGGCTGGGGTGGGGCCCAGAAATCTGCATTTTTCAAGCCCTTTAGACAATATGAAGCAGATGATCCATGGACTACACTTTCAGAAACATGGCTCTGAGATAAGTGGTCAGGTTCACAGAGGTCAATACCGAAATGGTTTCCAGATAGCAACTGTAGTCTCCAAAGCCTGTCTAGTTCTCCTTGTGTGCAATTTCAGGTTTGAGACTTTGACACCACACAGAAATTAGTTTTCTCATTTCCAATTACCAGCTCCTCCCTTGAGGACTTTATTAGATTGTCATTAGATTATGTTTCTGTAAAAATGCCAGTGGTACTTCAGTATAATGTCTCAGGTATAGTTTTAAACCCGCCAGAGGGATTATGCTTATTAAAAACACATGTTATAAATAACCTGAATTTTCTTTTTATTCCCCTCTACCTAAGTCCCATGATCGACTGCAAGTTTATGGAGGACACAAAGACATGATTATGTGTATGACCATCCATAAAAGTATGGTGAGTGTTATTAGCCATGTCACAGTAGTGCTTCTGAATATGTTTACTAAAAACTACAAACTGATAATAATGTTCCTATTTATCACTTCCAAGGATGACATGTTTCTGATATGCCTCATTATTGAATGCTTTTCTGTCTTTTGGCATAGTATCGAGAAGTAACCCAGTGAGATTGTTGAATATTCTCTTTGCTATTAATAGCTAAAATAATTACAATAAAAATCTGATACTTTAATGGTTTTAAAGATAAAATAAGTTTAAGATGTTTCCCACCCAAAATTGAGTGGTGCTTTTTCCAGAGACATTATGATCTGAACAGAACATTAGAATAGAGTCAAGGAGATTTGGCCAGTATGATATAATAAAGCAGACCTAAAAGTAAAAGCTAATTCACTTAACCTTGCTAAGCCTCAATTTATTTTATTTTTATATTACGTGGTTGAACCAGTATGGATGTTTTTTAGACTCTCAGCAGTAGAACCCTTTGTTCCAGTGAAACAGAGATGGCTAATAGTAATTCGCAATGCAGCATACGGTGCTCAGTAGTCAAGTACACAAGATACAGTGTAGGTGGGTGCTTTGGAGTCCTGCTGCTTCTGCTCTCAGCCAGTGTCTCAAGAGTGGCTCTCTGTGGAGCATAGCTTCAAAGTATCTACACTAGAAGATACTTACCGATTGTAGCATTGAGGGCTGGCTTTGGTTTAGGTTTATGTTTTCTTATAGCAGGCACAAGGAGCTTTTGAGATGTATTTTGAGGATGTTAGTAGTTGTTTTTTTGTGTGTTGTTTTGGTCTGATACAAGAAACCTCTTTTTCCAGATTTATACTGGCTGTTATGATGGCAGTATTCAAGCTGTGAGGCTGAATCTGATGCAGAATTACCGTTGCTGGGTAAGGAGTGAAACTGTTCTTATAACCAGACCTAGATGTTGCTTAACTCTAGGCTAATTTACAGATCTTCATTACCATCAATTAAGCATGTTTATATTTGAGCATCTACTTCGTGCCTCCCACTATAGGACAAGGAAGCTTATTTTTATTGTTTTAAAAGATTATTTGAGAGAGAACATGAGCAGGAGAGGGAGAAAAAAATCCCAAGCAGACTCTACACTGAGCATGGAGCCAAACTGGGGCTTGATCTCATAACCCTGAGATCACGACCAAACCAAAAGTCTGACACTTAACTGACTGCACTACCCAGGTGCCTCAAGAAGCTTATTTTTAAAAACTTTGTATAAAATGCTTTCATACTTTGTTCATGGGTAGTCTATTTTAAGATGAGATATGAGGTATGTTTACATAATCATCTACTCAGAGGTTATCTCTATGGTGGTTTTTGTTTGTTTTATTATAAATCTGTCATGCATACAAAAATATCAACAGTACAGAAGTACATTTGACCCTGGAACAGTGTAGGGGGTTAGGGACACCAAACCCTGTGCAGCCGAAAATCCACATAGAACAGGATTTTAACTCTCCAAAACCTTGCCTATTAATAGCCTACTGTTGAGCGGAAGCGTTACTGACAACATAAACAGTCAGTTAACATGTATTTTGTATATTTATTATTTGTTATATGCTGTATCCTCACAATATAGTAACCTAGAAAAAAGAAAATGTTGCCAAAATCCAAGAAGGGGCTCCTGACTGGCTCAGTTGGTAGAACATGATCCCCAGGGTCATGAGTTCAAGTCCCATGATGGGCATAGAGATTATTTAAATAAGAAAGTAAAATAAGGGATCCCTGGGTGGCGCAGCGGTTTGGCGCCTGCCTTTGGCCCAGGGCGCGATCCTGGAGACCCGGGATCGAGTCCCACATCAGGCTCCCAGTGCATGGAGCCTGCTTCTCCCTCTGCCTGTGTCTCTGCCTCTCTCTCTCTCTGTGACTATCATAAATAAATAAATTAAAAATAAAAAAAAATCTAAAAAAAAAGAAAGTAAAATAAAATCATTAGGAAATGAAAATACATGTACAGTACTATACTATGTTTATTGAGAAAAGTTCATGTATGAGTGGACCTGTACATTTGAAACTATATTGTTCAAGGGTCAACAGTATAGGAAATAAAAAGTGGAAGTTTATTTTGGGGACCTGCCCACTATCTTAAATTCATTCATTGGGGAACATATTAATAGTTTGATTTTTGTCCTCCTTGGATTTTGAGGAACAGGCAAATAAAAATTTGTGTTCTTTTTTTCTTTTTTTTTTTTTAATTTTTATTTATTTATGATAGTCAGAGAGAGAGAGGCAGAGACACGGGCAGAGGGAGAAGCAGGCTCCATGCACCGGGAGCCCGACGTGGGATTCGATCCCGGGTCTCCAGGATCGCGCCCTGGGCCAAAGGCAGGCGCCAAACCGCTGCGCCACCCAGGGATCCCAAATTTGTGTTCTTAAAGTTTTAAACTTCTGTTGGCTAGGGCTAAATTGCATGGTTTTTATTTTGGAGTGGGAGCTACACACTTTTATATTCCTTATAGGCCTTAAGTTGTTTCACCAGTTCTAATACTAGTGGTGATCAAAGAAAAGTTTCTGGCCTCCCTACCCCGGTTCCCCTAACCTCTTGTTTTGCAGAAATGATGGAATGGAATGATAACACTCTCCATTTTTAGATTTGTTCTTAGACTTGTCCACAGCCTGGTTACTTTGGAGCTTTTACACATTACTGTGTTTGCTTTTTGGTTTTTCTCAGTGTAGGACACAAAATACAGTACAACAGGATCCAAAATACAAATAGAGGGTTAATTTATCTAGAGAAAAGGGAGAAAATACCATCTGGTATTAAAGCTAGAGGGGATGGGATAGTGCTGACAGGAAAAACTCAAATATGCATTGTTTTATAGAAATGAACCTGTTAGAATTTTAAGATTTAAGACAAGCAAGCCTGGAGGGAAAAAACCAAGACCAAGAGTTTTTATGTTTCTGACTAATGAGTGAAATTGAGAATTGAGCCACGTTTTTGGTAAAGTAAAAATTTAAAAAAAGAGGGGCACCTAGGTAGCTCAATTGGTTAAGTATCTGACTGTTGGTTTTGGCTCGGGTCATGATCTCAGGGTTGTAAGATTTGAGTCTAATGTTGGGCTCCGTGCTTAGTGGGGAGTCTGCATGAGATTCTTTCTCTCTCCTTTTCTGCCTCCCTGCACTAACTAAATAAATTCTCTCTCTCTATATATATATATTTTTTAAGACTTTATTTATTTATTCACGATAGAGAGAGAGAGAGGCAGAGACACAGGCAGAGGGAGAAGCAGGCTCCATGCCAGGAGCCCGACGTGGGGCTATCTTAGTGCTTTGCCTTCTCAACAGAGCACCATGTCAAGACTTTTCAGCCTTTTCAAGGCTCCTCAGAATATTAGTAATTAATGTGGTTGCCTCTGGCTTTGTTCTGTTTTCTAGCCAAGAATAAGGAATAAGGGGCTTACTTTTTGCTTCCTTAGTACTTACAGGATACAAGTAAGGAGTGTTCTAATTGCAATTGCATGTTTCCTGTACTCTTTTTAACTTACCCTTCATTGTCCTTCTACCCAGTGGCATGGTTGCTCTCTGATATTTGGCGTTGTAGATCATTTAAAACAACATTTGCTCACTGACCATACGAATCCAAACTTTCAAACTCTGAAATGCCGCTGGAAGAACTGTGACGCTTTCTTCACTGCTAGGAAAGGATCCAAACAGGTGTGTGAGTGGGACCTGAGGCCTCCCTAGGGTCATTCTACCGTTGTTAAAATGTTCAGAATTGCAATCAATTGGGAGAGTGTAGGGATTTTCCTTTTTATTATTATTCAGAGATTTGGGGAATAGCTTAATGAGGTTTCAGATGATGAATTAGGTAGTTTTTGAGAAAGAGCCTAATGAGAATGTTTTCAAATCTAGTAACTGAACCTACAGGTTTATTACCATGCTCCTATGTAAGATAAGAACTCATCTTTAAGTGTATAGTTTTATATGAGTTAGCAAAGTGCTGGGTCCTGACTGCCTTCCATTATATAGATCTTAGAATGTGCCCTGAAGCTCCCCTTGGCTTTGCCTTTCTCTTAACTACCAACTTTTCTCTCATGGGCCCTTTTCCCTTTATTCCTAGGATGCTGCGGGACACATTGAACGACATGCTGAGGATGACAGCAAAATTGATTCATGAAGTTTTCTGCCTCCCATGTTGGGAAGTTATCACTTGAACTAATTTTACATCGGCCCCTCACAGAGGCCACAGTCCTCCCCTCCCCGAGAAGCAGGGAAGGGGAAAGTGGTTACTAGCCAGGCTTACCACTCACATAAGTCTGGGCAGCTCTATGGGATGTTAAAGACATTTTAAGTTATTACTGGAGGTCTGTCAGATTTAAACAGATTTTAAGGAACCATACTTCTCTGGAACAGCATGGAATATAGTAATCTATGCTACTAGTATTCTCCAGATGTTTATTAAAGATACAGATCTTAATTGGCTACCCAGTTTGACCCTAATCATATGTATTTTTTATTGATTTCAGTTTGCGATTTTTAGTTTATGTTCTTATGATGGTTTAAACCCATAGTCCGACTTTTAAGTACCAGTTTGTGCAAATGCTAGATTTTTAGGATCACTTTTAATTTCTTTAGTTCTAATAACTGGGTATTTAAATTAGAAGCAGCTAGTTTCCTTTCTTAACAATTATGTGCAGTGTGTTTCACTATTCTCTTGCTTTGTAGATGGACAGAGGTGGCTTTAAATGCCAAAGGGACACACAGTAGATTTTTAACAGCTAAAGTGACTATTCTGCTGGTTATATTTTAGGAACTCGGCAAATCACATACGGACAAGTCCTCACAGACAGCACTTCCTGTTGAACGTCTGTGCCAGTTTTGATAGGAGTGCTCAGTTCAGGGCAGTGCACAGACCTAACATCTACCTTGACGTGTTGCTGTTAGGCCCAGGCGATCACAGCTGCATGTGTTGTCAGGCTCTTCGAACTGGAGTGTAGCGTTTATCTCTTCCTTTCCAGGTTCTGACTCTCCAGGCCTGCTGCAGGTGTGGAACCTCTTAGTTTGCTCCATTGCCAATCCCTCCCCTCCCACACGCCATCAAATACTTCCCCTAGGCTCCCAGGGTGCTTTCCACCCACCTGCAGCACCCAAGTTGGGGTAGTTAGGATAAAGTATCTGCACACAGTCTTTAGGGGCTCAAGCGGGCTTCTTAGAGATTGATTTCTGAAACAGAAGTCTTACCTTCAGCTCCCCTCTAGCTGACAAAGAAGAGTGGAGTATGATGAAGGTAAAGCCTCCGCTTGTCCATGGAGAGCAGCCAGGTTAACAAAGCCTAGTGAGACTACTTTGTTTTTGGATTTTCTCTGGACTCTAGAGAGAAGCTGTAGAAGTGTTGCTTTCCAGCCTTTTGTTTCTGGATTCTCAAAACTCTGAAAGATTCGTCAGAGAACTAGGAGAAGGGACAAGAGCCCTGTGCCACATTCAAGACTGGGGGATGTGATGTGTACGCTTTCTAGGATTGCATAGCATGCAGGTTTATCTCCACCCCTGTAGTGCACACACATCTACTCACAGGTCTTCACTCAGGCTCAGGGCTGGGGGCTTTACCAGGGCTTCATGGATGGGTTTCAAGAGGGTATGAAATTATATGCAAGACTAAGTATATGGGTTCCCCCCACCCGCCACCCCACCCAGGAAAGGCTCCAGTGGTTCTTACTGGAGCCATAAACAAAGAGCTAATCTAGGAGCTACTACTAAATAACGAATAACCCCACAAACTATTTACTTCTATCCTTATGAACGGTAAAACTTTTTTTTTTTTTTTACATTATTGATAGTTGCATATTTGAGAGAGAACAGAGAAGATTCTCTTGCATAAAATGTATTTGTGCTGTTTCTGTCCGAGATTAAGAAGTTTTCTTACCTCTCCTCCCCATTTCTTGTAAGGATGACCAGAAAAGTCAGGCTGTTGTGTGGGTTTGGGAAGGGTGACTTCCCAGGAAAGCCTATTGTAAATTTATTACTAAATGTAGCTTTTTATTTGGGGCTATAGTGAAGCTGCATTTCTATGTTGACTGGGCAGTGCACTAAGAAAGACTTGCATGCTCTGTTGCATAGGTGCCCTTCTGTCCTGCCTGAGGGCATTTCTGAAAAGATGAGAATGGTGGAGCCTTTGTACAGCAGGAAGGGGTTATGTGAGTTATTGGGCAATCGTGGGGAACCTTTGAAGGTATGAACAGATTGTTAGAATCAGTAACAACCGATTCAAGTTTAATTTTGGTAGAATTGTGCACAGCGTATCTGCCTTTGTGTGTGCAGGTGTGCATGTTCCTTGTATGTGTGTATGCGCGTGGGCACCTATATTTGTAATACTTTTCCTCATTTCACAAACATTTTCTTTGAAGCCGTGGTAATAACGTCTTTGTTTTAAGAATGGTAAAATTCTTTTAACCCCAGGTTAGTGTGTTATCCTAAATGCACTGTCCAGCCCTCGATTTAGAAATAAAGGCACCATAAGCATCTTGGCTGCTTATGGTTGTGTTACTGCTTTTTAGAGTCTTGAAAGTTATGCAGAACTTCGGCTATGTTTTGTCTTTTACAATGTTTTAACTGATTCTGTCCCTCCATCTTCCTTTAGAGAAGAGTTATGGCTGAGGTTTTTGTGTTGACGTGTATTTAGTACTTAATGAAGGGAGGAAAGTGTTACATGACCTGACAAAATCCAACTCATTTCTTATAAGGAGTTGGAAGCCATTTTTAGAATGTTATCCTTAATCACCTGTGCCTACTTCTAATGGCTAGAAGCCAAGAAAACCATAGTATTAGTCCTGTTCTGTACATACGCTAGTGTTTGAATGGCAGTTTACAACAATGTATCAGTCACTTCAAGTTTTATCCTAAAGTTTTTAATCAGGTTCAGACTGTCTTTTGACACACTCCTCTATTGAGTTATAAAGCAGTTAAACACATAAGAGCAAAGAATGATCTTGACCTGATATTACTTGAATTTGAGGGAACGCCATTGCTACTACACTCCTGCTTTTGTGGGGGAAAATATATTCCTGCCCTAGAAGTTAGCAGTCGAGTGTTTAGCTCCTGACCTACCTATAATTTATAGGCAATATCATTGCTCTTTAAGTGATGATTTGCCTAACAAAGGGGCTTTTTTGTTTTGGTTTTGGGGTAGATTCTACAGTAGACAACTTTAGTGACTAGGTATGTGGATGATATGGTGGGAGTAGGTGTACAACACTTAGTGGAATGGTATGGTCAATTCTATGGAAGAAAATTCATTGGAGGGGAGATCAAAGTATATCATGAAGTAGGATTTAAACAACACATACCCTCTGGTTTACGCAAATAGCCGCTATTTGTATTCGCTGACTTACAAATTTTGTTTCTGCTACCAAAAGGAGAGCTCCTAGACCTGTTATGGAGGCCATGCCTGCCATATTGGTAAAACTATGATTTCATCCCTACCCCAAATCATCACAATCTTTAGGATTTCAGAGAAACTGTCTAATGGATTAGGATAGAAGCTATGATTGTAGGTGACTTGGGCAATACTGAGTTCCATGTGCAAGTGGATGTGAAATCCTGGTGTAAACCAAACATTATACTTATTAGACAATAACCTCTGCCCTCACCTCCAGCTCCCAAGTATATAGCCCTGCTGGGTCATATGGCAACTGAAGTTTCCTAGATTCACTTTACATTCAAGGTCATAGCCCAGTTGAATTGGTGGGGGAGGAAGTCAAGGAGGAAAGGCTATTGAAGATCCTTCTCCTGCTTGAGAGAAATATATGTCCTAGAGCTGCTCCAGTACCCTTGGTATATGAATTTTTTTTATATATTGAATATGGATTAGATGAATGAAATCAGATGACATTTGACTGCAAAAAATGTTTATAGCTTAGCCTTCTTACATTTTGGTATAAAGCTGTGAACTTCATAACTTTGTAAAAGCAAGATATAAAGCAAATACAAGAGGAAAATAAAGTACTTTTACTAATTGTTTACTTTTGCTACCTTATCTGCATGTTAATAGCCAGTTCTTTTTTTTTCCATGTTGGTATAGACAGCAAGAAGGAAATTGGATGGAAAACATAAAACAGTTATAGATATACCACAGACCATGGTCCAGATAAGTTTGGCAAACAGCTACATTTAAGAATTTGTCCAAGGTCATAAAACAGGTCATGGAGTTAGTGGAGGAGCTAGGATTAAAACTACATCTTTAGGATTCAAGATGGCTGTGTAGGAAGACCCTGAATTCCCCTCTTTCCACAGATAACAAATTTACAGCTATATAAGGAATAATTTTCCTCCAAAAAGAACTAGATTAACAGAATCTCCACAACAAAAGATAAGAGATGCATTGAGACAGGTGGGAGAGGCAGAGACTCAATCTTTCTCTGGACCCTACGATGACCCACTAGCAGGAAGGGATCCCAAAAATACAGAGCTTTTCCTCGAAGAGTGAAGGGACTATGCCCCACTTCAGGCATCCAGACCCTTGTATCTGGCACCAGAAAGATAAGCTCCCAAAACACCTGGTTTTGAAAGTCAACAGGAATTAAGTCCAGGGGAACCATAGAACTTTTTTCTTAGAGAACAAAGAACTTTCTCTTAAAGGACTCACACGCCCATGCACTCATCCTGAAATCCACTGCAAAAATAATTTGAAAAGTGCCTAGATTGTAACCAATGGAGAGACCCATTTGCTAATCCTAAAGTTGCTGCAGGCAAGAACCCACAGTGATTTTCTCTTGGATGGAAGCACTGGCTGATGCCATTTTTGCAATCTCATTTTGACTAGGTGGTAACAGAGCTGGTAGGCACCATGTTTGGTGCCCTCTCTCTATCCTGCCAGTGCTGGTGAGCATGTTCCTTGTCCCACTGAACCTGTGTAAACAGTTGCACCATGACTGGGCCAAGTGAGTACATCACATCTGGGGCTAGGCATGTTCCATGCTCACCTTCTCTGTGCAGCAGCTATGCCACAACCAGACGGACTCAGTATATACTGAGAACACTCCATTCAAGCAGCAAAATACACATTCTTCTCAAGTATACATGGAATGTTAGCTGGGCAGTAAAACGAATTTCAATAAATTCAATATTGAAGTCATATCAAGCATCTTCAACTACAATTGTATGCAACTAGAAATCAGTTTTAGTAAGAAAACTGGAAAAACCACACAAATATGGAGATTAAACAACATGCCACTTAAAACTCAGTAAGTCATTGAAGAAATCAAAGGAGATACAAAAAAAAAAAAAAACCCACCTAGAGACAAATGAGAACAGAAATAATCTCAAGTAGTCTAATGGTTATAGCTAAAATAACAACAACAACAAAAAGAAAAAACAGGTGCCTGGGTGTCTCAGTTGGTTAAGCATCCGACTCTAGATTTCATCTCGGGTCGTGATCTCAGGGTTGTGAGATTGAGCCCTGATTGGGCTCCATGCTGGATGTGGATACTGCTTAAGATTCCCTCTCTCCCTCTCTCTACCTCCTTCCCCCCACTCATGCATGCTCTTTCTCTGTCAAAAAAAAAAAAAAAAGAAAAAGAAAAAAAGGAAGCCCAAAGTAAGTAGAAGAATGGAAACATATATAAAAAAGAGACTATTTTAGATAGTAGAAAGATAAATGACTAAGAGCTGCTTCTTTGATAAGATAAAACCGACAAACCTTTAGCTAGAGTTACCAAGAAAAAAAGAGAACCAAAATCAGATTTGAAAGAGGATACATTACAACTGATAGCACAGAAATACAAAGGATCATTAGAGACCACTATGAACAATTATACACCAACAAATTTGGTAACCTGGAAAAGATGGATATATTCCTAGAAACATGCTGAATCAATAGGAAATAGAAAAATCTGAACAGACTGATTGCTTAGTAAGGAAACTGAATCGGTAAAAGAACCTCTCAACAAACAAAAATCCAGGACGAGATAGCTTCACTGGTGAATTCTGCTGAACATTCAAAGAAGAATTAATACCAATTCTTCTCATATTCTTCCAAAAAACAAAACAAAAACAAAAACAGAAGAGGGGACATTCCCAAACTCATTTTATGAGGCCATCATTATCCTAATACCAAACCAGACAAGAATTACTAGAAAATTACAAGCCAATATACCTGATGATTATACATTCAAAAATCTTCAACAAAATAATAGCAAATCAAATTCGTTTATTAAAAAGGTTATAACCCTAAAAATAAAAAGGTTATAACCCATAATCAAATGGGATTTATTCCAGTGATACAAGGATGGTTCAACACCTGTTAGTCCATATAATTCACATTAACAAAAAAGGATAAAAACATGATCATCTCAATAAATGGAGAAAAAGCCTTTGACATAATTCAACGGCCATTTATGGTAACTCAAAAGTGGTGGGTATAGAGGGAACATACCTCAACATAATAAAGGCCGTATATGACAAGCCCGCAGCTAACAACATACTGAGCGGGGAGGGTACAAGCTTTTTCTCTAAGATCAGGAACAAGACAAAGATGCCCACTCTCACCACTTATCAACATAGGAATTAGAAGTCCTAGCCAAAGCAGTTAGGCAAGAAAACGATATAAAAGGCATCCAGATTGGAAAGGAAGAAGTAAAACTGCCACTATTTGCAGATAACATGATATATATATATATATGTATATATATATAGAAACTCCTAAAGACCCCACAAGAAAACTTAGAATAAAAAGAATTCAGTAAATAAAGTTCAGGATATAAAATCAACATACAAAAAATATATTACATTGCTAAACATTGATAATGAACTACCCAAAAGAAATCCATCCAAAAAACCCCATTTAAAATTACATCGTAAAGAATAAAGTGCCTAGGAATCAATTTAACCAAGGAGATAAAAGATATATACACTGGAAACTACAAAACATTAATGAAAGAAACTGAAGACACAAATAAATGAAAAAAGATTCAGTGCTCATGGATTGAAAGAATATTGTTACAATGCCGACATTACCCAAAGCAATCTACAGATTTCAATGCAATCCCTATCAAAACCCCAATGACCTATTTCACAGAAAAGAAAAAACAATCCTAAAATTTTTATGGAACCACAAGAGAACCCCCAAACCCAAAGCAATCTTAACAAAGAAGAGCCAGGCTGGTTACTACCTGGGTACAAACTATTCTACAAAGCTATAGGAATCAAAACATGGTCCTGGGGCACCTGGGTGGCTCAGTGATTGAGCATCTGCCTTTGGCTCAGGTCATGATCCCAGGGTCCTAGGATCAAGTCCTGCATCAGGCTCCCATTGAGAACCTGCTTCTCCCTCTGCCTATGTCTCTGCCTCATTGTGTCTCTCATGAATAAATAAGTAAAATCTTTAAAACAAAACAGTATGGTGGCACAAAAACAGGCACACAGATCAATGGAACAGAATGGAGAGTCTAAAAATAAACCCACACCTATATGGACAATTAATTTCTAACAAACTGAGAACATACAATAAGAAAGGACAGTCTCTTAAATACATGGTGTTGGGAAAACTGATCAGCCACATGCAAAAGAATGAAACTAGACACTATCTTTTACCATACACCAATATTAACTCAAAATGGATTAAAGACTTGAATGTGAGACCTGAAACCATAAAGTTCCTAGAAGAAAATGTAGGTGGTAAGCTCCATGACATCATTAGCATTAGTTTGTTTTTAACATTTTATTCATTTTTTCATGAGAGACACACAGAGAGAGAGAGGCAGAGACACAGGCAGAGGGAGAAGCAGGCTCCATGCAGGGAGCCCGATGTGGGACTCGATCCTGGGAGGATCAGGATCATGCCCTGGGCCGAAGGCAGGCACCAAACCACTGAGCCACCCTGGGGATCCCCTGTTTTGTTTTGTTTTGATGATTTTTATTTATTCAACAGAGCACAAGCAGGGGGAACAGCAAGGAAAGGGAGAAGCAGGCTTCCCAACAAGCAGGGAGCCTGATGTGGAGCTTGATCCCAGGACCCTGGGATCATGACCTGAACCGAAGCAGATCTTCAACCAACTGAGCCACTCAGGCACCTCTTAGCATAGTTTTTGTGATCAGATTCCAAAGGCAACAGAAACAAAAGCAAAAATAAACACGTGGGGCTAGATAAGCTAAAAGGTTTCTGCACAGTAAAGGAAACCATCATTAAAATAAAAAGGCAACCCACTACCTGGGAGAACATAATTGGAAATAATACATCTGATAGGGGGTTCATTATAAAATATATGAAGAACTTACACAACAACAACAAAACCATTTAAAAATGGAGAGAAATAGATATTTCTCCAAAGAAGACCTTCAGATGGCCAAAAGGTACATGAAGATACTCAACATCATTAATTATTAGGGAAATGTAAACGAAAACCACAATGAGTTATTATCTCACAACTGTCAGAATGGCTATTATCAAAAAGATAAGTAACAAGTGTTGGTGAGGAAGTGGAGGAAAGGGAACCCATGGTAGATTGGTAGATTATAAGTTGGTGCAGCCACTATGGAGAACAGTATGGAGATTGCTCAAAAAATTAAGAATAGACCATGTGATCCAGCTATTGAACTACAGAGTATTTATTTGAAGAATACCAAAACACTAATTTGAAAAGATATATATACCCCTATGTTCACTGCAGCATTATTTACAATAACCAAAATACGGGAACAACCTAGATGTCCATCAGTGGATGCGTGAATAAAGAAGCTATAGCATATGTGTATGGCATACTACTGAACCATAAAAACATAACGAAATCTTGCTATTGGCAATAGCAAAGCTGGACCTTGAGAGTATTAAGCTAAATGAAGTAAGAGGAAAAAGACACAAATACTGTATGGTTTTGCTCATATGTGCAATCTAAAAAAAAAAAACACAAAAAGATACAGAAAACAGATCAGTGTTTGTTTACCAGAGAGGAAGGGGTTTGGGGTTGGTGGGGGAGTGAGGTGGGTGATAGGCATGAAAGGGGGTCCATGGTAGGGTTATGGATAGTAAGTAGACTTTTGGGTGATCGCTTTATAGTGTATACAGATGTCAGATTAGTGTTATAGTTCTGATACTCCTAAAAAACAAACTACATCTACATCTCTGTTCTATTACACTCAGGTAACTGGCCCCTCCGGGGTGACTCATTTATTCTTTATATTCTATACACCAACAACTATTCCCCTTCCTTTCCTTGTTGATCTTGGAGAGTATTGGAGTGATTCCTAAGTTCAGGAAATAGCAATAGGCATGATTAACACAGGGTCCAGGTTTTGTTTGTGCATGTATACGTGTCTTCCATTGTATTCTGAAACTCAGGCTCTCTGCATGGCAGTTGAGTATAAGATAGGAAGCTACTCAGTCCTGCTCTGGTTGATATCTAAATGGGAGAAAACAAAACACAACTGAACCAGCCATACACATGCCTTTATTTAGATCAACTCTTTTTCAGAATGCAGCCAAACTTATGAGTCAGACAGCCCAAAGTATCCAGCCCTCTTCCACTGAGCTAGTTTATCCCGGAGCAGGCCCATCCTGAAACAATGAGACAGAACCAAGTGCTAGTTTGGTCACTGTCCCGGGGTGGGAGAACACGAAGGCGATGTAGGACTCCAGCACAGGAAGTGCTGAGTGCCATTGGCAAATGCCTCTGTGAACAGCCTAGAGCAAGCTAAGGAGAGCTGAGGCCACTCAGATTCTGAGCAGACCTCTCAGCTGCGCTACAACTAGCTGGGCAGACAGACAGACATTTGCCTCCGTGTGGCAAAGGGACAAAACTATTCTCCCTCATTGCTTAACTGAAGGGTCAGTGTGGGTGTGACAGGTGGACAGATGCCCTGAGGCCAAGTGGGGAGTGAAGTAGAGGAGGAACAAGACCGATGAGACGATGAGACGCCTGGAGGCTGGCTGGGGCTGGGGGGGTGGGGGGCGGTGGCAGTGCAGCTACTATGTCCTTTGAGGTAATTGGCTCTAGCTATATTGGATGAAACTGAAATCCTGAGTGATCTGTATGGCCTTGGATGAGGCCAGCTTGGTTCAGGCATACATGGTGAGCTGCAGCCACTGAAAGAGGAAGTCCCGAGATCAGAATGCAACCAAGAAAAGAGAGCCCAACCCGAAGGGTCTGATGGGGTAAAGGTAAAGGCACAGCCCCAGCATGCCAGACACTGTGAAGACTTTCTAAGAAGCAGTAGGTTAGGGCATGCGTCCCCAATTTCTACTAGGAAGTGTGTTTTCCAGCATAAAAGCTTCTTAGGCTCTGAGTCCCCTTTGGAGCCTTCCCCCGGTACACAGTCCTTATGAGCCACATTCCCTGCTGAGCGTGTCTATGTTCCTTTCCTCTCCCATCCTTCCACCAGCATTTGGAAGTGAGGAGCACACAGTGCCTCCAGTCTGCCTCATTGACTCCTCCGCCCTGAATGTTAAGGTGCAGAGTGAATATACTGCTTCTATTAGGCTTTACCTCTAGAACGTTGAGCTTGATGATACCGTCTCCATCCTTGTCAAAGGCATTAAAAGCTCCTGTGTGGAAGAACGCACAGGCCAGAGGCCAGTTACAGGCTCACTTCCCCTCCAGTATCGGAACTCCTCTCTAAAGGACCGCGTGCGAAGTGCGGTCCTTCAGCGCAAAAATGTGCCAGGCAGAGTCTCGACAAGCACCCTCCCTTTACCAGCCCATTCCAAGCCCAAAGGGCCTTTGTCTTTGCTTAGCTTGGATAGGGTAGACTGGGAGATAGGCTGAGATTCGTACCGCTGAGGCTGCCAGGCCCCAGAGCATGGAAGGGTAGCCCCCCACCCCCACTTACTGAACATGCCCTCCAGCCTGACGAAGCAGCAGATGAAGCTGTCAAAGTCGATGTTCATGTGCTTGTCTGCATACCTCATGGTAATGATGTCATAGAGCTGGCTGTTGAGGTGGAACCCTGTGGAGGGCAACATGGGGGAGGAGGAAGTACTGAGTCCTTAGGCCTGCATTCTATTTTTTTTAAAGATTTTATTTACTTATGAGAGACACAGAGAGAGAGGCAGAGACACAGGCAGAGGGAGAAGCAGCCTCCCTGCAGGGAGCCCGATGCAGGACTCGATCCCAGGACCTAGGGATCAGGCCTCCTGAACCAAAGGCAGATGCTCAACCACTGAGCCACCCAGGCATCCCAGGCCTGCATTCTATTTTCCTGCTTCTCAGCCACTCTGTGGCCTGGGGGGAAAGGAGAAACACTCTCTCCTTCCTTTGTCTCCCCACCCTCCAGTTGCTGCTTCCACCAGCCCTTGTCCATGTCCCCACCACCCACTTTCTTCCCCAGCACCTGCGTCATTGACTGCATTTCGCATCTCATAGCTGTTGATGGTACCAGATTGGTCTGTGTCATAGTGTTTGAAAATTTTCTGGCAATAAAAAAATTTGAGGACAGAGGTCATGCAGTAAATCCCTGAACTAAGTCTCCCCCGCCGCCCCCTTCACTCCCATGTTTCATTCTCTTCTCACCTGCCAGGCTTTAATCTTCTTCCAGAGGTGATGAAACTCTTGCAAGTTCAGCCTCCCAGAGCCGTCTGTCTGGAGGAAGGAGGTCAGGGCTACAGGGCACGCATAGTGAAATCCCCCTGGACTAGGAGGAGAGGGTTCTAGGCGACTACAGGGAAGGTCACCACACAGGAAGGCTCTGCCCCAGACAGCCTCCCCAACCACCCTGTCCTGATATTTAACTCTCCCCTCCACGCCTCCACAGTCAAAGTTCGTGTCTGCTCTAAAACCCAAGGAGCCTGTCTCCTAAGGACTATTTTGGCTTGGGCAGGGCCCTAAGCAGAATCCCAGGCCAGAGGTGAGGGCAGAGGTTAGGGGCTGGTTACAACCTAATGTCCTGCCCAATTAGGCCTTCTCCAAAAGCCCTCTTCAGACCAGTGGCTTAGGACCTCAAGTCCTCCCTTAGGCACAAATTTGGGCTCCTCTTTCTGACTGGGCACCCCTCATTGCCTTGGCCCCCATGGGCTGCACAGGGATGGATGACAGAGAAACATGGTGGGGAAGGGTGGCGGGAAGGATACATCCAAGAGAGCAATCATGCTACGGCAGGACTCCAGCGTGAACCCTTGTGTCTTCAGGTCCTTATCTGGGAGGTATGGAGAAGAGTGAGGAGCTTCCTTCAGATAATTGGACACCCACTCATGCCTGCCCATCCTCCACATACAGTTTGAGCCACTTACTTTTATTCACAACCATGTTAAGGATATTCTTGAGCTCGTCTGCACAGACCTCCATATCCTGAGGTGGAAAGGAATAGAGAACAACAGTTCAAGAAGGCAGCACCCGATGGAGCAGAGGGGTTGCAAAACGAATCCCAACCGTCCATGTTGGTAAAGTCTGTCATTGCTATTCCGTCCTGGGAAGCCGGGGCTTTTCCAAGGGAGACACAGTGCCCTCAGTGTCCAGACTGCAGTGGGCAGCTCAGAGCAAAGAGACCTCTGAGCCCCTCAAGTGGATGTTGGCCTACAACCCAAGGCCCTGATTGGGGGATTCCCGAGCTACACATCCATGCTGCTTCCACCAAAAGCTAAATGACCCCTACTGAACAATAATGAAATAACTGGTCATTTGAGCAGTTAATCAAGGAGAGGAGTCAGGGTTGGCGGTACTCACGTCGCCTGCTATCTGCCTAAAAATGTTCCGGAATTGCAGCTGCTCCTCACTCTCTTGGTCAGTATTGCCAGGCCGTGGCTGTGGAAGCACAAAAGAAAACTGGTTCACAGCAATCAGGGAGATGGGCAGACCCCATCCTTCAGGGCCGAAGGAGCCAAAGGGCCTAAAACAGCCCTAGGTGGCAGCAGGAGCTGGGGGCAGGACAAAAGCTTTTCTTTCTTAGTTGAGCCCAGTGAGCCAGAGTGAGAGCCTTCTGGACCGCAGTGACCCCCAGTGACATCCTAGCCAGAGGAGTTACATTAGCCATGCAGACATGGACACAGTCCCCTTGGCCCTTTCCCCCACCCCCACCAGCTAGAGCCTTCCCCACTGTTTCGAATGTGACCTCCTCAACCAAATGAGTCCCAGAAGGACAAAGGGGACCAGACCATTCTGATTGCTCCACCCACCCCTGTCAAAAAGACTAAGTCCTCAGAGGACCCCCACTCCACTGCACGGACCCTCCAGCATAGAGAAGGTGGCCCTCGATTTGTCTGTGGACTCTAGTCCCTTAGCCTCACCTTCACTAAGCTTTATATGACCTCCTCTGCTCACTTCAATATAATACCCTTCTCTGGGCTCCGCAGGACTCCATTTCTGACGTCCACCCCCCTTTCAGCTACTATCCTTTATCCTCTCATTGGCAAGAGCTTGAGGAGACCAAGAAATAGGAGTTGTTCTGTCTTGGGCTCTCTTAAGCTGATTGTGTCTCAGGCTTTGCCTCCCTTTTCCTTGACTGTCGTGGCTGGGGGCTCCAGCAGGCAGGTTCAGCCTGTCCTTCCCAGGCCTAGGACTGGCTTGGGGTGGCTGCCAACTCCTAAGACACTCACCCAAGCAGCATCCCAAATTTTAGGAGAACTTGATGAGAAGAAAGGTCAGTGGGATAAATCCAAACCTCCGGATGTTCAAGGGATACCCCACCCTACAACCCCTCCAATCCAGAGGATCCCAGGTGTGTGCTAGCCCCCCATTCATGCCACATGCTCAAAAACCTGTGGGGATTTCTCTGGCTTATCAGGGCTTGTTTTGTCTTTGCCCTCCTCTGATTCCTGGTCCACACCCAGTTCCTTGTTGCTGTTTGCTCTGTCCGAAACGAAGATGATGGGCTGGAGAGAAGAGGGAAGTGGGGAAGGAGTAAGAAGGAAGCAGGGATTACAGGCTGAGTGGGCACATGGAGGCAGCCTCCCTCCTGGAGCGGCTTAGTCCAGTGAAGAGGAAGAGAGCAGAGTTAGGAGCTCCTAAACCTCAGGCCGAGCTCTGTCCCTGCCACTAACACGCTGTCTGTGACTTAAGGAAAGACGCTAAGTCTCTCTGAACCTCAGTTCCTTATCTCCTGATGGTAAAAGCTCTGGGGGCTAAACAAGGCAGTTAGCACATGCGAAAATGCTAAGAATGTTAAAAGCAGTTTTCAAATATATTGTAGGCTTTTTTTTCAAATGGAAACACTTCAGATTAAATTTCCCCAGAAGCCCGATGTATATGAAGTCACTGAAAACAAGCTTCTCTGGTCGATGAAGAGGATAGAGCTTTTTTTTTCCTCGGCACAGCCGTGTCACCCAAAGCAGCTGGGGAGGTACCTCCGAGGAAGCTCTATGACTCTGCAGAGGATGGGGTGAAACTGGGACTCTGTTTAGTAGCATGGTCAGCGGGTGAGAGATCAGAACCCCAGGCTGCAGGTCCAGCCTTGCCCTCACATACAAGAAATATCTTCTCTGGCCTCAGGTTACTCATCCATTTATGTGGATGATAAAACCTGCTTAACCTTTCCATAGGGTTCTTGGTGGGGTGGGGGCAGAAGGGGACCCATGAGATGCTGAATATATAACCATACTGCAAAAACATTCTAGATGCTGCACCAATATAAGGGATATTTTCAAGACATGCTCATGCAAGTAAAGAGGACACAAAAAAGAGTAGAGAGCAGCAGCCATGCTATGCCGATTGGAGCTGAAGCCATACGCCCCACAGGGAAAGCCCAAGAGGCTAAGCTGTTGAGGCTTGTGGCTGCAGTGCAGAAAGCAATGGGGCAGTCAGGGTCTCTCAAGGCAGAAAAGCAACTTCGACCAGTTTCTGAATCCCCGTCTGCCTGTCCGTGCTATTCATCTAGCTTAGCACAAATGAGTAGACCTATGGCAATAAGCTCCTAGAACTTCGGTTCCTGGCAGGCCCCAAAGGTCCTGGCTTGCTCTGCCTTTCAAGCAAAGGGTCTTGCTCAAGCAGCTGATGCTTGTGGAGATCCTACAGCAAGTGTGGGTCACAGTTGGAGGGAGAATGTATGCCTGTGAACATGGTGTGGCCAGGGGTCACCCCTGCCAAGGTACACATCTCCAGGCCCACATGTGGGTCTGGATAACACAGGCTTGGAGTTAAAGGGGTCTGAACAAGATTGGTGAGGGCAAGATACATGGGTTTAGAGCAGTTTCCCCACTCCTTATCTGTGTGTCCTTCGGCAAGTCTCTTCACTTCCCTGAATATTTGTAAAATATCTATAGAAGGGGAATAATAATAGCACCTACCTTGTAGATACTATTGTAACAGAAAACAATGTATGACTTACCCCTAGCACAGTGCCTAATATGTGGTAGGTGCTTGATCGATGTGATCGATGTCAGCTCTTATCTGCACCAGCATCAATACTTAGAGGACCTCTATGTTGGATCCTTCCAGAAACCACCTTAAACAGTAACACCAAACCTTGTCTGATGGCCTATGGCTGCTACCTCATGGGCTTGGGGATGCCCAAAGTAGTCCTTTCTGGATGGCACTCTGAGTGGTCAAACCAAAATTCTGAAAGGGCTATTCATCATTGTAGACCCTGGTGACCACAGGAAAGTTATGGGGCAAATGGAGCAAGGATGTAGGAAGGAGTACGGATTGCTCAACAACTGTAATCTTGAATTCTAAAACCACACAAAGGGAACAGTGCCCCTCGTCCCAGATGAAAGCTTTGCTCTGTGGCCTCTGAGATGCTCTTAGCACACATGGTCACTTTGCTCTGTGGCCTCTGAGATGCTCTTAGCACGCATGGTCACTTTGAGCAATAGTGTCCTTATAGCACAGTGGTTATAACCAGGACACTTAGGAGGAGATCTTAGAGGCCCTGGTGAATCAGTAGATCATGGCAACCTCCCACGACTCCAAGAAGGAAAGTTGTCCAGGTAGTTCTCATTCCCTCATTAAACCAGTTAGAGCTCAAGTTGGTGAGCTCCTCTGGGGCTATGGGGATATGATCCCCTCCCTTTTCCCCAGTGCTACCTGGACACAGCATGCAGAGTCTATCGGGTCCCATGGCTTGGAGGAGCCGGTGTTTGGAATGAAAGGTCACTTGTCTAGAAGGGGATTTGGAACAGGCTTTATCTAGAGCCCTGGCAGTGACTTAGCCTCTCTGGGTATCCTTTTCCACCCCAACCCAGCAAGCTAAGAAAAACAGAGGAGTGGGGAGCGGGCAAGGAAAAGAGAAGCGAGGGAAGGAGCAGTCCTGTCTACAGAACAGGCAGCTGGCATCTCAAGACCCTCTCCATGGAAACCCTCACACACCTATCTCACCATGCCCTGAGAAACAACCAGTTGCCACTCCCCCCCAAGAATCAAGCCTTGTTTAGCAGAGCCAAAACTGCTCTGCGAAAGAAGGGGTGCTCCTTATGGATTTTGCAAGAGGCCCATTTTCACTGGTTGGCCATCCTCTCCCTCCTTCGTTGGAGAGGTGGGTTTGGTGGTTCAGAGCAGATTCTGGGGCCAGACTGCCTGGCTCCAAGTGTTGGCTCTGCCAATTACTGGCTCTGTGGCCTTGGGGAAGTGAGTTAATCTGTACCTTTTCTTCCTCTGAAAGTGGGGGTAATAACAGTACCAATCTCACAGGGTCGTCGTGAGGATTGAGTATATCCATGGAAAGCACCTGGAAGAGTGCCTGGTACATAGCCTTCACTTGGCCAGGGTTAGCCAACATTGATCCACACCCATAGCTGCAATGGGGGTCCGGAAGGTGGGGCAGGATGGGGGGCAGTGAGGGAAGAGGCAAGTGTGGTACACATGCTGTCACACATACACACATACACACACACGCACAAACACACTCTGCTGTCTACCCACTCACCCGGTTACACCCACCTTGGCTTTTTTCTTTTTCTGCATAAGGAAAGGAAACAATAAATGCAGAATAAGTGAAAATCAAGTTTTCAGAAAACTCAGTGGCTTTTGGCTTCCTGTGACTTGGTATAGTTCTGGGGTCCAGAAATCTGGGCCACATAGAGCCAAAAGTAGTCTGGAGGGTGAAGAGAGGTGAGAATTCTCTAGGCCTGGAGACCGGCGGCTGCTCTGGTGGCTGCTCTGTTTTTACACTCATATCCTGGACACAGTCAAGGAAAGGGACCTTCTGGCTCATGTTTTGTATTTTTAAATGAACTTAGTTACTAAAACACAAAAAAAGTGGCTTACCTAAACTGGCCTGAAAATGATTTTTGTCTGACCTACAGAGTTTTGGGTTTTATTTGTGTGTGTGTGTGTGTGTGTGTGTGTGTGTGTGTGTGTGTTCCTTTTTAAAGCAAATATTTAACATAGGTAGAGACTTAATATGGAAATCTAGGTTTAGGGATTTAAAAAATAAATAAAACTAGAAGGTCTGTCAGGCTGCATGGGCCTGCGACCCCCTGTGGCAAAAATCTGGGGAGCTGAGAGCAGCTGTCGCCTGTGCCCTCCAGATGCCACAGTCACCACCACTCCAGTATAGTCCATCTTATACTGAAGCTAAGTGTCAGTTGAGAATGGCAGGCAAATATGCCCGTGTAGGGCATCAAAACCCCTGCACCTGCCAGCCCTATTTAGGTGGCACACCAGCTCCCATAAGCTTCTGAATTTGAAATTCCTGATAAATATACTACCCTGATGACTAATGTTTAAAAGATAAGAACAGGGCTGCCTGGGTGGCTCAGCGAGTTAAGCATCTGCCTTTGGCTCGGGTCATGATCTCAGGGTCCTGGGATCGAGCCCCACTCTCCGGTTCCAAGTTCAGCAGACCATCTGCTTGTCCCTCTTTCCTCTCCATCTGCCCCTGCCCCTGCTTGTGCTCTCTCAAATAAAATCTTTAAAAAACATAAAATAAAAGATAAGAATAGAACCAAATGCACTTAATACCAAAACCAATGTCCTGTGATAATTCAGAAAGCACTTGGTCAGGGTCAGGATTAGAACCCGTGAGTGTGACTACCCAGAAGACAGTTCAATGGGGCATTTGCTATCTTCTTATTGACCCAAGTCATGCGGAGCACAAAGAACTGCTTACAAATCAGAGCTCAAAGGCCCAAGGCAGTCACAAGCCTCCTCAATATAAAGACACACTGCATATGCCAACTCTGTGCTTGTAACTCTGGATCCACATACGTGGGAACAGGTCTCAGCATGGCGACTGGGGAAAGAGCCCGAGTCTGGGCTCCAAGAATCTGGATGTCAGTTCCAGCCCTGCCACTTATGAGTTCTGTGAACTCAAGGGAGCCACTTAATCCCCCTGAGCCTCTACTTCCTTGCTTGAATGCCACGGGCAATAATAACTTTATTACATCACAGAAACCTTGCAAGGATCAGGTGAGGTAAGGCATGTGAGAAGTACCTTGTAAGATATAAAGCACATAAATAATGGCCACCATTTGAGAGTCCATGTCGTGCCAGACACTTCACATACATGATCTCATTGATTCAAACTTCACAAAAGCCTGGCGAGGCCCATAATATTATCCCCATTTTACAGAGTAGGAAACTGAGGGGTTATGCAACTTGTCCAAATCACCCAGCTGGTAGGTGGAGGAGGGAGGTTTTGACACTGACTCCAGAGCTGGTGTGTATTTTCCATAGCTGAGCCTGGCCCTCATAATCCAAGTTTCTCTTGCTGTCCCCTCCCCTCTAGCTGTTCAAATAGCTTCTCCCCTCTGTGCTTCCTTGCCCCTGGACTATGTGGCCCCAGTGCCAGGAGGCCTGTTATTCCAGTCCTGATGAACAGAGATTGCAGGAACGTGGAAGTCTGCTCATCCCAGAGCAGTCACCCTATACCCACTCTCCCCTCCACCACCCTTCTGTCCCCTGCCTAGATCAGGGAAGGTGACCCCTGGACCTTTTCACATATAAGAACCAAACCACTCACCACTGGCCGATCCACAGAGATTGTATTTTCAACTTCCCTGTGAGAAACACAAACATGAGGGGGGTGGGTCTCAGTGTCACCAGGAGCAAGCAGGAAGCACAGAGCGGA
The DNA here is from genome assembly GCF_048164855.1 of Canis lupus baileyi. NCBI lineage: Eukaryota > Metazoa > Chordata > Mammalia > Carnivora > Canidae > Canis > Canis lupus. The sequence continues at coordinate 12,767,326 of NC_132869.1, read as the reverse complement.
TCTGCTCAGGTCACACAGCTTCTCAGAACTGAGTCCAGACGGAGCTCAAAGGAACCCCAGGAACTAATATCTCTTACCACAGAACTCGCCCATGTGGGCAGCATCCCCAGCAGCCAAGGACACACACATGGGTTCTTGTTGGCTTTGCCCAGAGCTCCCCAAAGTCAGACCCATGCACCTTGTGTTTCTTTCAGGGACAGAGTTCAGAGTAGTTGGGCTTCTGAACTCATCTACAGTAACCAAAAATGCAGAATATGGCCTTGCTGGCTTCCCTGGCCACGTTACCTAAAAGTTCTATCACCCCCCCAATGCTTCCTATCCCTGTTCCCTATTTTCTTTCTTCCTTTCTTCTTATCACTTATCACCCTCTAACATACATATGTGTATTTTTCCTCCATGTATCCTTGTCTCACGCCTGAATGATAAGCTCCATGAGGGCAGGGATTTCTGTTTATTTCACTGCCCTGTCCTCAGTGCCTAGAAGAAGAGCACCTGGAACATAGTAGGTGCTCAATAAATATCTGTGGGATGACAGACTGTCTAAATGAATGGAGGAGATGTGGCCAGTGGCTCAGGAGCAGAGGAAGAGGGGCAGCTGGTCAGCATATCCTAGGACTCCTGGAGGGGACTGGTCCAGCTACCTCATGTCTCCAATCTCTGGGATGGGCCGCAAGGGCTTTTAGGGACAAGTGGGGAAAGTGGGGCTGACTCACTCAGAGAGGTTCCTCTTTTCAGAGAAGACCCGGAGGATGAATTCTCCCTCCTGGTGGGGCTCATAGGTGGAGGGCACAATGACATACTCGCTGGGAGGCAGGCGGAAGCGCTCAGACACCTCTCGCATGTTGATGTAGGTTTTGCTCCTGGCCTTGGAGGCGTTGTACAGGAAGAAGTCCTTCTGCAGATGCTGCTTGTTTCCATGCATCTGACGGAGAGAAGGGCCAAGGGACTGAGCTCCCTGACAAGGATGTCCCGTCCTGCTCACAACAGCCCCTCCAGGGGTCTCCTCCCGAATCCCTGGCCACCCAGTTCACAGTCATGACCTACCTACTTCCGAGTCCCAAGGCCTCAAATAGCTCAATATCCCTGGAGCTCCCGACCCCATTTCCTCCTCCTTTTCTGTTGTGATTCAAAAGTGAAGGTCAAGTCTATCATTCCCCCACTTACCAGAACTGCTGCTGGTCAGCTCCAAATCACCTCCAGGTTGGGGAAGAACCCCAAGGAGGCAGGAGGGGCCTTGGCTGGAGTTTGAGGGAGGTGATTCCTCCAGTCACCCTCAGAATGTGTGTGTGAGTGTGTAAATTGTGAGTGCAAGAGCATATGAATCTGAGTAAGTGTGTGAGCAGAAGTGAATAGGAATTCATGAGAGCATGTGTGTGACCATCTCTGGTGGGAAGGAGGAAAGGGCACACCGGGACAGTGATAGTCGGGAGGTCATGCAGTACCCTGAGGTACTCTCTGGAGTTTGTGAGACAGGCAAGACCCCTTCCCCCGTCACAGTCCTGCCCTCAAACCCCACCAGGAAGCTTCCCGATGTGCCACTGATGGGCACAGGACCCCTGGGCAATGCTGCACACACTGCTGGCCGCTGCCACTTCTATACCTCTTTGGGAACCTTGAAGAGAAACAGAAAACAAAGATGCTCAGATCCTGTGGATTTCACATCTGAACCGAGATGAAAAACTTGCAGGAAGGGAATGCTAGCAACTGTGGGGTGAATGCAGAAGTCTGATTTCCCATCTACCTATCTGGCCAGCCCCAGCCCCACTCCACCTCCCCCATCCTGGTTTTTTCCTACTTGTTAAAAATATCTAAGAGATTCTGCCTCAAGTGGACCTGATACCAGGAGTTCTGGGGGTCACTGAGTATTGGGGAAGCCCTCCGAGACCCTCCCCGCTGAGGAATGTGGGTGTTTCTTGGGCTGACAACCATTAGGAACTGCACACCTCGTAGATGGCAAAGCCAATGGTGAAGAGGTTGGCCCCCAGCTTGCGGTCCTTCCGCCGGTTCTTCTGCATTAGGGCCACCAGGAAGCTGCAGATCACCTCGGAGTCGTCAGGGTCGTCGTCCTCCTCCAGGAGTTTCAGGCGATACTGTGGGTTGGTCCAGAAAGTGTCTGTGCCCCCCAGGAAGGAAATGTACATTCAGATCTGCCTCTCAGAGAAAGGGCAGGAAGAGAAATAAGACAGAAGCAGCCGATCTATCTCCTGCATCTAGGTGCTCAATAAATACAGAAGGAATGGGATGCCTGGGTGGCTCAGTGTTTAAGCTTCTGCCTTCAGCTCAGGGCGTGATCTCAGGATCCAGGATTGAGTCCCACATCAGGCTCCCAGTGAGGAGCCTGCTTCTCCCTCTGCCTGTTTCTGTGTCTCTCATGAATAAATAAAGAAAACTTAAAAAAAATACAGAAGGAATGATTCAGGCCTTTGTCAAATTATGTGGGGGGAGCAGGGCATAGCCTATACCTTTATACAGACGGAGGCCCACTGCGAGCTGGATGGCTCCTCCTTTCTCTCTGACCTGGGATTCTCATTCTCTGCCGTTGAGTGCCTGGGATTTGCTCTTAGGCCTCTCTCACACCCCACTACTCTGCCCCCCCGAGGCTGTCTTATCCACTTTTTAACCATTCCTGCACACTGATGATGCCTGAGATAAAGATCCCAGCCCTCATTTTCATTTGACTCCCTCCCTCCCTCCTTCTCTTCCTCTCTCCCTTCTATTTTCCTTCCTTCTTTCCTTCCTTCTTTCCTTCCTTCCTTCCTTCCTTCCTTCCTTCCTTCCTTCCTTCCTTCCTTCCTTCCTTCCTTCCCTCCTTCTTCTCTTCTTTCCATTCTCTCTTCCACAAACATATACTGAGTTCTAATCATACAACCAAGTACCATTCTAATCTGTGCACCCAATTCTCTACGACACAACTTCACTTGGATATTCTACAGGTGCCTCAAACTTCCTATGTCCCAAATTCAACTCCCCTCCCCACAAGCCCATGACCAACTCCACTGAAAAACAACACAGAGTTTTCCTCCTGTGTCTTATATTGCGACATTGACCCCATCCACTCAGGCCCCCTCAAACTTGAAGTCATTCTTCAGGGACTTCACCCAATATTCTGTCACCTAAATCTGCCCCCTTCCCTCCATCTCCGATGCTCACGACTGGCTCTGGCTTTCATCCTCTCTGGCTCACACCCTTGCAGTCGCTGCTGTTTCCAGTTCCATCCTCAGCATTATGGACACAGTATCATTCTGACACAGTGTCCTGCTTAAAAGTTGTCACCAGCCCCCTACTGCACACTCCTCAGCGTGGCCATTTCCTTCTCGGTAAAATGGGGAGGGTTTCATACGAGAAGATACACCTGGAACTTAGCACAGACTCAGTTCCACTCAGAACTTGCTCTGCTTGGACCCTCCCGCACCCTGAACCTCTCCCACCTGGGAAGTTGCGGCAGCCTCCGGCAGAGCAGCCCCTCACCCAGCGGCCCTCGTTCACAGACACCGTCCACGACTGCAGCTTGTCGGACTCCAGGGCATCGGCCGTGAGGTTGCAGATCTCCAGTTTTGTGAAATGGTAGATGAAGTCATCGTAGGACATCCTGAGAGGTTGGAAGAGAGAGACCCATGTGGGAGGATGGGAAAGGTAAGACTCTGGGTCAAGCGGAGCACGATCGGACAGTTCAGGAGAACTTGTGCCTGGCCCCAGAGACGACCTTGTCTCTCCTCTTTAGGGTGAACACTGACAGTTCTTATGTCTCCACACCTAAACTACCATCTCTTCCAGTAATGACTCAAACTTCTGCATCCTTGATGGGAGAGCTTGGCAGAAATTCAATTCTCCGGTGGTACCATGTCCCTCCACATCAGGCCCAGGCACTTTGCTGGGCTCAGCAGAAAGACAGTTTAGGGGAGGACAGACAACTAAGTGAGCAATTTGAGGATGACAAGTCTCACTAATGAATCCCAGTCCTGGGCAAAACAAAGGGATCCTGAAGAAAGTCCCCTTTAAGCTGAGGCTCGAGGGCTGAGTAGAAATTATCTGTCAGAGTGAGGGTGGCATCAGGTGAGCAAGGTAGAGCTGGGCTCAGAAGACGGCTCTGCATAGGCCAGGGAGCAAATGGCTGGAGCCATATATGCCACGGAGGGGCACAGGTGACACAGACGCCCCACCATGCTGGCCTGGTCCCAGGCTCAGTCATCTCTGTGACCTGGCTGGCTCCTCTCCAAAACCCATCCTTCCTGGGCCTTGCGCTGGAGGAGAAGAACAGGGGCCAGATGTCCTGAGGGCTGGGGTCTGATGGCCTCTTTCCAGGGATTGAGGTTTGAGATTTCAGCTCCCCACCTCATCCCTTATGCTTTGGGGTCCTCCTGGGTTCTGAACTCACCAGAACTCTCCATCTTCAGTGACCTGGTGCTGCAGACGCGCCTTCTCAGCTTTGTCCACAAAGCTCCAGTCCTTCCAACTGGAGAGAAAATGGAGGGATTATGGAAGGAAGAAGGGGAGGCCTGATGTAGGTCGGGACAGGGGAAATATGAAAAAGTTGAAAGAGAAGCCCACCTCCAAGTTGTAGCAAGCACAAAGCATTGAAGTGGAAATCTGATTCGATCCCCTCAGTGTAAAACCCAAGAATACCTTTCCACCATCCACAGGAGGAAGGCCTTAAGTGGGTTTGTAAGGGCTCAATCCTTCTCTGGCTGATCTTTTTTTTTATATCGTTCCTCATACTTTAAAGGTTAAGAGTTGAATTCCCTTTAGTTTAGATTTTATTTTTTAAAGTAGGCTTCATGCTTAAATTTACAACTCTGCAATTAAGACCCTAGCAGAGGGCAGCCCCGGTGGCGCAGCGGTTTAGCGCCGCCTGCAGCCCGGGGTGTGATCCTGGAGACCCAGGATTGAGTCCCACATCGGGCTTCCTGCATGGAGCCTGCTTGTGTCTCTGCCTCTCTCTTGCTCTCTCTGAATGAATAAATAAATAAATCTTAAAAAAAAAAAAAAAAAGACCCTAGCAGAGATGAAGAGTCAGACATCTAACCAACTGAGCCCCCAACTCTGACCCCGGCGGCCCTCCGGATCCCATGAAATAATACCAGTACTAGCTGTGTAGCGTTGGGCATGTCACTTAACCTCTCAGCGTCTGTTTTCCCAACTGCAGAAGGAGAATGAGTATCATAATCTACTTATAGGGCTGCAATGAGCAATGAATGAAATAACACATGCAAAACTTTTAGACCAGCGCCTGCCATCTCATAAGTAGCTGTTTGAGTTACTAAGGAAAACGCCAAGCATGTAAACATTTCTCTTCTCCTGCCACCCCAGGAAATAGCCTCACTTTGTGTTTCTAAAGGCTGGCTGGTTTTCCACACTCTCCTCAAGAGGGAGGAAATAAAGTACATTTGGGGTTCAGATACACTGGAGAATAAAGCTAAACTGGATCGTCCCTGGCAAGGTAAGAGATTGAGGAAGGGCTTGGGGTCACGGAATGCTTGAAGGGAAATGGAGGTTCCGGAGAGCAGAAGGAGGGACCCGGTGCGGGGAGGGTGGTCTCCTTGAATGACCCAGAGATGAGCCCCATCAGCAGCCCCTGTGATGGAGGCATTGGCCGGATGTGGGTTAAGGCTGGACACCAAACTATGGTTCTGGAGAACACAGTGAGGGTCCCTGTGGGTGGCCTGGGCCAGCAGACAATCGATGTGCCCCAAGACCTTCCTTGAGCAGACAGCCTGTGTCACGTGCTGCTCTCTTGGGCAACCTTTCCCCACTCTTCCCATCCCACCCAAACTAGGTGACCTTTACAATAGCATTTATCTTCATTATTAGTTATTGTTGTTGTTCTTCTTCCCACTAGGAATTTGAAGTCTACAGGAGCACGGCCTGTGTCTCTCTGTTCATTTTTTTTTAATTTAAATTCAATTAATCAACATCATTAGTGTCAGTTGTAGTTTTCAATAATTTATCAGTTACAACACCCAGTGTTCATTACATCATGTGCTCTCCTTAATGCCCATCACCCAGTTACCCTATCCACCCACCCTCTCCCCTCCAGCAACCCTCAGTTTGTTTCCCAGAATTAAGAGTCTCTCATGGTTTGTCTCCTCCTCTGATTTCTTTCCATTCAGCTTCTGTTCAGTTCTAAGTCCCTAGGTAGTATAGCATGGGGCCTACCACTTGCTCGGCACAGAGGAAATGAGGATTTGTCTCACCGATGAGGGAAGGAATGAGGTGAATGTCTGCAAGAGGCTGGAAGAAGACTAGAGTCAGCAGATGACTCAGGCTATCCGAGGAAGCAGCCTGGTCACAGACTATCCTCAGTGACCAGAGGGCCTGCTGTCCAGTAGGTGCTCAGCTCAGTAATACTTGTTAAGTGAAGGGGTAGCTGAAGGAACCAGTAATGATGGTGCCCTCGGTGGAGGTAAGCACAAGAGCTGAAGAGTGCATGCGGCCTCTGAGTCTTACCCCTGAGCTTAAGGGGCCACCCACCACTCAGTGAGGCAATTGGGAATCAGTGACTAGGTGCCCTATAAAGGCTTTGTTAATGTTTTGGAGCCATTATATAACTTCCCTATGTTTGTTATTTTTGTTGCACCCAGTTGGTTCTTCCCCGTTGATAAGCAGCAAGATCTTTCAGGGGACTGTGCACCTTTATATGGGGATAGCGAGGGCGGGGAAATCTTAGCACTGGCTAGGTACTCTCTAGCCTACCACTTAAGTGGGAACATTATTCCCATTTGACAGATAAGGAAACAGAGAAGGGAAATTGCTTGTCTAGTCCAGAACCCTACATTCAAACTTCGCTGCTACCTGGACCTAGCCCATGCTGTCTAGATTCTTTCCTATTCAGCCAGTGGCCATCAGAGAGGTCTCTGGATCTCCAGCTCCCCTGGCTCCTCTGTGGGCCCTTCCCTGGAGCCCACATCCCCTCTTCCTCTCTGCCGATCATGGGTTTTGAGGGTAATTTTAGACCAAATATTTGGAGTACTCTTGTGGTGCAGTATCCAGCCCAGCCTTGCCCTGAGCTCTGCGGGCACCCTGCCCCACTCTGTCACCTACCCATCACTCCAGGAGCCGTTCCACTCCACCTGGCCCCAGGGGTTCCGCAGCCGCACCAGCTTCACTTTTTCACCCTTGAAGAGGGCCTTGGGCAAAGAGAAAAAAGCTCTCTAGATCTGGGCCTTTCTGGAAAGGGGATTTTTCTGTCTGGCCCTGAGGGCTAGGATGGGGATAGGGAGGGAATCCTGTACAGGGGCTGTCCTGCCTGGTCCTGGTCAAGGAGATGAATCAGAGGCTCTCTGTGGAATGATAGGAGGAGGAGGAGTCAGAACCTTAGGACTGAGTCCGCAGAGGTCATGGCTATCTTCTAAGAAGTGATTTTCCCAGCCATGATGAGCTTTGGGGGAGGAGGGAGGATGTACACTGTAGGGCCACTCTAGCGCATTAGGTGTCTCTGAATTAGAAAAAAAACACCCCTGCTGCTGAGGAACTATAGACAAATGCCTTCCCCCTCCCCCCTGCCACTCATAGGTGGACCGATTGAGGTGCCACTCAAAGGTGCCCCAGGACACCTGGGTGGCTCAGTGGTTGAGCCTTTAGCTCAGGGTGTGATCTTGGGGTCCTGGGATTAAGTCCTACATCAGGCTCCCTTCAGGGAGCTTGCTTCTTCCTCTGCCTGTGTCTCTGCCTCTTTCTCTCTCAATAAATAAATAAAATCTACCAAAAAAAAAAAAAAAAAGGTGTCCCTTATTCCAGTCTCTGCCCATTCCTGTGCACAGGAGTCCTGACAAGTTTCCTATCTCCAGCCAGATGTGCTGGGCAGGGTGGGGGTGGGGAGAAGCAGCAAAATATCCTAACTACTCAATTCCCAGAGAACAGCAAACACGAGAGCCCATGAAATCAATTCCAGAACACCAAAGCGCTTTCTATTACCTCCCTGGAAATGTTGGGAAAACTGCCGTCTTTAGCACTAAAAGCAAAGATGAACCGATCGCCACCTTGTTGCCAGAGCACCCCTACCAGTCCCAGAGTTCCCTGGAGCCACAGGCACTGCACCCAGACCTTGAGCAGAATCCCTTGCAGGAGGCAAGAGGTGAAGAGGCCAAGGAAGCTAAGTCCTGACTTAAGGGGGCGACCCAGGTGGCTCCCAAGCCCGCCCAGCCTGCCAGCCTCACCTCCTCCAGCCCAGTGACCGAGTAGGCATGGCCTTTGACCAGCCCGCAAGCCATTCTTGTTTCATACTGAACCGGAACAATTGTCTGTGGAGCAAAAACCAGACATCCTGTCAGGGGGTGGGCAGCAGAAGTTCCGCTGCCTGAGACAAAGTGCACATTAGATATTTTCCGGGGTCTGCGAGGACAAGGACTCCTCCACGCTCTGAGAACGGGCCTCCTGGCCATGTGAAGACCACTACTGGCCCTTTTAGAGAGTCAAAAAGACACAGCCCAGACAAGTGGTTTCCCTCAAGCTGGTTGCCCCAAAAAGGTCTGTTCTGACCATCAGAGATCACTGTGAGGCTGGGACAATGTTGAGGTAGGTGAGAAGAACCCTGCCCCTTCTTTCTGGATCTCTTGGGGTCTTTGAAGGAAGAATAGGGAAAGGAGTCTGCCCTGGGCTCAGGTTCCCCTTCCCCAGATCCCACCCAGAGTTGACTATTCCTGGAAAAGAAAGGAATTGAGAAAAGAGGTTAGACAAAACAATAGGTCTGACCTCCTTTCTGTATATCCCCTCACCTCCTCCAGACTCACGGAGAACATGATACTCAAGAAATCAAGAGTCACAGTGCCCGGGAAGGAAATTTGGAGGAGGCCAGATGCGAGTCTTGCTCAGGCATGACTCAGCCTAGGTGGCAGGGGAAGCCCCTCTGTTTGCAGCAATTCCCAAGTGGCAGCCCCAGGAAATGCTCAGCGGAGGGGTAGGATCTCCAATGTCCAGTGAGCCCTGGACCAAATTTCTGTGGCTTCACATTGCCTGGTAATGAAACACCTTTAAGAAGAGCTTCCTGGAACCATACAGGGCTGTGCAATTTATGAGTCTTTTCAAGCTCAGAGATATGGGAAGAGCCAGGGCTTTTGGCATCTTAGCCTCTTCCACATTTCAGTCCTTATATGCCCCAGACCATGCTGTATAGAAAGGGATGGGATAGGAGATCCACACATCCCTCAAGTCTAGACCTGGAAAACCACTTGAAATGACTCCTTTGGCATTACTTATGCACACCGAGCAGTTGCTCTGCTGGCAGTCTGTCCCAAAGATGTATGTCTTGGCTCTCTATCACGATAGGATTTAAGAATAATAGCCAACCCAAGAAAGAGAAAACCATCCAATTTTTCAATAATAGGTTATTGGGTTAATAAATTAAAACTTCTCTGTGTGTTGGCATACTGTGCAGCCACTAAAAATGTTTTAGGAGGCACATTAACAGTATAATTCATATTGGCACATTAAGGATCTAAAGCTAAATGAAAAAAAGCATACTGCAAAGAGGTATGTTGAGTATGACATTTTAAAAGGAAACATTTAGATGAACTGTATACATAGCAAAATCTTAGATGGATTTATACTAAATACTTAGAGTTACTGCCGTTAGACGGAAGAAGATAGAGGTTAATATTTCCTCTGTGCTTTTCTGTGTGGCTCAGTCAGTGTTCTTCAGTGAATGTGCACTACTGAAAGTATTAGAATATAAGCTCCATGAGGGAAGAGACTATTCTAGTGAACAAAAACTATTTTGTCTGGAATGCCTGGGTGGCTCAGTGGTTGAGCGTCTGCCTTGGCTCAGATCGTGATCTCAGATCCTGGGATCGAGTTCTGCATTGGGTTCCCCGCAAGGAGCCTGTTTCTCCCTCTGCCTATGTCTCTGCCTCTCTCTTTGTGTCTCTCATAAATCAATAAATAAAAATCTTTTTAAAAAACCTATTTTGTTGGTTTACTAGAAGAGTGTCTGGTTCTTAGTAGGAGCCCAATAAATAGTATTGAATGAACAAATGAATGAATTAGAGGAGAAATATTTTAAAAATAAACCAAGTCTCTCATATTTCTGCTTGTTAATTTGTTATCCAAGAAACTGCCAGGACCACAGGGTATGAAGGAACTTTCACAGAGATTCCCTCCAAATCCTGCCTCTCCCACCCTTTTCAGGAGCCTCGGGGCAGGCAAGTTATTCCAACCCAGTCCCTTGGAAGCCCACATGGAGGTCAGTGTGTAAGGCCCCGGCTGCTGAGGGGAGTCTAACACCCACAGGCCCTGGGTCATGGCCATTGGAGGGGTGGTCAGTCCTGACAGTTGGAGGTGTACACACCCGGGTCGGTCTGTCATCTGAGCCTCTGGGGACGAGGTCTGAGTCCCTGAGCTGCGAGTTATCCATATTCCTCACCATCCGTGCAATCAACTCCCCCATTTTCAGTCCAGAAGGAGAGGTTCCATAGGTCATGTTTGTGCCATCCTGGGGCCCGATTGGGGGGGGCCGGGGACAGTCCAGAAGAAGGAGCGAGAGCGAACAAGGGAGGGTGATAGAAAGGGAAGGAGACGGAAAGAAGGGAGGGGACAGACAAGGAAAAGAGGAGAGATAAACAGTGTGAATGGAGACAAGGTGGAGAAAAGTGATACAGAAAGAAAATGTTCATCTATGGGTGTTTAATGCTAGCTGACCCTCCCAGGCTTTCAGACCCACTTGGAGCACTGGAAAAGGAAGGAAATTCAGGAAATCAGCTGGGGCCCTTTCCTCGGTGATGGAAAGTGCCAAGACTATTGCACACTAAGCGGCCTCTAGAGCAGGTGAGCCTCCTGAAACTCAGGAGGCCTGGCCAGTCTACTATCTCTTTCCCTTGGCCCCAGTCTTGGTTCACAGCATTCTGTGGCACTGAGACTGTTCCTGCAGGCCAAGCTTCTCCCACATTACAACACAAAGCCCATGTCCTAAGTGAGAGATAGGATCAAAGCTCGGTGACCAGGAGGCTGTATTAGGCTGGCCCTTAGCCTTGGACCAAGGGCTCAGGTCCAGAACCACGGATGTGGCCAGCTTAATTAGGACATACTGGGGCCAAGCAGCACTGACCACAGATGCTGGTGCTGACAGGCCTCTGGACCATCTACCTGAAGTCCAGGGCTTGGAATCCTTTTGCCCCTTTTACTAACCTCTTTAGTAAAAAATCTCCAGGAACACTTTTTCCCTGAGAAATTTTCAAAGTTGAGAGCCAGTTCCTGTTCCCTAAAACAAAATATCCACCCTGTCCTAGAGGAAAAGCCCTACGGTGCTTTTCATCATGTGAGTGGCTTCCTGATAGCTGGCTGCTCCCTCCCCTGCATCCCATACCCTGGACTTACATCAATGGAACAGCCCATGAGGGAGCCTCTCTCGATGGCTTTCTTCATGATCTTGTACATGTCTCTGGGAGCATCCTTGATCTCAAAAAACTCTGTCACCCCTCCTGTGAAGTCCTCCATGGCCTCCGTAGTGTTCCCACCTTTCAGAGCCTCATAGGAACCATGGAGCCTTGGAGAGAGAGTGAAAACCAATCCAACGTCACAGGGTACCTGGAAACATGACCCAGGTGCCACGACACCAAAACTTTACTCTTAAGTCCTGTGATGTTTTCTTATCTAATTCCCCAACAACTAATGGGATAGATACTATGGTTCCCTTTCTTCACATTGGAAAAACTGAGCTCCAGAGGCTAAGTGGCTTACCCAAGGTCCCAGAGATCCAGAAGTGCTGGGACTGGAACCTAGCTCTTCCCACTTCCTGATAGTTCTCTTCCCACCATACCCTAAACCATAAGGAAGGGTTCCATTAAAGCCATTATTAGTAGCTGTGGTGCAGCTTCCAAGTTGAGAGATAACATGATTTTATTAATATACTGCAAGATCATGAGGTTGAGTCAAGCAAGACCCTGGGATGTGAGCTTCAGAGATACAATGCTCGGATCCAAGACTTGCAATACCAACCTTTAATTCTGAAGGCAGAATTAAAGTGCTCACTATGATAAGCTAAATCCAAAGATTTTCTAAACATGTCTTCATTCTACCCTTAGATATAGTGTTTTATTTTTTATTTATTTATTTATTTATTTTTTAGATATAGTGTTTTAATTAAAGCCTTCGTTGCCTGGACCCAATCCTCTCCAACTTTGGGTCAGTTGAACACACACACACACACATGCATGTGCACAGGCACACATGCATACATGCATGCACACAAAAATGCCTTTTCTTGTAACAAGAGTTCAGCTGGATTTTGTAGTCCACCACCTTTTGCCTTCCCTCACATCCTAAAGTGTTGCCTTACTTAGCATAAGCTTTCTCCAGCAGAGCACTCCAGAATTCATTGCGGTGGTTGGATTTGGTGAAAACCAATTGATTGTTGTAAGTTGGCAGGCAGTCATCAATAACCACATCCACCCAATCTCCATAGCGCCAGAACTGCACAGAAACATCAGGGACAGAGTCACATCATCAGATTACCTTTAAGAAATGTGTCCCTACTCTATATTCCTTAGAAGTCTCTTTGACCCCAAGGCAGTCCATTTCTGATATTCTGCACCTTGGCGCTTATTCATACTTTTTTAGGTTTGGGGTGTATCTTTCTCTAGTTGGACTGTGAGTTCCTTGGGGGCAGAAAGTGAGTTACAGACCGCTTTATCTCTTCCACACAGTCCAACGCAGTCCCGGGCATGGTACATGCTCCATGCATACCTGAGGACTTGAGATTTTCAGTCTCCTGCTCAGAAGGTCTGGAGTGGGCTCTACGTATTGTATTTTAGGTGTTTTAGCTGATTCTAATGTGCAGCCAGAGTTGAGAACTACTGGTCTAGGTGAAGGTGATGTATTGATTTAAAAATTTCTTGATGACAAAGTAGAAATTGCTGCTGAAGAAGAAAGATTGACAGGGAAGAGGGAAGTGCCCCCATAATATACTCTGGCTGTAACAGGAGCATTGTCTAATAATTTCAGTTCTGGATCTTGTTCTTATATTTATTTTTATATGAAATTATTTATTTATTTAAGATAGAACACAAGCTGGAGGGAGTGGGAGAGAATCTGAAGCAGACTCCATGCTGAGCACATAGCCCAATGTGGGGGCTCCATCCCATGACCCTGCTACAATCATGACCTGAGCTGAAACAAAGAGTCAGATGCTTAACCAACTAAGGCACCCAGGTGCCCCTGGATGTTGTTCTCTTTTGAACAAATCAGTTTTAACTGAAGAAGGCCAAATATGGTTTAATTTCTTTCTAATGACATTTTTCTCTCTTATTGAAAAGAGGGTGAAAATCTATCTGATCTGTCTATCTATCTATCTATCTATCTATCTATCTATCTATCTATCCCTATAGGCACAAGACCCTTTAAACATCAGAGGGGAAAGTAGCAGCTTGATGGCTCAGGAAAGAAACAAAAATGAAGACCTGGCTGCCTTATCCATGCTCAGAGGGCAGCAGGACTGAATCTGAACCAGAACAGAAGACCTATTCTGAGGCCTTCAGTCCTGAGGTTCAAGATCAGCAGGTGAGTCAAGTCAAGGTTTGGGTCAATTCCAGGACATTAGGAGCTTCCAGGGCTAGAAACAGATTGATGCCTCAGAACCCCAGCATCTGCGAGATCCCCACATGTAGAACTCACTTCAGTTCTGAGCCAGCACCAGGATTTGGCTCTCTGACAGGACAATTTGGATCAAAATTTCCAATGGTTTAATTGATTCTGGAAACAAAAGAGTCACCTATGGGCGGAACCAGAAGCCGGGTCTCTGGGTTGACCAGACTTTCCTTCCAGGGCCTAGAAAAGGTGCCATAGTTACGCAGGGTGTTTCCTTTATGAACTAGAGGACCCTTGGAATTTGCAGTGCTAATATCTCAGGGACCTACTTGAGAAGGGCTGTGAGTAATAACACAGCAGCCAGCCAGCTGGAGAGGCAAAAATAGATCCATTCAGGCCAGCAAACAGGATGTCTTTCCGGGGCATAGCGGAAGGGGCGAAGGGGCGGGGGTCAGGGGGACAGGCTTAGGGGGCAGAGATAAACAACCGCTTCCTAACAGGCCTCAGGCCTTAAGGGGTCAAGGCTGGGAGGGTGGGTGGAACCTTTCCTGAAGCTGCTGGGAAGTCCAGACCAAGAGACCGGTGGTGGGTAGACAGCAGCTGGCCCTTTTAACTACACTCCAGTTATCTCACCTGGAAGTGGAAGATCCCCGCATAGTTTTCGGTGAAACTCTGATCATGGGGTATAACTCGGAAAAGCAGGCGCTCGTTCAGGGTCAGGCAGGCAATGGCTGCAAGAAACCAGCAGTCACCTGCAGGCAAGTACATGGCGTAGATTACTTCCAGGGAAGAAAAGATCCAGTCCCAGCTGACTCTTCTTGTCTGCACAACGAGTTCACTGAGCGGTCACTGTCCCACTTCCAGATCTGACTTTACAGAGGTGTCAACCTGGAGCAATTCGCTGGTAGTCCCTTGACAGTTCGATCAGGCTACTTAATCCCTTCTGACTGGTTTTCCTGAAGGCCATAGGCAATTCCTCTATCTGTAATATAAGCTCACTTCCTTTTTGGTCCTCAAGAAAGATGGAGCAGTCCGTCCAAATTGGGTCCTTCTTCCTGACACCTCTATGAAATCTGCTCTGCTGGTACCTTGGCAAGGTGAGTGCATTGCCCCCTCAGTGGAGCTTGAGCATCTGAGAGCCATGGGCCAAGCCCATTTATATTGGAAGGAAAGCCAGTTAGGCAGCTGCCTGCAACCAGTTTATAGGGGTGCTTAGACATTACTCACAATGGAATGAGATGGGGATATTTTCTTATTCCTTGAATTTCATTTCTGGTAGAGTATGGTATGTAGCCATTTTGCTGTGTGTGTGTGAGAGAGAGAGGGAGAGAGAAAGAGAGAGAGAGGGAGAAAGAGAGAGAGAGAGAGGATGCCCGAGAGACATGCCTGGTCACATAGATCTGCCCCCTAAGGAGGATGGGTTAAGTTCTGCAAGGCCTTTGGTTTGCTGTGTGGATGTGATGGTCTCCTTGAGACCCCAGAGGGGAGCTGCAGGGCTGACAGCAGCCCTTCTCCTCACCCTGTCCTCCCGGAAGAAGCAAGCCTTTCCTTTGAAACACTATCTGTTAGAAGGTCCAGATTATTAGCTTGCCGGGGGCTCTGCAGGCAGCCTTTCCCTGAGTACAGAGGCACAGCTATCAAAAACCTCCTCAGATTCTCTTTCTGGGGCCAAATAAGCCAGATTCATTTCATTTGGTCCAGGTGCTCTTTTCTCTCAAGTTTTAAGTCATGTCTGTTGAAAGACATATGGAGCTATGCTGCGGTGCTTTAAACAACACTTTGAGCTACAAGTGCACTTTTCGTGGGCATATAGAGTCAATATACATTCAAGGGACAGGCTTGGTATGCAGAGTTTCAGAGCTTGGAATGTGTGCCGTTAAAAGCAGGGTTTTTATCTTGCAGAGTGTGGTGTACAAGTGTCCTGGAGACTCTAGGGAAGATGCTGTGAAATGACCCATATCTCTCGTGACATGAGACAAAGAACTAATGAGAGATGTAGGAGAAACAGAAATTAAATGAAGCCATCACCAGCACAAAGATACATGAGCATGAAGTCATGTTATAAGAACCTCCTCCCAAAAATTCATTAAAAGCAAAAACAGATTATTGTCCCTTTACTTCTTATAAAGGGACCACACCTTTTAATCACCCCTTGATTGTTTGGCTGGATACGACCCCAGGGGACTCGCCTACCTAGATCTCCTTGACAGATATCAGTTCTGTTGGCGCCACCAATGATAAATCGGGGATTCTCACAAATTTCCTGTAAACAGAAAGGAAGTAATGACAGAAGTAAGAGCTATAGTTTATTGAGGCTCATAATGTAATGTTGTATTGACATCCCATATCAGGAGTGTTGTATACACTACTCAGTCAAGCTTCTAGAAACAGCCCATGAATTGCATACTATCATTTTTATTTTTCAGATTAGGAAACCATGGCTCAGAGAGGTTAAGGAACTTGCCCAAGGACACACAGAGAGTAAGCGGTAGAAGCCAGAAACATGGCTTCTTTTCCTGTTGTTCTACACTGTTCCTGCACACTGACACACTGAGTAAGGATATACCTCAAGAGCTAGGGCAGTGTCATTACTGTCACAGATTTGACAAGGGACAACAGAAAACATAGTTATTTTTTTTCTTTCTATGCCAGGAAAATAGGTGTAGGAAGGAAAATAAAGATCTTTCTTGCCAAGATGTGGTAACTACAGATATTTAGAGTCAGTATATATCCCAGGGTCTGTAGGACTTGAGAGCTGGGAAAAGCAGAGAGTAAATTTGGTGTGGGTTTTGCAGGCTGAGGGTACTTTTTTTTTTTTTAAAGATTTCATTTACTTATTCATGAGAGACACACAGAGAGAGGCAGGGACACAGGCCGAGGGAGAAGCAGACTCCCCACAGAGAACCCAATGCAGCACTTGATCACTTGATCCTGGGATCACAACCTAAGCCAAAGGCAGACGCTCAACCACTGAGCGGTTTTTTTTTTTTTTTTTTTTTTTTGTTTTTTTTAATGGTCTTCACTCCCAGCCTGGAGCCCTGTGTAGAGCTTGAACTCACCACCCTGAGATCAAGACCTGAGATCAAGGTGCCCCGACGACATATTTCCTTACTCCGTCTAATCCAATACCACTGGCTCCAGCAGTTCAATCAGCTACCACAGTTTCTGTGCAGCCCAACAGAGGCCAATAGAGGGTGCTCTTGTTTTCCTTTCTAGGTCTTAGGCTTTTTTTTTTTTTTCTTTGTTTTTTAACTTAATACAATTTTGAAATAACTGTAGATCCTTTGTTTTGATTTTAGCACCATTCTTCAGAGCTTGAAGAAGCCTTGCTATCCCTGTGACACAACCCTCTCTCTCTCTCTACCACTCCTTTGTGTGTGCTTCTGTCTCTCTCTCCCCACACCGGCCCCCATCACAACTCAGTATCTCTCCCTCCTACTTGGTAGAATGTCTTGCTTAGACCACACTACAGGCACCTCCTGTCTGAAATTCTTCATGCAACAGAAGGATTCTTAAAACAAGAATTCTTAAAAAGGTTATTACCTCTCGGGGAAAGGAGAGAATAAGGTGGCGGGAAAAGAGATGGAAGAAAGAAACCTGAATATAACTGAAAATAGGTGTGATTTAGGAACCAAGTAAATTTGTACATAATTAAAAACCAAGTGGTGCCTGACTGGCTCAGTACATAGAGTATGCTACTCTTGATCGCAGGGTTGTGAGTTCAAGGCCCATCCATGTTGAGCATGGAGCCCCACTTAAAAAAATTGTTTTTAGGGGATCCCTGGGTGGCTCCCAGGCAGTTTAGCGCCTGCCTTTGGCCCAGGGCGCGATCCTGGAGTCCCGGGATCGAGTCCTGCATCAGGTTCCTTGCATGGAGCCTACTTCTCCCTCTGCCTCTCCCCCCCCCCCCTCTATGTCTATCATAAATAAATAAATAAATCTTTAAAAAAATTTTTAAAAAGCCAAAATTAAAGGAAAGACAATTTTAAAAAGCAGCCTGTAAAAGCTGAAAACAAATTGAAGCTGAAAACAATTGAAGCCTGATTGTGTATTAAGTTGGTGGCATGACTACACACATAAAAAGAATTATTTCAAGTGACTTAATATATAACATTTTGACTTTTATTTCTTTTGGGGTATAGCTTAAAGTTGAAAACCCAAACCATAAGGAAATATGAATCGTAAGAAATAATAATAATGTTATTATTTCAAAACTTTTACATATATGTTATATGATAAATAAGAACTTATATTAATGCCATTAAGTACCAAGGTGTGTTTTTTACCATAAAAGAAAATATGTAAGATTGTAAAATCAAATAATTTAAGTAACAACCCTGTAATGTTAGAATTGAATTGGATATATAAATATAACTCATGGTTTACTTTTTGTCTAAGAAAATATTTCCTATTACTTGGCATTAAAAACAAACAGGGGATCCCTGGGTGGCTCAGTGGTTTGGCGCCGCCTTTGGCCCAGGGTGCGATCCTGGAGGCCCAGGGTGCGATCCTGGATACCCAGGATCGAGTCCCGCGTTGGGCTCCTAGCATGGAGCCTGCTTCTCCCTCTGCCTATGTCTCTGCCTCTCTCTCTCTCTATGTCTATCATGAATAAATAAAAATAAAAAAATAAAAATAAAGTAAAATAAAATAAAAACAAATAAACAACCCCCCACCAAAAAAAGCCCCCTCCCAAACTAGAAGCATTAACAATCTGGTAATAAAGAGAACATCAACATTCAGATTGTGTTGTTGTGGGTTGTTTTTAAAGGTTTTATTATTATTTTTAAATTAGGCTCCTCACTCAATATGGAGATTTAGCCCATGACCCCAAGATCAAGAGTCATATATGCCTTACCAACTGAGCCTACCAAGTACCCCCAGATGGTGATTTTTCCCATGAAGAAAAGGTAAAACTTATTATTCCAGGCAAGACTTCTTCCTCTTTTAAAAAAAAATATTTATTTGAGAAAGCACATGCGTGCACATGAGCATGTGAACACAAGCTGTGGGGGTAGGCAGGGGCAGTGAGAGAGGGACAAGCAGACTCCCCACTGAGCAGGGAGCCCCACACACTGGGGGCTGGATCCCAGGACCCTGGGATCGTGACCTGAGCTGAAGGCAGATGCTTAACCGATTGAGCCACCCAGACACCCCAAGACTTCTTCTTAAAAAGAAGCCACGTAAGGTATAGCGGACATGTTTCTTGGTGTCCCCAGTATTTTGTGTCCTTGGAGAATACCCACTTCTCCTAGGATTATACCTCACCTTTTCACTGGAGAACAACTGCACTGTCAGTGCACGTCCTTCTGGCGAGCTTCCCCTTTCACCCACCTCTAGACATATAGTAGGGGCTCAGGGATGGGCACATGACCAAATGTGTGCCAATGAGACAGCGGCTTTCATTGTAACTATTGAGATAAAAAATATCGTTGACCCTTGATCTACACTGGGATTGGAGACATCTACCTCTGCACAATAAAAAATCCACATATAGGGCACTCCGGGGGGCTCAGGTGGCTCAGCGGTTTAGCGCCGCCTTCAGCCCAGGGCCTGATTCTGGAGACCCGGGATCACGTCCCATGTTGGGCTCCCTGCATGGAGCCTGCTTCTCCCTCTGCCTGTGTCTCTGCCTCTCAATGTGTGTGCATGTGTCTCTCATGAATAAATAAAATCTTAAAAAAAAAAAAAAGTGGAATCCAAATTTTAAAAAAAATCCACATATAACTTTTGATTCCCTAAAAGCTTAATTACCAGTAGCCTACTGTTAACTAAAAGCTTAATTACAGTAGCTTACTGTAAATGCTTAATTGCCAGGAAGCCTTACCTATAACCTAAACAGTTGATTAACACATATTTTGTATGTTATATGTATTCTATACTATGTTCTTACAATAACATAAGCTAGAAGGAAGAAAATATTATTAAGAAGATCATCAGGGAGAGAAAATACATTTAGAGTGCTATACTGGATTTATATTTTAAAAATCCATTTATAAGTGGACCCATGTAGTTTAAACAAGGGTCAACTGTACATTATTCTGCTATAGTTGCTAAACTGGTAGAATGTTAGCCTGAAGCTACCAGTGGCAGCTTGCAAAGTTAGCTGCTTGGTTATAAAGCCAACTCAGAGGAAACAGATGGGGATGGGGGGCAGAAGAAGGAGGTGATGACAGATAAACAGATGACAGATAAATCTATAGATACATACTATTAGGGACTATGGCTTGATGATGTAGTTTGAGGGCTGGATTTAGGTGTGTCTAAATCCAACATCACCCTTGAACATTCAAATTATATGGGCTTTTTTTTTTTTTTTTTTTTTTTTTTGGTTTAAGCTAGTTTGAGTTGGGTCTCTGTTTCTTGTCATCTGAGACTCTTGACTAGTGGATGTTCTGTCCCTATTATAAGGAATATATTATAATATTATATAGTGACTCAAATACCAGACTTTTAGCTACATTTTTTAGTTGTTACAGGTATAGCTTCCTCTCCTTGGGACTACACGTTGCGAAACACTCTTCATCCTCCCATTGCCCACCAATTCCAGGGCTGGCTACTTGGAAAGGCAGAAGCAACTATTCTGATATCTTATCCATCTGTTTGGAGGTCTAGATATTGGAATGGAGTTACATTTTTTACAGTAGCATATTCCCCAATATACCACATTTACCCTTAACACCACCTCAGCTACTTTCACCAAACATTAATTGAGCCCCCAAGTATGTACAGGGCTGGGGGAATTTAGAGTACAATAAAAATGGGAAACCATCCCTGCCTGTCCTCCAGGAAACCCACAGCCTAGAGACTGTCCTCACAAAAGATATCTGTTTGGTGAGGTCAGTTACCAAGCTTGATGAAGGTTAAATAAACAAGCTCTGATTTGCCTAGTTACCCCCTCCTTACCACCTACTTCTCCCTCTCTTCTTACTTAAAAATACTGTGTAAATATCCTCTAGAGTGTTTGAGGCCTATTTATGTTGCCTGATATGAACAAAGGGTAAATGGTCCCAGCTCTGTCATTTTAGCTTGGGGATCTAAGATTTCTAGCTCTGCCTTTGGTTATAATTTAGCCTGGAGACTGGATCTGTCAATGAAGGAGTCCTAGCAATGAGCAACAGATGACCATTTCCTCAGTTCCTAGGTACTGTGGTTTGTATAGTGACTCCAAACTTTTATTTTATTGTTTACCTCCATCAGTAAAATACTTTGAACAGGCAACACTATGTAAGTATTCTTATTGGTTTTAAATTATATATGTGTATCTTGATTCTCTTAACATATACTGCGAATTATAAAATAAACAAAAACATACACTTAAAAGGGTGGGCTAAGGGACGTCTCAGTGGCTCAGTGGTTGAGCATCTGCCTTTGGCTCAGGTTGTGATCCCATGATCCTGGGACTGAGTCCCGCATCGGGCTCCCCAAAGGGAGCCTGCTTCTCCCTCTGCCTATGTCTCTGCCTCTCTCTCTGTGTCTCTCATGAATAAATAAATAAAATCTTTATTAAAAAAAAAAGGATGGGTTAACTTAGATATCTGTGGAGGACCTCTGGTTCAGTTCCAACATGTAAAGAGCTTGAAAGTCATCACACTTGTCCTTACCACAAGAAAAAGCTGAACAAATTGAAAATCAGTGTCTTTGCTCAGACCCATCAGAGAACTGAGGTTGCAGGGCAATCTACCACCCTGAAATATGGACACAAGTGAAACTAGAAAGTTACAGCTGAGATGTACTTATCTAGAGCAGAAGCTGCTGAAGCCATGAAGTGGTGTGATCACACTTACCTGTAATTTTGATGAATTTCTAGAGGTTGAGTGTAGACTAGCATGAGGATAAGAAACTTCTGGAGGCCAAAGGTTTGGGACAATCCTCCCCCACCCATACTTTCATGGTTTTTACCTCCAAATATCCCACCAAATTCTCATGGTGAAGATCTAAGAAAGATCCACCTCTAGAAAAGCTTTTCTAGAGTCTTAACTAAGTTGGGAGAAGGTCGTTATACCCTCTCAAACCCCCTCCAGCCTTCCTTTCTCACCTAAGAAGGGAAAAAAATGCTATACCAATAGGGAAATGTGTATAAAGGTTACATAGGCCCATTAAAGACAAAGATTAAATCATGAGATTATGGAATGCTTCCCTTCCCACCTTAACACTCTGTCAACAGGGCTTCAGTGTTATAACAGCCACTTACAGCTAAAGAGCTTCAAGGTACAAACACTTAGGGGGAATATTTAGGAAAGCCCAAAGGCAAGAGGAGGGTGGGGAGAGGGGCAAAACAAAAATACCAGAGGAATTTGAAGCCTCTGATATCTGGCTATAGGCAGCATTAAACACCGCACAACTCCTAGTGAGCCTAACATAAATCCTCATGCCAAAGGCTTATCCATCTGCGTTCTCATTACCCAAAACAACATGTCTGGCTTTCAGCAAAAAATTACAAAGGAACCCAAAAGGCAAAATAAAAAATAAAAAATAAAAAAAAGTCTGGAAAGCAAGCAAGCATCACAACTAGGTTCAGATATGACACAGTTGTCAAAATTATCAGTCAGGAATATTAATAACTATGATGAATGCATCAAGGAGTCTAATGGAAAAAGGATATAATGTGCAAGAAAAGATGGGTAATATAAGCAGGGAGATGGAAACACTAAGAAAGAATCAAAAGAAAATGACATGAATAAAAACACTATAACATATATTTGACAGGCCCATCCATAAACTGGGTAAAGACAATGGGAAAAAGCAGTGAGACAGAAGGCCGGACAAGAGGAACTTCCCAAAGTGAAATGCAAAGGGAAAAAATAATGAAAAAAACAAAAAACAAAAAACAAAAAACCTCAAACCAAAATGCCAGAGCAGAACATCCCAGAACTGTGGGGTAATTTCAAAAGTGTAACATATGCATAATTGGAATACCAGAGGAAAATAGACAGCAGAGCAGAAGAAATAGTTGAAGTAATAATGGCCAAGAACTTTCAAAAATTGGGACACCTGGGTGGCTCAGAGGTTGAGCGTCTGCCTTCGACTCAGGATGTGATCCCAGAGTTCCCAGATCAAGTCCCATATCGGGCTCCTGCATGGAGCCTGCTTCTCCTCCCTCTGCCTATGTCTCTCCCTCTCTTTGTGTCGCTCATGAATAAATAAATAAAATCTTAAAAAAAAAAAAAAAGAACTTTCCAAAATTAATGACAGATACCAAACCACAGATCCAGGAAGCTCAAAGAACATAAAACCACATAAGTACCAATAGAATACAACAACACAGGGGATCCCTGGGTGGCTCAGTGGTTTGGCGCCTGCCTTTGGCCCAGGGCGTGATCCTGGAGTCCCGGGATCGAGTCCCCCGTCGGGCTCCCGGCATGGAGCCTGCTTCTCCCTCCTCCTGTGTCTCTGCCTCTCTCTCTCTCTCTCTATGTCTATTATAAATAAATAAATCTTAAAAAAAGAAAAAAAGAATACAACAACACAAAACTACACTTAGGCCTATCATATGCATACTGCAGATAACCAAAGAGAGAAAAATCTTGAAAGAAGCCAAGAGGGGAAAAATACCTTTTCTATAGAGGAGCAAAGAAAATAATTACAGCAAACTTCTCTTTGGAAGCCATGCAAGCAGGAAAGACTGGATTGAAATAATTAAGGAAGTAAGTAAGTAGGCTCCACTCTGGGGCTTGAATTCATGATCCGAGATCAAGACCTAAGCTGAGGGGCTCCTGGGTGGCTCAGTGGGTGAGTGTCTGTCTTCGGCTCAGGTCATGATCCTGGAGTCCTGCATTGGGCTCCCTGCATGGAGCCTACTTCTCCCTCTGCCTATTCTGCCTCTCTCTTTGCTTCTCATGAATAAATAAATAAAATCTTCAAAAAAAAAAAAAAAAAAAAAAGACCTGAGCTGAGATCAAGAATAGCATGTTTACCCCAACTGAGCCACCTGGGTGCCCCTGGATTGAAATATTTAAATGATGAAAGAAAAACCCACAAAACTCAAATTCTATATGCAAGCGGTTGTCTTTCAAAACTGAAGGAGAAAGAAAGACTTTCTCAGACAAATAAAACCAGAGAGAATTCATTGCCAACAGACTTGCCTTGCAAGAAATGTTAAAAGAAGTGCTTCAGGGAGAAGCAAAATGATAGAGGTCAGAAACCTGGACCTACATAAAGAAAAGAAGAGCATCAGAGAAGGAATAAATGAAGGTAGAATAAAACATATTTTTCTTATTAATCTAAAAGAAAACTTTATTTAAGGTAATAATAATAACAAAGTGTTGAGTAATGATAGCATATGCACAGGTGAAATGAATCAAGGGAAGGCAGGGAGTTACTGAGCATTTTCTATTTTAAAGTTTTAAACTACATAAATAATGGCATAGTAATTTGAAAGTGGAATTAGATTAGTTGTAAACATATGTTGGAAACTGGAGCATAACCATTAACATTAAAGTAAATATAATTGATACACTTAAGAAAGGAGATAAAATGGAATCATATAAAATATTAAATTACTAGAAAAGGCAGAAAAGAGGAGAGAAGAGAAGCAAAGAACAATGGCAACA
This sequence comes from Canis lupus baileyi, assembly GCF_048164855.1. Classification (NCBI taxonomy): domain Eukaryota; kingdom Metazoa; phylum Chordata; class Mammalia; order Carnivora; family Canidae; genus Canis; species Canis lupus. The sequence goes on along the minus strand of NC_132869.1, from coordinate 12,743,261 downwards.
AATAGAAAACAGTTATAAACACAGTAGATAGGAATCCAGCTATATCTTAATCACTTAAACGTGAACGGTCTAAATATACCAATTAAAAGATAGAGATTGTGAGCTCAGATAAAAAAAGAGACCCGACTGTATGTCATCTACAAGAAATTCACTTTAAACATAAAGGCTGGGGTAGCTAGAGGATATACTATGCTAACACTGATCAAAGGAAAGCTGGAGTAGTTGTACTAATTTCAGACAAGGAAGACTGCATAATAGAGAATATTAAAGATTCGCATCACATAATTATAAAGGAGTCAGTTCTCCAAGAAAACACACAATCCTAAATGTGGATGTACCACATTGCATCACAAGAAGTCTGGCTGGTCGGCCCAGACCTTTCTGTTTAAATGGAAGCGGCACGTCCCTGATGAACCAGCCTGAGGAGGACGGTTCACACGGTGTCTCCAGCCACCCACAGCCTCCTGTTTCTTAACTGTTCACCACCTTCCAAGTAGACTTGATCATCAATTATGCTTTACCATCTTACTATGGATCCCAGCCAGCACATTAGCTCTCTCAAAAATATTTACAGCTCAGAGATCTCTAGTGGGTTATAATAACCTCTAGTTCAGGAATAGAAAAGAATAGCTCCTTTCAGGAGCAAGCAGAAAGGTACTCCTGGAGGCACATGGGCACAAGGGGTAGACCACTTGCTCGGGTCATGGCTTCAGGCTCTGAACCACTTGACCTCCTGTCCCCAACCACTGCCTCCAGAAGCCCCGTCCCTCCCATCCCTACCTTTGGCCTTTTCCACGTGATGGCCTTCATCTTGGTTTTCTGGCTCAGCTCATGGGAGCCCAGGGCCTGAACACCTGCTGGAAACACACGGTCTTCAAAGAGGCACTTCTGAGCTAGACACCGTCGTCGGAGAACAACAAAATCCTGCCCCTCAAACTTGAGGGGCTGTGTGACGGTGCCCTCTCCATTTCTCCTGTCCCTCTCCCGAATCACGCGGTCACAGAAGAATCCTGGCAGCAGGTAGGGCATGGTGACCGCTCGGGGAGTGAAGCTGGGCCTTCACTGCGGCCTCCCTCCCGCTGCGCCCTCAGTCAGGCCTAATCCTCTCGTGAATGGGCCGGAGCCTATATAGCTCCTCCACCCTCAGCAGCGCGATGCAAATGAACACAGCCCAGAGAGAGGCCGTGGTCAGAGTCAGCAGCTTTGGCTAGAGGCCCCTGAGCCCACGGTCAAGGGGCAACACCATGCCAGTCAGAGAGGGAGCCAGCAAGGGGAGCGAGAGAGCCAGGGACAGCCCCAGGACAGTCCACAATGGCGTGTAGACCTTTAGGGTACTTCCATCAGCCTTGCTGGGATTCTTTCTTTAAAAAGAAAAAATATAGTTCCCGAGAGGCTTACCCTGCCTCAGCAAAAGGCATTCATGCCTTTGACACTGGCGGCCAATGGGATATAGCATGGGGCCTTCGAAACATGCTGTATACACTAATCCTATACAGGCTGCTGAATGCATAGAAGGAATCTGCTCCAAGCCATTGTCTGAGGTTAATGAAGCCTTCATTCTCCTGATGTTCCTGCCCCAACCCCCCCAAAGACCTTGACTGGCCATTCAGGGACTCTAATCTGTGGAGGGTGGGTAAATCGACCTCAAATGCAAGCCCCTGTTAGAGTAGGCCCTGTGGCAACAGACAGACAACCACAGATACAAACTTAGGACCTTTGGGGCAGAGAATGTGGGCGGAGAGGGAAGGATAAATATGTGTCAGAATTACATTCACAAGAAAGCCCAGCACTTTCAAAGTCTCACCACACTTCGATGGGCAACTCGGATGTGAGAGCTGAGGGCTGATGCAGGTGGACCCTTGGGCCTGGCAGCCTGCCCACTAGGGGGATAGTGCTTCTTTCCAGGCACTGACTCTTCCCGGCCTGCATCTATTAGAGGCTCCTCCAAGTGTGGTCTTTGGAAGACTTGCATCACAATCACCTGGGATGCCCATTTAAAATGCAGATTCCCAGGATTCATCCTAGACCTAAGGATTCAAATATTTTTGGAAGGGGTCTGGAACTCTTCAGTTTGAAGAAGCATCCCAGGCGATTCTTATGTCCACTAGGGTTTGAATCCATGACATTAGCATTGCAGAGTACCATAATAGCTCAATATAATTTTTGAGATAAGTTCTTATAAGAGATAAGTATATTTTTGTTACATTTACCCATGAACAAAGTTTTTTAAAAAATCAAACAATATGAAAGTTACATAGACAAATAGCAGTCTCTTGCCCTGCAAATACATCTACAGAGACAGCCACTTTTAATTATTTTTTAAAGATTTAATTAATTAATTAATTTAGAGAGAGAGATTGGGGGCAGGGCAGAGGGAGAAGGAGGGAATCTTAAGCAGACTCTGTGCCCAGTGCAGAGCCTGACCTGGGGCTTGATCTCACGACCCTGAACTGAAATCAAGAGTCAGATGCTTAACTACCTGAGCCACCCAGATGTCCCCACTTTTAATTCTTTTAGCAATTTCTTCTGGTATTCACCTCAATATTTCTAAATAATATCCTTATATTATTACTTTTTAATTTATTATTATTATTTTCTGAGAGTCTAGGCTTTCATCATCATCTCTCTTTTATCTTTTTTTTTTTTTTTTTTTTTAAGATTTCTTTATTTGAGAGTCAGTGAGAGCACAGTGGAGAAGGGTCGAGGGAGAGCAAGGGAGAGTCCCAAGAAGACTCCATGCTGAGTGCAGGGCCTGATGTGAGCCTTGATTTCAGGACCCTGAGATCATTACCCAACTGAAAACCAAGAGTCAGAGGCTCAACTGATAGAGCCACTCACGCAACTCTGATTTATCATTTTTAGAAAGTATCAGCAGAGTTCCTTTTGGCAAATGAGATTTAGACTTTTCACATCATGCTTTGCCGACCATCTTCCCCAAATAGTTATGTCATAAATTTTGGAAAAATTAAAATTCAGTATTTACATGAGTATGATTAGGTGACTATTGTTCACTTCTTTTTTTTTTTTTTTAATTTTTATTTATTTATGATAGTCACAGAGAGAGAGAGAGAGAGAGGCAGAGACATAGGCAGAGGGAGAAGCAGGCTCCATGCACTGGGAGCCCGACGTGGGATTCGATCCCGGGTCTCCAGGATCGCACCCTGGGCCAAAGGCAGGCGCCAAACCGCTGCGCCACCCAGGGATCCCTATTGTTCACTTCTTAGCTAAGTGCTAAGCTATATTACATTTCCTTTCTGTATAAATGCTTATTTTCTCTTATTCTTTATAATTTTCTGATTTTCTAGGAATCTATCAATGTTTTTCCTCAGTAGGAGTTTTTCCAAAAACTTAAACTCATCAGATAACGTAGTGGTTCTGTTGCTCTACCCCCAAAGGCCTTTCTCTGCAGCCTTGTTCTCCCATACAGACTGGACTGGCCATCCTCCAGGTTAGGAGTGGTGACTTGGGATGGACTGTGCCTTTCTGGGCAGAATTCCATTTCCCAGATCTTAACTCTTCTTTGGTTTGCTCCTTGACTGTATTGGCAAACAACTTGCAGCTTCCTAAGAAAGGGTGCTTGGGTGGTAAATCACCTGAGTCCTTGTCCAGCTAATTCTGTTTTCTACTTTTGCACATGATTAAGAATTTGGCTAGGTATTTTAAGTTGAAAAGCATTTTCCTTCAGAATTTTTAAGTTATGATTTCATTGCTTCTTGCATCTGGTGTTGTTGAGAAGTATGGTATAATTTTGATGAACATTCCTTTGTATGTGACCTATCTTTTCCCCCTGAAATCTTGTAGGGTTTTCTACCCTTCCCTCTTATTCCTCTTGCCCCCACTTCCAAAAGCCACATTTATGTGCCTTAGTATGAGTTTATTTTTTTAATTCTTTGTGCTGAGCACTTCTTTCAATATAGACTTTTGCCCTCAGTTCTGGAATATTATTATATTATTTCTTTGATATTTTTCTCCCTTTCAATTATTTCCTTCCTTCTTTTCCTTTCTTTCTTTTTTTGAAACTTCTAAAAATCATATGTTAAACTTCCTCTAATTTTATTGTATTTTCTTATTTTTGTTCTACATTCTAGATTTCATTGATTTTATATTTTCATCCTGCTATTAAAAATTTATTCTAAAAATTTAAATTTCTACTCTCATAGTTTTCTACTTTATATTGTATTATTTATATTATATATTTATATTATGAAAATTTTCATACTTAGGGAAAAGGGTTTTTTTAAAGATTTTATTTACTTATTCGTGAGAGACACACAGAGAGGCAGAGACATAGGCAGAAGGAGAAGCAGGCTTCCTGCGGGGAGCCTGATGTGAAACTCGATTGCAGGATCCCGGGATCAAGACTCAAGCCAAAGGCAGACACTCAATCCCTGAGCCACCCAGGTGCCCTGAGAAAAATTTACAGAATGCACATTCATATAGCTTACATCTAGATTCAACAATTGTTAACATTTTGTCATCTTTGTTATATCTATCTGTACATGTATATATAGAACTCTTTCTTTCTTTTCTTTCTTTCTTTCTTTCTTCTTCTTTCTTTTTTTTCTAAACCCTTTGAAAGAATGTTGCCAGTATCATGACACTTCACACCTAAATATTTGCAAGTATACTTAGGATACAGCAGGCATCTGCTAAGAACAAGAGCACATTCCTACTGACTATAATGCCATTATCACTAAGAAAATTAACTATTGGGGATCCCTGGGTGGCTCAGCGGTTTAGCGCCTGCCTTTGGCCCGGGGCGCGATCCTGGAGTCCCGGGATGGAGTCCCACACCGGGCTCCCGGCATGGAGCCTGCTTATTCCTCTGCCTGTGTCTCTGCCTCTCTCTCTCTCTCTCTCTCTCTGTCTATCATAAATAATAAATAAATAAATCTTAAAAAAAAAGAAAATTAACTATTTTCCAAGATCTATATCCATATGCTAATTTCTTCGGTTATTCCCCAGATGTCTTTTATAGCTGCTCTTTTAAAAATGATTTTATTTATTGCCAAATAAATCCCAGACTTTAAGCTGCATTACAAAACTGTAATCATTAAAACAGTATGGTATTGGCACAAAAACAGATACATAGATCAATGGAACAGAATAGAGAACCCAGAAATGGATCCTTCACTCTAGGTCAACTACTCTTTGACAAAGCAGGAAAGAATATCCAATGGTAGATAGACTCTTCAACAGTGTTGGTAAAATTGGACAGCCACGTGCAGAAGAATAAAACTGGACCATTTCCTTACACCATACACAAAAGTAGACTAAAAAGTATGAAAGACCTAACTGTGAGACAGGGATCTATCAAAGTCCTAGAGGAAAACACAGGCAGCAACCTCTATGACCTTGGCTGCAGCAACTTCTTGCTAGACATGTCTCCAAAGGCAAGGGAAACAAAGGCAAAAATGAATTTCATCAAGATAAAAGCTTCTGCACAGCAAAGGAAACAGTCGACAAAACCAAAAGACAACCAACAGAATGGGAGAAGATATTTGTAAATGTCTTATCAGATAAAGGACTAGTACCCAAAACCTATAAAGAACTTATCAAACTCAACACCCAAAAACAAATCATCAAATCAAGAAATGGGCAGAAGACATGAACTGATATTTCTCCAAAGAAGACATACAGAAGGCCAACAGACACATGAAAAAATGTTCAACATCACTTGGCATCAGGGAAATACAAATCAAAACCACAACGAGAAACCACCTCACATCAGTCAGAATGGCTAAAATTAACAACTCAGGAAACAATTAGCAATAATCGCGCCTCGGATAAACCTCATAGGCTACGATACTGCCACTGCGCAAAGCTACACAACTCAGGAAACAATAGATGTTGGCAAGGATGCAGAGAAAGGGGGACCCTCTTACACTGTTGATGGGAATGCAAGTTGGTACAGCCACTCTAGAAAACAGGGAGGTTCCTCAAAAAGTTGAAAATAGAGCTACCCTACGACTCAGCAATTGCATTACAAAGGATTTGTCCCAAAGATACAAAGGTAGTGATCCGAAGGGGGATCTGTACCCCAATGCTTGTAGCAGCAATGTCCACAATATGCAAACCATGGAAAAAACCCAGATGTCCATCGACAGACGAATGAATAAAGATATGGTATGGAATACCACTCATCAAAAAAAAAAAAAAAAAAAAAAGAAATCTTACCATTTGCAACAATATGAATGGAATTAGAAGGTATTATGCTAAGTGAAATATGTCAATTAGAGAAAGACAATTATAATATGATCTCACTCTTATGTGGAATTTATTAAACAAAACAGAGAATCATAGAGGAAGAGAGGAAAAAATAAAGACAAAATAGAGAGGGAGACAAACCATAAGTGTCTCTTTATCATAGGAAATAAACTGAGGGTTGCTGGAGGAGTGAGCAGTGGGGGAATGGGGTAACTGGGTGATGGGCATTAAGGAGGGCACATGATGTAATGAACACTGGGTGTTGCAACTGATAAATTATTGAAAACTACAACTGACACTAATGATGTATTATGTGTTGATTAATTGAATTTAAATTTAAAAAATGAACAGAGAGACACAGGCCATGCTCCTGTAGACTTCAAATTCCTACTGGGAAGAAGAACAACAACAATAACTAATAATGAAGATAAATGCTATTGTAAAGGTCACCTAGTTTGGGTGGGATGGGAAGAGTGGAGAAAGGTTGCCCAAGAGAGCAGCACGTGACACAGGCTGTCTGCTCAAGGAAGGTCTTTGGGGCACATCGATTGTCTGCTGGCCCAGGCCACCCACAGGGACCCTCACTGTGTTCTCCAGAACCATAGTTTGGTGTCCAGCCTTAACCTACATCCGGCCAATGCCTCCATCACAGGGGCTGCTGATGGGGCTCATCTCTGTGTCATTCAAGGAGACCACCCTCCCCGCACCGGGTCCCTCCTTCTGCTCTCCGGAACCTCCATTTCCCTTCAAGCATTCCGTGACCCCAAGCCCTTCCTCAATCTCTTACTTTGCCAGGGACGATCCAGTTTAGCTTTATTCTCCAGTGTATCTGAACCCCAAATGTACTTTATTTCCTCCCTCTTGAGGAGAGTGTGGAAAACCAGCCAGCCTTTAGAAACACAAAGCGAGGCAATTTCCTGGGGTGGCAGGAGAAGAGAAATGTTTACATGCTTGGTGTTTTCCTTAGTAACTCAAACAGCTACTTATGAGATGGCAGGCGCTGGTCTAAAAGTTTTGCATGTGTTATTTCATTCATTGCTCATTGCAGCCCTATAAATAGATGATGATACTCATTCTCCTTCTGCAGTTGGGAAAACAGACGCTGAGAGGTTAAGTGACATGCCCAACGCTACACAGCTAGTACTGGTATTATTTCATGGGATCCGGAGGGCCGCCGGGGTCAGAGTTGGGGGCTCAGTTGGTTAGATGCCTGACTCTTCATCTCTGCGAGGGTCTTAATTACAGAGTTGTAAATTTAAGCATGAAGCCTACTTTAAGAAATAAAATCTAAACTAAAGGTAGGGATCCCTGGGTGGTGCAGCGGTTTAGCGCCTGCCTTTGGCCCAGGGCGCGATCCTGGAGACCCGGGATCGAATCCCACATCGGGCTCCCGGTGCATGGAGCCTGCTTCTTCCTCTGCCTATGTCTCTGCCTCTCTCTCTCTCTCTCTCTCTCTCTCTCTCTCTCTGTGACTATCATAAATAAATAAAAATAAAAAAAATAAACTAAAGGGAATTCAACTCTTAACCTTTAAAGTATGAGGAACGATATAAAAAAAAAAAGATCAGCCAGAGAGGGATTGAGCCCTTACAAACCCACTTAAGGCCTTCCTCCTGTGGATGGTGGGAAGGCATTCTTGGGTTTTACACTGAGGGGATCGAATCAGATTTCCACTTCAATGCTTTGTGCTTGCTACAACTTGGAGGTGGGCTTCTCTTTCAACTTTTTCATATTTCCCCTGTCCCGACCTACATCAGGCCTCCCCTTCTTCCTTCCATAATTCCTCCATTTTCTCTCCAGTTGGAAGGACTGGAGCTTTGTGGACAAAGCTGAGAAGGCGCGTCTGCAGCACCAGGTCACTGAAGATGGAGAGTTCTGGTGAGTTCAGAACCCAGGAGGACCCCAAAGCATAAGGGATGAGGTGGGGAGCTGAAATCTCAAACCTCAATCCCTGGAAAGAGGCCATCAGACCCCAGCCCTCAGGACATCTGGCCCCTGTTCTCCTCCTCCAGCGCAAGGCCCAGGAAGGATGGGTTTTGGAGAGGAGCCAGCCAGGTCACAGAGGTGACTGAGCCTGGGACCAGGCCAGCATAGTGGGGCGTCTGTGTCACCTGTGCCCCTCCGTGGCATATGTGGCTCCAGCCATTTGCTCCCTGGCCTTTGCAGAGCCGTCTTCTGAGCCCAGCTCTACCTTGCTCACTTGATGCCACCCTCACCCTGACTCAGATATTTGCAAATGACCTATCAGATAAAGGGCTAGCATCCAAGATCTATAAATAACTTATTAAACTCAACAGCAAAGAAACAAACAATCCAGTCATGAAATCGGCAAAAGACATGAACAGAAGTTTCACAGAGGAAGACATAGACATGGCCAACAAGCACATGAGAAAATTCTCTGCATCCCTTGCCATCAGGGAAATACAAATCAATACCACAGTGAGATACCACCTCACACCAGTGAGAATGGGGAAAATTAAGAAGACAGGAAACAACAAATGTTGGAGAGGATGTGGAGAAAGGGGAACCCTCTTGCACTGTTGGTGGGAATGTGAACTGGTGCAGCCACTCTGGTAAACTGTGTGGAGGTTACTCAAAGAGTTAAAATATAGAGCTACCCTATGACCCAGCAACTGCACTACTGGGGATTTACCCCAAAGATACAGATGCAGTGAAGTGCCGGAACACCTGCAACCCAATGTTTATGGCAGCAATGTCCAAAATAGCCAAAAGGAAGGAAGGAACCTGGAAAATTCATCCATTGAAAGATGAATGGATAAAGAAGATGTGGTCTGTGTATACAATGGAATATTCCTCAGCCATTAGAAACGACAAATACCCACCATTTGCTTTGACGTGGATGGAACCGGAGGGCATTATGCTGAGTGAAGTAAGTCAGTCGGAGAAGGATAAACATTATATGGTCTCATTCATTTGGGGAATATAAAAAATAGGAAAGGGAATTAAGTGGAAAGGAGAGAAAATGAGTGAAATTATCAGTGAGGGTGACAGAACATGAGAGATACCTAACTCTGAGAAACGAACAATGGGTAGTGGAAGGGGAGGTGAGCAGGGGGTTGGGGTGACTGGGTGATGGGCACTGAGGGGGGCACTTGACAGCAGTGAGCACTGGGTGATATGCTATATGTTGGCAAATTGAACTTCAATAAAAAAATTTAAAAATAAATTAAACTAATAATACACTATATGTTAAATAGTTGAGTTAAAAAATATTTTAAAAATATTTTATTTATTTTAGAGAAAGAGAAAGTGAGAGAGCATGAGTGGAAGTGGGGGGAGGGGCAGAGGGAGAGGGAGAGCAGACTTCCCAATTTGCAGGAAGCCACACACAGGCTTGATCCCAGGACCCCAAAATCATGACCTGAACTGAAGGCAGGCGCTAACTGACTGAGCCACCCAGATGCCCCTATAACTGCTTTTTTGGGAACCAGAATCCAATTAAGTTTCACATATTGAAATTAAATAATTTAATAATGGATTAGGTGATGTTGAAGTGAGCATTGGTGAACTAGAGGGAGATCAGAAGAAATCAGAAGAATTCACACAGGGAATCAAAGAGATGGGAAATTTAAAAAAAAGAAAGAGAAAAAAGGTTAAGATACATGTCGGATAGAGCTAATAAGTTCAGCATATATCTAATTGGAGTTCCAGAGGAAGATAATAGAAAATATGAAAAGAACTAATATTCTAAGACATTTTCTAGGATCAATCAATGACTCCAATCTTCAGATTCAGGAATCCCACTGAATTTTAAGCAGGAAAGATGTACAGAAACATATGTTGAGACAAATCATAGTGATATTTCAGAATACCATAGATAGAGAGATCTTAAAAGCAGTCAGAGGGGTGGCCTGGGTGGCTAAGTGGCTGAGCATCCGTCTTCCACTCAGGTCCTCAGGGCGAGATCCTGAGGTACTGGGATTGAGTCCCACATCAAGCTTCCTGTGGGGAGCCTGCTTCTCCCTCTTCCTGTGTCTCTGCCTCTCTCTGTGTGTCTCTCATTAAAAAATAAATAAATAAAATCTTTTAAAAAGCAGTCAGAAAGAAAAGGCAGATGGTCTTTTAAGGGACACCAATTAGAATGACTGCTGATTTCAACAAAAATGGAAGCCAGAAGATATTAATGAGAATCAACCTGTGACTGATTACCCAGGAAGACTATTTCATGAATGAGAGCAAATTTTGTACAAATAAAAATTGAGAATGCTTACAACAAATAGACCTAAGTTTCTAAAGAAATTTCTAAACAAGGTCCTTTAGGAAAAAGCAAAATTATTCTAGAAGGAAAAGTCCAAGACTCAAGAAGGAACAGTAAAAAAAAGAAATTGGTAAACGTGTGTAAAGTCAAACTATTGACTTTTAAAAATTATGATATTTTCTATTTGTTGTTTGAAAAATCAATATAGAACTAAAATCATGAGCAACAATAGCAGATTAGTTGGGAGAGGAGTGCTTGGAGTCAAAGTCCCTTATGGTCCCATACTCTTTTATTTATAAGGAAAATAAAGCTATTGATCAATTTCAGGTTTTGTCAAGATGAAATGTATGTTAATCATTTAGGGCAACCACTGAAAAAACAGAAATAGTCTATAACTTCTGAACCAGTAGAAAGAAAAAAAAATACTTTGTAAAATTTTTTAGACGGAGGCGGGGCAGAAAGAGAGAGAGAATCTTAAGCAGGCTCCACACCTAGAGCAGAGCCCAGTGTGGAGCACAATTGCATGATCCTGAGATCATGACCTGAGCCAAAGTCAAGGGTTGGAAGCTTAACTGATGGAGTCACCCAGGTGTCCTAGGAAAAACTTTCTTAACATAACATAAAAAACACTAGCTAGAAAGAAAAAAAATAAATTAAGCATTAACTTAGAGCTTTTAATTAAGGGCTTTTAATTAAGAATTTTTAAACTAAGAAAACCCTTAAAAGAGTGAAAAGGCAAGCCACAAAATAGGAGAAAAAATTTAAAAGATTTTATTTATTTATTTATTTGAGAAAGAGAGAGAATGCACAAGCAGGAGGGGCAGAGGGAGAAGCAGACTCTCCGCTGGGCAGGAAGCCTAATGTGGGGCTCAATCTCAGGACCCTGAGTTCATGACCTGACCTGAGGCAGATGATTAACTGACTGAGCCACCCAGGCACCCCAAGAAAATATTCATAGCACATCTAGCCAATAAACAATCAGTATCCAAACATGCCTACAATTCAAGTTGAACAAGACAAACTCAATAGAAAAAACTGGAAAAGACAGGTGTTTCATGGACAGTGGGATAACAACAAATGGTCAAGGAACACATGAATGAAAAAAAAGATACATGAATGTTGAAAAGATGCTCTGCCTCATTCATAATCAGGGAAATGCATCTTTTCATACATTCCTTGGCTATTTCTGTCCCTGCCCCTCCCATTTGCAGCATTTTACTGCTGAGCTATTTCAGCTTTTTTGCTGTAATGTTTAGAGCTCTATCCCTATCATGACACTCAGGAGAAGCTGCTGTCTTGTGGAATATAAGGAGAGGCAGTCCTAATTATTGAATTTTCCCTTTCACCAGAATTTGCCTCTCCCACCCCTTACTACTATGGCACCATTAAGACTATGGACTCGAAAGAGGGCTGGCTGTCTCTCAGTGGGGTACCTCATTTTGTCTTTGACTTACCATGATCATTATTTGTTGACTCATTGTGCTCAGTATGTCATTTATAACATATCATTTAATCCTTACAACAACTTTATGAAAGTAAGGATTTTCATATTCTTTTCACAGATAAGGAAACTGAGAAGTGAAAATAGTCAGTAACCTGCCCGAGGTCACCTGGTTAAGAAGTGGAGTCTGGATTCCAGTCAAGCTTGTCTGGCTTTAAAGACTGTGCACTTCATCACTGTGTTATGCACTTGTCCTTTGCTGTCTCTGGTCACAGTAATCGCTACCTTTCTTTGAGCTCGGACTTTAAGGGTGCTAGCTCAGAACAGCTACATGATGACAATATCACTATGTCCATTATAGGCAGAATGTCTTTCATACATTTATGTATTTCTGGATCTTTTGTTATTTGCTGTCCACAAAATACCTGTCTTTTGCTCATTTTTCTTTTGAGTTTGTCTTTTTTAACTTGAATTGTAGGCATCTTTGGATATTGATTGCTTATTGATTAGAGGTGTTACAAATATCTTCTCCCACTTAATGAGTTGTCTTTTTCACTCTCTTAAGGGTTTTTGTTTAAGTAAGCTCCACTCCCAGCACGGAGCCCAACGTGGGGCTTGAACTCACAACCTTGAGATCATGACCTGAGCTGAGATCAAGAGTCAAATGCTTAACTGATTGAGTCACCCAGGCATCTTAAGGGTATTTATTAATTTAAACTTTAAAAAAAAAAGATTTATTTATTTACTTGAGGGGGAAGGAGCAGCAGGAGAGGGAGAGAGTCTTTTAAGCAGTCCCCCATGTGGGACTTGATTCCACGACCCTGAGATTACACCTGGGCCAAAACCAAGAGTCTGACGCCCAAACAACTGTACCACCAAGGTACCCCTAATCTAAACTTTTAAACATTCAATTTATGTGACTTGTTAGTGGCAAAGTCAGCCAGGGTCCAGACCAGGTCTGTTTGGTTCTAAATTTAGTTTTCTTACCACTCTGCAGGATGTCCCCTTTGTGGCTAGCCCAGTGATCACACTTCTCTCTAAACTGCCTGCCAAAAGAGTACACTCTAAATCAGATTACAAGCAGATCTCCTGCAGAGCTGGGTTCAGGAAAGATAAAAATCCCTGGGAGAAAAAGCCCCATAGCCAGTGACTGGGACCTTAGCCCTGGGAACAGAGGGCTCACTGCACACAGCCTGGGTCTTCCTATAGTTCTGTTTCTTCCCTCTCATTCCACACTGGCAGGGAGTAGCTTTTCTTTTATGCCAACCTAGAACTTCGTCTTTTCAGAGTTGAGTAACATGAGCCAGCCCTAGCTGGGAAGATACACAGGGAAGAATGTTACTGATGGAGGCAATGGGCTGTGAGAGCAAGAGACCTCTACTGCCCCCACTGGTTGTCAGGAAGCTTCCAACTTCGGAGTACTGATGCAGTGGCCCAGCACTGGGTCCTTGGGAAGTGGTGGTCCTCTCTCCTCCACATTTCACCCCTTTCCATTAGCTTTCTTCCAGGCTAAGAGGAACCAGGCTACTTGAAAAAATGATTCATTCCAGGTTTGGGGGAAGAAATATACCAGACGAGCCTGGGACATTTTGTTGTGGCCAGGAAACAAGGAAGCTTTGAAGATTAATGGGGTCACATCAAATAATACAGGCAACTTGTAGGGGCCTCCCATTGTCCAAAGAAGGGACAATTTGAACATCAAAAAAATCGTGACTGTAATGGATTAAAATATGGTGCAATGTTTCCTGCCAATCACACCCTCAATTGTTTTAAGCTGAGATATTTAAGAATACAGAGAACATAGGAATTAGTTGATTCTTGGTATTTGTGGTAGTTATATTCTATAAAATTGCTGCTGTGAATGCTGAATTGGTGAATATTAAACCATTGCTCTGGGGTGTCTGGTGGCTCAGCGGTTGAGTGTCTGCCTTCGGCGCGGGGCATTATCCTGGTGTCTTGGGATGGAGTCTTGCATCGGGCTCCCTGCATGGAGCCTGCTTCTCCTTCTGCCTGTGTCTCTGCCTCTCTCTCTCTCTCTCTGTGTCTCTCATGAATAAATAAAGCCTTTCAAAAACCAAAAAAACAAACCATTGCTCTTGGAGGAAATACAAGATTAGATTTCTGTCTCCAGTCACATTTTTATCAACCTATCAAAACACACTCTTAAGTGTGTTTGTGTTTAAAGATACCAAGGATACCTTAGTTAATATATTTTATTGAGTTTTTAACTTTGAACTCACAGCCAATAGCACCAAAATTCAGGCACATACTTACCTAATATATGTATTTTCTCCCTAGGGCACACTCCGGCCTTCTTGCACTTAGGAACTCGAGACAGCACTTCACATTATAAATGGAGAAATCACCAACAAAAGTGCAAAAACCTGGGGTACTTGGGTGGCTCAGTCAATGAAGTGTCTGCCTTCAGCTCAGGTCATGATCCTGGGGTCCCGGGAGAGAGCCCCACACTGGGCTCCCTGCTCAGTGAGGAGCCTCCTTCTCCCTCTCCCTTTGCCTCTGTGTGCTCATGCGCACTCTCTCTGATAAATATATCTTTAAAAAAAAAAAAAAGCAGTGCAAAATGTGAAAAACAAGGCGCTATGTAGACTATGAAAAGAACACCTGTTTACAGTGTGAGAGCTAAGATGAGAAAGCTGAGTGTCACACTGATTTCATCTAGGAATGTGTGCGTGGGAGGCGACTCAGATTTTTCACTGCCCTAAAAATGTGTGAAAATGACCACAGAAGCACCATGGATGTTGATTTTGGAGTTGCAAATAAATTTAGTGAGTAGGTGAATTTACAAATACAGAATCCACAAAAAACAAGGATCAGCTGTTTACAGATCATAGCACTGACATTGCCCATGTTGGAAAAAACCACACTTACAGGGTGAAGTTAGAGGAGATTTATGACTATTTTATCTGAAGCACCTAAATTAAGGAAGGATGAGATTATTCACAAACAGGGAGAATCACTATGTACAGGAAATCTGCTGACTCTATTTCACTGTCTTCTGGATCAGACTAGAGATAAGGTAGAAAAATTGTGGCCATAAGAGTTCTGGCCAGAAATAAGGATGAACTTCCAGACCGTGAGAGGTACTAATATAGGCAGGTTATCAAAGGGGCAGAGAGCATCTGTTTTCCCTTCAAAACCTCAAATTCAGGAAAGAAACCCATCTCCCTGGAATGGCTGAAAGAAATTCCCAAACATCTCAAACAATCCTAAAAATTATAAGGAGTTTTTGATAGCAGCTTCAATACTGTCTTTCTGGTGTTCTGGGGAATATAATAAACTTCTGAAAGTTGTGATGATAATTATTTAGATGTGAAGTTGGGATGAAAATGGTAAAGCAAGTGTCAGCTTCTCTTTATTTTTTTGTTTTGGCTTTTGAATTTTTTATTTTAATTCCAGTTAAAATACAGTGTAATATTAGTTTCAGGTGTACAATATAGTGATTCAACATTTCCATATATCACCTGGCGCTCATCACGACAAGTGCCCTCCTTAATCCGCATCACCTAGTTCATGCATCCTCCCTCCCCTCTGGTACCACCTATTTGTTTTTTATTATTTAAAATTTGTTTCTTAATTTGTCTCTTTCTCTTTTGCCCATTTGCTGATTTGTTTCTTAAATTCCACACATGAATGAAATCAGATGGTATTTGTCCTTCTCTGATATATTTTGCTTAGCATATACTCTCTAACTCCATCCATGTCATTGCAAATTGCAAGATTTCATTCTATTTGTGGCTGAATAATATTTCATTATATTATATATAATAGATATGTCACATCTTATTTATCCATTCATCTATGGACACTCGGGCTGCTTCCATTTCTTGGATATTATAAATAATGCTGTTATAAACATAGGGGTACATATAATTCCTTTGAATTTGTGTTTTTGTATACTTTGGGTAAATATTCAGTAATGCGATTGTTGGATCATAGGGTAGTTCTATTTTTAACTTTTTGAGTAAGCTCCATACTGTTTTTCACCGTGGCTGCACCATGTGTCAGCTTCTCTTAAGCAGGGCACACTCCAGGTGTTAGTGGGGGCCTCACAGTTACTAAGAGATCTGGAACTCCCACCTCATAGCCTCTGAGAGGACAGAGCCTGTGATATTCAGTGGGTTTCTGGCAGTATGCTTCTGTATACCTCTGTATACCTCTTTCTTTCCCCACTACTGTGCTTTCCACACCCTGGCTTCTGGGTGTGCTGGCTCATCCTGTCTGTGTAACTGAAGACACTAACTTCCCCGCTTTACCAAAAAAGTTACTTTTTACTTGCCTCGGGCATTTTACAAGTTCATGAGTAAAGATGTCTTTGGGCATTAGGTCAAGTGGGGGGATGACACTGGTATATATGGTCTCTTGCCCTGTTGCTTCTTCCCACCCCACTCTGGTTTCTATTCTGGCTCCCTCCCTATTGTAAATAAACTAGCATTTCCCCCCCAACTAAACAACAATCATGCCCACCCCAGAGAGACATGATTCTTTCTGAAATTAAAAGAATCTTCCTAATTTTTCTTTATGAGTTTTCCTCATGAAGAGAAAAGCTAGAGTCTTTAATGCCATATTAAGCATTCGTATTTTGTTAAGCATACTTGGTGATATATCTGTAAAAAAATATCAAGGATAAGGGACACCTGGGCGGCTCAGTGGTTGAGCATCTGCCTTTGGCTCAGGTCATGATCCTGGGGTCTGGGGATCTAGTTCCACAGGGGGAGCCTGCTTCTCCCTCTGCCTGTGTCTCTGCCTCTCTCTCTCTCTCTCTCTCTCTCTCTCTGTGTCTCTCATGAAAAAATAAATAAAAATCTTTAAAAAAAAATCAAAGATAATTTTGTAGTAGTAACAAGACCTAACCTGAAAAATGTAATGATTTATTTATTAATACTATGTTAAAATTTTTATTTAAGTAATCTCTACACCCAAATGGGCCTCAAACTCATGACCCCAAGATAAGAACGGCTTACTCTTTCAACGGAACCAGCCAAGGCGCTCCTATTTATTATTATTATTTTGGATTTTTTCTTTTTATTGAAGTATAATTAACATACAGTGTTATACTAGTTTCAGGTGCACAACATAATGATTCAACAATTCTATACATTACTCAGTGTTCACCTCATTAAGCGTAGTCACCATCTGTCACCAAACAACATTATTACAATCTTATTGACTATATCCCCATGTTGTGCTTTTCATCTCCATCACTTATTTATTTTATAACTGGAAGTCTTTACCACTTAATCTCCTTTATCTATTTCACCCATCCCCCAAACCACTTCCCTTCTGGTAAGCACCAGTTTGATCTCTGTATTGAAGAGCCTTTTTATGTGTCTCTTTGTTTATTTGTTCATTTGTTTTGTTTCTTAGATTTCACATTTGAGGGAAATCATTTGGTATTTGTCTTTCTCTGACTTATTTCACTTAGCATTATACTCTCTAGAGCCATCCATGTTGTAGCAAATGGCAAGATTCCATTCTTTTTTATGAACAAGTAATAGTCTAGTGTGTGTGTGTGTGTACACTTGGGTTGCTTCCATAATTTGGCTATTGTATATAAGGCTGCAGTAAACATAGGGGTGCATATATCTTTTCAAATTAGCGTGTTTGTTTTCTTTGGACAAACGTATTTTCCACAGTGGCTGCACCAATTTACATTCCCGCCAACAGTGCACAAGGGTTCCTTTTTCTCCACATCCTCACCAACATTTGTTATTTCTACGTCTTTTTTATTCTAGCCGTTCTGACAAAGTAATATTTCATTGATGAAATTGGGCAAGAGCAGTCAGTTTCCCAGAGGCCCTTTTCTAAAAACCATTTTCTTCTGTCTCGGGGTCTGTCATCAAGAAAATGTGGCTCAACAATTGGGAAACGCTGCACGGTTTGTTTGCTTTCTGATTCTAGAAATAGATCATAGAAGAAAGGGCAAGAGGAATCATTTTGACCTGGAGGCTCAATGCATGAAGCTCCCTAGTAGAGGAGGGAAAGCAGTGAGGTAGCACTGGTGACTGAGTGAGAAGAGATTACAGGTGTGCCTGGCTAGGTGGCCTGGATGTCTCTTCTTTTAAAAAGGACTGAAAGTGCAGCATCATAACTAAAATTATACTTGGTTAGAATAATTCTCCTCTTATCATAATCATCATCATCATTACCATCACTACTGCCACCATCCAATTGTAATATGTATGACTTGATTATGAAGACACATTTAGACAGGCTTTCAGTGAGTCCGTGCCTCAGATAGTAAAAGCAGGAAGGGCCTCTCCTAAGACAGTCTCCATTTCAGACTGCTCAAACCTTGCAAAGGTTGCTACATCTTTGGAAGGCATGGAAAACATGTCTCCAAGAAGTGCTTTACACTCCAGAAAGTTCTGGATTCATTTCACTGTTTTAATTTCAATCATTTTGTGTGATTGCCCTTTCTGGACCTTAATCACTTCACGTTTACGTGAGGGGGTGTTGGTGGTGGGAGCACACTTTGAAACAGACAGGTCTTCTGGTGCCTCCAATGTTACACTGACAGTGACAGTATAAATTTTAGGACTGACATAGTGCCTAGAGCATACAGAAGCTTATATTGTTTTTGTTAATATCCAAGTCTAGCTTTTAAGACTAAAATCCACCAGTGAGGGCAGCCCTGGTGGCCCAGCGTTTAGCGCCGCCTTCAGCCTGGGGTGTAATCCTGGAGACCTGGGATCGAGTCCCATGTCGGGCTCCCTGCATGGAGCCTGCTTCTCCCTCTGCCTGTGTTTCTGCCTCTCTCTCTCTGTGTCTGTCATGAATAAATAAATAAAATTAAAAAAAAATCCACCAGTGATTTCACTAAAAACAGCATTTGTAAGTTTTTTTTGGTCTCTGTAGTAGTGTTAGAAAAGGCTTTTAGAGGGTGCCTGGCTGGCTCAGTTGGTTAAGTGTCCAAATATTGATCTCAAGTTCAGATCTTGATCTCAGGGTTGTGAGTCCAAGCCCCATGTTGGTTTCCACGCTGGGCATGGAGCCTACTTTAAAAAAACAAAAAACAACAAAGGATTTTAGGAACCATCTCTCACACCTTGGAGTGCTGGGCTGCCTTATCTCTTGGTGCTCAATGCCCTCGACTGTGGGTTTGCATTCAGCCACCAGCAGCTGAGCCCACAGTGGATCTGGCCCTTCCCTGGAAGTCCAGAGGTGACCAGGAATGGTTCCTATATTCTCAGCAGATGGGGAACAGACGTGTGAACACTTGAAGGAAGTGATAACTGAGCAGTGGAGAGAGTGGGAGGGACAGCAGATCAGATAAAAACAAGGAGGTCATTCCAGACAGAGAGCATGAGCAAAGGCTTTAAGTACAGGATTTGGAAAAACAGAGCAGCTGAATGTGTCAGGGTCTGGAGGGAGAGGGTGTAAATGAAATGGACAGGTATGCAGGGACTAGCTTGGGAAGGCTTATAGCTCAGTCGGGGAGTTTGTACTTATCCTGAAGGCATGTGGGGAGGGGACAGCAGTGTCGTTGAAGATACTTCAGCAGGGATGTGACATGTCCCAGTACTCTGGCAGCAGGGCAGCGACTGGGCTGCAGAATGAAGTTCCTGCCAGTCCTTTCTTCTAAACTGAGGGTCCTCAGGGCAATCACAGGCCTCACAACAGAACTATCAGAAGAGGAAAGGAACCCTGGGGAATCCACAGAGTGAGATCAGAGTTGTTGGTCATTTCATCTCAGGTTAGAAAGAAAACATGGCTAATCAATGGCACTAGGTGCCAGAGTAACTTGACTAAGCTAATGAATAGCACTGGGCCTCAGCTTCAACCATCTCCTCAGGGAGGGTTTCTCTCCCTGGATGGCGTTAGCTCCCCTTGCCTTGTGATCCCATAGCATCTGAACATTCTCTCTTAACAGCTTTCCCTTCAGGACTCTAGACCCCAGGAGAGCAGAAATTTTTTTTTTCTTTCTTTCTTTCTTTCTTTCTTTCTTTCTTTCTTTCTTTCTTTCTTTCTTTCTTTCTTTCTTCTTTCTTTCTTTCTCTCTCTCTCTCTTTCTTTCTTTCTTTCTTTCTTTCTTTCTTTCTTTCTTTCTTTCTTTCTTTCTTCTTTGATTTATTTATTTATTTGGAGTGGGGAGTGAGCAGGGGGAGAGGCAAAGGGAGAGAGAGAATCCTCAAGCAGACTTCCTGCTGAGCAAGGAGCACAAAGCAGGGCTCCATCCCCCGACCCGGAGACCATGACCTGAGCTGAAATCAAGAGCTGGACATTTAACCAACTGAGCCACCCAGGCGCCCTAATTTTTGTCTTTCTTATCCACCACTGTCTCCCCAGTCGATTGCCCACTTTGTGGCTCTAGTAGATACCTAATAAATATTCCTTGAATTAAGAGTAAGAGTCATACGGGAGATCTGATGAGAGAAGGGAGCCAGGGGGCTAGGATTTTCCTTCTGACAGATCACTGTAAACGAAACCCAGAGGCAGGAAGAGTTTTCTAGAGAGAAAGGGTTTTAATTCCAGCTGTCGTGCCCTCTTCACTCTGTGTGTCTTTCTCGTTTGTGGGGTGAGGTATGTGGACAAAAATGATGGCTAAGGATTTCTCCTTCTAACCCCGAACATTTCATGCAAGAAGAGGTGGTCTTTGCCGGCTACCCTCCTCTTTCCAGGGCTCCTGTGTGGCAGAAAGTCCTGGCCACTGACAAAGTAAAGAACATCAGGATTTGACCCCAAATCGAAGGGCTCTTACAAAGATTTGTTCTGGGAAAGGGATATTTACTTTTTTAAGATGAATTAAACCGAGTTCCCCCTATTGTTATAAAAAGCAAGGTGTTTTTTCAGAAAAAAGAGAGCAAGAGGGCGAGAATGGGCTGGGCCCGGCGGAGGACGGCGGAGGACGGAGCCCTGCGGGGCTGCTGCCCGGGGCCTTCCCTCGGGGCCGCGCTCTGGGGCCGCGGCAGGGCCCAAGCCTGCAGGCTACTCACCGGAGGCCTCTTCCAGATGAACTGGATGGGGAACTTCTGGCTGTAAAAGAGAGAGGTCTCATCCGGTGGGAACTCAGGATCCAGATAAAGAACCTTCTTGTCCAGACACTTCTTACGAAGCTGCTCGAATGTCTTCTCTTTCACTCCAATGACGGGAAAATTGCGGCTGATGATGGCGGAATAGATGCCACTGGGGTTCGCGCCCCCGGCCTCGGTGGTCCTGCCTTGGTCAGGGTGGGGAATTGGCCCCGGGGACCTGGGCTCGGCCCTCGTCCGTGGGGCCACCGATGCGCTGATGACGGTTGGCATGGCCGGCAACTGGGAAGGAAGAGGTTTTCAAGGGAAACAAGACACAGCTACCTGCAAGGGGGAGGTCGGAGGGACTGTGTCATCTGAGAGAAAAATGTCCACGTCCACACTCGAAGCTGAAGCCCATCAGATGGTCACCCCGCGTCTGTCCATCTCCAAAGTGCCCCGAAGCCGGCCGTTGTCCTGAGGAAGGAGCCCTGGAGGATTTGGGTGCCGCCGGGCCGGAGGGAGCCGCAGGGCCAGCCAGGGTTGTGTTTCAGTGGCCCCCAGAGGCCCGAGCCAGGGACACTAAAAATAGACATGAAGAAAGATGATGAGCATGACAGCAAGGGAGGCTAGTGTGCAGCCAGCCGGCCGGTGGAGAAAGGAGGACCTGGCTAGCGACGTGTCCCTGGTGTCGTTAAGGGCTGGTATTGTCAGGAAACCGAAAGGGGAATAGCCCAGGAGGTTGAGCACCGGTAATGAGCAAAGAACTGCTGATGCCTTGTTGAGTCGGCTCGTATGCAGACTGCCAGCCACCGCCACCAAGGGAATGGAGATCAATATTGAGAAAAAAGGTAGCAAGGGTGAGATACTGAAGTCTAGGAGAATGTTCTAGACATTGTTGAGAACGTGATCTTCACTTTCTAAAACTCTAGGATATCAGAACATGATTCAGTTGGATTTGGCATCTCTTCTAGAATGTTATGGTGTCAGCGTTCAGTGGAACTGTCTGGGTGGAAAATGCCACTCAGCGGAGTCCCCATTTGAGAAAAATCCCTGTCTCTTTCTTGCCCACTTGACCTAGACACCTCTTGTCTCTCTCCACCCCCAAAATATACTGGACCAAATTTGCTACAAAAAGTGCACCTGAATTGACTATGCAGGCCTGCCCATTAGGCATCTGAGTCAGAAGCTGGAATTGGACACTGAATCGGGTTGCCTGTTGACAAGTCTCGGGGGGATGTCATTCCAAAAGAGTTGGTTTCAGGGCTCTTAGAGAAGATCACAAGTGGCTCTGGGGAAGGGAACTGCCTTCCTGGCCTCCACCTAGTGTTGTACCCCTGGCAGCCAGTACCTGGGAGGTAAGGAGATGGCGATGTTCCACGCGCGGCTCAACAGAGGCTTGACCTAGACTGTAGCCCTGCCTGTTACCATGTGACTGGTCTCATCAGCCCAAGGCTGGAGGCTGTGAGAGAAGGTGGGAAGTGACAGCTGAGATAGGGAGTACTACAGGGCTCATGATCACTGGGGTTGCAGCTTTGAGGAGCCCTGTGTTTGGAGCTGCTGCTTGTAGGTACCATCAACCTATCCTCCTGCCTCTAATGCCCAAGGACCTTTACTACTACTCTTAGGGGAGGGCAGCCTGAAGGCTGACTGCCTGGGTTCAAAGTTTGGACCTGCTGCTTGCTGGCTGTGCCTGGGTAACTTTAGGTGGGTTACTTCTTCCTTTATTCCGAGTCTCAGTTTTCTCACCTATAGAGTGGGTATGTGGATAACCATTCTGTTATTATCGTAAAAATTAAGCAACTTAATTTATGTAAAACATTTAAAATGATGCCAGGATTTTCTTAAGCACTCAATAAATGCTGTTGTTAGAGGTGTCCTAAATTTAACATTACTTTGGGGTTAGGTCAGGTTGGATGACAGTCACTCATTGGTGCAAGTCAGCATTCAGTCTATAAGCATGTACTGAACATCTTCCATGTGTACAGCACTGGGATAGGTGCAATCTGCTCAGGATCGTTGTGGTCACAGTGTTTCCAATCAGGGCATGCCTATCTGCCCACACTAAAAAAAGCCTCTAAAAAGACTGACTTCCACTCTCAAACTCCCCAGTGACATGGAAAGCAGAGGGGGGAAGCTTCCTTTCCCCACCATTAAACGTTGGAGTCCCATCCCACTGCTCTGTACCATCTTGAAATTCACAGCACCCACCCACATTTTATTGTTTCTGCTAATTGAGCTTCCTGTTTGCCCTCCAAGACACTAGCTCGGTGAAGTTGGGACTTGGGTTCCCATTCTACTCTCAGGATTAAGCACATAAAATACTCTTGGTTAAATACATGTTGTATATCTGCTGAACAAAATTTCCCTATGTGAGGAGAAATTTCTTATCCTTCTTATTGCTTTGCTAATGCAATCAAAGCATTTTGGCTGATTTGTCCCTGGGGTGGGGGGGAGCTATCTCTGGGCCACACACCCACTGACTTTTCATTCCTTGGCCATCTAAGTAACTTGGTAACTGAGATGAGTGTGTGAGAAGATGAGCCTGCTATTGTCATAGCAGGATGGGAATATCAAACACATAGAGTGCAATGTGCTATGCATTTTGCTTTATCAACTGTTGTGGATAAACCGCCCCCTCTCAAGATTAGCAGTTCCAAAACCAAGGTTTATTCAGCTGTGTAGCTGTAGAAACTCATGCTATCCGGGAGAAATCTGATCTGAGCCCAAGAACAAAAGGCAGCTAATGAGCATGTGAGCAGCTGTACATTTCGATTCCCAAAAGTCTCTTTGAGGATAAAGAACTAGTTTTTATAACATATTTCAGCCAACATCATGCAATATCTGTGATTGGACTGGTTTCTCTGGCACCAACAAGCCAAATTATGGGTTTGTATCACTATCTTTTCCATCAATAAATATTTCTTTGATTCAATTCTATTGGAAGCACTGCATTTGCTTATAACACCCATCATTCATTAAGTGCCTGCTGTGAGCTGGCCACTGCACATAGTTTTCAAAACTTTTCATTTTAAAGTAATTTTAGATTTGCAAAAGAGTTGCAAGATAGTAGAGAGTCTCTGTATGCCTTTCACCCAGCTTCCCCTAATGTTTATACCTTATGTAACTGTGGTACAATATTCTAAACTAAGAAATTAATGTTGGTAAAATACTATTCAATAAATTAGAAGGCATATTTTGATTTCTTTCTTTTTAAGATTTTATTTGTTCATGAGAGACACACAGAGAGAGGCAGAGACATAGGCAGAGGGAGAAGCAGGCTCCCTGCTAGGAGCCTGATGTGGGACTTGATCCCAGGATCTGGGATCATGACCTAAGCCAAAGGCAGATGCTCAACCACTGAGCCACCCAGATGCCCCATATTTTGTTTCTTTAGTGTTTCTACTAATGGTTTTGTTTCTTCCTCTCCTGTTACATGATCTGATCCAGGATCCTGCACAGCATTTCTTTGTTATGTCTCCTCAGTATCTTCCCATCTCTGATGGTTCCTCAGGTTTTGTCTCTCATGATTTGGTATTTGTTTAGAGTACTTGGCAGGTATGTTGTAGAATGCCCTTCAGTGCTTGAGTTTGATGTTTTTCATTTGATTATGCTGAGCTTGTGGATTTGGGGAAAGAATATCACAGGTCATATGCCCTTCTCATTTGGAAGTACACGATATAGATGTGTTTTATCATAGGTGACGTCAATCTTGATCACCTGGCTAAGGTGGAATCTACCAGGTTTCTGCAAAATAGAGTTACTATTTTTCCCTTTCCGTACACATAGTGTTACAGGATAGCAGGGTTCTTGTCTCACAGAGTTGAAGAACGAATCTCATGGACACAAAAGGGTGAAGTGAGTTTATTCAGTGAAGGTGAGAACAGAAAGGAAAGAAAAAAGCTCTCTAGAGTGAAGAGGGGTCCTGAATGGGTTGCCACTGTGGCTTTCGCTGGCAGTCTTTTATTGAGAACTGACTAGAGGACTTAAATCTGAGAGCACTACGTTTACCTTTACTTTGAAGTTTGATAATTTTCAGTGGTCCAGCTGTAGCTCTTAGAGAGATATCTTGTCTCTGAAAAGGTAGTCTCATTGTCTCTTATATTCTCTTATCTCTGGTTTTGTATGCCTTAGCATTTCCCACACCTGGGATTTCTGTGCGTCTGAACACATAACCCCTGCATGAGCCTAGTCATTAGCCCCCTACCTATCTCTCCCTACCTAGCCCCATCTGTCCCTTACTCACTAGGATATATATTTTTTATTTTTTAAAATATTTTATTTATTCATGAGAGACACACACAGAGAGAGAGGCAGAGACACAGGCAGAGGGAGAAGCAGGCTCCATGCAGGGAGCCCAATGTGGGATTCGATCTCAGAACTCTGGGATCATGTCCTGAGCCAAAGGCAGACACTCAACTACTGAGCCACCTAGGTGTCCCCTATTTTTTTTTTCTTCAGTAGGCTCCACACTGGACACTTGAACTCATGACCCAGAGATCAAGAACTGAACTGAGATCAAGAGTTGGACACTTAATTGACTGAGCCATCCAGGCGCTCCCACATAGAATAGTTTAAATCTGTATTATCACCTTGTGGGTTTGATTAATCCTATTTTACATGAGGAAACTTGAGATATCTGCTATAATTTTACAGCGAGGTCATGGAAAGCTCACAAAATTTTAGAAATTATCTCACAAATGAGAAAACCAAGGCCTGGAGAGATTAAATGACATGGCCAAGATCCCTCAGTCAGTTTGTGGAGAACCAAACTAGACCCCAGGTTTTCTGATTTCCAGGGAGATACTAAATGCATAACGATGACTCCAGTAATGTGAGCTAGACATAAGATTGCTGGATCCTTGCATATAAATAGTGAGGGCTCCCCTTTCCTTAGCTCTGACTGGGGAAGAATCTAATACCACAGCCTGCTGGAAACAACTGTCAAGAAGCAGCTGTCAAATTCTGGCTGGCCTTTCTATGGCACCGCACAGTCTTTTGCAATGCTGGTCATAAGACAGGCAGATTTGATATCAAATGCCATCCTTTATTTCTCCTAGAATGCTAGTTATATGGCCTCCATTGTCTGTGGTTAATATGCTAATCTATTTCCAGTGTAGATACTGTTGGCTTTCTATGCCCTTAGCTGCAAAGTTATTTGTCTTGGGTGCTGCCCCTGGAATTTACACAAGGCATTCAGAAGGTTTGGTAGGTGGAAATCTTAAAAGCAGAGTGGGAAGTTTGATATTGTCATAGGCATTCCATTTCCCAGAAAGCTCTGAGGTAGGATGGTTAGTTACGGGTGAAAAACCATTAAGCTTCAGATATTTATGTTTTGACTGTGTTTCTGCTATCATTATGATACCCTGATACTGAAAGAGATGTGAAAAAGTAGAAGAATCCTGCACACAGACCAAACTCCAGAACACAGAGAAACGCAGTCTTCTCTGTGGCTATGGTGAACAGATGCACTGTTTTATTTTTTTTAAAGATTTTTATTTATTCATTAGAGAGAAAGAGAGAGAGAGAGAGAGAGAGAGAGAGAACATGAGCAGAGGGGAGAAACAGAGCAGAAGGAGAAGTAAACTCCCCACTGAGCAGGGAGCCTGATGCAGGGATGATCCCAGGACCTGGAAATCAGGACCCTGAGATCATGACCTGAGCTGAAGGCAGATGGTTAACCATCTGAGCCACCCAGGTGTGCCCAGGTTCACTATTTTTTGTTAATCAGGATACAAGGCTCAGCACAACTTTAAGACAAACTCTTGGTGACAATCTGTGCTTTCTCCTCTAGAGAGCCTTTAAGAGAATGGCTTGATCTGGGATTGGCCTTGGTCATGTTGACACATGGGAGTTCACCTGTTCTGAAGTGAGCTGTGCCCAGAACATAGTTAGTCCTATAGGTCAATACTTGCATAGTATTCTGGTGTATGAAAGGGCTATATTTAACCAGTCCCGTTAAAGAATACAGCTTACTCCTAGTGTAAATCACACTGAAATTAGTAGCTCTGAACAATTTATCTGATTTATCTGAAGTGGAATTGATGAATTAGAGAATACAAATTTAAAGTTTTGATACCATTGCCAGATACTCATCCTGAAAGATTGTACTTATTTATAATTCCACCAATGATGCATGAGAATGCCTATTCCCCACACCAACTGGACACCTTTACTCTTTTTCATCTTGGCTAGTTGGGTGAAAAAAAATCATTTCTTTGATTATTAATGAGGCTGAGCACCCTTCATGCTTGTTTTGTCTGTTTTACTTTCTTTTATAAATTACCTTTTCCTCTTTTTCTGTTGGGCAGTTTCTGATTTAGACTAATTTGTCAACTTTCATTTCTTGGCATTTAAGCCTTAAGTAGACACATTATGCATTTGAAAGCTTTGTTTCAATCTCTGCGGAGATTGTTCTAATTCTTACATGAAATCCAGTTTCCTGAGTAAACATGTCAAAAGTTAGCCAAATGGTAACTGAACACCTGCAGGCCAACTCACCCTCACATAGTGCTCTGGTGCACAGCTGCAGAAACAGGAGGTGAGTAATGTGTGAGAAGCAGTAAAGGGCAGAGAACAATTAACACCCAGACTGTATTTCTCTCTACTCAATGTCTCCAGGTGAATGTTTCAGTATCATTCTGGGTCAAGGTAGAGCAATGTACCCCTAATTTACTCAAGTAGTTCTTATTTCATTTCTTCTTTCAAAAATATTTTACATGAAAGAATAAATGCAACAAATGTTAAAGATAGGTCTTAATTATTCAACTTTAAATGCTATTAAAAACAATCATTTATATTAGGTAAAAGCAGCCTGTTTTCAAGTTCTTACTGTAGGTTGCTAAAGGGAAGTTTGAAGCTGGGAAATACTGCTTCAGTTAACATCAGCTTCTTCCTTTCTCCTCATTTGTAAAACTTACAGAGTTAGCAAAGAATCTGCAAATGTCTGTGTCAGCTTATATATGGTACAAAGCTCAAACCTTAATTGATATAATGAAAACATGTCCACAAGGAAATGTACAATGTCTACTACATCTAGAGGGAAGAGTCTTGTCAAAAAAAGTAAATCTGGGACACTTGGGTGGCTCCAGAAATCCGGGATTTAAGTCCCGCATCGGACTCCCTGCAAGGAGCCTGTTTCTTCCTCTGCTTGTGTCTTGGCCTCTCTCTCTCAGTCTGTATCTCTCATGAATAAATAAATAAATCTTTTTTTAAAAAAGTAAGTCCAGGGCAGCCCAGGTGGCTCAGCGGTTTAGTGCCACCTTTAGCCCAGGGTGTGATCCTGGAGACCTGGGATCGAGTCCCACATCGGGCTTCCTGCATGGAGCCTGTTTCTCCCTCTGCCTGTGTCTCTGCCTCTCTCTCTCAGTGTCTCATGAATAAATAAATAAAATCTTAAAATAAATAAATAAATAAATAAACAAACAAATAAATAAATAAAGTAAATCCGAAACTAATATATGCAATTCTCATTTTTTAATCAATCAAATCCATCAGTTAACCACTTGTAGCCAATAGTTACTGAAAGCTAAGTGTAATGCTGTTCTGGCAGACAGAAGACAAATATAACATGCTCTTAAGGAACATACAATCTAGCTGGGGGACAAGACAGACAGGATTGAAATACTAAGGGACTATCCCTGAGAATGCTAAGTAGAACACACTGGAACAACTTTTCAGAAATGGGCAAAATCACTGCTCATGGGTGCACTGGCATGGGGGTGTTGGGCTAGCTAGAAACGCTTAATGGAAAAGTGGCATTTGACTGGGGCCTGAATGGATGGTAAGATCTCCACAGATGGGGGAAGGCAGTGGATATGGGGCCCAGGGAACAGAAGGCACAGAGGTGACAGTTGGCAAGTTGCTTAGGGAAGGAAACATGGAAATGTGCATTGGTTTAGGAGTGCTGAGGACATGAGGCTGCCTCACAGCAGTGGTAGCAGGCAGCAGGGAGTCACAGGCAGCTCCAGAGCAGCAAGCATTCTAAGGAACTGGTGTGTTGTAATGTTCTAGACCATGCCCAAACCATACCGGAGCCTGAGGGAAAAGGAAAACTCAGTAATACTGATCATGTCTTTATTTAAAATGTTGATATTTTGGGCAGCCCCAGTGGCTCAGCGGTTTAGTGCAGCCTTCAGCCCGGGCATGATCCTGGAGACCCAGGATTGAGTCCCGTGTTGGGCTCCCTGCATGGAGCCTGCTCCTCCCTCAGCCTGTGTCTCTACCTCTCTCTCTCTCTCTCTCTCTCTCTCTCTCTCTGTGTCTCTCATGAATAAATAAATAAGATCTTTTTTTTTATTTATTTATGATAGTCACAGAGAGAGGGAGAGAGAGAGAGAGAGGCAGAGACACAGGCAGAGGGAGAAGCAGGCTCCATGCACCGGGAGCCCGACATGGGACTCGATCCCGGGTCTCCAGGATCGCGCCCTGGGCCAAAGGCAGGTGCCAAACCGCTGCGTCACCCAGGGATCCCAATAAATAAGATCTTAAAAAAATAAAATGTTGATATTTTGTTCTTCAGGAATTATTTTTTGCATTAATTTTGATTAAAAAAATACCATATTAAAATATTATTCATTTTGATGATTGCATTTTTTCCGTACCCCCTTAAACTTTTTGCCCAAGGCAAGTACCTCACTTACCCTTATCCCAGCCTTTTTTTTCTTTTTTTTTTAAGATTTTATTTATTTATTCATGAGAGACAGATTGAGAGAGAGGCAAAGACACAGGCAGAGAGAGAAGCAGGCTCCATGCAGGGACCCCGATGTGGGACTCGATCCCAGGACTCCAGGACCATGCCCTGGGCCAAAGGCAGGCACTAAACCACTGAGCCATCCAGGGATCCCCTTATCCCAGCCTTCTGTTCTATTTCTGAAGTTTGGTATTGGGTATATGGGTATTCATTTAATTATATTAACTGTAAGCTATAGCTTACTTATGTTACAAATATTCTGTGATTAGTAAACAGTATTTAATGAAAATAACTAAGATAAATTGTAATTTTAAGGAGATTAATTAGGAACTGTGAAGCCCAAAGAGCATGACAGGGAAAAGAATCCTTTGTGCTTCTAAGTCAATCTTTAGGGGATATTAACTTCCTATCTCTGCAGTGTATGCAGTGCAAGCAGAAAAGGGTTGTTTTACTCACATCTAAGTGAGTGAAAGATAACTGGCGGGGGGGAGGGGGTACCAAAGGTTGCTGTCTATTGGAGACAGGCCTTAAGCAATTCAGCAGCTATAGTCAGCCTGACTCTGCCGCTTGGCCTGAGGCAAGCTTCCACAAATGGGCCACACAAGGTGGGTTTGGCCCACATATCACATGTAACAGACCCATCCAGAGGTGCCTGGCAGGCTCATTTGGTAAAGCATATGACTTTTTTTGTTTTTTTTAAATATTTTATTTATTTATTCATGAGAGACAGAGAGAGGCAGAGGGAGAAAGAAGCAGGCTCCATGCAGGGAGCCCGATGTGGGACTCGATCCGGGACTCCAGGATCACGCCCTGGGCTGAAGGCAGATGCTCAACCGCTGAGCCACCCAGGTGTCCCAGCATATGACTCTTGATCTCAAGGTTGTGAGTTTGAGCCTCACATTGGGGGCAGAGTTCACTTAAAGAAAAAAAAAGAACAACAAATAAACCCATCCAGTTATGCTCAAAGATAAGCTACTCATTGGGCCACAGTGTGTATCACAGCGCCATGGTCCAAGAAGCAGCAGCAGATCAATGAACTCTATAAATGTCTTGGGGCTACTTGCATCTAGGAGAAGAAGTAGTATTTGACACAAAGAGTATTACTAGTACCTCTAAAAATGTAAAACCCAGGGGTATCCCGGGGTGGTTCATGGTTTAGTGCCTGCCATTGACCCAGGACTTGCTGCATGGAGCCTGCTTCTCCCTCTGCCTATGTCTCTGCCTCTCTCTCTCTCTCTCTGTGTATGTCTCTCATGAATAAATAAATAAAATATTTAAAAAATATATAAAACCTGAGATCTACCAGTAAACTGGTAACTAATGAAAGATCATTTGTAGCCAGAGAAGTCAATTAGCATGCAGCACAAATATCAGTAAAGGTCAAGGGAAAGGGTAAAAGTGCAGGCTGCTTCCTGTGCTCATCAATGGGTGCACTTCACTGTCATCTGATGTGGACTTCCCAGTCAGTGCCGATGTTCAGTGAGAGCTTCTCTAGCCTCAGGGTAGACATTTTGGCACAATATGTAAAAGCCACAGGCTCCTCTTTACCATCTAAATATCAAGACAATAAGAGGAAGAGTTAGATGAATATCTAGGAGAGAAAATCTTTCCTTTGAATTTAAAATATTTCTGACTTGATCATAAAACCTTAAACTCTACTTAGGAGAATCCAATTTAGTAGCACTTTTACCCATGGATTTCCATGAATTTTTTAAACATTAAACATTCCATCATTTTGAGTGCAATATTGGTTGAAAAGAAATTGTAAGGAACAAAGTGATTTACCCAAGAAATTCAGTAGGTAAGAAAGAATATATCCCTTTAGGAAACTCCATAAACATGGGTAGGATTCTCTGGGGCTTCAGATATCTACAGTTAAAAATATATTCAGAGAAGCTACAATGTTATTTCAAGCCCCAAGTAATTTCCCTTAGAAAAATATTAATAGCTTACAGTTTGCAGAAAGGCCAGTTGATGAGAAGCACGATGGCCTTGCTTCCTCTAGATACCAGTATATTTGATCTCCATAAGAAAGTGTAGGGTGCAACTGACTAAGTGCAATTAGTCAATCAGTTTTAGGACTAATCATCTCTTTGCTGCAGAAACTCCCATGTTTATAAAACCAAATGACCTGTTTCCTCACCAGATGAATGGGTGGTCACAGAAGATGGCTGCTTCTTGAGGCCTTGGATGAAGATCTGCTCCACCACACACTTGGTAGGATAATGACCTCTTTTGTCAGCACAACTGGAATAGATACAAACGGCATTAGGAAAAGGAGAGGATGAGGGGTTTGGACTCATTACAATGTCAACATCCCAGCCTTGTGAGTTTCCCTCTCATCTTTCCCTATGGAGGCATGAACGATATGGTTGTCATGTTTACTATGATGAAGAGATGGAAACAGATGATTCCCTGTGCCAAGGGCAGCCTAACCAGTAGACAAACCAATCTTCCTTTAACAAGCCATTTGGAGAGAAATAATCTAAGGACACTGAAGTCTCAAATGTGACTTGGATACTGCAATAAGATTTTAAGAAATCAGATAATTGCTTAATGGGTGGATAAATGGGATTAATCATAACTTAAATTGAATTCTTTTTATTTTTTAGAGAGGGAAGAAAAGGAAGATGGAGACAATAAGGAAGGTTGGTTCATGGAGTGATTGAAAAATACTTCAGGGAAACTCCAGACCAAGATGGAAACATAAGAGGCCCCTGAATTGCCTTCCTCCCATGGATCCACAGAGTGTGGAGCTACATGTGGAGCAATTAATTTCCTTTTAGAGATACAGAAACTAGCTGAGTGGCTCTTCTATATCAGGTGACTGAGGAAATACCCCACTAAAACAGGTAGGAAAAGCTGAAACACTCTCACCATAACCCCCACCCCCAGGACAGTGTCATACAATTGGGAGAGGAACTACTAACTTCTTCCTGAAGAGTAAAAGGTTTGGATCACACTCCTATTGCCCCAGTTTTAGGGCCCCCATCTGAGGTATGAGCCCCCACACAACCTCTCAATAATTATTCTAAGTTTATTTAAACTAAAGACTCTAATCAATAGAGGCCGAGTTGCTGAATGGTTAAACAGTCAAGACCTAACTATATGCTATCTATAAGAGACCCATTTCAGCTTTAAGGACACATACAGACTGAGAGTGAAGGGATGGAAAATGATATTTCATGCAAATGGAGACCAAAAAACAAAAAAAAAAAAAACCAGGGGTAGCTAATATTTATATCAGACAAAACAGACTTTATGCCAAAAACTGTAATAAGACAACAAAAATTGTTATATAATGGATCAACTCACTAAGAGGTTATAACATTTTAAAATATTTATGCACCCAGTATCAGAGCACCTAAATATATAAAGCAAATATTAGCAGATATGAAGGTTGAAATAGACAGCAATACAATGATAGCAGGGGACTTTAATACTCCACTTCCAACAATGGATAGATCATCCACACAGAAAATCAATAAGGAAAACATGAACTTAAACTACATGTTAGGCCAGATAGACTTAATAGATATATAGAGAATATTCCATTCAACAGCAGAAGATACATATTGTTCTTAAGCATACATGGAACATTCTCCAAGACAGACCATATGTTAGAATAAAACCAAGTCTTAGCAGATTTAAAATGATATCAAGCATCTTTTCTGACCATAATGGTAGAACAGTAGATATCAATTACAAGAAAACTGGAAAATTCACAAATATATGGAGATTAAATAATATGTTCCTAAATAACCAATGGGTCAAACAAGAAATCAAAAGGGAAATAAAATACCTGAGGCAGAATAAAATGGAAACACAATATACCAAAACTTACAGGATACAGTGAAAGCAATTCTAAGAGGGGAGTTTATAGCAATAAATGCCTACATTAAGAAAAAGATTTTAAATAACCTAATTTTACACCTCAAGAAACTATAGAAAGAACAAGCTAAGCCCAAAGTTAGTAGGAGGAAGGAAATAACAAAAATCAGAGTGAAAATAAATGGAACAGAGGCTAAAATGATCAATAGGAAAGATCAATGAAACTAAGAGCTAGTTTTTTCTTTTAAATATTTTTATTTATTTATTAATGAAAGATACAGAGAGAGGCAGAGACACAGGCAGAGGGAGAAGCAGGCTCCATGCAGGGAGTCCGATGTAGGACTCAATCCCAGGTGTCCAGGATCACGCCCTGCACCAAAGGCAGGCGCCAAACCACTGAGCCACCCAGGCTGCTCAAGAGCTAGTTTTTTGAAAAAATAAACAATACAGGCAAATCTTTAGCTAGATTCACCAACAAAAAAAGAAAGAGTACTCAAATAAATAAAATCAGAAAACTAACATGTTAATTTTCCAGTATATTAACTACACTGGAATATAAATAAATAAATAAATAAATAAATAAATAAATAAATAAATAAATAAAATGAGAAATGAAGGAGGAGATGTTATATTTGATACCTCAAAAATACTAGGGATCATAGGAAACTACTATGAATAATTACACGTCAATAAATGGGATAAGCTAGAAGAAATGGATAAATTGCTAGAACATACAATCTGCCAATAGTGAATCATAAAGAAATAGAAAATCTGAATAGACCAATTACCAGTAAGAATATTGAATTCATAAATACAAACACTGCCAACAAAGAAAAGTCCAGGACCAGATGGCTTCACTGTTGAATTCTATCAAACATTTAAAGAATATCAATTCTTTTCGAATTCTTCCAAAAAACAGAACACTTCCAAATTCATCTTATGAGGGCAGCATTACCCTGATACTAAAGCTAGCAAGGACACTATAAGAAAAGAAAATTATAGGCCAATATCTTTGATGAACACAGATGTAGAACTCCTCAACAAAGTATCATACACCATGATCAAGTGGGATTTATTCCTGGGATACAGAGATGCTTCAACATAGGCAAATCAGTAAATATGATACATTACATTAACAAAAAAAGATAAAAATAATATTATTTCAGTAGATATAGGAAAAGCATTTGACAAAATTCAACAGCCTTTCATGATAAAAACTCTCCACAAATTATGTATAGAAAGAATGTACCTCAGGGAGCCTGTGGCTCAGTCAGTTAAGTATCCAACTCTTGATTTTGGCTCAGGTCATGATCTCAGGGTCATGAGATCAAGCCCTGCATCAGGCTCTATGCTCAGTATGGAGCCTGCTTAAGATTCTCTCTCTCTCTCAAAAAAAAAAAAAAAAAGATTCTCTCTCTCCCTCTGCCCCTTCCTACCCTGCTCGTGTCCTTTCTCTCACTTTCTCAAAAAAAGAAAGAATATACCTCAACGTAATGAAAGCTGTATATGATAAGCCTACAGCTGTATTCAATGGGAAAAAGCTGAAACAAAATCAGAAACAAGAAAAAGATGTTCACTTTTCACCATATTTGTTCAACATAGTATTGGACATCTTAGCCAGAGTAATTAGGCAAGAAAAAGAAATAAATTGGAAAGGAAGAAGTAAACTCATTTCTATTTGCAAGTGGAAATAGGGAGAGGCTGGTGAAAGGGGACAAACTTTCCGTTATAAGATGAATAAAATCTGAGAATATATATATTTTTAAGATTTTATTTATGTATTTGGCAGGAAGAACACAAGCAGGGCAGCAGGAGAGAGAGAAGCAGGCTTCTGATTGATCAGGGAGCCCGATGTGGGGCTTGACCCCAGGACCCTGGGACCTGAGTTGAAGGCAGAAGCTCTAACCAACTGAGCCACCCAGGTGCCCTAAATCTGAGAATCTAATGTATAAGATGGTGACCATAGTTGACAATACTATATCGTATAACTTTAATTTGTCAACTGAGTAGAACTTAAGTGTACACACACACACACACACACACACAGCAAATATGTGAGGTGATGGATGAGTTAATTAACTTGATGTTGATTGTGGGAATCCTTTTACAGCATATACTGATAGCAAAATCATCAAAATGTTGTATACTTCAGATATATTACAATTTTAGTTGTCAATTATACCTTAGTGAAGCTGAAAAAAAGATACTCCACAAATGGTCTTCCTCCTTAATTTCTTTAATCTGAGATCACTGTAATTTTGAAGTTAGCATGTTAAAATATCAGCTGTGCTTTTGAGGATAGCATAAATTATTTAAGAAAACACACAGCTTTTTAGCTGTCATTACCTGTTGATCAAAACACCTGCCAAGAATGAAAACTTCCTGTGCAAGAATTGCTTCTGGTGGAGATATTGGAATGAATGGCCATCGTCAAGGTAGAATTCACCCATGGCAGAACCCTGGGAAGTGAATCATAGATAGAGGATGTGTTATGTAATAGCTTACTAGGAAAAGAATGTCACCCACTAAAGGGATTAAAAATTTGTGAAAAAATTTATTAAACAAAGCTTAATATTCAAAGTGTACAATGTAGTCATACAAATATATATATTAATCATCCATCAGTGAAATAATATGAATAACGAAGTCATATAAGAGGAACACAGTGTTAGACCTTGTTGAAAAAGATTTAAACTACAAAATATGGTGAGTGGCATAGGTGGCTTCTTTGAATATACTAACCTAGAATGTGATGACAGGTCAAGAAAAGTTCATAAAAAAGAAAAGTTCATAGAATGGAACTAAAACTAAAGAGATTTAGTATATAATGGATGAGATCAGCTATCTTTAGAAACCCTCCATTTAGAGAATGGTATCTAGTTCCCATTTCCTTTCAGTAGGACCCCTTTGGCATGTCAGACAATGTCACAGCACTCTATATGGCAGTTTACTGTTAATTGATAATGCTTGATGTGCTACGGGCCTTGAGTCTCTTGAATTTATTCCATGATCTAAGGCTCATAGTTTGGCCCAAGAAGACATGTCTAAGTGAAACAGATGGAAAAGAAAGCTTAATTATCTTATAATATTTGTGTAGGAGTATGAATTTGTGGTTAGTCCTGTGGAAGAGTAAGAATTTGTGTTGGTATTATAGGTGGGCAAATGGATAGGAAAGGAATCTGCTATAGGTTTTATTTGGGTCAAAAGATATTCTAAAAAGGACATACAAATTCTGGATCCTTCTAGGCTTTTACCCCAGAAGATATTAGTTGTTTGAGCCATCTGATGAGAGCAGAAGTCATTGTGTGGGGTTGGTGTTCCTGAAATGTTGCATAGTTACAGGCAACTGAGTTTTAGGGCTAATATATGTGGTAGGCTGACTAGGCCCAATGGGCATGCAGTTCGGTGGTAATGCCAAACTTCAGAGTACCAAGGGTCACGGTGCCCCAGTGGCAACTTCTGTCATTTCTAGTTCTCAGAATTCTCTTAAGAACAATTCCAAGAAAGTCAGACAAGTGGGACAATGACTCAGGAATGATTTAAAACTTTGATTTCTAGAAAAACATCAGAGGCACTCATCCCATAATTGGGGTTTATCATTTTTACATAGTGTCACATACTCAAAAGGCCACTATTCCTGTAAAGAGATAAAGTTGTAACGAATAGAAAAAAAAAAAAAGTAGTAACGAATGAGATGTGTAAAGGTAACATTTTCCAAATACCTTAGTACTGAGGGCCACCCGGAGTCCATACGGGGAATCAGACATGTAGCCTGTGGATTTTCCTATAGTTGTCTTTATTGGTACTATACTTCCACCTCGCTGAAATACCGGTATCTACAACAAAACAATACTCTCAGGAAAGGAGTATTCGTATAAGGCAATTTCAATGTAGAATCTAAAAATATTTTGTCGTATAAGACTCACATGCTTTAGAAGTATAGACTCAAAGATGAAATACATTTGTGAGCAGAGATGGAAAATATGGAAGTCATGGCATTAAAAGGAAAAGAGTTCGAACACTAAAAATGGTCCATTTTAAAATTATTAGGGAAACTTCTCACCTTTCATCAATTTATTATCTATTTTGCCTATCCTATTTGCAGTTCCTATTTTGTATTTTTAATTTCTTGTCAACGTAATACATGTGTTTATTTCTAGCGCCCTGCTAAGGAGTGAGTTTTTGTGCCTATATAAGTAGGCTCACATGTATGTACATGTGCATATGAAATATTACATTTTTTTTTGGTTTTGGGGAGATGACTGTCCTTACTATATGGTCTATGCCCTTCCTGCTCCCTGCTTCCCTGGATCACCAGGATGATGGAAAAATTTTGAGAGTAAATCTGTGAAACTTTTATTATAGAAGCCACCAAACACACTTAAAGTGACTTTCACCACAGGGTTACAGGCATGGCCCATATCTAATTCTTCTGGAATGGCATTCCCAGCAAAGAAAGCCCAGTAAATTTCCTGCCTCCCCGTACAATCCCCTGTAAGGAAACTCTTTGGATCACATGAGGGCTTGTACTTCGCTCTAGGTAAAGTACAAGAGGGAGAAAAGTACAAGAATATAAATGAAGTTGGGAGTGAAGGCAGAGTAGTTAAGACGTCCACCCTCTGCCTGACAGCAAGAATAAAGCACATTTATCTCCTCCTCATCAACCAATCGCTTCTTCTTTTCTTTTTTCCCAATGACAGAGGTAGTAAATTAGTACAGAATGGGCTCAGAAGTGGGATGCTGCCCAGCTGATCTGGGGTCTTAGCTCTGCCACAATCTAGCCACAGCCCTGGACAAGTAGTTGAATTTCCCTGAACTCAGTTTCTTCACCTGTAAGCATGAGGAGTTGGAGTAGATGAATGTTCAGGTCTCTTTTAGATCTGAAAGTTGACATCTGACATCATTTTATTATTAAGAGTTAATATTACTGATAACAGCTTTAAAAAATAACATCAATGTATCTTTATTAATTTTAGCACCACTTTGGGCCTGTAGTGGTTGTGATCTGGCTGCAAGAGCAAACGTCCCTTCACGAGTTCAGTCTGGACAGGCCCCCTTAACTCTAACATCAGAACTGACAGCCTTCCCCTGGACGTAGAGGGCCAGGGTTACAATGGAAATCATGTTTTGTGACTTGGCCCTATAGAAGGACATTCTGTATGGTGTGTGTGCTGACCACCATCTTTACTCTGTTTTCAGCGTTTCTATTTTTCTTAGACACACAAATGTAAATATTTGGGGAAAAGTCATCCTTTCACAGTATGTCTCCTACTGTGAAATCAGGCTAAACGTTGATACTTTTTTCTCACACTTTTACATGCTTCGTTGTACAATTCATATACCATACAATTCACCCACTTAAGGTGTACAATGAAATGTCTTAGTATATTGAGAGTCATGCACCTGTCACCACAATCAATTTAAAACATCTTCATCATCCCAAAAAGAATCCTCATACTCATTAGCAGTTAGCATTAGAGCACCATTGCTCTCAAGCCCTCTCCCAGCCCCAGCCCCATGCAGCCCTTCATCTACTTTTTGTCTTTCGCCCTATGTGTTGTTATGCAGAACACTAATGTGATTGGTTCTTTCTATGTAGGCACATGTGTTAGACTGAATGTTTGTGTCCCCCTCCAAGTCATGTGTTGAAGTCCCAACCACCAATGTGACTGTATTGTATTTGGAGATAGAGCCTGTAAAGAGGTAATTAAGGTTAAGTGAAGTCAGAAAGTGGGGCCCTGATCTGATAGGATTAGTGTCTACAAGTGGGGACCTAAGAGAGCTCACTCACTTCCTCTGCTGTGTGAGGACACAGCAAGAAGGTGGCTGTCTATATGCCAGGAAGAGTCCTCACGAGGAACTGAATTGTTGGCACCTTAATCTGGAACATCTAGCCTCAGAACCGTGAGAAATAAACTTCTGTTGGGTAAGCCACCCAGTCTGGGGTATTTTATGATGGCAGCCTATGCAGACTGATACAGCACAACAGGTAAAAATAACAGCTTGAAAATAACTTACAGTGTCTAAGGCTACCGGGATCTTCACAGTACATGCTCCTTCCCAATGAGCAAATGTTTTAGAGTCATACCAGACCTGAAAAGGAACAGACCCTAATGAAAAGAGTATAGGAACAACTCTGCTCAC
The DNA here is from genome assembly GCF_048164855.1 of Canis lupus baileyi. Classification (NCBI taxonomy): domain Eukaryota; kingdom Metazoa; phylum Chordata; class Mammalia; order Carnivora; family Canidae; genus Canis; species Canis lupus. The sequence goes on along the minus strand of NC_132869.1, from coordinate 12,703,758 downwards.
AATTTCATTATTCAGTAAAACATTTATCTGGATTTCAAATAACCAGGAAGCTAAAATAAGTATAATTAAAAAAAATTCTTGAGTGGAAGTTAGCAAGAACATATGCTTTTAAGAAGATCCCAAAGGACTACCCTGGTACTGTGATGGATTAAGTTCACTAAAAGGCCATTCATTTGTCCATTTGTCCATCTGCCTACCACATGCCCAGCACTGCTAGGCACACGAGTGGACAGAAAGACAGAGTACCTGCCCTCATGGATTTTACTGTCTGGATTTTACAGTCTAGAAGCTTAATGTGTTAAGAGTAAAAAAGATGATGGAAGAAAGACAAAGCAACAACAAAAAAGAAAAGCACATTGTGAGCAACTAAATTATAAATGAGGTGGGAGAAAAGGAAAGTGTCTAAGAAGGAAACAGATCTTGGAGAAAGACAAATGGTAACTTGGATTGCTACTATAGTGTCATCTTTTAGCAGAGTGCAATTCAGGCATGAAGTTCAAAATCCTTTTTTTTTTTTTTTTTTTAAGATTCATTTATTTATTCATGAGAGACAGGGAGAGAGAGAGGCAGAGGGAGAAGTAGGCTCCCCGCAGGAGCCTGATGTGGGACTCAATCCCAGGACTCTAGGATCATGCACTGAGCCGAAGGCAGATGCCCAACCGCTGAGCCACTCAGGTGTCCCAGTGAAGTTAAAATTCTTTTTTTTTTTTTTTTAAGATTTTATTTATTTTTATTCACACACACACACACACACACACACACACACACACAGAGAGAGAGAGGCAGAGACACAGGCAGAGGGAGAAGCAGGCTTCATGCAGGGAGCCTGACGTGGGACTCGATCTCAGGTCTCCAGGATCAGGCCCTGGGCCGAAGGCTGCACTAAACCACTGAGCCACCCGGGCTGCCCTGAAGTTTAAATTCTTATCTGGGATCCTCATTGAGGGGGGTTTTGTCCGTGAAGTACCAAGAAGTTCCTCCAAAGGAATTTGATAGGATAACTCCTTAAGACACCAGCAGCAGCAGTATGGAAACAAAAACCTCTTTTTCTCTCTTTTAGCTCTGTATAATTTCTGGCAGCCACAGAGTCTATTTCTTAAGGTCACGTCCTGGGATTACCACATCCTTTCTAGAGCTGTCCTGTCTGGCGGTGAATGTGAGAGGGCTGTGACCTGACCATGGTCTGCTCTGGTGAACCCTTGATTCAACATGATCGACCCTACCTTGTCTCCATGTATTATCCTCAGCTGGATCCAATTTGCTAATGTTTTGTCAAGGATTTCTGTGCCTGTGTTTATGAGGATTTTTTTTAAGATTTATTTATTCATGAGAGACACAGAGAGAGAGGCAGAGACACAGGTAGAGGGAGAAGCAGGCACCCTGTGGGGAGTCCTATGTGGGACTCGATCCCAGGACCCCAGGATCATGACCTGAGCCGAAGACAGATGCTCAATTACTGAGCTACCCAGGTGCCCCTCTTATAATGTCTTTCTTTGACAAATTCGAGTAGCTTTAGATAAAGAGTAGTGGGAGTGAAAGGTAAAAGAAAAAAAAAATGGACGTAAATAACGTTTTGGGATTACCTGTTTACCATTTCCAGAACTAATTAGAATAAAAGGTAATATGTACAGGGTAAATCCTCTGGTGCTATATGAATATACCAAGGTCCCCTGCCCATCACCCATTTAGCCCATCATCCCCTCCACCTCCCTCCACTGACCCTCAGTTTGTTCTCTATAGTTAAGAGTCTTTTATGGTTTGTTTCCCTCTCTTTTTTTTTCCTATCCCATATGTTCACCTGTTTTAGCTCTTAAATTAATTGCACCTGTGATTGAAATCATATGGTAATAGTCTTTCTCTGACTTATTTCACTTAGTATAATACACCTTGGCTCCATCCACGTTGTTGCAAATGGCAAGATTTCATTCTTTTTGATGGTCGAGTAATATTCCTATATATATATAGGAATATATATACCATGTCTTTATCCATGCATTAGTTGTCGGACATTTGGACTTTTCCCCTAGTTTGGCTATTCTGGATGTTGCTGCTATAAACATTGGGGTGCATGTGTCCCTTCAAATCACTGTGTTTGTATCTTTTGGGTAAATACCTACTAGTGCCATTGCTGGGTCATAGGATAGTTCTATTTTTAACTTTTTGAGGAAACTCCATACTGTTTCCCAGAGTCAGTCCAGGAATATCTTGATATGGAGGTCTCATGTCAGTTTGGTAACTGTCACCCCTCATCCCTCTGCCTGCAGAAGCCTGTGGTAATGCACCCATGCTCAAGGACTCTCTCCAGGGTTTGTTTCTTCCTTGATCTCCATACCATACCCTCTTTCCCTGGTCTGGTGCCCCAAATTTCTGCTCTGCCTCTTCTCCTGTCCCCTTTGCAATATATCCTTGGACTGTCTCTGGAGGCTATTGCTGTACTCATGGCTCTCTGCTCTGCAGCCCGTGGACTAATCATACCTCTTCCCTGTGCCCTGCCTGGGTTCAGTGCCTAGGACTCCAGCAGTGCAGGATGATATTTTATCCAGTAATAAAATCAATGATGACAACCAATAAAAAAGTTGGGAGGCTAGAGGAGCATAAAGGAAAGTCACCATTGTTACTTTTTACCCACTTTGGCAAGTGTCTGGAGACCAGTTTTTGGTACCAAAAATTTAAGATTTAGTTAGAGCCAGAACCAAAGAGCAAAGTCTCTTCTTACTTATGCTTCCTCCCAGAGACTGATAGCTCTTAGTAGACTAAAGATTTCTTCCTACTCAAAGCTTCAGTGTGTTTACTAGGAATCACTTACACAAGTCCAAATATGAAGGTAAAGAACTATTCTGACCCTCCTTGGTGCTATCATCTATTCATCTTTCTCCTCACTGTTAGTTCCATTAAGTTTCTTGACCTCCAAGGTCATGACTTACAAGAATCTTCAGTTACTATAGTCATTTAGGCTGTCTTCACAACTACATAAGGCAATCTATTTCCTAACAGGCTAATTCATCAGAATGAAAGAGGAAGATATGAAACATGTAAGATACATGGCTGTTCATCATTTATGCTTACCTCATTTGATCCTGGCAGGAACACATCAACTGTGGTGGCTTTTGGTTCTGTGACTGGATGAACCAATAAAGCGCTTCCTGAAAAACAGAAGAAATAAAGTTGAAAATCATTCTAAGAGGTCTGACAACATCCTTCTCCTTTGAGTGCTTTTGTGGTTTTAGAGACCACTCAACTATGATCTTGGTGAAAGTAGAGACCTTGGTGAGCTGAACCAATGATTCATCATAGCGATACATTGTTAGAAAGGGGACTGGTGCTCAAAATGGTGACTATATTGTTACTTATTATTAAATTCCTTATGGCATATTAGGACAATAAGGGAACCTGACACAGTCTATTACAGTCTCATTTGTTCATAGCTGCTAGTATGCCAAGAGTCTGAAAGAGCCATCACATTTCTCCAGGTGCATCATTGTTTGCTGTGACTTTGAAAATGCTAAGCCTATAACTGTTATCCAGAACTGTGGTCAGAATGGATAGGAGTATATCCATGGGCAGTTATCACTAGGAAGGCTGTAATTCTCTCTTTTTTTAAAGATTTATTTATTTATTTATGATAGACTTAGAGAGAGAGGCAGAGACACAGGCAGAGGGAGAAGCAGGCTCCATGCTGGGAGCCCAACGTAGGACTCGATCCCGGGACTCCAGGATCACACCCTGGGCCAAAGGCAGGCGCTAAACCGCTGAGCCACCCAGGGATCCCCAAGAAGGCTGTAATTCTCTTAAAGGTAATCCAGATCATTAATTTTGTTTTGACTCTGTCACTATGCATACGTAAATTTCATCCATTTATGCATTCACTCTTTAATTGTACAAATATTTACTGAGTTCCTGATGAGTGCCAGGTATTACGCTAGGCTCTGGAGAGTTAGTGGCATATAAAACAATGCTCCTGTCCTCGTGGAGTTTGCAGTCAGTAAAAATGGATATTAAACAAGTAATTACAAATTAGGACAAATACCAAAAAGGAAAGGCACAAAATGGAATGAAAGTTATGTAATAAGAGGAAGGAAGTAGCTATTTAAACTGAGACCCAAGAATAAGTGGAGATGTAGCACTAGGCACTAGGTTTTTTATATTTTAGGATTCCTGCTTGTTAGAAACAGGATGCACCTTTTGGGCTACTCTCTGTTAAGCCTCGTTTCATGAATCCTAGTCCTAAAATGATAAACTTCCATAATCTGGTTAACCTTTATTAAAGAAGAGGCCAACAAAAACACAACCAACAACCCTATTTTGCATATGAAGTAAATGCTCGAGTTTTTACTGCTGTAACCATCTGTTTCACTGTCTTGTACTTCCATTCCCTATAGTGGTATCAGAAGACTCAGGAGTGGATCCAGAACAGGAATCTTGAATTGCACTCACAAATAGAATGGGTTTATAGGAAGTTAACAATATGAGAAGTGCTACATGACCACAGAATAGCGCTATCATTCCACTAATATACTAAAAATCTTAATGCCAGAATTTCTTTTATTTTTTTTTGTTTTGATAGTTTTTTTTTTTTAGTGCTCTTAAACAGGAAATAAAACAGAAACATAGAGTATTTATCATAATGAAAATTAAGCAAGAAATGCTCACCCAGCATGTATTCATCTTCTACACCAAAAGTGTCTAATTCCTCTGGGAACTCTATCCACAGAGGCCTGGGGAAAGAAAAAAAAAAATTCTTACTTCTACATCATTAGATGTTTTATTACTATTAAATCAGTTATATTTTCAGCTTTATAACTACTCAAATTGGAAAAGCCAAAGAGCCAAGACTCTTTTAATGATTTGAAATTTTATGAGCAATTGCTAGGATTACTATATATTTTTCTAATGTGAGGGATCTATCTACTCGCTGAAATGTTCCAATGAAAGATTGAGAATTCTAGGACCTACAGTTTTTCCTTCTGATTGTTGAGTACTAAATACTATTCTGAAGGCAGAATCAGAGAGGTATGCATGCAAGTCCAAATGCCGAACATACTCAATATGGACCAATTTAATGTTTGTAAAACTGTATTTTATAATGATGTGAAATTTGTGCCACAGTTTTCATGCTGTCACTGCCTTTCATGCATCCTTAATCATTATCTATTTAAATGAAAAGAACTGGTTTTACTTGTTTTCAAGCAGGAAACATTTTTGAAGTATTGAGAAACTATTGTGTGGTTTTTGTATGTTTATTATACTGTTTTACACAACTATCCAGGAGGTATTTGGGCTCATAAAGATAATAAAATCGTCAATATCTGTGCATCTGGATTTCAACTTAATGGTTCTAATATTTTTTTCAACCTTATGAGTAAAGGATATTTAGTAAGAGAAACTTATTTTTATTCACTAGCCTTTGTAATAATATATATCCTTTTCCTACTGAAGAGTAACAAAGCAGTAGTCTTTCAATATGGCTGATGTCTAGAATCATCAGGGAAACTTCTAACAAATCTAGATCCTGAGACCTACCCAAGGAGATGCCTAGTAGGTCTGGAGATGTGACCTTGGAATCTATAATTTTAAGAAGCTTCCTCAGGTGATTCTAGTCGAGCCAGGCTTAGGAACTGCTGATCTGGAAGCCTTGATGTATATGTGTCTCTCTATCATTCTCTAACTTAGAAAGTTGGTTTTTCACATCCTGCCTCCAAAACAAAATCAGAATATAATTTATATCCTGGGAAAAAAGTTCATCTCAAACTTGGAATGTTTAGCCCTAAAGGTAAGATAGAGTCTAAGACAGGCAGAATAAATTGTTCTTCATGAGAGGATGATTGTGAAGTTAGTGAATTCAGTTATAGTCACTTCTTTTTTCTTTGAAAAATCTCTATTTCTGTCTCTTATCAAATATTAACACTTGAATCACAAAGTAGCAGGGAATCTGGCTTTTCTGTGACCTCAACTTCTTGACCCTGCTCACAGTTGTGAGGACACTTGATTAAACATGTGGCTTTTCTCTTGAAATCACTGTGTAATTACTTTGTTCCCCAAGGGCTAGGGGGTTTTCTGGTATAGGTTAGCTGCTGGGGCCCCCAACCCATGAAGCCTATTTACCTCATGACTGGTTCAGCAGCCACATGTGCGCAGTAGAAGAGAAAATACCAATAGGGCAGGAGGGCATAGCGCTGCCTGATGGCTTCCCGGATGAGCCGAGTGTACTCCTCCCCAAAGAGCCAGGGTTCTCGCCGCTTGGTCTTCATGGTAGCATGGCCACGGAAGAAGGGCTGGTAGGCTCCAGCCTGGTACCATCGCACTAGCAGCTCAGCCTCTGGATTCCCGATGAAGCCGCCTACATCAGCTGATTAGTCAGTCAGAGAGGCCTAATGAGGCAACCAGGCTTCTAACAAATGTTGCACACAGGTAAAATAAGGGCTTGTAGCCTGACAGGACAAATATACTTGCTGTATGTGCACTCAAAATGCCAGGATGAAACTGTGGACTGAAATTAGGGAGCACACATTTGAAAACTCAGCCTGTTTGAGGATCTGACAATATTCTCTTTGAATCCTCTTTTCTTATCCAAAGCCAAAGTCAGAGGTTTTACTACAAGATCAACATTTCTGTATGTTTCCAAACCCAGAAATTGCAAAATGTTGACCTGACTCAATAACTCTGTGTTTAGTGGTGGGGTGAGGGCGGTTGGCAATTGATTTCCTTCTAAAGCAACAGCTCAAGCAAGATAAAAATTGTAGAACTAAAGAAAAACAGACGATCAGAATTAGAGATTTAGGTATAATTGTGTGCTTAGTCCTTAAGCAGGAGACATATTCTTGGTATGGGGATCAATGCTGTAAGAAACACATCTATCAAAGAGTGACATTAACTTCTATTCCTACAGAAAACAAGGAACAGCTGGAACTAGTCATGCTGTGCACCCTCCATATTGAGATTTCTCATCTGCAGAGAATTACTAGGATTTTGGGAAGGCAGCCCATCAGGGAATCCTATTATAACTAAATTTATCTTTCCTGAGAGTGTATCTTTTTTTTTTTTTTTTAAGTTAAATTATGTCATAGAATCTTAAACCTGCTGAGTAAAAAGCATTTCTGTGAGGCTGATTTTTGATTTGCTCAATTCTTTGTACCCTCCATTTTTCTCATTTTGAAGAAGAAAAGGTATGTTTCAGGAAGAGAGACTCAATTCTCAAGACCATCTAAGGAGGAATCAGAGAAAGAGGGAAAGAAGCACTTGGGCTCTCTGATAACTTTACTTCATGTCCTCATTTCAGACAAGATACAAACTGCTTGGAAGTGTCCCTTCACTTTCCTCATTTTCTTATTCCCAGTTATCCCTGCCCCAAACCGCTCATGAGGTCACATTTGTGACCAGCCTTGACAGAGAAACACCCTTGCTTTTTATTTTTCTCTCACTTCAAGCCTGAGGATATCATCTTACCTCCACAAAAAGAGATCCCAGTAATGCTGAGGGTGAGTAACATAGGGATAGAAATTTTCAGGTAGCTCCATTCTGCTGTGTTGTCGCCCGTCCACACAGCACCTTGGATCACCAGTAACAAGGTATGGAAAAAAAATCACAAATCAGCCCATGCACTCAATTTCAGAGATTGCTTATTTGAAATAGACAAATTAATATTAAGGAAAGCATTTCTTTCTGACCTTAAAATATACAAATTCTGGTTTCTACAATGAAAATATATTAATCTAATGTGAAGAAGTTCTTAAAATCCACAAAACATTTTGTGAGAATATTCTGAAATGGCATTTATTTTTGAAGTATAACTCCAGCCTGATTTTAGGAAACATTAAAAAAATCAACTTTACTGAAATATAACTTACATACAATAAATGTACCTATTTTAAGTGAAGAGTTTGATGAGTTTTGAAAGCTGTAACTGGCACCACAAGCAGGGTACAGAACGATTTCCATAATTGTAAAAGACTACGTGGGCTTCTTTGTTGTCATTCTATATGTCTTTTCTAAAATTTCATATAAATGGAAACATACATACTATTTTGTGTTTTAGCTTTTTTTGCTCAGCATAATGTTGTAGTTTATTTCTTTTTATTTGATGACTAGTATTCCATAGTATGGATCTATTATTGAGTTGTTTATCCACTCACCTATTGATGGACTTTTTTTTTATTTTTTTATTTATTTATGATAGGCACACAGTGAGAGAGACAGGCAGAGACACAGGCAGAGGAAGAAGCAGGCTCCGTGCACCGGGAGCCTGACATGGGATTCGACCCTGGGTCTCCAGGATCACGCCCTGGGCCAAAGGCAGGCGCTAAACCGCTGCGCCACCCAGGGATCCCGGACATTTGAATTCTTTCTAAATTTGGGCTATTATGAATGAAGCTGCTATAAATATTTGTGTATAAATCTTTGCATGACATATGTTTTTCATTTCTCTTGGGTGTGGAATTGCTGGATCTGTGTTCAGTGTATGTTGAACATTTTAAAATTCCAAACTGTTTGGCATAGTGGTTGTACTGCTTTTACATTATCAATACATGACAATTTCAGTTGCTGTACATTCTTGACAACACTTGGTAGTGTCTGTCTTTTTAATTCTAGCTACTGTAATGGATGTGCAGTGGTGTCTCTCTGGGTTTTAATTTGTATTTCTCTACAGACTAATGATGAACATCTTTTCACATATTTATTGATTATTCATATGTCTTTTGTAAAGTGTATATTCAAATATTTTGCTTATTTTTAAAAGTATTTGTCTTTTTATTATATAACTGTAAAAGTTATATATTTTGGATACAAGTTCTTTGACATATATGTATATTGCAGATATTTTCTCTGTGGCTTGACTTTCACTTTTTTAATATCTTTGAAACGGTAGAGGTTTTTAATTTTTTTTGAGGTTTTTTAATTTTGATGAACTCCAAGTCAGCATTTTTTCCCCTTTTATGGTTCATTCTTTTTGTTTTCTACCCAAGAAATCTTGTCTATTTGAGTCACAAATATTTTTTTATGTTCCCTTTTAGAGGTTTTCTGTTTGTTTTAGCTTTTATAGTGTAGGTTTATGTTCCATTTTGAATTACTTTTTGTGTGTGGTGAGAGGTTAAGAGTCAAGGTTATTTTCCTACGCTGCCCCTCTGTCATCCATACTCAGTGTTCTGACACCATTTATTGAAAAAAATCCATTTATTGAAAAAATTGAATTGACTTGGCAACTCTGTTCCTTATTAATTGATTGATCATATGTGTGTTGGACTCTTTCTGGATTCTTTATTTTGTTCCATTGATTTATATGCCTATTTCTCCATCCCTTCTCCAAACAACAACAACAACAACAACAACAACAACAACAACAAAAATCCTCTATAATTTAAGAGGAGTGGTACAAACTTTATAAAGGAGACATAATAACAGTAGCAAGAACAAAAGTTAACATTTATCAAGCCCTTACTGAGCTGGGTGATTCTACTTTGCTTGTAATAGCCTACTTAATCATCACAATCCTAACAGGTAAACATTATTTAACCCCAAGTAACACAGTTACTATATGGTAGAGGCAGGATTGAACTCAGGCAGTCTGACTTGAAAGCCACTGCTCTTGACCATTGTATACGTGGGAAGAGTTTATGAGGACAGATTATAAACCACTAAGGAGATCCACAAAAGAAAAAAATCTTATTTTACTAAATCTAGATTAGTTCTGAAGCATTTTGTCTCTCTTCTACCAAAATAGCTTTGGTAGCTATTTTTGTTTTAATCTTCCATAGAAATTTTAGGCTGTTATGTGGCAAGCAAAGATAAATCTTTTCAAGGGACTGTTTTTTTTTAAAGGTATTCTAATAATTTCTCCTTGACTTCAAATGAGATAAAATGGTTTTTGAAATTGACATGGTGGCATTCTCATCAAGAAAGAAAGTTCATGTAAAAGCATGCTGATATGTTGATCTCCCATATGGTTGTTCAGTCACAAGCGGTCTCTGCCTATGGGTCTAAGCATAAGACTTGACACAGTAGTGTTCTCTGCAATGCCTCACTTAGTACACTTTGGGGCAGGCTGATAGTTTCACAGAGAGTACTGAAGGCTAGGCAGTAGGCTGATATTTAAGGGATCAGATTACTTAGTATGCATATCTTTTTATCATTCTTTTTAGCTGCTACTTAAAAGTTTTCATTAAAAATACTTGACTTTTTTAGTGACTAAAAATGACACTTGTAGAGAATATGGAAAAGAGACTTAGGTAAATAGAAAACTTAAAAATCACTGATCACGAAGGTACTAAACTTATTGATTTAGATTGCTATCTATATTTTTTATTTTTTAAAAAAAGATTTTATTTATTTATTCATGAGCGACACAGAGAGAGAGAGAAAGAGACATAGGCAGAGGGAAAAGCACACTCCCTGGAGTGAACCTGATATGGGATTTGATCACAAGACACCGGGATCACGTCCTGAGCCGAAAGCAGATGCTCAACCACTGAACCACCCAAGCATCCCTTTCTATATTGTTTAAAACACAATTGTGATAATATACTACAAAAACATGTAAACATTCTGCTTTTTTCCCATTTATTATGATGTCACAAACATTTGCTCATGCAATTACAACTATTTTATCTTTTTATTAAATTTTTTTTACTAGTAAAATAATTACATACATATATGTATTGAGGAAAAATTTAAAAATAACACATGCAAAATCTCTGCTGGAAATCACTTTGTTTAGGACTTTTGCTCTTTGGCTCTTCTGTATGTACGTCTCATCTAATGTGTTTACAGGGACACATAGCCTTTTTATTCCCAAATAATACAATAGAGAGTCCTAATGGTATTTTACCATTATAAAATGGCAGAGCTTATAAATAGATTTCATCATCAACTTGTAATCACTGAGATTACTATTTTATTTTTATTTTTTTTTTGAGGTTACTATTTTAAATAGTCTTATAATGTCATATGGATATACCATCCTTTTATAAATATTCCTTTATTTGGATTTTCTTTCTTTTTTTTATTTCAGGAATTAATGCTATGGTGAGCATCTCTGTAAATGAATCTTTGCCTGATATAACAGTATTTTGGCCTTTTGTAGAATGCCACAGAGGCTGGTTTTCAGGGCTGAAGAAGCCTAATAATGTCTATGATACAGTAAAGGCTGCATTCTTCAAACTAGGACCTAAGCTCCTAGTTATTTGTGCAAGGCCAGGAGACTTAAAATAGCCTTCCCAGTGGAAGGTGGTTAAGGTGAATTAGCTAGTAAACTGAATCCAGTTATAGATGACCCCTGGCCACAAGCAACAGCCAGGTCTATTTTAAGCCATATTGCTAAGTGGTTCAACAGGTGGTTGAAGGAATGTCTAAGAAGTATATTTTCCCTGGTTTAGATAAATCAAACAAACAGAATTAGAGATGACCCTCCCAGCAGACTGAGATACTCTGAAGCCATTTTCCCAGCAACTTAAGTGGCCATTTCTTCAAAGAGGAAATAAGTAACTAAACTTTATTAAAATTGATGTATTCTGTCTCACAGGACAAAAGGGATATTTCAGGGCATGTCACTTGCTACAATCCAAGGCCTGCCCATCTGCCACTGAAGAGGAAGGGATCAACATAGTAGCAACATATACCATAAATGTTAAAAAAAAAAAAAAAAAAGGCAGGTTGCTAACTTGTGTTTTTAAGTCTGATCATATGAGTCATTCCTCACCATACTTTTGTGATCCAGCAAAGAAAGAACGAGTAAGAACAAAGGGTCTCTCCTTCCCCTCAGATCGTTGTATCAGTCCTTCTGCAGTAGCCATGTGCTAAAATGCAAAGGAGAACATTTTCAAAGGGATGGTTAGATTAGGGCATTGTGCAGATGTCCCTAATAAGCTACTGGACATGTAAGAAGTAAATAGTAAATGGTGGTGGGAATGTAAAATGGAAAATAGAAAAATGAATCAACCAAATCCACCAAATAATTTTCATGATGTAATGAAATTCCCCTAATAAGAGTGGAAAACTTTGATTAAAATAGAAATGAAAATAGTAAATAATAAGCTAACATATTCAATGATTACTATTGCTAGGCATTTTATAAGATGTTCTCTTATGGCCTGGGTGGCCCAGTGGTTCAGTGTCTGCCTTTGCCTCAGGGCCTGATCCCAGAGTCCTGGGATCGAGTCCCAGGATTGAGTACCACATTGGGCTCCCTGCATGGAGCCTGCTTCTCCCTCTGCCTATGTCTCTGCCTCTCTCTGTGTGTCTCTTATGAATAAATAAAATCTAAAAAAAAAAAAAAAAAAAAAAAAAAAGATTTTCTCTTATAATCATAGGACAAGCTCTGAGATGGATTGTTTTCATTGATGAAAAAAACTGAGATCCAGAGAGGTCAAGTGACTGTCACTGGCCAACATAGAAAATTCTTTAAAGTAGTTTGCAGTTATAGCAAGAGGCTTTTAAAGAAGGAACCACATACTATCTGAACTGTGCTATATGTAGCCAGCAGCTCCCACTGGAAAGTATGCCAATTGGTGGGAGGCCGTAGGAACATAGTTACAGGATGAAAATAACAAAGAACCATGGATATCAATTAGGGCGGATGTCTGACAAATGTTTGGGATGTGACTGACAAATGGAAGACAATTCTACTACCTTCTAATGAGAAGGCTAAGTAGTTAAGGCTTTCTACATTTAAAAATTTATTGAAATTCTGTATCTGTGTTCTAAATCTTATTCCCCTGGTATGAATGTAAGACTTGCTATATTTAGACATTTGTTAAATTTCAAAACATTTGTTTTAACTGCCTTCATTTATGTATTTATACATTACACCAAAAAAAGTTTTGAGGTATCCAATGCCATTTATTAATGATGCCTGTCAAGGAAGATGCTTCTATATTATCATTAATCTCACAATATCTGTAATTCACCAAGTTCATTAGAGAAAGAAAAGGTACAAAAGAAGAAATAATAAGTCCCATATTGGCTACAACCTGAAAAGATCCATTGCAGTTGTCAGGAAAGTCACACTAAGAGAAATGAACAATACAGAATGGCTATTACAAATGACTGTCAACCCAAAAGGTAGGGCACATGGGTCAAGTGGCTTCTTTATGGATATCTTACCTGATAAAAACCATAGATGTTGTGAAGTTCCCTGTGCTCCCAGTTGCCATGATGAACGGCATTCTTCTGCATGGTTAGCTCTGGCCCTCTAAAGACAGAAGGCTCATTCATGTCGTTCCATATGTAGAGGATGTCAGTAGATCCCTAGGAAGTAAATTTCTTGTTTGGTCACGATAATACTCCTATAGTGATGATGTTAATGTGATAGCCACGCTATTCCTCTTTCATACTCCATTTAATTTATTATTTATAGTGTTTATGATCTATGCTCTGTCTTCTGTTCCAGAGCTACAATAAATAAAAGGTCCACAGGGCAGGGAATTTTGTTCATTTTGTTTACTGATATATCCCAAACACCTAGAACAGTAGCTCAACCACAGAGATTCCCAATAAGTATTTGTCAATGAATGAAAGAATGCTTTGTAATATTGTCTGCGAAATACACACTGCCCAGCAAGTCCACTCCGAGACCTACCCTGGAGAACCCACATACAGGAAAGGTTGTGAATGTTGACAGATTCTATAATATCCATCATCTGCTACAACTCTTAAATAAGGGCAATTAAAGCTTTCCATGATAAAGTTCTGCCTTCCCTCTAACACTTTGAAAGACTTGACAGCTAAGATACCTCTTAGCATGGTCAAAAGTTTGTGTTCTACACAGAATTGTTCAATTTAGAGTAGAAAGGGGCTGCCGAGTCGTCTAGTTAACATGGTGTTGAAATCCCTATTATAGAATCTCTGATCTCTCAGCATTTGACTCAGTAACTACAATGACATGGAGTCCTTCAGGAAGCTCATTCCACTACTTTCCAAAAGTCCTGCCCCTTGTAACATTCTCTCACTGGGCCTGGCTTGCCTTATGGGATACCACAGAATACATGTGCTGCCTCACAAGCCAGCCTCAGGGTGACTTACATGTACTCTTCTGACTCTTTACTTAACATGTATCCTAAACATGTATACTTTGACGAACAAGGCTATTTAGTTTCCAAATATGTAATTACCTTGACTGTCCTTCTGTAGCACTCTCTAAGTAAGTAATTGGCAAGTTTTTCTAGAAAGGGCCAAATAATATTTTCAACTCTGCTGACCATAGGCTTCTTTCTCAATAACTCAACTCTGATACAGTGCGAAAGCAGCCATTGACAGTAGGGAAATGAATGAACATGGCCAGATTTCGCCCAAGTGTTATTACCCCTGCTCTAAGTTGTTTTCTGTATCCTAATATATGATGCTCAGAAACTAGAGCTTAGTGGTTTGAGACTTGGGCGTGAGAGACAGACTGAGTTCAAATCTTAGGTCCACCACTTACTAAAATGGATGAACTGAGCAGGGTTTCAAACTTGTCCATATATCAATTTCCTCATCTGTGGGATTAGAATTAATTATAGTTCCAACTTCAGGGAGTTTTTGTGAAGATGAAATGGTAAAATGCACACAAAGAACTTAGCATAGTGCTTTGGCACACAGCAAATAACTCAATTTATACCAGGCATCTCTATCATCCTCATAATTGGTTGAAAACAGTTCTCTACAAGTGGCCTCTCTAGTTCTCTCTGGGGTACTATAATATTTTAAGAATTGATTTATTATTACATCTTTTAAAAAAAGTTTTATTATACCTTACTTTTAATGTCACATTATACTTTGCAAGATATTATCATATATATTACTACCATCTTTTTTAATTTTTAAAGGATTTTATTTATTTAAGAGACAGAGAGATAGTGAGAGGAAGCATGAGGAGGGGCAGGGGTAGAGGGAGAAGGAGAAGCAGGCTTCCCACTACGCAGGGAACTCAACCTTGGGCTCGATCCCAGGACTCTGAGATCATGACCTGAGCCAAAGGCAGACGCTTAACCAACTGAGCCTCCCAGGCACCCTCACTACCACCATCTATAAATAAGCTATAGAATATTATTTTATGTAAAGTGTATGTAGTAATTTGAAAATACAAATCTCTACTATTAAGTATTTTGTTATGTCACAGAGTCTATTGTAATGGAGGTGGAAATCACAGCTTATGTGCATTTGGTAATACATATGGCACCTCTCCTGGTACCACTGAAGTCTGGAATGTGGTTGCCATCCTTGAGTTTTCATCCAAGTATTATTTATCAAGAGCTACTCAATGAAGCAGAGTAGTTCTATTCAATCAAGTTTTTCTTTCTTTCATCCTTCCAACTAATTAGGAAAGAGGAAAAGAATAAAAACAAACCTGGTAAGCAGAGAAAGTGAAAAGACCTGAATACCACTCTCTGACCTTGGGATTGGTGAAATCCAGATAAGAGGAGAGACCTGTAGAGGCAGAAGAATAGACTGTGAGAAATGGTGGTCCTCACGGTAGGATGTGCTGTAAAGATGTAAAAGCTGGCTCATCACTGGGCACTATAGCTGTAAGACAGCTGATGCAGATGCATGGTCTGGCAAGAAGTGAAGGAAGGCAATGCTGGACTCCAGTGATCATCACCAGACCTTCCAACCCAAGAGGCCCAGGGGAAGGTCAATGAACAAGCATCCAGATGAGCCTGTCCTTCTCAGATGGCCCAAGATAGCCCATGGAAGCAAAGCAAGTATCCTGGAGGGACCCTTCTGTTCTTAAAGAGAACAGAGAAGTGTTCATGAGTGGCATAAGGGAGGAAAAGAATGTATGGGGTTTCTTTGCAGGACATGGATTTGTAATAGAGGGCCAGGATATGGTAGAATGGTGATTTCCTTTTGTCCTCAGGTTTCTATTAAGGTTTTAAACTAATCATTTCTGAAATGAAGAATCCAGAGTTGCTGGAGGCACCTGAGGTCACCCATGAAAGTGTGGAAAGTCAAAACTATGGGCCAATCAGGCACAGAAGATTCAAAGGGAGAGACTGCAGGAATCCTTCTTCTGTTACTCTCATTTTCTTATTCTTTGGCTTTTTATTTGCCTAGAGAAATAGAGTGCTTGCTTATTTTTTATTCATTCATTGACTGATAAATGGATACAAAGCACACTGTACCACGTGTTATTGAAGATACAAAAGAAGGTAATACCATCTCTTTCTAAAAGGTGCTTACACTAGAGCAAGGGAGATCTGTAAGAAATGAGAGCAGTGGCTATGCAACCTTCATTAACTGGGGCTCCACAAGTGGAATTAATAAGTGCATAAAGTGCTATCTTACCAGGCCAGCATACCCCTTCAAAGTCTCCTCCTTCATGATTCCTCACAAAGAAGCCCTGTTCTTTGGCCTTAGAATACACTGAGTAGTCAGGATCAATCTTGATGTGGGGATCACTGATGACCACAAGCTGTCCAGACATAGAGGTTTGAAGAGCTCATCAGTGTCATAGGAGTTATATGTACATTTTTATTTTTTCATCACAGTTTTGGGGTTTAAGTTTTACTCAGAAATAACTACTAGTACTGAAATATTTTAAGACATAGGTAAAATCCTATCACTTTTCATGCTTATGGAAATTGAACTCGTATCAAAACCAGGCCAGTGCTCTTTTATAATTATTGTTGCCCAACCAATACATGTTTTCAAAATAGCAATTATTAAGCTTCTTTCTGAGTTGCTGGGTGCTATACATAAAGGATTAAGTCATCCCCGCTCCTAGACATCTAGAGGCTAAAACTGACAAAAACAAACATTAAAGAAAACAAAACAAAATAAAAACCCCAAACCCAATGGTATAGGCATATTTAGGAAGGAGGTTTGAGAAGATCTGTGATCACAGCTTTGTGTCTCTAGTATCTCTCTACCTTTCTTTTTTTTTTTTTTCTCTCTACCTTTCTAATGCCATCACTTTCACAATCCTTTTGGTTAGAACAACCCTCCCATCATTCTTCAAATCTATTCAAATTTACTCTACATAATAAAGTTTAATTGTCCATTGCTCAAAAACTTTAAAAAAACTTTTAATCATGGTAAAATATACATAACATAAAATTTACCATCTAAACCAATTTTAAGTGTACAGTTCAGTAATGTTAAGTACATTTACAGTATTGTACAATGTCCAGAACTCTTTCCATCCTGTAAAACTGAAACTCTATACCCATTAAAAACAACTTCTCATTCCCTCCTCTGCCCAGTCATGGGCAAACACCATTGTTTTTCTGCTTCTATGATTTTTGACTACCCTAGGTATGACAGATTAGTTAAATTATATAGTATTCATTTTTTGGTGACTTTCTTATTTCACTTATTAGCACAATGTCCTCAAGGTTCATCCATTTTGTAGCATATATCAGAATTTCCTTCCTTTTTAATGCTGAGTAATACTCCACTATATGTGTATGTATCACATTTTGTTTACCCAGTCATCTGCTGATAGACAACTGAATTGCTTTCACCTTTTAGTTATTGTGAATAGTGCTGATATGAACATGGGCATATCTACTCAAATACCTGCTTTCAAATCCTTGAGTATATTCCCATAAGCGGGATTTCTGGGTCATATGATCATTTTTAATTTTTTAAGGATCTGCCATACTGTTTTCTGTAGTGGCTGTACCATTTTACAGTCCCACTGTTAGTGTTCCAATTTCTCTCCCTCTTCACTAGCTATTTTCTCTTTTTTTTTTTTTATAGTAGCCATACTAATAGTATGAAATGGCATCTCACTGTGGTTTTGATTTGCATTTCCCTGATAATTAGTGATGTTGAACGTCTTACCATGTGTTTGCTGACGATTTGTATATCTTCTTTGAAGAAGTGTCTCTCAAGTCATTTTTTCAATTTTTAATTGGGTTTTCTGTTTTTTGGTTATTGTGTTGTAGGTGTTCTTCATATATTCTGCATATTAACCCCTTACTCAAAAACTTTTAATGTCTCCAAATGTATACAAAGCAGCCTATAATAAGGTCAGATTCCCCATTACTCAAACCTTGCACATGTCTTGTTTTCTTGCCAAACCAACCTTTGTGCTGTTTTCTAAACACCACTGGGTGCTTCAGCCTCCCCTTCCCCACTTCTCAGCTAGAGACTTATCTTTCAGGCTCACCCAAAATGCACAAGGCCAGCTTAGGTCCAGCTGGATGCAATCTTCTTTCTTAGTCCACTGCTGATCCTGATCTTTCTTTGGCTGTTACATTATTGCCCAATATTGTGGTTGTTGTATACTTGCCTTTTTCCCACTCATTGTAAGACCCCAAAAGCTCATCTTTAGCACAGCATTTTGAACATTTGATGGCTTCAATAAATAGTTGCTTATAAGAACATGGATTCTGGAGTCAGGCAGATCAGAGTTCAGATTCTTGCTCTACTACTTACTTACTATGTGCCTTTGCACAAAATACAAAACTATTCTTAGCCTCAGTTTCTTCATCTGAAAAATGGGTTAACAATATCTACCTTATAATTTTGTGATGACTAGATATAATAATGCGTTCTATCAAACTTTCTAGCCCATAGTAAGTACTTGTCAAATGGTAGTCAATTTATCAATTGGAAAACTAGGGGTTAACAGGATTGGTTCTGGCCACCTGTGAAAGGCCTGAGGTTGGAAGGAATGGATTGAAAAGGTAACTTTAATCTCAAGGAGAGGGCTGCAGGGATCCATCTCCATGAAACATATAGGGTCCCCCACCTTTTCCTCTCTCCATTTTTTTCTTCTTCCTCCCTCCACTCGTTATTGTTGTTACCACCATACATACTTGCCAGTGTCTTTCCCCTTCTCCATTTTCTATTTTAGTGCTTCCCTTGGCCAGATTGGCAGGTGGAGTCCATCAGGAAAGCAAGCAGGAAAAATGATGTGATGAAGAACCTGATTCCATTTCTGACTGACTGTTAAAGACTGTCAAGCCCCTCCATTCCCTCTTTACTCTTCTGCCCACACCTGACAATGAAAGCCCTAGTGCTCCCTCTTTGGGTGCCAGCAGGAAGCTCAAACCACATAAGACCTGGGCATTCACAGGAATCTTCACCCCAGTCCAACCCTCTAATCACCATAAAAGCTAAGCTGCCTCCATTCCCAGATCTCTCAAGCCATCTTCAGACTATCCTGGGAGCCAGTCTTGCTCCTTCTAGAGTGCCTCACTATGTGACTAATTAACCTTTTCAGACCCTGTGATGTCAATTTGATGTCCTCAAACTCAAGACTGATTTTGGGGTATCTATCCTATCACTACAGGGTGGTTATGACAAATGGGAATGCAAGGCCCCGTTATCTTGTGGGGACTTGGACACCTAAAGCAGGTGCTTTCCTATTATCACAGTTACAATTATATTTGAAGATAATACTGTCATGACCATTTTTTAAAAATCAGATGGCTCTCTTGCACTACTGTGCCAAGGCAAATTTTAAAAATTAAAAAAATGCAGGGGAGGGAGGGAAAAATTTTTTAAAATGCTTCATAATTAAAAGGTTTCTAAGTGTCAGCTTATTTTACCTTACGTTTTTTGCTTCTGAGCAGCTCTTGCATCCTTTTGGGATTTGGGAATCTTTTCTTGTCCCAAGTGAAGTACCTTTTGCCCTCGGTATGCTCTATGTCCAGCCACATGACATCATAAGGAATGTCATGTTCATCAAATCCTGCATCCACTGCTTTTACATCCTGCTCATCCTCATAGTTCCAGCGGCATTGATGGTACCCCAAGGAGAAGAGAGGGGGCATGGCTTGTGTGCCTGAAAAAGGAAGATGACAACTGAGTCAGCTATCATCACAATGGTAATTACTATTTGATAAACATTTCCTGAATGTCTACAGAGTCTAAGCACTAAGCTTGGTACTTAGAATATAAAGGAGAAGAAAACATAGTCCTTACCCTCAAGAAAGTGACCATTTGCAGGCATGTAAATTAACTGCTCTGCTTGGGGGGTATAACTGCTATGTTAAAGGTAGCAGCCTAGTGTTTTTTGTTTTTTGTTGTTGTTGTTGTTTTTCAGCCTAGTGTTATAGGAATACAGAAGGGTTAATAAATTCTGCCTGCAGTGAAGTGTGGAGTCTTGAAAGGCTTTATACAGGTAGTAACATTTGGTTTGGACCTTGAAGAACAAATGGGAGCAATCTACAAGAAAATGGATAGAACACTTAGGCACAGGGGATAGAAAAGACACAGAGACTGGTTACACTGTGAGAGAGACCAGTAGAAGATGAAACTGGGAGGGTCAGTTTGTAAGGGGCCCTATAGTTCAGGCTAGGAATTCTAAATCTTCTCTATGGGAAGTAATCAAAAGTTTGGCAAGATGTAATCTTAGCAGACCTATGTTTTAGAAATATTAGTGAGGCAGCAGTGTTGAGACTGACTTAAAGGGAAAGAGACTAAAGGTAGGAAAAAACTCAAGAAATTAAGTGTGCAATGAATAAAGTATCGGACACTCTTGAGCATTTGAAAAGTATAAACAAAAAAAAAACAAAACAAAACAAAAAAACAAACAAAAAAAAAAATGAAAAGTATAAACATACATATTGATTTAACCAAAAATGACGACACAATATTGGGAAAGAAGGAGGGATATGATCGAGTTAAATCCTCATCAGGAGTCAGTAGAAAATCCATATACTTAAAACTTGGATTTCTTTGAACATGGTGGCAGATGCACCATTTTTAAAGCATTTTCCTATAAACCAGGCTTATTCTCTGTAATAAAAATGTTAAAAGGGCCTGTATGTGGGCCTTAACAGTCCTTTTTCCTAAATAGATGTCTTCCCATGTCCATAAATTTTTGGTTGTTTCTCCCATCAAAGTTGGAGTCAAATTCCTTTTCCCCTAAACATGGACTGAACCCAAGGACTTTTTAACAGAATGCAGCAGAAGCGATGCTGCATTACTTTTACTTGTAATAGCTGTATTGAGATGTAACTCACAAACCATAAAATTCACCCACTTAAAGCACACAATTAAATGTGGGGAGTATATAACCATTTTTTTAAATTGTGGCAAATACATGTATAACACAAAATTTGCCACTTTAACCATTTTGAAGTTTACAATTCAGTAGCATTAATTACGTTCACAATGTAGTGTAAACATTACCACTAGTTATTTCCAAAACTTTAATATTACCCCAGACTGAAACTGTAACCAGTAAGCCATAACTTTCTATTACCCATCCCACCCTTCAGCCTCTGGTAATAGCTAATCCACTTTTTGTCTCTTATGAATTTGCCTATAGTAGGTACTTCATGTAAGTGGAATGATACAGTATTTATCCTTTTTTGTCTGGCTTATTTCATTTTGCATAATACTTTTACAGTTCATTCATGTTGCAGCATGTATCTGAATGTCATTCCCCTTGTTATAACTGAATAGTCCATTTTATGAATTTAACATATTTTGTTAATCCATGCATCTTTGATAGGTACTTGGATTGTTTCCATCTTTGGCTACTGTGAATAGTGCTGCAATGATCACTGGCATCCAAATATCCAAGCATCCAATTTTAGTAGAATTGTTGGGTGTATTAGAGTTCTGCAGAGGAAAAGCACCAACTGGGTGTGTGTGTGTGTGTATGTGTGTATACACACATACACACACACACACATAGAGAGAGAATGACTGATTCTAAGAACTGGTTCATGTGTTTGTGGGGGCTGGCAACTCTGAATTCCACAGGTAGGCTGGCAGACCAAAGACCCAGGGAAGGTGCATTCAAGTATGAAGGCACTCTGGAGACAGATTCCTTTCTTTTCAAAAGACTTTAGTCTTTTTCTCTTAAGGTTTTCAAATGACTGGATGAAGCCCACCCACATGGAGAGTAATGTGCTTTATTCAAAGTCTGTTCATGTAACTAAATAGTACTGAGAGCATAATGTCATAAAAAATACCTTCACAGTGACATCTAGACTAGTGTTCAACCAGGTATCTGGGTACCATGACCTAGGCAAACTGACACATAAAAGTCTATGTTTAGCTTTTTGATGAATTGCCAAACTGTTTTCAGAGCAGCTGAACTACTTTATGTTCCCACCAGCAATGTATAAAGTTCCAATTTCTCCACATCCTCACCAACACTTATTATTTTCTATTTTATTTTTTAATTAACTAATTAATTTGACAGAAAGAGAGAGAGAGAGAGAATGAGAGCACAAGCAGGGGGACTGACAGACAGAGGGAGCAGCAGGCTCCCCGCTGAGCAGGGATCCTGATGCTGGCTCAATTCCAGGACCATGAGATCATGACCTGAGCCCAAAGCAGTCGCTGAACTGCCTGAACCACCCAGGTGCTATTACTTCCTATTTTTAAAAAATTTAGCCATCTTAGTGGTTATGAAGTGGTATCTTACATGGTTTTAATTTTCATTTTCCTAATGACTAATGATGTTGAACAACTTTTTATGTACCTATTAATCCATTTGTATATCTTTAGGGAACTGTCTATTCAAGTCCTTTGCCCATTTTAGAATTATCTTTTTGTTGTAGAGTTGTAGGAGTTCTTTATATACCCTGGAAATTAAACCCACAACAAATACATGATTTGCTAATATTTTCTCCCATTCTTCTTATTGCCTTTTTACTTAAAAAAATATTTTATTTATTTATTCATGAGAGAGACAGAGAGAGGCAGAGACACAGGCAGAGGGAGATGCAGACTCCTCGCAGGGAGCCTGATACAGGATTCGATTCTGGACCACTGGGATCACACCCTGAGCCAAAGGCAGACGCTCAACTGCTGAGCCACTCAGGCATCCCAGCCTTTTCAGTTTCTTGATCATATTTTTTGATGCACAAGTTTTCAATTTTAACAAAGTTGAACTTACCTATTTTTTCTTTCTGTTGCTTATGATTTTGGTGTCTTTTCTAAGTATCTGTTGCCAAATCCAAGGTCATGATGATTCATCCCTGTTTTCTTCTAAGAGTTTTACGGCTTTAACTCTTATATTTATGTTGCTGATCCATTTTGAATTTTTCATATATGGCATTATGGTAGGGTTCTAACTTCATTTTTTGCTTGTGGCTATCCAGTTATTACAGTACCATGTATTTAAAAGAGTATTCTTTCCCTATTAAATGGTCTCGAACCTTTGTTGAAATCAATTGGCCAGGGATATATAGGTTTATTTCTGGACTCTCAATTCTATTCCCTTGGTTTACATGTCTATCTTTATGCCAGTACCACACTATTTTGATTACTTTAACTTTGTAGGAAATTCTGAAATTGAGAGGTATAAGTCTTCCACATTTTTTTTTCCAGGATCATCTGGCTATTCAGAACCCTTTGCAATTCTATGAATTTGAAGATCAGTTCTCCTACTTCTTCAAAAAAATGACCACTGGAATTTTGGTAGGGATTGTAATCAATCCATAGATTGTTTTTCATATTATTATCTTGACAATACTAAGACTTCCAATCCTTGAACATGGGATGTCTTTCCATTTATTTAGGACTTATTCAATTTCTTTCAGGAATGTTTTGCAGTGTACAAGTCTTTCACCTCCTTGGTTAAATTTATTCCTAGGGGGCTTATTCTTTTGGATGTTATTGTAAATGGAATTGTTTTCTCAATCTCTTTTTTAAATTGTTCATTGTTGGTATATAGAAACACAACTGATTTTGTGTTGATAATATACCCTGCGACTTTGGTGAATTTCTTTATTAGCTTTGGTAGTTTTTTTTGCAGATTCTTTGGGATTTTCTATGTTGGATCACATGTTGGATCACATCATTTATGAATAGAAATAATTTCCCTAAAAAAAAAAAAAAAAAAAAAAAAAAAAGAAATAATTTCCCTTCTTCCTTTCCCATTTGAATGCCTTTTCTTTTTCTTGCCGAACTTCTCTGGCTGGAACTTCCAGTACAATGTTCAATAGGAGTGGTGAAAATGGGCAGCCTTGTCTTGTTTCTGATCATAGGGGAAAGCTTGTAGTCTTCACCCCTGAACAGGGTGTTGGCTGTTGATTTTTCATAAATGCCTTTTATCATACTGAGGAAGCTTCCTTTTATTCCTAGCCTTCTGAGAGTTTTTATCATGAAATAGTGTTAGATTTTGTCAAATGCTTTTTCTGCATCAACAGAGATACTCTTTTACATCTTTTAAAGATAAAATGCTTTAGTGCTAAAGTCAGTGGTATATTTTAACGGAGAAGAGAACACAGAAAAGTTCAGGTTGGGACACTAATCTGAGATAAAGGCAGAGAAAGTCCAGGGCTTAAAGTCTCCACGGAAAGTAGACGGAGAGTATTAGGGATTAGAGAGTAGAGAATTCTAGCCCCAACACAACATTTTACCAAGCTAAATTTGATAAAAGTGGGAAGAGAAATGCTTGCTTCTTGAAACGCTTGTGTAAATTATTTATAAATTCTATACGGTATTTGAGTTAACAAATTAACTTACAATGATTGATACATTGATAGAAGAAATATAATGGAATGAGAGGCTGGCATTTCCACATGCAAGTACCTGTAAGGTATGAGTACTGCTTGAAGATGTCAGAAGGCGTAGGTCCTGTTAGCAGAAAAACATCAATGATTCCACTCTCTGACATCCAGTGCACATCAGTTCGACATCTAATCTTTTGTTTAGCTGCAACAGGGCCCATCTGGGTCAGTGTGTACTAGAAAAAGAATGGAATGAAGATCTGAAAAATCTTCCACAAACCTACAATATGTATCATCCATGTGTAAGTAACAAGTACATACTGATGATAACTTTTACGGATTATGCTGCAAAGACTTTGGTGGCAGAGAATTGTCACTACGAAGCCCAGAATTATGACTACACTGGTTTTGTTTCTTTCTAAGCATGACATGCAGCCATGATCCATAGCTCACCTTCACTGCAGGTTCTGTATTGATCTCCACTAGTGTTTCAGAGGCATTAAGCCAAAAAATGCCTAGAGTCCTGCCTAGCTTGTGGGCCAGAAGATAAGGCACTGAACCATAAATGCCCATTTTGTCATGTATTTTATATCCATAGACATCCAGGTTATAAAGACGGTAAGCATCGCCATCACTGAAACACACAAAGATGGACTATCATCAATTACAATCGCAAATATATTATTAGTAAATAGTATAGCCCCATTCTCCCCTGTAAACACTTAAATTCGATGCATGTTTAAGGCTCAACTCTTACCACTTCCGTAACCCAACCAGGGTTTATACCATTCTCTTCTGATTCCTTTGGCATCCCCTTCTGTGACAACTGGCATGTGTGGTCTCATAGCTTAGGTATCTTTTCTGAATATCTCTAGTGAGGTGAGGAGTGTTTCCTATGAATTCTCCAGAGTAGCAAGTACACAGTAAATATAATTGGTAAATTTTGAGAGTATTTCTCTGCTTCTAAAATAAAATGAAAGATAGTGTCCTAAAGTGCTTTCACAGTGCTGAGTAAGGAAAGCTGGGGAACTGAATTGGGGTGGAGAGCCCAAAGCTTGGCTTGGTATGTGAGCAGTACAGTTTTGTGATTCACTTGTTACTATGCCCACCTATTGACATGTTGTGTAAACAGCATCTGAACACAGCAAACTTGATCAGATTCTGTTTCTCTTTGGTCTTGTTTCCTCTTAGAATGATGCCTCTGGCATTTACTTGTCAATAGCATAGTTTGAAGTGATTTCCCTGAGGAAATCAAAGGTGACGAGATGCCACCTCTTTCCATTCTCTGGCTTACTGTCCTTTTTTGGTAAAAGCCTTTTTCTAGGTCAGTGATTTTCAGTATTCTCCTAAATTCCACACAGAGGCCTTGAGAGGTAAAAGCAAAACCCAGGGAGGTGGGATTGAACTACTTCAATCACAATAGTTCCATATTTTTACTTCCTCTGTGTATTTTAGGTCAGCATTACAGTTTTTATAATTCTCAAATTCTTGCCAAAAAAAATAAGATAAAAATTGAAAACCACTGCTCTTAAAGTTCTTAAAGATCTATAAACAATATCAAGGAGGAAGAGGCCAGGCACATAGTGGTCCAGGCTCAGACATCTCACATATTTTTCCTTCAAACTTCTAGTCCAGAAACCAGAGTGTCCTATAAGAATTTTTGTTTTCACTTTACCTAGTATTTTTAAGTTGGTGTGATTCTGCATGTTGTGGGATCCCGTAGAGATGTTCAAATCCATGCAAGGAGAAATCCAAACCAATGGAGGCAGGACCTGTAGGGACCAGGGTACTGAGTTTTGCTTTTCTGTGGGACAATTAGGGAGACTCAGTTACCTATAAGCATAGCAAGATGACTAGACAGGGCTTGAGAGACCTCAACTTGCCTTGATCAGTAAGTCATTGGTGTGCCCTTTCTGTAAGATGTGACATTCAGGTACTGTGGGGATACAAACATGCAAAAGGTAAAGTTCTGGTCACTTATTAGTGTTTCCTTAGCTATGTGCTGAAACTCTCTGTGTCCTCATTTATAGTAAATCTCCTTTCTATGTGTAAAATATGGCTATGAGGTTTTAGATTTTTTCCTAATCTAAACTTTCCTAGAATGTATGGCATATTTCTTTGCATTAGGAAATAAAGGGTATTGAACAATTTTAATCTTCACTAGATAAAAGACTGGGTATCTTCTATGATCGTTTATTCTTATTGCATATAGGGAGTATAATGTCAAGGGCATCAGGAGGGCTCCTCAAAATACCTCTTCCCTGTGATTGTAGATATATAAGTTTTTTTTTTAAATCAAAGACGTCCTTTATTTAACAATTATTTTAGAGATATGGTAAAAATGCAAGTAACTAGGAGAAAGAGCAAATACTCTTAGGTAAGAGTATTTGACATGAAATGGTCTTTATTTAAAGTTTTTTTTTTTTTTAAATCAAAGACGTCCTTTATTTAACAATTATTTTAGAGATATGGTAAAAATGCAAGTAACTAGGAGAAAGAGCAAATACTCTTAGGTAAGAGTATTTGACATGAAATGGTCTTTATTTAAAGGAATTTATGGAAAGGGGGTGCTATAGAGAAGGTAAAATAGATTATGGTGTTACAGAAAGGAAAGCCTGATGACTCTTCTACTTATAAATTTTGGACATGTTGTCAGTCCTGATCATTATACTAGCCTATAGATAAAGATGCTAGAACAGAAATTCTCAAGGAGTTAGGATCTGTTATCCTACTGGTAGGAGGGAAGAGGAAAATATTTTTTCCAACTCTCTAAGCTCCAAGTATCTGAACAGTATATGCTAAAGAGACAAACTCCACCTCCCCACCCCCCACCCCCATCACTAAGTCTAGTGAGAAATGTCACAGATGGGCATGTGATACTCATGAGGAGGTCTAGAAAAGGTTTAGAACCAATGGCTTGCAATGTTGGAGCTGATGAGCTCTAGAACTTCATTTCTCATCACTTGACTCTCAAAAAAAAAAAAAAAATGTGGAATGTGTGGCTGTCTGATATACTGAGTAGTACCAGCAGGGTACTGCGCCCTATACCTCTAGCATGAGACCATAAACTGCATGAGGCCTATCCTTCTCTTACATTCCCCACAAAAGGTACATACTCACTATTGTTCTGTAGCAAAGCATTATTGAAGAATAGAGGCCCCAAATCTGAAATTTCTGTTCCCCTTACAGAAATCACTTGTTTGGATACCAAGGGTCAAGGGATGTTAGGTACTGATATTTAGCCATTTTGGCAAGATCTGCTTCAATACTATACCAATTTCAATGTTACCATTAACTTTGACATCCACAAATTTTCCAAATTTCTCCTCCCACAGGCCTAGATCCTCTTGGTCTTCCTGGTGGCACAAAAGAGGAGCAAATTGAGTTTATACATTATAATATTGAATGGTTGCTACAATAGCACATTTTGTTTGATTGTTAAAAAATTAGACTAAGAAAATAAATCTATCTTTTAAAAGACCTGCTTGTGATGTCAGTACATTTGACAAATTTGATCTGTGTTCCATATAAATGCCAGTAATCATCCTCCTTATGAATTGTAGCTGACATGAAAATAATTTTTTATTGTGGTAGAACAGACATAATATAAAATCTATCATTTTAACTATCTTCCATTTTAATCATTTTATTTATTTTTGAAGTAATCTCTACGCCCAATGTGGGGCTTGAACTCATGACTCCGAGATAAGGAGTCACATGATCTACTGACTGATTCAGCCAAAGGCTCCCTATCCTTTTTTTTTTCATTTTTATCATTTTAAAATTATATAAATGTTATTATTAAATGACATTAAGTACATTCACATTGTTGTAAACCATTATCACCATCCATCTCCAGAACTTTTACATCTTTCCAAACTGAATCTTCATACCCATTTTTTAAAAATGACTTTATTTATTTGACAGAGAGAGAAAGAGGGTGGGGGAGCAAGTGAGCACAAGAAGGGGGGCAGGCAGCAGAGAAAGAGGGAGAGGCAGACTCCCTATGGAGCAGGGAGCCTGATGTGGGGCTCGATCCCAGGACCCCAGGATCATGACCTGAACCAAAGGCAGACACTTAACCGACTGAGCCACCCAGGTGCCCCTGCATCTCCATACCCATCAAACAATAACTCCCCATACCTTCCTCACTCAGCTCATGGCAACAATCATTCTACTTTCTGTCTGTACAAATCTGACTACTGCAAATATTTCATATAGTATTTATCCTTTTGTAACTGGCTTATTTCACCTCGTATGTCTTCATGATTCATCCATTTTGTAGCATATGTCAGAATTTCCTTCCTTTTAAAAGTCAAATAATATTCCACTGTATGTATATACTACATTTTGTTTGTACATTCATCTGACTCTTGGATTGCTGGACTGCTTTTACCTTTTGGCTACTGTGAATGATGCTGCTAAGAACACAAGTATACTGGGATCCCTGGGTGGCGCAGCGGTTTGGCGCCTGCCTTTGGCCCAGGGCGTGATCCTGGAGACCCGGGATCGAATCCCACGTCGGGCTCCCGGTGCATGGAGCCTGCTTCTCCCTCTGCCTGTGTCTCTGCCCCTCTCTCTCTGTGTGACTATCATGAATAAATAAATAAAATCTTAAAAAAAAAAAAAAAAAAAAGAACACAAGTATACAAATATTTGTTCGAATCTCTGCTTTTCCTTTTAGATATATATCCATAAATGAAATTGCTGGACCATATTGTAATTATATGTTGAATTTTTTTTAATAATCATTTCTTCTGATTTTTAAAAAAATTTTATTTATTTATGATAGTCACAGAGAGAGAGAAAGAGAGAGAGGCAGAGGGAGAAGCAGGCTCCATGCACCAGGAGCCCGATGTGGGATTCAATCCCAGGTCTCCAGGATCGCGCCCTGGGCCAAAGGCAGGCGCCAAACCGCTGCGCCACCCAGGGATCCCCTATATGTTGAATTTTTTGAGGAACTGCCTCACTGTTTGACATAACTATCTTTACACAGTCCAGAATGACTATCTTTAAACAGTCCAGTGTTTTCAAAACACTTTGAAAAATGCATTCTGGTGCCTGGGGTGGCTTAACTGGTCAAGTGTCTGCCTTTGGTTCAGGTCATGGTCCCAAGGTCCTGGGATAGAGTCCTGCATTGGGCTCCCTGCTCAGTGAGGTATATGCTTCTCCCTCTACCCCTACTCCCTGCTCATGATCTCTCTCTCATACACTCTCTCTCAAAAAAAAAAAAAAATTTAAAATAAAAAAAATTAAAATACAGTCTTTATATATGTCAGATTTTTTAAATTCTTTTTTTTTTTTCTTGCAAACGATGTAAGGCAAAATATTTAGAATCAAATAACTCAGGTCAAAAATCAAACATTTTGGATGAGATGGGTACTTCCTCACCTTGCTTCAATTAGCCAAACTACTTCAGAGTCAAGACTGGTCAGGTTCACAATCTTTGATGTAGAGCTAATAAATTTTCTCAGCTTTACAAGTTTCCTTTCTTGGTTTTACTAGTTTCATTCTTTCTAGTAGAATGAAAATGTTTTCTAGAAATTGTGTGTGTGTGCATGAAATACATGTTTCTTTTAAAAAATGAGCCCCTTGTTCATTTCTAGGTGGTTTCTTCATAATTATAAGCTTCTGTAAAGTCAGCCTCTATGTGCCGGGGTGTTTAAATCACATCTAAATTCTTAATGTAGGGACTATTATCCTGGGGTCTATGGATGGGCTTTAGAGTTTGTGAACTCCTTCAAACAGTGTGAAAATTCTGTTCTACAGAAATGGTTCATTAGCTTTCATCAGATTCTTGCATCTATGATGCAAAAACCACTATCTAAGCTCTCTAATTGGAGGTCTCCCCAAAGCTGGTTGGACAGATCACAAAACTGTAAGGCTATGTCTTAGTTGTCCTTCTCTACTTGAAAAAGGGGGAAATATTCTCTCTCATATTCATCAGCATGGGTCAGTTTCAAGAGGAAGGAGGCATGTCCTTGCTCTGGAAATATTTTTTTCACCATTCGGTGGCCATACCTACTGTCAGGGATCTTTCAAAGATGCACATGGCTTTGGATGAAGAGAAGATTTCTGGAATGCCCATTATCCATAATTCAGCTAAAATAATCTTTTAAAAACAGGCATCAGGCCACATATATCTCTGTTGATTATAGCCTTTCCATAGTTTTCCTTTGCCTTTAGGTTAAAGCCCAAAAACCTTAACAAGACATAGAAGAATGCCAGCTCTACAGCAATGGGGGACTTGATTTATTCAAGATATATTACCAATTCCTTGAACAGTGCCTGGCATATAGGAAATATTCAACAATAGTTGCTGGATAAGAGAATTATTATAAGGCTTTTCACAGAATTGCCCTGCTTATCTCTCTGGCCTTGTTATACAATACCTTTTTCTTTGCTTTTTTTTCACCTGCTAAAAAGTATGTATGTTTTAAAAAATTTCTTCAGATGTGTTCCTTCCTACCTTAAGGTCTTTGAAAATGAAATTTCCTCTATCTGAAATATTCTTTTCCCACCTTTAGACTAGCTATTGTATCCTCGTGCATCAGTTTTAGTTGGAAAATCATTTCCTTCAGGAAGTCTATCCTGACCCTCATCTTAGTCAACTTCCTTGTTATATTCTCCTATAGCACTCTTTGCAACACTCCTCATGCTTGTACTTAATGTCCATCTTTCCCATTAGATTCTAAGATTCATGAGGATAGGCTGGGATTTGTTTTATTCACTGCCAATTCTCCTTGCCTAGCATAATTTTTTGAGCTGGAATAAAAGCAGGCACTCAGGAATTAACTGTTTTATGAATGAATGAACACATGAGTAGATGAATGAAAGAATTAATGAGATTGCAAGGTGAGCAAAGACATACATGGCCCAATTTATATGTAGTAGAGTATTATCAAGTACCCATCTGGGAAGAATAGAATCATTACATTCCATACCATGATAATGATGGTGAAATAGACTAAGAAAAAAATTGGTCAATCTAAATTACCTGAGAAGCATCAACTGATGTGTCCTCCTTATTTTCTTTGGTAGATCTGTTTTAATATAAATAAAGATGTTTCACTCATGGGAAGACTGACAGAATTTTGTTCAGTGATAAAGATTTTAATTTCTAACTTTTGAGATGCTGTAAATTATATCTTAACTTATTAAAAATGTCATTACCAAAATAACTATGAAATTGAACATTTATGATGAACATTAATAGCTTGATTTATTAAAATGTAGATATATTTGAATTTTCTTGTTTATCTTTGAAAACTTTACCAGTTTTTTATTATACATGTAGTACATGTAATATATAATACACTATTTAAACAAGATATAAGCAAGCAAAGTAGAACAAGCTGCTCTCACCCAATGTTACCCTAGAATAGAGCAACATAACACACTCTCTTCCAAAATGATTGTGACAACTTATTCTTTCATGTACAGTTGGATTTGAGTGCTCATTTCTCATTCTTAATATGGGGCCTTATACACTTAAAATTTTTATCAATCTAAAATTTTAGAAAAGACTTTCCTGCCTCATGACAATGCTCTGATGAAGTCTCAAAGTTTTTACTTTAGCTGCCCTATCAATCCATTGATTTATATGAATTTAATAAAATAGGATTTTAAAAACTGGAATGTGCTTTTTTCCAGTTTTTTTCCCCCAGTTTTCTTCTTATACTTTATTCCTAGCTTCCTAACGTTGTAGCCGGAAAATATTCTTAATAATGATTTCAACCTTCTTAAATTTACTGAGACGTGTCTTGTGGCTTAATAGGTTAGATCTCCAGATTTAATTTGGAGAATGTTCTATGTGTACTTGAAAAGACTATATTCTGCTGTTTTTGGATGGAATGTCTGTTTATGTACATGTATGTGGGTATAAAAAGTTCATCTGGTCTAATGTGTCATTTCTTGTTGGATCTTTTCCTTTATCCTATGTAATGGCTTTCTTTGTTTCTTGATATAGTCTTTGTTTTAGAGTCTGTTTGGTCACTTAAGTTCAAGCATATTCTAAATGCACTACATTTTTACTCCTCTCACACCATGTTTTATGTTTTAGATGTTGTACTTTACATCTTATTGTGTATCCATTGATTTAATTATTGTAGATCTAGATAGTTTTACTACTTTTGTTTTTTTTTCCTTAAAGATCTTATGTATTTGAGAAAGAGAGTGAGAAGCAGGCTCCCTGCTGAGCAGGGAACCCAACATGGGGTTCATGACCTGAGCTGAAGGCAGATGTTTAAACCAACTGAGCCACCCAGATGCCCCATTACTTTTGTCCTTTTGCCTTGTACAAGCTGTGCAGGTGGTTGAACTGCTGCCTTTATTACGTTTACCTTTACCAGTGAGATTTTTTTTCTTTTATAATTTTCTTATTTCGGGATCCCTGGGTGGCGCAGCGGTTTAGCGCCTGCCTTTGGCCCAGGGCGTGATCCTGGAGACCCGGGATCGAATCCCACGTCAGGCTCCCGGTGCATGGAGCCTGCTTCTTCCTCTGCCTGTGTCTCTGCCTGTCTCTCTCACTGTGTGCCTATCATAAATAAAAAAAAAAAAAAAAAAAAAAATTTTTCTTATTTCTAGTTATGGACTTTTCTTTTCCATTTAAGGAAGTCCCTTTAACATTTCTCAGAAGGCTGGTTTCATATTGATGAACTCCTTTGGCTTTTGCTTATTTGGGAAACCCCTTATTTCTCCCTCAATTCTAAGGGATAACCTTGCCATATAAAGTATTCTTAGTTCTAAGTTTTTCTCCTATCAGCACTTTGAATATATAGCATCATTCCCTTCTGCCCTATCAAGTTTAGGGGGTTCCCTTGCTGCTTATAAGATTCTTTCATATTTAACTATTGATTCTTCCACTGTAATGTGTCTTGAGGTGGGTCTCTTTGGGTTCATCTTATTTGGGCTCTGTACTTTGTGGACTTGGATGTCTATTTCTTTCACCAGGTTAGAGAAGTTTTCTGCCATTCTTTGTTTCTTTTCTTTTTTTTAAAAAAAGATTTTATTTATTTATGAGAGAGAGAGAAAGAGAGAGAGAGAGAGAGAGAGAGAGAGAGAGAGAGAAAACGACTGGGGGAGGGGCAAAGGGCGAAGGAGAAAGAGACTCCCCAATGAGCACAGGGCCACCATGGTGCTCGACCCCAGTACCCTGAGATCATGACCTGAGCTAAAGTCAGATGCTTAATCGACTGAGTCACCCAGGTGCCCCCATTATTTCTTTAAATAGGTTTTCTGTCTCTCTCTTTCTCTTCTCCTTCTGGGACCCCCCTATAATATGAATGTTAGTATGCTTGATGTCCCAGAGGTTCCTTAAGCTATCCTCATTTAAAAAAATTTTTTTTTCTTTCTGCTGCTCTGATTGGGTGATTTACAATACTCTCTCTTCAGATTGCTGATCTGTTCTTCTGCATCATCTAATCTACTGTTGATTCCCTCTAGTGTATTTTTTACTTCAGTTATTGTATCCTTCAGCTGATGGGTTCTTTTTGTATTTTCTACTTCCTTGTCTAAGTTTTTACTGTGTTCATCCATTCTTTTCCTGAGTTTGGTGAGCATTTTTATGACCATTAAATTCTTTATCTGGTAGATTGCTTATCTCTGTTTCTTTAGTTCTTCATGTTTTGTCTTGTTCTTTCATTTGGAACATATTCTTCTGTCTCCTCATTTTGCCCAACTCTCTGTTTGTTTCCATATATTAGGTAGATCAATTATATCTCCTGATCTTGAAGGAATGGCTTTATGCAGAAGGTGTCCTGTGGGCCCAGTAGCACAGACCTCCTGCTCACCACAGTTAGGTGCCCCAAGAGTGTTCCGTGTGTGTGCTGTGTATACCTTCCTGTAGTGACTGGGTTGCAATTGGTGCAGGCTCACCAAGGTGTGTGGGGCTACCCTCCAGCATGACTGTGAGGTCTGGCTGTGACTGCTATAGTCATGCTGGTTAGTAGGACTAGCCCCTGGCCCATCTGACTGAGAGGCCTGGTTGTGACTAATGTGGATATGCTGGTGTGTGGAGTTGGTCCCTGCCATGGCTTGCTGTGAGGCCTGGATATGACACTGTGGTGCACTGATGAGTGGGGCATGTGTCCTGTGTGGCTTGCTGAGCGGTCCAGCTGTGCCTGTTGTAGGTGTTCTAGTGTGCAGGGCTGGCCCCTGAAGCTGGAGATGCTTAGGAGGGGTTCTAATACCAGCTGAGGCTGCCCACTTCAAGTGCTGAGGTTGAAGGTTGCTTAAGAGGAACTCTGATGGTAGCCAAAGGTGGCCACCAGGAATGCCAGGGTACAGAGACACTTGGGAGAGTCTCCAGGGTGAGAAATGGCTTGAGTAGATCAAGTCTGCATGGGAACATTGGACTGGGCAAGTGGTGCTAACATAGGAGATAGAGAGTACCAGAAATGACACCCACCAACACTGGGCCAACCAGGTAAAAGAAGAAAAATGGTACCCACCAGTGCATCTGTCCCTAGAGGGCATTCCAACAGATTCCCGCTATCCTAAAATTAGTCAATGGATCTCCTCCACATGTAACCCATGCAACTTTCAAGTGTTGCCTCTGGGGATGTGGGACCTGACCAAACTATGTCTGGGCTCCTCAGACCCATCTTGAGGTTTTTTTCCTTTATATCCTTAGTTGTGTATGATCTGTTCTGCTAGTCTTTAGTTTGTTCTCAGAGATAGTTTTCTTTTTTTTATAAGTAGGTTTTATAAGTAGTAGGGCTAGTGTGGAGCCCAATGTGGGGCCTGAACTCATGACCTGAGCTGAAATCAAGAGCCAGATACTTAACTGACTGAGCCACCCAGGTGCACCTCAGAGTTAGTTTTCTATATGTAATTGTAGATTTTTATGTGTGGGCGAGGAGGCAAGCTCAAAATCTTCCTACATCACCATTTTGATTTTGTCTCTCTTATTATCTGGAATTCATTTTTGCTAATGTTGTGAGGTTTGGATCTAACTTAAATTTTTTTTCTAGGTGGATAGCCTGATTTACCTAACACGAATGTAAATGCTGGAAATATAAACTAGTACACAACCTCTGTGGAAGGTAATTTGGCAGCATCAGTCAGAATTACAAATTCACAAACCATTTGGTTAGCAATTGTACTTCTATGACTCTAGTCTATGGATGTACTTGCATGTATGCAAAATGACACATAAAGTTATCCATGAAGTAGCTGTAAAACAAGATTAGAAACAATTTTAAAGTCAATCAAGAGAGAATTTACTAAATGAATCATGGTGTAACCATACAATAGAAACTACATAGCTGCTTTAAAGAAATTAGGAACTATCACATTGATAAAGGAAAAATAGCAAAGTACAGAATAATGTGTAAAGGTGATATCATATGTGTCAAAAAAGGAAAAAAACAAGGCATATATATATATCTTACTATATAAACATAAGTTGTCTCTGGAAGGATACATAAAAAACTGGAAACAATGATTGCTTTCAAGGATGGAACTGGGTAGTTCAAGGACAAATGGAAAGGCAAGGGAGACTTTTCACTGTATCCCCTTGTGTAGCATGTGCTTATCCAAAACTAGAAATATTAAGGCCCAATTTAGATATTATCTCTTAAACAAAAATATGGGAGTTTATTAAAAGAAAAAATATCTTAAATATAAATAACCCGGGTACTGGGTACACAGGTATTTGTTATGCTATTTGTTTGGGTTATTTCAGTTAAAAAATAATTGAATATTCATGAAGTACTAACAAGTGGCAGAATTATAGGTATTTAAATTTTTCTTTTTAATATTTTCTATTTTTCCTATAATGAATTACAGAGATATTATCTCTGTAATAAGAAAATTTTTAGGTATAAAATATAAATAAGTTGACTTATTATATGGGAAAATCACTATGTGGGAATAATGAATGTTGAATGCTTTCTACAGATTACTTAAGATGTTTATTATTAGGATAAAAATAGAACTACAGACTGGAGGACTTAAAAACAATATTGGTAAAAATGGAAGAAGAACCTCCCCCTATTACTACCTCCCAGTTCATCTCCACATAAACAGTTTTTTTAAAAAAGTATTTTATTTATTTACTCATGAGAGACACAGAGAGAGAGGCAGAGACATAGGTAGAGAGAGATAAGCAGGCTCCCTTTGGGGACTCCAATGTGGGACTCGATCCCAGGACTGCGGGATCACTTTCTGGGCCAAAGGCAGGTGCAAAACCGCTGAGCTACCCAGGCGTCCTCACATAAACAGCTTTGAATAAGAAACTGTTTTCTGAAAACTCTTGGACAACTATTCAAGTGTAGGATAACTCAAGTTATTACAAGGAGATAAAGTGAAATTCTGAAGGCAAATCAATTCATGTTAACATTTATCAAGTCTCAACAGAATGTTTTTTAAGAGTATAGAGAGTAGAGAATGCCATCAGTTAAAGACACAGAATGTGTTAAGAGTATTGAGTTGCAAATGTCTAGGAATTATTCTTGTCATCAAGCTTGCATTTACTTGCACAGGTGAAAAGATGAAAGACCTCGAAAGACCTCATAACAATATTCCAGCAAATACGGCGAACCAATTTTCCATGGTGATATAACAACTATTTAGGCAATTAGTAATCACAATCTGGTTTTCTAAAGTCGTTTACATGTCAAGTAATGTGCAAAAATACCTTTGCTTGAGAGGAATCTGCAGGTGCTCAAAGTACAATTGGTCCAGGGAGTTTATGCTCATCACAATCTCTTCTTCAGACACCAAATCTATCTTGAATGGGTTTGCTGTGATATGACACTTCAGATCTCCTTTTCCATCTGCCAATACCAGACTACCTGCATCCCCTGAGCATGAAATCAGCCTAGAAAACGAAGTAAGAAGAGAAAAACAGGTTTACATGGTTCAATGTGATTCGCAATTCAAATTAGTGTGTAAATGGGGTGCCTGGATGGCTCAGTCAGTTTAAGTGTCTGGCTCTTGATTTCAGCTCAGATCATATATGCAAAGTGCTTGGCAGTGCCTGGCACATAATAAGCACTCAATAAATGTTAGCTAGCATCATTATTACCCTGGTCTGGACAGTCTAGTAACACTTTGTTGCACCGAACACTTTGCTTTTTTCTCTCATCCCAACCGTACACTCAAACACTAAGGAAATAACATAGGTTGGATTTTGATCCACTGAGTCCACAGTGAGATGGAATCTCTCCTGACTCTCATCAGTCCTTGATTTGACAGGTAGACTGTTAGAATATTCTGGATCCCCAGGAATTATGTAAGCTCAGAGGCAGCACTTACATTCCCTGAGAGGTCTAGATATTTCTTTCTCTGGTGCATAGTCACCCTGGTAAATGGTCACCTGCCTCTTTAGGGAAGGTGAGGGGGGATATTTTATGTTATTATATCCTTATGAAGTCCTTATCCATGGATTCTAGGCTTCCCCTTCAAGAAAGATGCCTGGGTTCTAGAAACTGTCTGGATTTTTGTGAGAGGTTGTATCTCACTGTTCATCAAACCTAAATGGAATTCTTTTGATTGTTCTATCAAGTAGGACTTTAGTGCATCTATTCCAGTCCAGGGGACCTTGGATACATTGTTCACTGACTTGAGGGTTAAACCATCTTGGGTACCATACATGCACTGCTGTACATTATGGAAATATCTTCACCTTGTCTCTAACAACTAAATGCTGCTACTTTCATTCTGCCACGTGGAGTCTCATCATCTCCACTGAAATCAGGGAGCCCATTTTGATAGCATGATTTCCCACCATTATTTCTAGCTCACAAAAGACATTCATTGACTATAGTGCTTTCCAAGTGTTCCCTCACCAATATATTTCTCAATGAAGGGAGTATCCTTTGGATCCTCTTGGAGAACAAAATTAGGGAAATTAGGGGCTAGATGAGCTGTTGCATATGATATATCCACGTCAATATCTTTACCTTTCTAAGTCTATGGATATCCTAAGTCTTTCTACTCTGTGCCAAGGAATTTCTGGTATCTCAACTTCATTCAGC
Organism: Canis lupus baileyi; assembly: GCF_048164855.1. Lineage (NCBI taxonomy): Eukaryota > Metazoa > Chordata > Mammalia > Carnivora > Canidae > Canis > Canis lupus. The sequence goes on along the minus strand of NC_132869.1, from coordinate 12,665,441 downwards.
AGATCCCATAGATGAATATAGATTATAATTAACCAGCCAAGCAATAATTAGACCCACTTGCAGCTGTCCAAGCTAGCATATCAAATCTAGATTCTCTGGTACATGTACCCATGTCAATAAATTTAATGTGGTCCTAAAATTATGTTCCTTCCTTCAGTCTAGGAATCTCTCAGAAATAATTTCCATCCATATTCCCAGGACTTTTGCCAGCAAAAAAATCTTGTAATTCTTCAGGTATAAAGGTTTGACTGTAATTAGCTCTGTAGTCATGATGGTTTCTGATGGTGAGTTTAGCAGCAATGAAGGATGGTAGGTTGAGGCACAAGAAGTCCTGGAATCCCCTTGCAAAATATATCTTAGGTGAGGTCAACACAGGGTGTCCAAGTCAGGTAGGATCAGCTTTATTAGAGGAAAAGGAGCTGCTTCTGCTGGAATAGGAAGCTCGGTGGAATTCTGAGGTTTAGGTACTCAGTTATTCAAATCTTCCCAAATGTTGCTTTTTAATTTTCCCTTTTTCCACTCAGTGCCCTAAATTCTCAGAACTGATGAGGCTGTGAATTAAACTCATGGTCTAAGTCAGCAAATCATGGACTCAAACTCTGTACCTGATTTTCAGCTATAAGGATAGCTACAACAGATGTGAGAGACTTTTAGGACTGTCATAAAAACGTATTTGGTTTCTGAGAATGCCTGAACTAAGAATTCAAAACCTGATACTGTACTTTGCTTTCTTTAAGTTCTTCAGTGAAGTTAGTAATAGGCCACTTCAGAGTTTTGAGTTCTTTGATAATTGTGCTATTCTATGCCCCTACTACTTGGTCTGCAGGGGCCATACTTTCAATACGTGCTTTATTTTACTTGACCACAGTTAGTAATTTAAATAACTCTGCCATGGAATGCTGTGGTTTACTGCTAGTTGTATTAGTTTGCTAGGTCTGCCACAACAAATACCACCCTGGGTAGCTTAAACTACAGAAATTTATTTTCTCAAAATTCTACAGGCTGGAAGTTCCAGATCAAAGTGTCAGTGGGTTTGGTTTCTTCTGAGACCTTTCTCCTTGGCTTTCAGATGGCCATCTTCTTGTTACATCCTCACACAGTCATCCCTCTGTCTGTGTTGTGTCCTAATCTCCTCTTCTTATAGGACACAAGTCATATAATATTAGAGTCTACCCTAATGACCTCATTTTAACTCAGTTACCTCTTCAAAGGCCCTACCTCTAAATATAGTCACATTCTGAGGTACAGGAGGTTAGGGCTTCTCCTGCGGATTTACCCCAAAGATACAGATGCAGTGAAAAGCCGAGACACCTGCACCCCAATATTCATAGCAGCAATGTCCACAATAGCCAAACTGTGGAAGGACCCTCAGTGTCCATCGAAAGATGAATGGATAAAGAAGATGTGGTCTATATACAATGGAATATTATTCAGCCATTAGAAATGATGAATACCCACCATCTGCTTCTACATGGATAGAACTGGAAGGTATTGTGCTGAGTAAAGTAAGTCAATCGGAGAAGGACAAACATTATATGGTTTCTTTCATTCATTTGGGGAATATAAAAAAATAGTGAAAGGGATTAAAGGGGAAAGGAGAGAAAATGAGTGGGAAAAATCAGAGAGGGTAACAAAACATTAGGGACTCCTAACTCTGAGAAGCAAACAAGGGGTAGTAGTGGAAGTGGGGGGGGATGGGGTGACTGGGTGATGGGCACTGAGGGGGGCACTTGACAAGGTGTTATACTCTATGAGCACTAGGTGTTATACTCTATGTTGGCAAATCGAACTCCAATAAAAACTATACCAAAAAAAAAAAAAAAAAAAAAAAAAGGAGGTTAGGGCTTCAACAAATGAGTTTAGGTGGGGGGGGGGCACAATTCAGTCCTTAACATTAATATCCCATCCTATAATGGTAACCAGGTCTTTGCTACCTTCAAATCCAGCCAAATCATCTAACCAATCTCATATTCCCATCCTGGAGGGTTTGTTGCTTATACTCACTTCTGATACTAAAAACTATCAACTAAGAGTCAACTGTAGATTAAAGAAAAAACTCTGGCTATTTAAGTAGAAAATAAGTAACTTAATATGGGGGAATTGGGAGCTTACAACATCATGGGAAGTGTTGAGGTAATAGTAATGACCCCTAGAACAACACTACATAACTGTATGGTCAATGGAACTTCTATTGCAGCTAGAATCAGGAAGCTGGAAAAGAAGACACCAAGGCAACTGCTGGGCTCCAAGATCATGCCACGTTAGCTCCAGAGATTGGGAAATTACTTCCCTAACTAGTGTGCCTCTAGAGACATTCTATACTTGCCAAATCCACACTAGCAAAATGGGAAACTGAGTTCTTAAATCAAGATCCCTGTAAGTGCACCTGATTGGTAGAACCTGAATTATACCAGAAACTAGATGCCATGGGAATATGGGAGATGGAAGAATGTAGTTTTCAGCTTTCTAGTTACTACAGTAGCCACAGGCCCTCTAGAAAGAGGTTGGAATAGAAGCAGAATATGCCATATTTACTATACAAAGTAGTTATCACCCTGACCCTAAAACACAGTAAAAATAACACAGAAAAAGTACAGATGAATTTTACTTAAGAACATAGATGTAAAAATGTTAAAGAATCTACCAGTAAACTGAATCCTCCAGGATAGTAAATAATAATACATTGTGACCAAGTACACACCCTCCCCCCCATCACACACAAGCATAAACACAAATGTGCATGCAAACTGCAAAGCCTTGAAAACAGTCTCTTTTTATTTCTTGTTTCCTAAGTCCTTGGCATACTAGCAGCTTAATGAATAGAGACCTATTTTGAATTTATGGTGATTCTACTATAATTGAAATAGTTTCTCCTTATAATCTTTTGACTATTAAATTTTTATGAAAAATTATCTACATAAAACTATGATAATGATATAGTGAAAATAAAAGCATCTGGCATAATCTTATCTACCCTTAGTGAAATAATATAAAACAGTAACAAGAATTAACAGACAGAACCAAGTTGAAATATCACTGAAAGATATGCTGAGAACTAAAGAAGATGCTGTAAGTATATGAAAAATGCTTTTTAATCCCCAAAGATTTTTTTTCACCTTGACACTGATTATTAATTTATCTCTGACTCTAAGTCAAATTACATGTTAGACTTCTGAGACTACCCTTAATTAAAAGTGAGTCAGCCTAACTGTATAAATTATGGTAAGCATGGGAGTTTGGCTAGTGTATTAGATCTCTGGAGTCCTGCTGCTAATCTGAGTAAATTAAATAGCTCTGCTTCTATTTATTCCCAAAGTCTGGTTGATGAATCCTTTTCTTTGTGAGAAGGACAGCAGGAATCAAAAGCTCTGCCTCTCCCCATTTATAAGTGCCAATAAATCAGATGGTAGAGGAAGAGAAAACAAAATGGATAACATACAAAATGGATAAATATATCCCCAAATAACTGAAAACAAACTCTGCAAATGATGGTAGCTTTGACTAGAAAAAACAGGAGGCACACATAAAATCTGCTACTCAAAGTATAATGAAAGACCATATTGGGGGCATGTGCAAGAAGATCTCTTGTTCCCTGGCTTACCTTACAGTGCTGGGCTTGATTGTGAGGACATCAGGAACTTCATACCTGGGTTTCAGGGGAGTTTCTTCATTTATTTTAAGCCTGAAAATATTTCCCTCTATACCATAAACTTCGGCCAGTAGAGGAACCTGGGAACAGACAAGAGATTAGTTTCAAGAGGTTATTACCCAGTGATGGTCAGTTCTACAGTCAAATTACAATAATTAGAAACTATGTTTGAATTATTATAGGCCACACAAACTGGAGGACAATGGGAATCACGAAGGAAAAAGCTCCCCAATCGGGGATCCCTGGGTGGCCCAGTGGTTTAGCGCCTGCCTTCGGCCCAGGGTGTGATCCTGGAGTCCTGGGATCAAGTGCTACGTCGGGCTTCCTATATGGAGCCTGCCTGTGTCTCATGAATAAATAAAATCTGCCTGTGTCTCATGAATAAATAAAATCTCAAAAAAAAAAGAAAAAGCTCCCCAATCTTTGTATATACTTACTTGTCTATACCTGTGGTAGAGCAAGAAATACCTTCTATGTATTCTATGGCTAGGCAAACATATAATTGTCTATACCAGGACCTTTAAGGATGAAAGAAGTTTCTATTAATAATTGTACTGAAGGATGGGCATAAACTGAAACTGTTTTTGGAAAGCTGGGACCTATGGCCCCTTGTATATACGACAAAACTGCAGATATCTTAAGAGTTTGGTGTTAAAACTAGGGCAACTGGATTCCAGCAGAATGAAAGATGAAGGATAATGAGCCATAGAATGGAAAGGAATAGAGAAAAAAATAGTGGTCTTTGGAGTTCCCTAGGATAGATGATTGTGGCTCGCTGTACCAAAATCAAGGCATTTCCTGTATACCTGGGAATAAGGTCTGGGGAACTTTCTCAAGAGGTTGGGATATTCTCAGCTTTCTTAAGAAGCTGAGGAACTTAGGTAAAATTCTGTCTACAGTGGGGCATGGAAACAACATAGAATTATAGAGAATATAGAATTTGATAAATAAAACAAAACAAACCTCAAGAGAATAGAAGTGGTTAGCTATAGGTTACAAAATGAGGCATCTAGGTCAGAGAAATATGCATTATTTAATATGCAGTCATCTTTATTATAACTCATATACACATTAGAATCAGATGTGGATCTTTAATAAAAAGTATCTAGGATCTCAAGTGTTTTTGTCTTCCATTTGTCAGGTAGTTAGAAAAATCCAGTTTACTTGAGAATAGTGGAAAAGTCCACTATACTAAAAGTAGTATCTTAGTTTCAGTATGACAAATTTTCTCCTCATAGGTATTCTGGAGTCTTTGGGTGTTTTAATGAACCTGCCCATTTTTCAGTGCCTTCTCCAATTCCTTAGAAATTTCAATGGGCACCTGGCGTATAGAACATTCTATTACTCTACTGATTCTTAAGGTATGATACACCCGAGAATTTGCTTTTCTAATCTATTGTTCCCCTTTGATCTACTCTAATGAGCAGTTTTAAAAAGGGGTCAAATGTGCCCATGCTTCCAAACCTCCATGCTTATCTTACAAAAATATCACTTACTTTATCATTCACATTACCAACTCTCCCTACCAAATAAAGGACCCAAAAGCATGAAGTATCACCTGCCAATGTTAGGCGAGGCGCCTCTTTTCTCCCCAAATCACGTTATTTAGAATTCTGAGTGATAGCAAGCAATTCCAACACAGAGCTAGTCTTTCTCAAAAAATGCTTAGTCAGAGAAATATTTTGACAGTTTTCAACATGCTGTGCCATATAGTAGTGGTTGTTGCCAGATTCTTCATTAAATCCTTCATGTGATGCTGAATTCTGGTTACAATTGGGTACATGTAATTGTTATGTAACATCTTTTTTTTAAAGATTTTATTTATTCATTCACGAGAGACATATATATAGAGAGGCAGAGACATAGGCAGAGGGAAAAACAGGCTCCCTGCAGGGAGCCTGATGCGGGACTCCATCCTGAGACCCTGGATCATGCCCTTAGAGCCAAAGACAGATGCTCAACTGCTGAGCCACGCAGGCATCCCATTTAACATCTGTTAAATGGGCAGCCCCAGTGGTGCAGCGGTTTAGCGCCGCCTGCAGCCCAGGGCGTGATCCTGGAGACCCTGGATCGAGTCCCATGTCAGGCTCTCTATATGATGCCTGCTTCTCCCTCTACCTGTGTCTCTGCCTCTGTCTCTCTCTCTCTCTGTCTCTATGAATAAATAAATAAAATCTTAAAAAAAAAAAAACATCTGTTAAATGAAAGGGTAAACTGAGCAGGCTGTGTAACATAGTGTAGAATGGATACAATGTGGTGTAAGTAAGATAGGAAGCAGGGAGACTATCACAGCACTTAAAATAATGATTTTACTGGAACTTTGCCTTTTGGAAATATATGAAAGTAGTCAGGGCACTTAAGCAGTGACATGACACTTAAGAGTGACCAGGTAAAAAGTACAGTGGCTGTGACTGCTTTTACAGATAATTCTTAAGGTAGGGTTATAGAGAGAAGCAGAGACATAGGCAGAGGGAGAAGCAGGCTCCACGGAGGGAGCCCGATGTAGAACTTGATCCCAGGACCGCAGGATCACACCCTGAGCTGAAGGCAGATGCTCAACCACTGAGCCACCCAGGTGTCCCTTTTTCTAGCTTTATTAAGATACTATCCATTGGAAGAAAGACAGTCTCTTCAATAAATGGTGCTGGGAAAATTGGACATCCACATGCAGAAGAATGAAACTAGACCACTCACTTTCACCATACACAAAGATAAACTCAAAATGGATGAAAGATCTAAATGTGAGACAAGATTCCATCAAAATCCTAGAGGAGAACACAGGCAACACCCTTTTTGAACTCAGCCACAGTAACTTCTTGCAAGATACATCCATGAAGGCAAAAGAAACAAAAGCAAAAATGAACTATTGGGACTTCATCAAGATAAGAAGCTTTTGCACATTTTAAAAAAAAAAGAAGCTTTTGCACAGCAAAGGATACAGTCAACAAAACTAAAAGACAACCTACAGAATGGGAGAAGATATTTGCAAATGACGTATCAGGTAAAGGGCTAGTTTCCAAGATCTATAAAGAACTTATTTTTTTATAAGGAACTTATTAAACTCAACACCAAAGAAACAAACAATCCAATCATGAAATGGGCAAAAGACATGAACAGAAATCTCACAGAGGAAGACACAGACATGGCCAACATGCACATGAGAAAATGCTCTGCATCACTTGCCATCAGAGAAATACAGATCAAAACCACAATGAGATACACCTCACACCAGTGAGAATGGGGATAATTAACAAGGCAGGAAACAACAAATGTTGGAGAGGATGCGGAGAAAAGGGAACCCTCTTACACTGTTGGTGGGAATGTGAACTGGTGCAGCCACTCTGGAAAACTGTGTGGAGGTTCCTCAAAGAGTTAAAAATAGACCTGCCCTACGACCCAGCAATTGCACTGTTGGGGATTTACCCCAAAGATACAGATGCAATGAAATGCCGGGACACCCGCACCCCGATGTTTCTAGCAGCAATGTTCACAATAGCCAAACTGTGGAAGGAGCCTCGGTGTCCATCGAAAGATGAATGGATAAAGAAGATGTGGTTTATGTATACAATGGAATATTACTCAGCCATTAGAAATGACAAATACCCACCATTTGCTTCAACATGGATGGAACTGGAGGGTATTATGCTGAGTGAAGTAAGTCAATCGGAGAAGGACAAACAGTGTATGTTCTCATTCATTTGGGGAATATAAATAATAGTGAAAGGGAATATATAAGGGAAGGGAGAAGAAATGTGTGGGAAATATCAGAAAGGGAGACAGAATATAAAGACTCCTAACTCTGGGAAACGAACTAGGGGTGGTGGGAGGGGAGGAGAGCGGGGGGTGGGGGTGAATGGGTGACGGGCACTGAGGGGGGCACTTGACGGGATGAGCACTGGGTGTTATTCTGTATGTTGGCAAACTGAACACCAATAAAAAATAAATTTATTATAAAAAAGATATAATTAACATGTAACATTGTACAAATTTAAAATGTACAAATTTCAGGTTGATTTGATACTTATATATTGCAAAAATGATCACCACTATAGCATTAGCCAACAACTGCATTATATCACTTAATTATCATTTCCTTTTTTGTGATAAGAGCATTTAAGATCTACTCTTTTAGTAACTTTAAGTATTATTAGTTATAATCACTATGCTGTATAGGAGAATCCCCAGAACTTACTCATTTTATGTACAGCTGGAAGTTTATACTGTTTGGCCAGCATCAACCATCCCCCACCCCAATCATACTGTAATCATCCCTTACATGTTTAATGTTCTTTTGTAAATTTAATTACTTCAGGTCATTCAGAATTCTAAGATTTAAAAACGTGCTCAAATACAAATAAAGCTGAAATCCTGTTAGATTATGTATTGTCTCCTAAGTGAGACCTATATTTCCATTGCTTTCTCAAATTCAACTAACATTTATTTGGCATCTAATATTGTGATGTGCTGTGAGAAAGATTACTAAACGCTTAGAGGGAAATCTCAATTTAGAGATGAAACATAAAGTATTCTGTAAGTGCTGTGGGAGAACAAGAGAAGGGACTATTAACAATGACCATAAGGAGAGGGGCTCTGGGCTGTCTCTAGACATTCAAGGGCTAGCAGGACTCTTGGCAGACAAAATGAGCAAGAACATCCTAAGCAGGGAACACACAGCCTGCCTACATATGATGAACAAATTGCACCTAGTTTCTACACTCAGGGATCCTCCCAGTTTTAGTAAAATGGCTCCCTTCAAAAAAATTTTTTTTAAAACTAAAACTGGTATGTTCTGTTCTTAAGGTTGCAGCTCAGGAAACAATCCTAATTATATGAGGAGGCAGTTAATAACCTTGCTTTTACTTTTACCATAATGACCTTTTACAACCAAACACACAAATCAGAATCAAAGCTCCATTATATTTTCATTTTAACTCAATTAAACAAGTGATTTTTTTCCCCAATAGGTAATCTTTTTTAAGGTCAATATACAGATTCATTCATATCTCCTACCATTATCAACATAGCTTTCATGTTCCAAGCATATAGACTCCTTAGACATCAGTATGCTTTGCTGCTATGATCTGGCTCATGCTGTTTTTAATTGACTTAAAAATTTTTTTTAACAGCAACAGATTTTCAGAAGTCCAAAAATAAAGCTACTTGGGTTAAAGCCGGTGGGAGTGGCTCGGATGCCCTATCTCTGAGTCTCTCCCTGAACTGAGCGCTGAGACAGGTCCATGGAGACCTGGGCTCTGTGGCTGACAGTTTAAAAACCACTTCTCCGGATTTCTCAATTGCCGGTTATTGCCTAATTCTTCCACTAAAACCTTGCTTATGTTAAAACACCTGGACATGAACATTATATTCTTCTAACACATTAAGAATTTCTATATGTTCCTGTTCTTCTCCTGTTTGGACATTTATGAAAAAGTAATAGACAAATAAATGATTGAATCTCTTTCTCCAATTAGTGATGATTGGAAATGACAATGAAAAGATATGTTAACTTACAGAAACGAGATGTATAAACTAGGAGTTAGTGTGAATACTTACTTAGATCATAGTGGCAGTTACATTCAAATTGCAGCAAGATGGATTTATGTAAAACAAGTAACATTTCATTGAGCATCACCCCCTCTGTAACTGAGCATTTTAAATAATGACACAGTACGGATTTTGCTCTCTTAAAAATATTTAAAATCAGTAAATGTCCACCTACACAGAGAAAATGAGATAAATCTTCAGAGAAAGGAATACATTTTAGAGGTTCATTTTAGTACAAGTCTCCACTTGGTTTTTCATAAAACTTTATTTAAAGGCTCACTTCTCATGGTCTGGGAAAGGGTACTAATTCTCTTTTCCTATCTTATTTCTTTCATACTTATTAAAAACAAAACCTGGTAGTCTGTCATCATAAATCTGGTCTCCTTATTGTTATTTGTTTTGTTATTGTTTTTGGCCACATGAGCAAAAATATCAGATTGTAAAAATCATGGTGGTAGAAACAGCCTTGTCTTTGTCTTCAAATAGTGGACTGATCACAATTATATTAAAACAAAATTTGTTATTTACCAAGAACTGGGAATCACAACTAGTAGAGACTGTGACTGAGTTAAGAGAACAGCCCTAGAACACATGTTTAAATGGAATGGAATGGAAATTATGACTCTTGATTATAATACATATAATAATATATATATTATAATGGACATTATAACTTTTTGATGGATACAGACCTTGCCTTTCCTCTGGCACCAGGTGTCTTCACTATACTCTAAAAAACAGTTCATCTAGAAGATCTACAAGTGTGAGTAAATTGCAGATCAAGACCTCCCAGGATTCAGAGGACTAAGAGCTCATCAAATTGCCATAAGGAACTAAATGCCCCTTTCACTGTTGTAGCCAGTTTATTATCGCAAGCACTGATTCTCTACAGAGAACATCTGCAAGTTCACGCTGAGCATTAGCCTATTGGTTCCCCAAGGACAGTTAGCCTGTTCAGGTATGCTTCTGATTGTTTGGCTAGTTCCCAAATTAGCTGCCTGTTCATGGCCACCCCTGCATAAACAGTACTGGCTAACAAGTGGTAGTTCTTCCTCATCTGCTGAGGAGGTGGCTGGTTGGGCAAAATCCCATTTTCATCAGTCTTAGATGCAAAGAGAAGGGGGTAACTTCATGGAGGTGCTCAGAGATATCCCTACATCCTTGGAGATGCTGCTAGAAGTGCAGTCTCGTGAAAACTTGCAAACAGGCTGCAAAGGAAAGTAAATATGTTGCTAAGAGGTCATCCATGTCATGAAAAAGCATCTAAATTGCCAATCTAAAGTAGGTCAAATAGTGAAAGGGAATATAAGGGAAGGGAGAAGAAATGTGTGGGAAATATCAGAAAGGGAGACAGAACATAAAGACTCCTAACTCTGGGAAATGAACTAGGGGTGGTGGAAGGGGAGGGGGGGGGGTGGGGGTGAATGGGCGACGGGCACTGAGGGGGGCACTTGACGGGATGAGCACTGGGTGTTATTCTGTATGTTGGCAAATTGAACACCAATAAAAAATAAATTTATTAAAACAAATAAAAATAAAGTAGATCAAAGACATAGGTCTGTTCTAGAGAGACTTGCTTGCACTGTTTTTTAGCTAAACTCAGAGGACAGAATAAATTTCTCTGCTCTGAAATCCCAAGACTAGATCTCTGTTTCTCAATCCAGGTCAAATTTTCATTGAAGGTAAAAAATTGATAGTAGAAAAAACAGCTCTAAAAAGCAGTCAACATTTTACTGTTAGCTTTCTTTTTAGCTTTTCTTTTGGAATTCTCTTTAATATCTAACTTGATTATTTTTTTCATCAGGAATAGGCAAGATATTATCCTGGGACCGTATGAGAAGAAAATGTATGCATTTTAACCTTAACTGGCTTTTCTTCAAAGCCTAGATGTCCTGAGCTGGAGACAACACACAGGGCAACATTTCAGCTTGTTCTGTAACATTACTGTGTCCCAGGAACATTATGTTAGCTACAAACTGAACTGTGTCTCTCTCCATCTCCAAATTCATATTTTGAAGCACTAACCCTCAATATGATGGTATTGAAGATAGGGACTTTGGGAAGTGATTAGGTTTAGATATGGTCATGAGGGTGGGGTTATGATGTTTTTAGTACCATTGTAAGAAAAAATCAGATAATTAGTTCTCCCTCCAATATATGAAAATATAGTAAGATGGTAGTCTATAGGCCAGGAAGAGGGTCCCCAAAGACACCTTGATTTTGGATTTCCCAGGCTCTAGAACTATGGCAAATAAATATCTGTTGTTTGAGATACCCAGTATATGGTATTTGTTATGGGAGCCCAAGCTAAGACAGTGTTGAATGAAGCTTGTTTCTGTTTCTTGGTTGCTTATATTGGGAAGAAGGATTTTAAAAATTAACAGATCTTGACAACAGAGTTACTGCTGTAAGAGTTTTAATGATGTGGGGGCAGGCACTAAGAATGCTGGGTTTGTCAGAATCTGCTGGATCAGTGAAATCTGAGAACTGCAGCTGTGAGATGAATATGATCCTCTTAGACTATGGGCTCTATCTCTCTGAACCTGAAGTAAAAAGCTATCATTCTGAGTAAGTAGATATGTGCAGCTTGTTTTAAACCTCCAGACCACATCTCTACTGTAGCCTAAGTGAAATCTCCATGAAACACCCATTTCGTTCCAGAAACAACCTTTAAATGGAGGCTGCTTGACTATACAATGAGCTGGATCCAAGGTTCAGACAATTTTAGAGATTACTGTCTGGATCTTCATTGTCCCTCTCGGACTGACAAAGGACATAAAATCCTAAATCCCTCTTAGTCATCTCAACTCCAAGTGACAAAGAAAACATTAAATTGGAATTCAGCCCAGAAATTCAGGGTAACCCCTGACACTATACATTTGCCTGAGAGCAGAGCCTGCAGATTCTCTATGCAGCCCCAATATTTCTAATACCCTAACATGAAGTCTGTTCCATGGGGCCCTCAAAGTTCTCTGTCCTGGGGGCCACGCTGTTGACATCCTGGATAACCTGCCCTTGCTTGTTGAGCTTCTCAGCTCCCTTCTAAGCCATGTGCTGTCTTGTGCTGAGATCCTGTGGGTCCTCCTGGACTGTAGCTTCTTTTCTTTGGAAAGCATCTAGATCTAGTGGGCTCTAGTTCTGGCACCTGACCTGAACAGCATGTCTCTCATGTTTTCAAGCTCCAAAGAGGATGTGCTTAGAGAATTGATCTATAGTTTTGTAAAAGGTAGTGTGTGGGGATCCACACTAACTGCACTGGTATCAAGATGAATAGACATTTGCATTCTGACCCACAGAGTGCTTTTGCCTCATTTACTTTACTTCACCATGAGTCTTCATGACAATATACTGAGGCTCCTCAAGGATGAAAGTGATTCTTGCCCCGACTATGGGATAGCTACAACTCTCTGGGTTTAGACACATTGGAGACAGGAAGGAAAATGAGCAAATACACATATACATACACACACACGAAAGAAAAAATAGAAAAAACAATAAAGAAAGGAAGGTGCCTGACATTCTGGTGGCAGGCTTAATGACCATGACTCCAGGAAGGTTTCTAGTGGACTCCTTGCATTTCCTGGAGCCAATTGTTTCTGCTGACCCTGAATATAGAGGATTGGCTGGGTGTCAGGCCATGTGCAAATGGCAGGTGGATTTCCAGGAAGGAAATTAGTGATACTCCATGTTTCCCCATGAATAGCTCTCAACCTATCCAAAAAAAAAAGATTAGTATCCTCCTGGATCCAGTTGTAGAGGACCTATGACTTTGTGTGTGGGGGTACCATGAGCTGAGAACTCAAAGGTATCAAAAATGCCAAGCAAGGGAGCAAATTCCTTCAGGGAAAAAATAAGTGGTACAAAAGCAAGACCAGGTTTCACAGAAAGGTTAACTATCCCATCTGTGTAGTTAAGAGGCATGAACTAAGTATACCACTACCATAATACACCCAAAAGTAACCTGAAGTTGGGGACAGGTGATAGGAATAGAGAACATAGAACTGTTGATATGATTTTAGCCCTTATTTTGAATTCAGGCCAGAAAAGTGTGTAAGAAAATTCCACATCTATGAAACAGCTAAATTTTCTAAAACTTTGTAAGGAAGGCAGACTTCCTCAGTGTACAGTTGATCCTCCAGTCTGGGAATAAAGTTAGAATTCTTTGCTAAATTAAAGGTCTTACAAATGTTATAGAGAACCCCCTGATGTGGAGCAGTTTTTATTGTCTTCTCTAAAGAGGTTCCTCAGTGCAGCACCACAGGGTGAGACTTATGGTCACCAAAGGGAGATCTCTCACAGCTTTGCAGTGAAAGGGGATTTCTTCTCAGTCACCTGTTAGGAAACCTAGACTGCATGGCTGTAAGTATGTCTTTTAGTTACATGAACTACCAATTAAACCAGATTGGTTTGAGAAGCCTTAGAAGCATCCGAAGCTTTTAAGAAGACAGGAAGGATCTAGAAGTGAGGGTCAGGCTAGGAGCATCAGTACTTGTGCACAACTTCTTGGCTCAACCCATACAGTACTTCCTCCTCTGCGACTGGTCCATCTAAAGTAGCATGGGGACTTGACAAGTGAGAAAAAGTACTTAACATACTGTTCTAATCCCTATAGTATGTAATAACTAGAGCGATCTGATAGTGAAGCAGCTCAGGAGACGGAACATTTATAACTTAGGTTTTCAACTATACAGTCCCTTGCTCCCTCGGCCCACCCATATTTTGAAATTTGACACCACGGAATCTGTACCTTGCTCAGGCTGCATGCTCAACTGTACACTGTGTAATAGTAACAAAACATGGGTGCTTGATAGATGCAGGTGAAAACTCTACTAGCTGCATAACTTTGAACAAGTGACTTTCTAGTTGCTTTTCTGTATTATGAGGACTAGTTAAAAGGAAATAACATTTGTAAAACATCTAGGAAAGTGATACACAGGCAATTTGTAGTCAGTATTCACATTACTTTTAAAATATGTAGATATGGGGACACCTGAGTGGCTCAGCGGTTAAAGCGTCTGCCTTTGGCTCAGGGCGTGATCCCGGGGTCCTGGGATCGAGTCCCGCATCAGGCTCCCTGCATGGAGCCCGCTTCTCCCTCTGCCCCTCTGCCTATCTCTCTGTGACTCTCCTGAATAAATAAATAAAATCTTTTAAAAAAATATGTAGATATGAAAAAGATGACATTACTTCTCTAACAAAGTTTATTTTTGAAGCATACATAGTTTTAACTAGCCTTTGTAGAAATTTACTTCATTCGAGCCCAATTTAATATAAAAAAATAATTCTCTGTAGAAAATACTTCTGTCTCACCTTGGTTGTTTCATTGATGATGTGGAACTTGGTGCTGTCTTTGCCAGTTGTGACTGAGTCTAGTAATGCCTGATAGGTGGATCTCCTGGAGAGCTGATGTTTCTGACGCCTGCAAATATAGAGTATACAAATAATTGAGAATTTGTGACTGTCAGTATCTAACAGACTATATTATCACGTGGAAGTCATTAAAATTCACTATGATTGTAAATGAACTCAGCCCAGATAATATTAGTACTCCAATAAAGTACTAACAGCAGTACCTTATTATTAGAGTGCTAATAAAATTAGTATTAATAATACTAATAAAATTATTCAACATAGAACTGCTCAAGGATGCCATTTGTCCTCTTTATTGAGAAGGTGGCAGGTTTCATGGATGGTATTTATTAGCTTGTTAATTTTCCTTTCTCTTTCCATGAAATGTACACTTTAATAGAAACTTAATAAATTCTAATAGAAATCCAATACAATCCAGTGATTTAACAAAATGATCAAGCGTTCTCTATTGAATTCTCTCTAAGGTACATATTCAGAACTTAAGTGATCTTGGGAATCCCTGCGTGGCTCAGTGGTTTGGCGCCTGCCTTTGGCCCAGGGCGCGATCCTGGAGTCCTGGGATCGAGATCACACAAAGACAGACACTCAACAAAAAGATTTTTTTTTTTAAACAAAAAGATTTTAAAGAAATATTTTTTGAGGCTCTGGAGAAACAGGTAATCTTATAGCGTGGTGATGGGAGTACAAAATGGTACAATCCCTACGGAGGGGTAGCTGGTAATACGTAAAACTTTAAATGTACTTATTCTTTGATGCAGCAATACCATTTCCGGAAATGCATCCTATGAATACACCTGCATGTGTAAGAAATAATATATATATATCAGACATGATACTTCAGCTACAAGATTAAAAACTCGAGGATCTAGCAATAGGAAGGAGAATGAATATATTATAGTACATCCTCCCAATGGAATACTACACAGCTCTAAAAAGAGAGTACAATCTCTATATACTCATGCAGAGCTCTTCAGAATAAACTATGAAGTAGGAAAAAAGTATACAACCATGTATATAGGAAGCTACTTGGTATAACAAAGGCAGTGATTAAGAATATCTGCGTTACAAAAAGAAATACTGGGAGAACAAATAAGAAATTAATAAATCTGGTTACTTAGAGGGACAAGATGTGGAACAGGGTGGTAAAGGATAGGCATGGGAGTAACACTTTCCAAAGTATATCTTTTTACATTATTTGACTTTTGAAACATGTAAAGGTATTACCTATTCAAAGATATAAACACTTTTAAAATAAAATATATATTTATTGAGAAATTTAAATAAGACAATAGTAAGTGTATAAAGGTAAATGTCTCCTATCTGATAAATTTCTTAATGATTACATTTCCTAGTTGACCCTTTCCTTAGAAAGCCTGTAAATATTGCAATATTGAAATGTTTTGATCCAGGTAGTACATTTCCTCTCCTTACCTGTAGAAAGCAATCTTGCTGCAGTCTTTGAAAATGTTTTTATCCACAGCTTCATCTTCAACACTAAAAAAAAGACATTTTAAGACACTTATTTTCTACAAGGTTTGTGAGTCCATTTTTTGTTCCTTCTCTGAATGCAGGTCAAAAACTTCTGCAATGCAAAATTGTGTCATGGCCATAACATGACACAATAGCATGTGTGGTGCAGAAAAACATCCTTTTGTAAATCACCAAGGTAAACAACAAAATATCAAATTCTAGGATTACTCTGAAAGCACTGGAAAAAGAGTATTGTTACTCATAAGGAAGGGTTCTTTTAAAATAATTGAAGGGATGCCTGGGTGGCTCAGCGGTTGAGTATCTGCCTTCTGCCCAGGGTGTGATCCTGGAGTCCTGATCGAGTCCCACATTGGGCTCCCTGCATTGAGCCTGCTTCTCCCTCTGCCTCTGCCTCTGTCTCTCTCTCTGTCTCTCATGAATAAATAAATAAAATCTTTTAAAAAATAATTAAAAATAAAATAATGACTGAAGGCTACAACTACAACAGTAAAATCAGAAGAAGCAGAAACACACAAAAAACTCAAACCAAACAAAAACAATCCACTTATTTATTCAATAAAATATTTTCAGAATATCCTTACTGAGTACTAGGGTCTGAGGAAGATATGAAGGACTGTGTCTGAGCTTCCTACAAGAGCTTAACCAACAAGCACAAATCAACCTGACAAATGCTCTGTGCTCTGCTTGCACAGAGGTATGTGCAAGGGCACTAAAATAATAGAAACAGACGTAGAAGCAAAATCTTTTGCTTTTTAAGATGCTGCTGAAAATTTGGAACCAATGTTTTTTAAAACCAAATTCCCAGAACATTTGTTTCTGGAATAGAACGTGAATACGATGCATGTATATTGCTAAAAATATGTATTTAAATTAGCCTCAAGTGGCACCTGGCTGGATTAGTTGGTCCGTGGAGCATCTTGATCTTGGGGTTCTGAGTTGGAGCCCCATTTTGGGTATAGAGATTACTTAAAAATAAAATATTTTAAAAAAACACATTAGCCTCCATATGATTAGAACAACCATAGGCTGTAAGGAGGAGGGAAAGAAACACACTGGTCTTCAGGCAGCCGTGTTGCTGAATACAGCTGTAGTCAGCAAGTCTATGATTTTTTTCTTTTTCTTTTTTTTTTTTAAGTCTATGATTATCTAGGAAACTATGAACACACATTTCAAGATATTAGGAAAACAAGCCCACACAGATACACTTGGCTGTACTTAAAAATTATTTTCTTGGAAGTCATCAAATCCTTCCCTGATGCAGTCTTTGTCACTGTTTCTTTTAATCAAGTGTGCAACAATTAAAGAAATTTGCAGTCTTTGCTTCCCAGCTTTGAAGAATGAGCTCTGTAATAACATAGGAAGATGGGGCTATAGCTGAACATGGAAGGCTACATGCTTGAAATTCACGTGTTATAGTTCTGATCACAACTCTTCCACTGTTTTGTAAGTAAGGACTTTATGAGGGGCTATTGATAATCGACTAATTCCCTGGGGAACTGAAAAAAAAATTTTTAAGTACACGAGTATCAAACATGCAAATAAGAGGTCATACAATCAGTAAAACCTTCAAAACCAGAATGCTGCTTTCAGGTTTTGAAAGCAACTATCTATCCCCTGCTGTCTGGGTTCAATAGTCCTTGCAGAGGACCACTGGGCCTTTACCTGATTTCCTCTTTCTCAGCAGCTTCCATGGCTTCCTAGTCAATCTGATTGGCTTTCAGCCCTCAGGCCAAGGCCAAGGGCCGTCTTGCTCAATACAACCAGCACTTCACCACTGTCAGGTCCCTTAAGGAGTAACAAATCTATACTTATTCCCGGGTTTTCCAGGCCCAAATTAGCGTTTCTTCGGGGATTTATTTGGCCAAATTTTCTTGACTACTAGTGCCCGACAAGGAACTGCTTTCATGAGGAACCGAAAGCTGTCTTGGCGCGGTGGAGGGGGCGTGTACTCCAACAGCCCCAGAGGATCCAAGTCAAGAGCGTGAGAACCAGGAAGTACCCACACCGCTTCCCTTGCCTGATCCAGGCCAAACCTCTGCAGGTTTATCTCAGTGACCGTCACGTTACTGATATAGAAACCTGACCCATTCTTTCCCTTTTTAGTTTTAAACAGAAAGCGCCGCTCGGCTCTGTGCTGAGGGTTGATGTTCTCCGGCCAAATTCTGCAACTACTGAACTACTTTTCAGGGCCAGAACGGTCTTTATAAAAGGGCATATCTACCACAGTAGATACCGTTTAGTAAGTGCTTATACTCTACCCCTGCCAAATTCCAACCTTTGATTAAATACCTCCAGAAACCGAAACTCACGACTACACGCCAAACAGGGGGACTTACGGCTTCCCCAGACTTCCGGCCCCCGCGTTTGACTTTGACTTAGAAGGGATGAGAGGCTGGGGCGAACGAGAGGAGAGAGCCAAACGCTACATTGGGAGCTTGCTTGGTCCCCAGACCCTTTAAGGGCCGGGCGACGGCGGAGCCGACCGAAGCGCAGGTGGCTGTTGGTGAACATCCCAACGCTCCTAGGTGACCGGGTTACCACGACAGGGCGCTAGCGCCGTAGGGTCTGAAACTCACACGAGGTGGTGACGGCTGGCTTAGGGAGGGGCAGCTGGGTCGCAAAACAAACAAGCCCCGCGAGGTTTCGAGGACCCGGATGATCCCGCCCCCAAAGCGGAGCCGGAAGAGGGCGGGGCGAACCGGAAGAAGGTGAAATGCTTTCGGTAGGCGCTCCACGGCTGTGAAGATGGCGGCGGCTGCGTGGCTTCAGGTGCTGCCTATCATTCTTCTTCTTTTGGGGGCTCAGCCGTCCCCACTGTCGCTTCTCGGTGTAGGACCGGCACCTGTCGCCGCTGCCGACCGATCCAAGTGGCACATCCCCATGCCGTCGGTGAGTGTTCACTTCAGAAGCAACTGAGCCTGGAGGAGCAAGGGGTGGGGCTACGGTGGCCCTAGGGGTCCATGAAGGCTCCGCAAAAGCCCGCTTCCAAAGGGATGGAATTGCCTGGAGCGTCTGTGTCGCTGGTTAGCAGGGATCCACCTCCTTGGAGCGGAAAGCCGTGCACTTCGGTGGGTAGGTTAGCGGAAATGCCAGGGCCGCTTCAGGAGCGGTGAGGAATGGTGGAGCGGTTTCTTATCAGCCAAGTCAGAACTTTGAATGCCTTAACTTGAGACGGGTAAAGGATAGGTGGAGAACGGTTTCCCTTTCAGCCGAAGTTTCTAAGAATTCAGTGACCCCGAGTTGGATGAAAGAGATCTGTAAATAGGTATTTTTCTTTCTTTTTTTTTTTTTCCCTCTGCACTTTGTTGTTGTTGTTGTTGTTGTTACTGGATGATTCTCCTTACGAAGTTGTTTGGTTTCTTTTGAACTCTGGAATGGTTATTCTAAGCTTTGCTGTGTGATTAAGAAGCCTCGGCGTTTAAAAATGTATTCTAACATGAGAATGGCTGAAATGGAAGAAATCGTATTCTAAAATTTGATAGGTAAAAAGATAGTCTTTCTGCTGGACGATTGACTAGGTAGGTTGACCCTTTCTGTCCCTCCACCCCCTCGTTTAAACCTTATTTGAGTAAGAGCTGTATGGTTCTGTGAGCCAGCAAATCAGACGCACGCAGGAAATGCCAAAAAAGCGTTTTGTCCTATTGAAACCACCGTGGCCTTTTTGTTTCCATTCTGCTCTGCTCGCTGGTTGTAATGTCCAAATCTTATTTAAGCTTTCATATGGCAAGCATTATAGCTTTTGTTCATTTGGTGAAGAATTTAAGGTTCTGAATTTTAGGTGCTGTTGCTAAAATGGTTAATAGTTAAATCTATCTGTTCATAGAATAGTTTATTTGAAGAAATGATTGGTTATTCTGAAGAGTGGTTAGTGAGTAAACTGATGAAGGAGTACCCTCTATGAAGATTTAAGTTGGGATTTCTGGCGCTTTTTTTTTCCTAGAGTCCTTGCTTCATGGCCTGTGGGGGGTAAAATTGTGTCTCTGCACCAAGCTATAAAATTCTGCATTTGGATATGGTTGAATTTTACTAAAAGAAAGGCTATTGATATATTTTTTTGTTAAGAAAACTAATATTAACATTTTATAAGTTTAGGTTTTTATAACAATTTTTTATAGTCTGCCTTGGGAATTAAAAGTGATCTGATGCTAATTATCTTTCTCTCCTTTATCTTCTCAGGGGAAAAATTATTTCAGTTTTGGAAAGATCCTGTTCAAAAATACCACTGTCTTCCTGAAATGTGAGTTTTTGCATTTCATGAAATTTTTATTTGAGTTTTTGAGTGATCTTTAAACTTCCAAATGACCTATTTTCTATCTCTGATCTACTCTAAATATAAGCTTTGAAATTTAATAGTCCGGCACTATCTAAATAAAATAAATATAGGTAGTGTAATTAAGGGTTTTTTAACTGAGTAATCTTAAGAATACTTGTGTGAACTTTATTTTCTTCTCTTGTTTTTCTGGTGTTTACTGTATACAATTAGACAAATTGTTTGATTTGTCTTCATGGTGTTTTAATCTGTCCTGTGTCAGAGAGATACCACTGATTCTGCTTTTGTGTGCTTGTTAGATGTTTACCGAACACAAAAGTTAGTTTTGTCAGGCCTTTGGCTCTGAATGAATATGTTCAGTTAAACCTTTGTTTACAGGAGTATTTTATTATTTGATCTTTGGAAGAGGAAGCTCAAAGATATTATCAGGGAAAAGGGATTATTAGAACAAAACCAGTCTGTCCAGTGAGAAAACCACTGTATCTGAATCCAAAATATCCAGTTACATATTAAAGAAAGACTTCTTTTTATTTTTGAAACTGGCTTTATTTTAGGGAACAAATGATCACGGATAGCTCTGTTTCAGGATCAGGGATAAAAGTTCAGATCATCCATGTGTGCTTCTATGAACATCTTTTTCCATGAAAGTGCTGCAAAGTTATAAGTTGTAGTTGGATGATTTTATTGTCTTAATCATTTAGTAAGTAGTTATTAAAAACCTGCTATGTGCCAGGCAATGTTTTAGACAGCAGGGAAGTGATAGAAAAGGCCGTCTCTCTTACTGAGCTTACAGTCTAGCAGCAGTGAAGGGGAGTCAGTAAAGTTTCTATGAAGAATAGACTATATCTATGAAAATTCAGTCTCTTGACTAATGACTTAAATTTGATTTAAATCATATTACGCAGAATAATTTGCTCTGTCTTGTGAGGTTGGTATGGTGGATTAGAATAATTTACAGGGATAGCAGTATTTGGGCTTTTGGAATGGCCTGACAGCCTGCATGCTATTCTACCTTTCTATCGTGTATAGTCTTTTCTCATCTATTTTGATCAAATGGTGCTTTGCCAACTCACACAAGCTCCATATTTTGCAGTGTCTACATTTCATTTTTTTGGAGAATTTGAGGCTCCTAAAAATGTTCTTTCATTTTGTTACTTCTCTGCTTTCTCACATTTACTTTGTCTCTGATTTTATACTTTCAGGGTTATAGTATACAGCTTTCTGTGAAATTGCCAGGACCATTTTTGCCTCTTAATGCCATCCATTCAAAGTTCTGGATGGTGTCTTTTTAACATAAATAGTAATATTTTTGCAGCCAAGTTTTCCTGCAGATCTTCTGTTTAGGGGATTTTCTTATTGGCTTCTATTTAGTTAATTCCATCTCTGTATGGTTCCTCTGAGTAGTTTACAGTGAGATTGCAAATACCCTTTATATAATTTTCAGAAATTCTATTTAGCACATCAGAGTTCTGTGTATTTTGATTGAACCTTGTAAAAGTATGTCACTTGAAAATTAATTTGAGAAAACAATTTAAAACAAAGAAAAGGGAAAGGTTATAATTTTAGGTGTGCACTTTTTGTTAAGAACCAAAAATAGATTCCTAGATGCAGTCATATTTATCTTTGTGACATTTGCTTGAAGCAGGTATCTTCTAGTATATTTTCTGTAACGTTTCTGGAATCAAAGATAAACTGACTTCCAGGTGGGACAGATGATCAGTGATATAGTCAGATTTATGCTCTCAGATTTTCAAGCTAATGTCTTGGTCCTCTAAATATTGGGTTCCAAAGTATGTTTAATGAGATCAAGGCCACTCTGATTTTTGTGAGGTTCCTTGAGGCCTCTTTTAAGGTGGGCTAAGACTCTTTTAAAGAGTCTTCCCTTTTTTTCTTTTGCTCTTCCTACCTTCCCCAACCAGGTGATTTTTTTTTTCTTTTTCCTTAGTTCTTTCTGTCTAGTTTGGTATCTTTCAAGGTCTAAGCTATTAATTTTTCTCTCAGTGGAACTATTTTGACTACTGCCTTGTGATGTCCCTAATGTTATTCCTTGTTTCTCCAAATAGAATGTAGCTTTTTTAAGATCCCGTTCTCCTACGGCCTAACACAGTGGCATGTAGCTTCATATACTTAAGTGCCCTGTTGAGTAAATATTTGAATGATAATAGAAGACTGGTTTTAACTTGGGACTGCTCTATCACTTCTAGTTTTTTCCCAACAGAGAACCAGAAATTGAGGTTTTAAGGCATAAAAGTAGATACAGTTAAGCCGGTCAAAAACATCTTCTGTGAACAACAGTACTTTTATCTGAAGAATATCCAGTTCTTTTTACGTATATTACTTTATTACCTTGTGCTTGGAGAAAAGATGGTCCTTGAGTATCTAAATTTAGCAGGAAAGATAGAATTTTAGGAAAAATACTTTGGCAATCATCTTTATTCACAAAGTTTTCTTCTTCTATAGTTGATGGAGAGCCTTGTGATGTATCTTTGAATATAACCTGGTATCTGAAAAGTGCTGATTGTTACAATGAAATCTACAATTTCAAGGTAAGGAGAATAAAACTAATAGACTTTCGATATCATCGGGTCCTAACCTGATAGAGGAAGGAGTGTTGTGTAGCTAGGAGGAGAAGAGCTGAAATTAGAACCTGGGCTTCCCAATATATAGACCTACCATGCTAGCAGTTCTCAAACTCTTTGGTCTCAATCCTTAAAAACTCCTGCAGACTCATGCTCTTTTTGGCAGCACTGTAGGAGTGAGGACAGTACTGACTCCTATCTTTGGTCCTCCATCTTGTTCATGTTTGCTCAGTTACTTCTCTTGTGGGGCTATGTGTTCTAGTCCCCCTGGAGATTAATACACATAACCTTAGAACCTCCCAAGGCCAGGATCTGGGAGGCTTGTTTTAGCCTTCCATAAATCTATACATAGTTTTTACCCTTCCTGGTGCACACAGGTGGTGCCACAAGATCTAATTAATGATTAGCTGTTAATTAGGTGCATGCCAGCCCTTTGGAGGTGCATGGGAATTCTTTGATCTCACGATAGTGCCCTTCTGTGCATCCCCTCACTGTATAAAATCTATAGACAAAGGTCTGGATTTTGTGGAGAATATCCCTGCAACTGCCATGAATTGTCCTCTGCCCATTTCCCTCCCCCATCAGTAAGTTACCCTGAATAAAACTACATAAACTAGAGAGTTCCCTGCTTTGTTTTTTGGTCTCAAAATACTTTCTTAGTTTGAGGAATACTTTATTGTCCCTCCTCCACCTTCTAACAAGCACATATACTAAAATTGCAGTAATGTTGAGAAGATGAGCATGGCCTCTGCACAAGGATGATGCAATTCATGAAGCATTCCATATTAAAAAAAAAATTACTGCAGTGTCCAAAAACCTTTTTGTTCATGTGGATCACTGTATTAGAAGTTACAACAGAGAATACAGAAATTTTTATTAGTGCATTTTAAAATAGCTGTAATAAGCCATTACATGTTAATAAAATATTTATTTAATGAAAAATAACTTTTTCAAAAAAAAAAACTCAGAAGAGTGGTATTATTTAGTGTTTTTGAAAGCCCTTCATTTAATATTGGATATAATAGAAGGCAGCTGGATTTTTATATCTTCACTCACTTTATTGTGGTATATTATTTTGGTTGAAGTAAATGCACAAAGTGTGGCCTCACATAGGTACATAGTTGGCAAAAGGAATGGTATTTTAATAGTGTTTTCAGATAATTGTGGATATTGTTTTTTGTTCTATACCAAACATAACAAGTGGGTTTCTTAAAATGGGTGGCAATGTGGAATCTAAAATCGTATCAGTGAACTTTTTTCCTACTCTTTTATTTTAAATAAGTTGGTGTGTCATACACTTTGGTCTTTTATCCATGTCTGATTTTGTAACCTCGGTTATTTAGAAAATACTGTTTGACTGAATTTTATAAATCTTTAACATGTTAATTCATTTTATGATGAAGTTGAAGTTACATTTGTTAAAATCACCCTTCTGTCACATCAGAAACTCCTTAAGTATTGGAGGCTATTCGGCTCATGGTGAGGAAGACACGAGTTCTCCAAAATTCCAGTTTTTGCTTGAAAGCTCAGATTTTATCATTAGCAGTGAATGTCCGTTTTCTTCCTTGAAGCAACAGTCTTCCTTTGCCCATTTTCAAGAAAATACCTCCCAAATAACCAACTCTGAATAACTGTAGTTTATCAGTTATTCTTTAGAGTAAATGAAAAAGTAGATAGTTTAGGTTATAAGTCAAAACAGGTATTAAGTGTTTTATCTCATTTATAGTATTTTGCATATTTCCCATTTTGTCTCATAGAATATTAAAAAAATACATGTACTCAAAGTCCAGATTTTTTAAGATTTTATTTATTCATTTGACAGAGAGAGTGACAGAGAGCGAGTACAAACAAGCCAGGGGATCAGCAGGCAGAGGGAGAGGGAGAAGCAGCCCTTCCCACGCCCCCCCAACAGGGAGGCCAGGAAGGGCTCAGTTCCAGGACCCTGGGATTACAGCCTGAGCCAAAGGCAGGCGCTTAACTGACTGAGCCACCCAGGTGCCCCTCAGAGTCCAGATTTAATAACATTAATACTTTTTACTGCTTCATCAAAGTCATTCTTTTGTAAAACTGGCCTCTTTTTTTTTTAATGCTGTAAGTTTGTGACCTACTGCAATGACTAGTGGTACAGTTAGATGCCCTGCCTTGGTTTCCGATAAGAGGCAGCAATTTTACCCATTATTAGTTTTGCGTTATCAGTACAAGGCAAATAACATTATTTTATTAGTAGTAGTTTAGAAATAGTTGTAGACCTCATTTCAGAGTTGACGTAGTACACTGTACTTGTACAAGATGGATTTTTCAGGCCATTTCCATTCTGTTTCTATCCTCCATTTATTATTTCTCTTTTCCTTTCCAAAGATAGTCTAATTGGTCTTTAAAAAATGTCTTCCATCCAGTTGGTTTTTTAAACCTTAAGCGTTTTGAATATCTGCCTTGTATTAGGCACCACAACACCTTTTTTGAGTGTTGGTGATTTTTTTTGCTTTGTTATACAACATCGGATTGGATTGATACAATGGGGAAGACTAAAAGGACTGAAGAATTTCGAGAGAAATGATAATATGTCCAGAATATAGTTTGAAGCATTACTGATCTTTTGCTGTTAATCAGTCACTAATTGAATTTATAGTTGAAAACTTCATATATTTGAAACTTCTGATAAACTGGTCAAGAGCTTAGCAGATCTAGTCTTTATAGGTAAGACAAGAATATAAAAATTATCTTGGATTGCCACAGGACAGAATTATGGAAATGACAAGAATGTAATTGGAGATGTAAAACTGGAACTTTAAAAAAAAAAAAACAAAAAACACTTAAAAAAATAAAAGAAAGGGCGCCTGGATGGCTCAGATCATGATTTGGGAGTCCCAGCCTCGAGTCCTGAGTAAGGCTCCCTGCCCAGCACAGAGTCTGCTTCTGCTCTCCCTTGGCTTCTACCCCCACTCATGTGCATTCTCTTGCGCTCACTCTCTCAAATAACTTAAAAAAAAAAAAAAAAACTGTTTAAAAAACTGGAGCTTAGAAGAAAGAGGGGAAGATTAGCGATGTAGGTATGGGAGAAAAATCACAGAACTGACGGATGCTGCCGCGGAAATGAGTTTTTCAGGATGTCAACAGTGGGCTATGAACAACTAGAGCAGTTTTGTGCTATGCCTTAGCTTATAAGCACAAGTATATCTTTTTGTTGGTATTGGCAATTTAGTCAAATAACTCTTTTGATTATATTTCTTGTGACAAAACCTTTTGGACTCTGATAGTTTCCCAGTCTTCTAGAAGTTTTAGAACTACTCTTTGTGAGCCATGGACTAGAATTCTGTACTTCAGACACTAATACTGTTAGATTCTTGGGTACTATTACACAGTTTTTATCTGATGCTGTTAATTTTTAAAATAGCATATCCAAAACTGTATCTGTCCTATAGACAATCTATTTATTATCTTCTAAGTACCTTACTTGTGAAAAGTAAGTTGTATATTTTGTATTCTCTGTTTTTACAGGGAGAAGAAGTGGAGACATATTTGGAAAACCTTAAGGAAAAGAAAGGCTTGTCTGGGAAATACCAAACATCATCAAAGTTGTTCCAGAACTGCAGTGAACTCTTTAAAGCACAGGTAATGTTTGATAGTGGTTGGAGGGAAATAGAGGTGAAATATGTAATATGCATTTTTGCTGATTCCCCATTTCCTACTTCTCAATTCTTTGTTCTGACAGAAATAACTTAGAAGCATGTTCTGAAGGTGCATAGTCAACCACTTAATGTTCATCTCATCAAAAAGAGGGTTTGCTTCCCTTTGTGTGTAAAAAACTAATCCCCACTTTTTTATTATGGTGGAAAAAAAATTTACCGTTGCAGTTTTTAAGTGTACCATTCAGGGATATTAAGTACATTTGCATTGTTGGGACAGTGTCACTAATAGCCATCTCCAGAGCTTTGGTCATCCCAAACTGTCGCTTTATAACCAGTAACAGTAATATTCCCCTCCCCCCATCCCTGGTAACAACTATTCTACTTTGTCTCCATGAATTTCTATATTCTAGATCCTTACAAGAAGTGGAATCATACAATATTTGTTTGGCTTCTTTCTCTTAGGGAAATGTTTCCAAGGTTCATCCATAGGGCATGTGTCAGTATTTAATTCTTTTTTAAGGCTGAATTGTACATACAACATTGTACATACAACATTGTTTATCCATTCACCCACTGATGGACATTTGAAACATCTGATTTTCAGTTCTCTTGTCATCTCATCTAATTGTTGTGTCCCCGAAAAATCAGTGTTTCCAGATATTATTGCTATAGACCTGAACTCAAAGAGTTGAATTTCACACCTTTTTTTTAGGTAAAGGAGAAGAGGCGAATAATATGTATTTTTAATGCTTACATATGTGTAATCGTGTAAGTGGAATTTGTATTTAAAATTTTCTTAAAAATAGTATCTAACACCAGTTTTTTCATAGAAAAATTATATGTTTGATGGGTATTGAAAATGGTTATTTTTAGCTATAGCCTTTTTGTCCTTATTGTGTTTACTGCTTTGGAATATTTAGCAAATTGCTGTGAAGAAGCAGATTTCATTGAAAGCTAGGCTTTCTATCCAGTTACTAGAAGTAAAGTTGATTGATAAGAAGGCTTTAATTTAATAATTAATAGTTGACAAGCAAAAGAAGTAACTGGTAATTCAACTATAACACTTGATAATTGAGTGCTTGTCATAGCTTAGATTTTGTGGATTTGGAGGAAAAATCCTTAGATTTTATTGATTTGGAGGAAAACATTTAGATTATCTTTAAAATGGTGGGAGAATAAGCTAGAAACAGTGGACTCTTGAGTAAGGGGCTTTCTGTTAGTTTTCTAGCCTGGGAGGTTTGGTTGGCCTTTCCTCGATTTGATCATGGAAAGCTACCTATTGTATACTACTATTGCCCAAGGTTCACTTTCAGATCTGCTGTGATCTTTCCAGGATCTTGGTATATACCCCTATTGGTAAGCTTACCTTTCCTCTAACAGTCAAATATAACAGAGTTGAGCTATGTGTTCTAATTACTCAGAAAAGAGAATGTCTCATTTGCTGATAACTGATAAGAAAGGTAATTAGTGTGAGTGTGTTGTGTTGGAAGGAGAACCTAATTCAGTGGACCTAAGAGTTAAAAAGCCTAAATTTAAATCCCATTTCTGCATCTAAAGCTTTATAACGTTGAGCCATTTTTTCTTATCTGTAGTGGGAGAGGGAATGATAAGATCTGTCTATCCTAAGCATGTACCTTCTATTTAAGGTTTTTTTAATTCTTAAAAGTCTTTAATTCTTAGTAGAAAAATTGAATGGCCAGTTGAATTTGATATTATTTTTTAGTTCTCAACAGAGGTTTATTCACTTGTTTATGCTTAATTGGAAATCTTGTCTGCCAATGCCATTTTATTTATTGTTGCAGTAAGTTTTGCTTTAACCATTTCTGTGGATTTTGAACTATATTTTTACTATTATACATCTTTAACTTTAATGTTATATTTCTTTCATAGAGCTTTTCTGGGGATTCTGTGCACCGATTGCCTCTCTTAGGAGAAAAACAGGAGGTAATTGTTTTCATTGTTAGATATTTATAAGAGTAAAGTAAAAATTTGGAATTAATTTCCTTTCCTTTTTTTTTTTTTTTAATGTTTAAAGGCTAAGGAGAATGGAACAAATCTTACCCTTACTGGGGACAAAACTGTAAGTATAGTAGGGAATTTGGGGCATAGGACACATATGTCAGTTCTTAGGTTTATGTGTTTTGAACTATCTTGGTATTATACCATTTAAAAAAGGAATTTAAGAATGAAAGTTTAAACACCAAAATGTTGGGGTGCCTGGCTGGCTCAGTCAGTAGAGCATGCAACTCTTGATCTTGGGGTCATCAGTTCATATCTCACATTGGGATATGATTACTCAAAAAAAAAAAAACCCCGGGCAGCCCCGGTGGTGCAGCGGTTTAGTGCCGCCTGCAGCCTGGGGTGTGATCCTGGAGACCTGGGATCCAGTCCCGCATCGGGCTTCCTGCATGGGGCCTGCTTCTCCCTCTGCCTGTGTCTCTGCCTCTCTCTCGCTCTCTCTGAATAAATAAATAAAAAAATCTTTAAAAAACAAACAAAAAAACCCCCAAATTGTTAATAATAGTTGTTGTAGATAGTTAAGTGATTTTTATTTTCTTCTATGTGTTTCTTATGTTTTCCCTATTTGTTGCAAGCAATCTATTGTTTTTGTAGTTATCACCTCATAAATATGACTCATAAATAGGATGAAACTTTTAAGAAAGAATCTCAAACCCCATCTAAAATTATCTTATAGAATATTACTGGAAGACCGTTTGGAAAATTCAAATGCCTTTATTTTCATATTTCATTTTCTAATTCCTGATAACTAATTCCTCAAAGCTTTATCACTTAAAAATATACAGGGAATAAGACTTAACCATGTTGGATCATGCTTTTTACAAAACTAAAGTTTTACTGTTATTTTTTTTTTAAGATTTTTATTTATTTATTCATGAAAGACAGAGAGAGGCAGAGACACAGGCAGAGGGAGAAGCAGGCTCCACGCAGGGAGCTGGACGTGGGTCCCGATCCCGGGACTCCAGGATCACACCCTGGGCCAAAGGCAGACACTAAGCCGCTGAGCCACCCAGGGATCCCTGAAGTTTTACAATTTATAAGGACTTTATTCAGACATACATATCTCAGATTTCAGCCTTTTAAAACCTGTAAAGTCAGTGGTTTTTATAGTATATTCATAAGTTGTGCAATTACCGATCACAATTTAATTCCAGAACATCTTTATCACCCAAAAAGTCACTATATTGAATATAACAAAGCTATTAGCAGTCAATTCTCTTTCCACCCTTGCCCCAGCCCTAGGCAACCACTATTATTTCTGTCTACGGACTTCCTGTTCTATTCGTTTTATATAAATCAAATCATGCAATTTGTGTTCATGTGTTTGACTTCTTTCACAGTTTCAAACTGTCTTAACTTTTACTTCATTACTGTGCAGAACTTTAAGATCAGAGGTGAGTGATGAGTGCCTTCTCAGGTCTCTCTTGGGTATGTGTGTACAGCCCCTGCACATATGTGCACAGATCTGCATGTACTTTTAGCCTTGTACATTTTCAGGAATATTTTGGAGCTTTTTTTTTTTTTTTTAAAGACCTATCTATTTATTTATGATAGATACATATATATATATAGAGAGAGAGGCAGAGACACAGGAGGAGGGAGAAGCAGGCTCCATGCTGGGAATCCGACGGGGGACTCGATCCCGGGACTCCAGGATCACGCCCTGGGCCAAAGGCAGGCACTAAACTGCTGAGCCACCCAGGGATCCCCTATTTTGGAGCTTTTTAAAGCCCCTGTGGCCATCTCATTTCCAGTTTTTCGTTAAGTTTTTAGTCAGTGTCTTGATAGCCCAGTCTACTAACCTTGCCTAGGGACAGCTCTGCTTTTTCACAGTTTCTGCTGAGTGCCTTTGACAGTGCCCTGAGTATAGAATCCTTTCCACTGAACAAGGCTGGATCAGGTCATATAAAAGATGAGCCCTGAGAAAGGAACTTGCCCAATAGCTCTGCTACTGGGTTTTAGGGCATCTCCATACTTGTTCTGTTTTTTCCAGTGGCTGCCAAACTGTTGTTTTTCACAGCGGTTATGAGTTGTGAGAACTTCAGTTTTAAGGTGCTTGGATGAGGGACATGGGATTAGGACGAACAAAAACACCACAGGTTCATTTTTTGTTTTTAATAAGACTGAACTATTTTTCTTAAGGAAATACTTTTAGGGTTGGTGCAAGTCTTTAGCTAATCTCTGGACTTGCAAAAAAGTTGAGTTAGATCATTTTTGCCCATGTTCTTACTGCTTTTAGGGATGAGTAAATTTTCAGAGCTCCTTGTTCTGCTATTCTGCAAGTGTCCCCACTGTCCCTGCCCTGATTTAAAGTTTATAGAATTTTAACCTAAAAATGAGTTTGGCACTGCAGACTTCATTTTTTTTGTGTGTGCTAATATGTATATATTCACTATCAAATTTAGAAAACATACATAAATGCAAAGAAGAAAATAATAATCTAGAATACTACCACACACTGCTAGAGTATAAATCTATTTATAGGGGATCCCTGGGTGGCTCAGTGGTTTAGTGCCTGCCTTCAGCTCAGGATGTGATCCTGGAGTCCCAGGATCGAGTCCCACATCAGGCTCCCTGCATGGAGCCTGCTTCTCCCTCTGCCTGTGTCTCTGCCTCCCTCTCTCTCTCTCTGTCTGTCTCTCTGTGTGTCTCTCATGAATAAATAATAAAATAAAATCTTTTAAAAAATAAATATATTTATAGTTTTTTGTCTATGAGCATATTTATTTAATAATGGGCATCCTATAATGTATTATGTTGTGGCCTTTTTTTTTAGCTTCTCAGTATAGCATAAACATCCTTCTAGTTTAGTAAATACTATATGGCATCATTACTTAAATCCCTTCAGAGTATTTTATTGTATGATTATGTTGCAATTTGTTAGCCAACTATCTTTTAGACATTTATGTGTTTCATTATCTTGCAATTTTAAACAGCACTTTTAGTTTTGAAGATTTTTTAAAAACTTTTATTTTCTGGTTTTAATACACTTCCATGTTGGCAGGCATGCTACTTCTATAACTTAAAAGTAAAAATCCCTTGTAATTTTATTTTCTGGTAGTTTTTTGTGATTACACAGAACCTGCATATTGACCAAAATGGGATCGTATTACATATACTGCTATATAATTTTTTGTTTTCACTTAATAGATTGGTACATTGAGTGCTACTTCACTTCTTTCATGGTTTCATATATTTTATTTTACCATTTTTATATTTAACTCCTGGTTGATGTATATTGTTTTGTTTCCAAATTTTCACTATTATAGGTAAGGTCCCATTCATAAGGTGTAGCTATATCTCTGTGCACATCTTTTTAAAGCTTTTATTTATTTATTTGAGAGAGAGAGAGCATGATGAGCAGGACGAGGGGCAGAGGTAGAACCAGACTCCCCTCTGAGATGACCCTGTTGAATATCACAAGTAATATTTAAAGCTATTTAGTCAGATTCTAATAAAAAGAAGTCCGATTTTTCTGTCCTTTGATAATTCTTCCTGAAAATTGGGCACAAGAGGAGAATACTTTAATAATTCTTTTTAAAGGATACTCACAAGTTCAGCACCTCCACCCCCTTTTATTAAAGCTCTGATAAAACATGTTTTTTAGACAAAGTGGCCTCTTCTATTCCTTCTCCCTAAGATTTAATGTTTTTATTAGCTCATTCTTATGGTTTGATTTAAGCAGTAATGTAATATATTTACCATTATGTTTTTTAAATTAGTAGATTTTCATTTTTAGAACAGCTTTAGATTCATAACAAAATTGAGCAAAAGGCAGGGTTCTCACATAGACCCTCCACAAATACACACTCAGGTCCCCCCCCACCCCTCATCACCATCCTGTACCAGCCATTGTGGCACTTTATTACAATTGATGAACCAACATTGACACATTGTTATCAACTAAAGTCTGTAGTTACATTAGTGTTCTTTGTGTAGTACAGTGTTTAGTTTTTAACAAATGTAAAATGACAGATGTACACCATTATAGAAAATAGCTTTGTTGCCCTAAAAAGTGGCAGTGCTCCCTCCACCTGCCTAGTCGTCTCTCACTCCTCTCAATCCTCTGGCAAACATTGATTCTTTTTTTTTTTTTAAAGATTTATTTATGTGAGAAAGAGAGTTGAAGAGGTGGGTAGAAGGAGAGGGTAATAAAATCTCAAATTTACTCCCCGCTGAATGCAGTGTCTGACAGAGGGGCTCGGTCTCATGACCGTGAAATCTTGACCTGAGCTGAAATCAAGAGTCAGATACTTAACCAACTGAACCACCCAGGCACCCTTGGTTTGTTTTGTTGTTGTTGTTGTTGTTGTTTTTACTGTCACCATAGTTTTTTTTGTTTTTTTTTTTTTGTCACCAGTTTTGCATTTTCCAGAATGTCATATAGTTGAAATTGTGACATATAGCCCTGTCAGATTGGGTCCTTTCACTTAGTATTATGAATTTAGGGTTTCTTTATGCCTTCTCATAGCTTGATAATTTGTTTCTTTTTAGTGCTAAATAATATTCCATTACCTGAATGTACCACAGTTTATTTTATCCTTTTACCTCTTAAAGGACATCTGTGTGGTTATTATGAGGATTAAGGGCTGTAATAAATGTTAAGTGTATGACAGGGTGCCTGACACACTTTTAAGATTCTTAGTTGGCCTTATGTTCTCAGTATTCTGAACTAGACTTGTCAGAACTTGGTTCCCAAGTCAAAACTTGCATATGGTTATTTTTACAGGCTCAAAATATGTATATCCTAGAGTTAAATGGAAACTTTGTCAAATCCTAGAATATGAGAGTTAATGAGTCCCTTTTGAAATTTGTAAGAGGTAGTTTTAAGATGTATAAAATAATACCAAGAGCAGCTTATTACACAAAACTAAGTTTTATTGGTTAGTGAACAAGTAAGTTCAGGGAAGGTTCAGTTAATTATGGGTATATAGGACAAGATGTATTTATAACTTTGAAGCTCTAAAATTTTTCTCATAAATTGCTCCTTAATTTTGTCAGAAAGAGGCCTGCAGTCAGAGATAAATCAATCTGTGATTCAGCATGGCATTTATGTTCTTGAGTGACTAACATAACCTAGTAAATGTATTACAGCTATATAATCATTTACTCTACTTTGACATTTTGGATTTCTATTATGAATATAATTTTTGAACTCTTGGCCTTTTCTTGGGTTGTAGAATAACTCGAGCATTTGGGAAAACCTGTGACTCCACAGGAAAACACATACATATGGAAAATCTGTTATCCATATTGAGGGGTTTCATAGATCAATGAAGCTTACCCAGAGGTGTCTGGATAATAATTTCTTTTAATTTTAAGACCAGAAGATAATAAATATAAGTCTAAGTAGCAGTACTTCCTTTAACACACAAGGAATAAGCCAATAATTTTGTTTTATTCTCCTTTATCTTTGTGTTTTAGTCTTGTGTTCATGAAGGTCCATAGTGCATCTAGCAAGTACGGCAACAGATCTTTTTTGAAGGCTTTTTGTTTGGGCTATGTATAAACAAACTGGCCTTGGAACAGATTCTTCCCA
Organism: Canis lupus baileyi; assembly: GCF_048164855.1. Taxonomy (NCBI): domain Eukaryota; kingdom Metazoa; phylum Chordata; class Mammalia; order Carnivora; family Canidae; genus Canis; species Canis lupus. Next base: position 12,631,351 of record NC_132869.1, on the reverse strand, counting down.
AGTAACTAGTTTTGTAAACATGGATGCTGTTATCTCCGCTTCCTTTACTTTGAGAGACAGTGACTTTCCATGTAGAATAGCCATAATTAAATTTTTGATAAAAATGCGAGTCCTCAGTAAAAATTCTGCTAGTCTTGAGAAGGACATTGAACAAAGGGAATTAATTAAATTCGGGCATTAGTGTTTATATTATAATTCAGTGTCAGCATCATGGGTGTTTTTGTTTTGTTTTAAGGTAATTTAAATCTCCTTAGTTTATGTGTGTAAAATATAACCAAGTATCCTAGCATGGCTTAATATAACATTCAGTTTAGTGATTTTTAGCTGAGGTTTTCCTTGTTAAAAAATATGTTAAATATGTGATCTTTGTGCAAGACAACATAGAAGATTTTAGTAATTTATAGACTAACACACTTTCTTGTATGCATTATAGGCCTGTTTGTTTTGTTGTGCCTGCTGTTTTAATGATACAAGTGAAGAACTCAGCCATGTTTTTGGGCACATTCTGGAACAAGATTTTCATATTAATGTGTTCTTAGTTCTAAGACTTGCAGGTTTGATGTCTTTTTTCTTTTTCTTTTTCTCTCCAGGCAATGCATGATCCACTGAAAACTTGGCAAGATGCACCATACATTTTTATTGTACATATTGGCTTTTCATCCTCAAAAGAATCCTCAAAAGAAAATTCACTTAGTAATCTTTTTACCAGTAAGTACATTTTGTTCCTTTTTATCATTCATATTATCTGGTGTCATGCGTAATGGGTAGTGTGAAGTTGCTCTAAGGGAGGGAGTAATTAAGAATGTTTATAGTGTAACAGACACAATCTTAGGCGTGTCACTTATGCTTTCTTATTATGTATTTATTATAGATACCAGATTTCATTTTCCTTCATTTGACCCTCCTGCTTTTAAGATTCTTATTTGGTACTGTGCTCTCAGTATTCTGCACTAGACATGGCAAACTTGGTTACTAAGGCAAAACTTGGGAAATTTTTAAATTAATTGACTTTGATAATTTTTTAATGTCTCAGTTTTTGTTAGTATTCTCCTTTCTACTCTTACTAACCCAATTCCTGCAGTCATCATCTCTTACTTGGAGTTTCCTGATCACTTAACTAACCAGTCTTTCTGTAGTTTCTTTTCTTTGTTTCTTCCTTCTTTGCAGTTTTCTTCCCTCCCCTCCTTTCTCAAGTAGAATATTGAATGGAACAGTGATGATGACCATCCTTATCTTGCTCCTGACTTTATTGGCAATATTAGCACATTACACCATTAATTATGTTTACTGTGGACTTTCCAGAAATATTCTGTGTTTGGTTAAGGATGTTTCTTTCTTTTCCTCATTTGCCAAGTGAATTTTTCTGCCTTTTCTTTCTTTCTTTCTTTCTTTCTTTCTTTCTTTCTTTCTTTCTTTCTTTCTTTCTTCTCTCTCTCTCTCTCTCTCTCTCTCTCTCTCTTTCTTTCTTTCTTTCTTTCTTTCTTTCTTTCTTTCTTTCTAGTAGGGAGAATGAATGCTCAGTTTTATCAAATGCTTTGATTGTATTGATTAAAATGATCATCATATAGGTTCCCCCATTTAATCTGTTAATGTGATGCATTACATTAACTGATTTTTCTAATGTTAAAACATTCTTGGGGGCATCTGGGTGCCTCATTGGGTTAAGCATCTGGTTTCGTCCCAGGTCACAATCCCAGGATATGTTGTGTTTGGTTCCCTGCTCAGTGAGTGTCTGCTTCTCTTTCCCTCTCCCTCTGCCCCTTTCCCTTTCAATCCCCCTCCTCTCTCAAATAAATAAAATCTTAAAAAAAAAAAAAAAAAAAAAAGATCTTTAAAAAAACCCCATTCTTGAATTTCTAAGATGCCCGTATTTGGTCTTGATACACACACGTATACACATACACTTACACACGTGTGTGTGTGTGTGTGTGTATAGCTGGCTTCTGTTTTTCAGAATTATATTTGGAATTTTTATTCATACTAAGATTGACCTATAATTTTCTTTTCTTGTAGTGTCACCTGTGGGTTTTGGCATCCAGGTTATGCTGGTCTTATATAATGAATTGGAGAATGTTCCCTATTACCAAATTCTGTGGAGTAGTTTTTGTATATGGATAGGATTATCCGTTTTTTTAATGTTTCGTAGAACTTACAATGTGTTTCGGCCTAATGTTCGTTTTTCTTCACCTATATGGATTTTAAACAGCTGATTAATTTTCTTTAAATAGTAATAGGTTGCTTTTTAGTTATTCTGTTTTTACTTGAATCGATATTTTTGTTTTTGAGAAATTGTCCATATCATTCAAAATTTCAAATTTTTTTGGCATAAAATTATTAATAGTATTTATTTACCAAAAAAAATCTGTATTTGTAGCTTTTTTCAATCTAAATATTGCTTTTATCTCCTTTTAATTTTATAAATCTTTGCAGAATTGTATTTTACTATATGTTTATCCCAGTGAACCAACTTTTGTTAGTTGTCCCAACTATTTCTTTCTTGTCTGTTTCATTATTTCTTTTGTTTGACTTAATTTAAAATTTTTGTTTTTTATAGATTCTTGTGTTGAATGCTTTTAATTCCCAATCTGGAAGTGAGTCTTATGCTCTATAGTTAGATGTGATATAGCAGATTTAGGTAAACCAGCAGGTGGCCTGGCACAGTTTCTGGACCCAAGATGTATGTGTATCCTGTATTTCTAGGCCCACAGCTTTCTAAAGAGTAAGTCTAAAGCAGCAGTTACCAACATTTACTTTCAACCTTCTTTCTTTGAAAAGAATGGAAGGCCTGTTCCATTCTACTTCAGTCTCTTCATGTATCATATCTGGCTCTGGTCCTCCTTTTCCTTAGAATCCTACCAGTTTTCGTGATCCCATGGGAACTGCAATCCCAGCTGCCATAGCTTGCTTTTTGAGCCCAGAGTCAAACATGACATAGCTTTAGCATCATAAACTGTCTGAGTTTTTGTTCAGTTTTGATACTTAGAGATATTTATCTTGTTTTTGAGCTTATGTCCTTGTTTTGTTTTGTTTTATCCATCTATTGTTAGGAGCTAAGAAGAAGGTACTCTAAAGCATGGACTTAACTACACCATGTGAAATCCCTAGAATTTTCTGGAATAGTTCTGTCTTCTTTTTTGCCTTCATTAAAACCTCTGTGTCTCCCCATTGCCTGTAAAATGTCCACCTTGTGCAGCAAGGCTTGTAAAACTCTGCAGCTTGTCCCAATTTGCCTTTTGCTGTTTTCTTTCCAAATGCTACTATATCTATGGTACCATGTACAGCCTCAGACTACATGTTCTTTAAATATGTATCATGCGTTTTCACCTGCCTTCATTCATGTTATTTCCTCTGCCTAGATAGCTTTTTACTTTGTCCTGGAAAATACACACTCATCCTTCTGGGTTTGGCTCAGAGGGACAATTCTTTATCTTGCTTTCCTACTCTCTCTTCCTTCTAACAGGTAATCCACTAGTGGGTGGAAAACATCTTATCTTTTTATCTCTTCTGTTTTCTGTAGTGTGTGTCACATAGTAAATGATCAGTAAATGTATTTTATATTTCAGCATAGAGCAAGGATTAGCCAAATTTTCTTGAAGGGCCAGATAGTAAATGTTCTCTCTACTACAGCTTAGCAACTCTGCCATTGTTGTGTGAATGCAACCATAGATAATATGTAAATGAATGGAGGTGGCTATTTCCCAATGAAACTTTATTTATAAAAATTGGATGACTAAATTTGGTCCATGTGCTATATTTTGCTGATCCTTGGCATAGAGTAAGCAAGGATACAATAAATATTGACTAATTATTTGATTTGCTGTTTTATTAAATTAAGAAGGTGTAGATTTAATAATCAGTCTGCTTAAAATTCTTATGATTGTTATTATGGGCTGCTCCTTTTGTTCATATGAATGTTGGACCTGTTTTACTTTCTTTATTTGGTTTACTTTTAATAAGTGTGTCCTTTTTGCTTGGTAAAAACCAGGAAATTTTTGTTAAATAGGCAGTTGTTTGTTGTCACAGACTAACACTTCTCACAGAAGTATTTATCAGACCTGAAATTTATCCAACTAGTTCGATCAGTTACAATTTTAAAAGTCATAGTTCTGATTCTGTAAGGCAAATCTTTCAGATTCTTGTTATTGTCACTTGTTCTCATTAAATACTTTGTTAAAATAAAGTTTATTAGTACTTTCTGAAAATGATGCATTAATGTAGCAAAGTCCCATAAAATTGAAGTAGGAAAAAAAAAGCTGTAGGAAAATGTAGGTGAGGATAGATAGAAGACAAGAGGATAGTAAAAAGAAGGAATGAAACCTGTACTTTTCAAAGCACATTAGTGATGTGTTGTAAGAAGAAATACATATGAAATGTGTTTGGAATTTAGAGGAACTGAGTTATGGTTCCTGTTGGGCTTTGTGGAGGAAATACCTTTAATGTAGTCTTTAAAGGATGTGTATGTGGGAACCAAGGGCTCTTTTATTTAATACACTGATGGGAGCAGAAGCATAGAGGCCTGTGCGGGATACAACATGAACCGTGAGCACACCTTATGAATTTCAGAGTGCTCTATAAATGTAATATTCACCAGGTTCAAAATGGTTAAAAATAAATAACCATTTATTTTTCATTAATTTCATCAAACAGATATTATGCAGTGTTTTTGATTTCTACATCCTTTACATTAATTCTGAGAACTGTGTTTTGGCAGTGACTGTTGAAGTGAAGGGTCCCTATGAATATCTCACGCTTGAAGAATATCCGTTGATGATTGTAAGTGAACTTATAATCTTAACCTTAACGTTACAGGAGTTTAGCTTGAAAGATTGTCCATTTTTTGTGGCAATATTCTTCTTTAAAGAATTGTTCCTGTGAACAGTTCAGAAAATACTTGTAGTTCTGTATTTACTTCTTACTAGAATATGGCCTTGAGAGTGTATGTCTGTGAATTCCTCTGTGCTTCATATCATCTGTAGAATGAAGAGGTTGATGACTTGTGGAATTTCAGAATTGGAAAGTACCTCAAAGATAATTTCACATCTCACATTCTCTCTAGAATCCAAAGGGGGGCACTTCTTACTGCCCTGTAGTTTCTGATCCCATTTAAAGTAACTAAATGCTGATGCTTTGTCGTGTGAATGTCTATGGGAATAGCCTTACTGTGTTGGCAGATTTCCCTTGTCCATCATTTCTTTCTTCTTCTATTCCCTTTCATAGTTTTCCCACATTGTATTTCATTGCCTTCAGATGTATCCTAACCCTGCCATATCTTTTTTCCTCTTCAGTGTTATCTTCATTTATGTAATTTTAGGTCAGAGCTGAGAAGGCACTTTTAATGCAGAAGAACAGTTACTCTTAATGATAGGTTTTTAGGTAGTTTCTCTCTGCACGCGAGATCTTTTTGTGTGTGTTAGTATTGAATTCCAAAGAAAAAAATAATTATTCTTAAAGTAGGAGATAGGATATGTCTTTTATAGTTTAAGACTATGTATTAATTCTAAATTGGCTATTAGCCCTAATCCTCCTTTTTTTCTTATCCATTTGGATGACAGTTTTTCATGGTGATGTGTATTGTATATGTCCTGTTTGGTGTTCTGTGGCTGGCATGGTCTGCCTGCTACTGGAGAGATCTCCTGAGAATTCAGTTTTGGATTGGTGCTGTCATCTTCTTGGGAATGCTTGAGAAAGCTGTCTTCTATGCAGAATTTCAGAACATCCGATACAAAGGAGAATCAGGTATGTGACCAAAAAAACGTTTGCCATTTTGTGAGTCACCATCAGGTAAGACATGTGACAGTTTTCCTCAGGTCAGCAGTTGTTAAGTGGGTTTAACTTTTCAGTTACTTAATTAATAGAATAACTTTAATCACTATAACTGTAACTTTTGTTTTTAATCTCATAACTTATGGGTTCAGTAATTTAAGAGTGATTGTACTGAAATATATTGACACAAGTTAAAACAGTAGTGGCCATTTTGGGTAAGATTATCACTAACATTGAATCTCAATTGCCATGGATTTTTAAGGCACCGTTATTGTATTATACACCTAAGGAGGGAAATAAATCCTGCCAACTTAATAGTAAGTTGCTAATGATGATAAGACCTACTTTGATTTCAAAGATTTTAAAATACAAGGGAGAAGTACCTCTAAGAATTGGTAAAATAGAGTAATACCAAGAAAATAGGAGAGTACTTATGGTTTACTAAAGTAAACAGGTAATGACAAAAATTATTTTGTACTGAGGTTTTTTATGATAGTTCTGGTCCTTTCTCATCAGACTGTTTAATTATTGATTATTATAAGATTACTAGTTAGAGCTTTACCTGTCTTTGAAAGGGCTTGAAAATGGTAGATAGGAAAATGATTTGAAAACTCTGTGTCTGTGTGTGTGTGTTGTGCTTTTCAGTGTATATGTATATTTTCAATGTATATTCCCCAGTTTTTAAAAATGGGAACATTCCCTAGGTGTTACAAACTGTCCATGTAGGTGAGATATTCTGCTGAGGTTTTAGTGAAGTGGAGTTGGGGAGGGAAAGTCATTTGAGCACACACAGATTGCTGCTCACATGAACAAGGTAAGGGAAATCAGCTTGTGTACTTAATTATAAAAATTTCAGGAGAGGTGTTCTCTTGGAACAGTATTGATCCCAATGCTTATTCTAAAGCACATTAGAGATCTAGAGCTACATTAGGTGAGGTTATAGCACTCTTTATCTCTTGCTTTTTTATCCTAGTTCAGGGTGCCCTGATCCTTGCAGAGCTGCTTTCAGCAGTTAAACGTTCACTGGCTCGAACCCTGGTCATCATAGTCAGCCTGGGATATGGCATAGTCAAGTAAGTATTAATTTTTTTTATATGGAAGGACATATTAAAATACTGATTAAATTGAATCAGTATTGCAGGTTCCCTTGTAATTCTCAAAGAATTGGTATAAGAAATAGTTCTGTAATAAGACAGGTATCTAAAATTTTGTAGATTTGTAAAAGCTCGAAGATGTTAAGTGTTTCATTTCACTTCTGAGAACTCGAGCATTCAAATGCCATTCACCTGGAGATCTTGTTAAAATACAGACTCTGATTGAATGATATTTAAATGGCAAGGATTCGAGACTTCCTCCTTCAAACAGAAGTTGCTGGAAGGAAAGACTTCATATTTTGTTGAATTCTGAGTTTACAAGTGTACAGTTTATCTAATGAGTTGCAATAGGATATTTACTTATATTGTTAAAATTTTTAGATTTGATAATGGTATTGTGGTTATGTCTTTTAAAAGTCCTTATTAGTTAAAAACACATGCTGAAATATATACAAATAGAAGATACGGTATCTAGGATTTGCTTGAAGATAATAGAGGAAGATAGGAAGTGTAGGAGGTTTGCACAAGGCAGGATTGGCCATAGCTTAGTGGTTATTGGGACTGGATGATGGATATAGAGGGGTTCATTATACTATTGAATGTTTCAGAATGCTCTATAATAAAAAGGTGTTTTTTAAAAATTTAATACAATAATCAGAAACCAGATTTAAAGTTCTCATATTTATTATCTTGGTTTAAGACCATATGTTCTTCTGGGTTTTTTTCCTCTAATGAATCAAGTATGTCTGACTTACATCTTTTTAAGTTGTTGGCCTGTATATTAATTATCATGAGTTGCTGTTACTTAGCTTATTTTGCAGTTTGTGGCATTGGTACTCAACTTTCTCTGCTTCCTGTTTAGGCCTCGCCTTGGAGTCACTCTTCACAAGGTTGTGGTAGCAGGAGCCCTCTATCTTTTGTTCTCTGGCATGGAAGGGGTCCTCAGAGTTACTGGGGTCAGTACTGCTTAGTCTAAGTATTTATGGTCAGTTCAGATATATTGTTTGTCTTGAGAGAGTGAATTGAAGTGTCTGTAGGCTTCTTTACTATTTCTTCTAAATCACTTTTGATCTCTGATTTTCAAAATGTATGTATAATTCAAATTTTCTTCTTAATCTCTTAGAGCTTTATAAGTTTAATTTGTGACCAGAAACGAATGCTTTCTCACCTGTCCCTAAATTGCTACTTACTCAGTTCCTCCTCCCAGACAATAGGCTCTCATTCTTGTAGAAGTGGCAAAGATTGTAATCATGCACTTGCTTGATAAATTTTTTTTTTTTTAAGATTTATTTGTTTGAGAGAAGGAGAGTGTGCATGCGCATGTGCTTGTTGGGGAGGGGCAGGGGGAGAAGAAGAGAGAATCCCATACAGCTTGAGCTTGGAGTCAGATGCTCAACTCACTGTGCCACCCAGGTGCCACCTATTTTCTGTTTTAAAGTGATAGTGCTCTTTGCTTAACCAGCACTTGAGTTTCAAAGGTTTTTCTAAAATGCAACTAGTTGTTTCACATCATTCTTGAGAATTATAAATCATGCCTTTTGTCAGGGAGGGAAACCAAAGCACTGAGATAAAATGATAAAGAAATTTTGTTAGAGCTGAATTAATGTGAAGAAGTACTGGTCCTTCCAGTAGTTATTTATTTAAAAATCACTCTCAGAGAGATGCCTGGGTGGCTCAGTGGTTAAGTGTCTGCCTTTGGCTCAGAGCATGATCTCAGGGTCCCTGGATCGAGTCCCACATCAGGCTCCCAGCTTCTCCCTCTGCCTATGTGTCTGCCTCTCTCTCTGTGTCTCTCATGAATAAATAAATAAAATCTTAAAAAAGAAAAAAATCACTCCCAGCAATAACCCATTAGATTCAAGGTGGTAAATGCTATGAACTTGACTTTGCCTTCAAGAAAACTGAGCTCAGTAAGTTTTGCAATAAATTCCCCCGTGAATAAAACACTTTATGGATATATATTTGTTTTTCAGATCATACTGTCCTCTATATAATTTCCTTCAACTTTTAGCAACTTTAACCCTCTGTCAATTCGTTTTCTTTCTATTGCTGTAGTATTTTTCTTATCCCTTGGCTCTGATAGTAAACCTGGCCCTCTCAGCAATTGATGCCTGTATTATTTTATGGATATCCTTTCAATAATGCCCTGGTGATTGGATAAGCAGGTCATATAAATAACACCTTATATATATAAACTTGTGAAACAAGCAGCGTAGTTTTGGGGACAGATATTTGGTTCACATTTTATTTTGGGATGTGCTCTTATATGTAGAATTATATTGTATTACATAATTCTGTAAATTAGTAATTTGTAATATATTAATACAGTACTTTGAAATATGAGAAAGGTCTTTTTAGACTTGTAGCTGAAATCACAGTGATAGGAGATTATAGAATGGGATAGGGGCTTTTAACACTGCAATTTTTTGGTTTGGTCCCTTTTTAACATGGACCTTAGCATGCTAGGAACTCTGTGGTGGTTGCTTCTTATTAGTTAGTAGCGTGTTTTATTGTATTGAGACTGTGATCAACAGTTTGTATGAAATGCTTACAGCTGAGTAATTTATGTGATTGTTTATCAGAAGGGAAGAATGATGTAGGTACAAAATATTATTCCTTACTTTCTTTCAGTTTGAATGCAAAAGCATTCCAGATGATTATGTAAATACAGAGTCTTTTGGTGGTTTCTTCTCTGTGCTCTCTAGACATCTCTTTTTCACCACCTCTTTTTCTTTGTCTGCAGGCCCAGACTGATCTTGCTTCCTTGGCCTTTATCCCCTTGGCTTTCCTAGACACTGCCCTGTGCTGGTGGATATCCTTCTCATTGGCTTGTTTGATGGCGGTCCATTTTCTCCCCTTGGAGTTGGGTTTCCATTGATCTTTCTACAAATGGTTTTTGCTGGTTTTGTTGATTACTTGTTACTTTGGGGAATAGGGTATTTTCACTCTAACAACCTGAGGGCTCAGGTAAGCAGTTATTTTGTTTTTAATTTTAAAAATTGCATCAAGAGTTGGTGACTGCAGACTGAGAACAAGACAAAAGCTTCTGGCCTTTTTTTAAATGAGTATTTCACTTTAATTTTGAATTTATTTGTGTGCCTCACTTAGTGTTAGAATCACTGGCTGATGTGGTCCCACTATTTCTTTCAGCCTCTGCAATACTAAATGCTTTGAAAATTATGTAAATATTTTGATTCTTAAAATATGGTTTCAGGAACTATATGAGGTTGTTTGACTCTTAAAATTCTAAATAGGTTTAGCAGATTTTAACCTTTACAGGGTAAGTGTTTTATACCCTCATTCAGAAGCTGACTTGGGATTATTTGAAGACTTCACTCTTTGAAATAAATCTTGATTCATTTATAGGAAAAGTCAACCAGCAGATAATAAATTTCTATTTGAATAATCTTTTCTTCCTGCTTTTCAAGAGTAAACATTTGTTTATTAGGGATTTGGCCTATTGGATGAAGGATTCAGGTTTTTGGACTTTAATCATTTGGGAGATTTTAAGAAATTTATTTTGGTTTTTGCGTTATTTGGTTCTATGTACAATTGTTCAAGATTACTGTCCTGATGGACTGTGACTATTATATAAAGCTGAGTGTAAATAAATTGTAATTATGTGAATTTGAGGGGATTTTCATATATCAAAAATGTTTGAAATTGAAATGTCCTAGGTCAAATTGGCCAAAGCTTTTCTAAGTCAGTATTATTGTGAACCTCTACTATGCATATTGAGAGGAGTTGAGAGAGGGACTGGACCATACAGGAAGATGACCCAATAATTAGGCAGCAGCTAGGGCTTTATTGAAGGACGTGAGTGAGCTCCAGCTCACTTTCATATCTGCCCCTAATTCTGAAAATTGAACATAAGAGCAGATACCTATCATTAGTCATTAGTTCTCTCCTATCTTTGTGCAGCAACTTCTACTTGAGAGAATGATTTGAAAATAGAGAGTTGTTGCTTTAAGAGCCTAACTGCCTGGGACTCTCAACCAGTTGTAATTGTATGGTCCTTTTAATTTAGGCAGCTGATGGCCGGTTCCTTAACATGGCACAAGGGGACTGAGTGTAGAACTCTGAGAGGTCATGAATGTATGACTCTAGCCTGGATTATCTAGGACAGTGAGAACACAGCCACTACCTTACTGGAAGAATGAAGATGATGCTAAACCCTACTGCTTTGCCTCTTACTCATTTTTATTTCATTTTCTTCCATTTGGTTCTTTTTCTTTGTTTCTCTAGAAAGTTTATCTTTATTTCTCCTTTATATTTTTCCTCTTCTTTTTTTGTATCTTTTGCACTCTCATTTTATCCTAGTTATGTCTTCAAATCTCATTGAAAATGAAGACTTTCTTACTGATCATGGTGGGGTGTTTGTTGTTTGTGAGGTTGAGAGTGAGAGCTTTAAGGCCTAATGTCTATGGCTCTGTCATTATGACCCTAGATCCATAAAGAAATATAAGGATTAATTTACTAGCTTATTGTTTTTCTGAATGTTGATTTCCTTGACCTGCAAACACATATTTATTAGCTTGACTCAAACAATGAAGCTGTTAAAACTTCGGAGGAACATTGTGAAACTCTCTTTGTACCGACATTTTACCAACACGCTTATCTTGGCAGTGGCAGGTAAGCTGGGGACTTGCTTCCTGCTGTTTAAATGCAGTTCCTTTAGAACAAAGATGCTTAACCTGAAAGGCCATAAGTGGGCTTTTCTAAAATTACATAGAAAGTTTTGTGTGTTTCACTTAGGGAAGGGATCTTTCACTTTTGTCAGATGCTCAGAGGGGTCTATGGTTCAAAAAAGTTGAGAACCACTTATTCTAATAGCTGAAAATTGATTACATATAATAATGATTCTTGATATACCCTCTCCTATCTCCATTCTTTTTCTGAGACTTTTTTTTGAGGCAAGTTAGCATTAGTGTCCTATAGCATTTAGATTTCTTTTAAAAGACATTAATATTTGCTTATTTAGTTTTATTAAAATAAACAATTTTAGGTCAGTAAACATTGCTATTATATTGCCTTACATATGCCATTAAATATGTATAACATAAACATTAGGCTAAACTATAGCCCACATAGGCTTATTTGCTTGCCTTTTGGCTTGTGTACCAGGAATAGGGAGGTCTAGCCTATGATTGGAACCAATAATTCTATTTATTTTACAATCATTTTGTCAACTTTTTTTCCCATCTGACCAGGCAAAGAAAAATTAATATTATATTAAAGATAAAGAAAGGGAAAACAGTCATATTATTGATAATGCTGGAAAAAGCTGTATTTCTTCTTTTCCACTTCTGAGGGTTGCTAAAGTAGCCAGATGGTAAACAGAACTATTGTTTAAGTACAGAAAGGGTTGGCAAGAGTACATATTGTGGGCCTTGTTTATAGCAGTTGTGAAGTAAATTTTTGTTGAATAAATATGTTAAAATAAGTGAGAGAAAATGATTGTGATGTATTGGGAGGTAGGGATATGTAGGATTCTACTTGATGAGAATCAGAGAATATAATTGGGGCTATAAACTAACATACATACTCTGACCGGGTCTTCTATTTCCTGTTAGCATCTATTGTATTTATCATCTGGACAACCATGAAGTTCAGGATAGTGACTTGTCAGTCGGTGAGTTATAAACACATGCATTTATGAATAGTGTACTGTTTTATACTTACAGAGTGATGTCAATGACAGTGGTAAGGTTCACACCTTTTAAGAATTTAGGGCTAGGTCTCCACTCTGAGGGTTAGAATGCTTCCTTCCTCCTGAGTATTCTGTATTATTACTGTGCTTAGTAAAGGTAGGTTTGTCTTGCGGGTTTTTTGGCAGACAATGGGAGAAATGACTGACTATATATCCCAGTAGTGGGAGAGAACATTATAAATGATATCACAGTTTTTCATAACCCAGTCTTTCCTTAACAAAAAATTCTTAACAAATCCAGAGTCCTAAACATGAAGTATATATGAATAATGCTAATCTGAGCAGAAGCCATGTACTTAAGATTTGAACACAGAGACTGGCCAGTAGCATTTCTTTGGAAGCAAGAGCTAAGCTGTTAAAAATAAACAAAAATGAAAACTATAAGAAAATAACAATGTTACTTTCTCTTACCTTGTATAAAAACTCTTCCCTAAAGATTCTCAGAACTGTAATGAAGCATTAGTAAAGTCCTCCATTTGGCTGGTGCTTTTTCTTCAGCAACAGTAAACACTACAGGGAAGAAACAGTGTTCATTCATTTTTAATTCCCAGCACTTAGTACAGGGCTTAGCACATAGCAGGCTTCTAGTAAATATAAGTTGAATGAATGAATAATTGATTCTTGTTCTATGCCAAGGGCTTTGTGGAGTAAGAGTTAACATTATGTATAAAAATGTACTTCTCCTTTTGGTAGGATTGGCGAGAGCTTTGGGTGGATGATGCCATCTGGCGGTTGCTGTTCTCCATGATCCTCTTCGTCATCATGGTTCTCTGGCGACCATCTGCGAACAACCAGAGGTTCTTGGACACTTATTTATATTGCTAACTATTGAATGACCATATCATCAGTTAGGGGTGATTCAATGGGTGACAGTGTCAGGACCATGTCATGGAGTGTAAGGAATATTCACTGGGTCTGAAATCCAGTGAATGGGTTCCTGTCCAATGTCAGTTCTGACATCTTCTGATAATATGTATGTATATGACTAGGTAAGGGAAGTAGGTAATTGTGATACTTGTAATGAGAGTCATCTTACCTGTCTAGTGTTGGGAAGGAAAGAACAATTTTTATAGCCGGTAGCCCAGCTCACTTCATAATGAAAATGAAAACTTATATGACAGACTTTGGAATTAAAAATTTATATGGGATTTTGCTTTGTTCAGCTATGGGCAAATCTCAATTATTTAAAAATTGGCTGTCTTTATTTTGTGTATATCCATGTCTTTGGCATGGCCTCCTTTTTGTGTTTCAGACAGTTAAGGGCTTATGTTACTCAAGCATATCACCAAAGGATGACGTGGAATAACTGAACAGTTAATTTTATAATCAGACATACCAATAAAAGACTTAGAATATAAATGATATCTTTTTACCCCATGAAAATAGCATTTTATTAAGCATTTAATGTTTGTGTTCTTTGAAAAAAAAGTTGAGAAAAATAGTGTAGGCAACATTTTTTAAATGTTGCATTTAAGGCTTAATTACTTTTTTATGTCTTTTATGTGTTTACTGGTCATTTAGTTCTCCTGTCAATCAGCTTTTTATATCTTTGAATTATTTTTTATCAGCTTATTGATCATTTTTATATTGATGTGTAAGAATTCCTTATCTATTTTAGATTCCAATATTTTGTTTTAAGCATTCCAGATATTTTCTTCTAGTTTGTTAATTATCTTTGAACATCTTAGTGATGTTTTTGGCCATAGAAAAACTTGAAAGTGTAGGGTCAAATTTGGCATTTTTTTTCTCTTTATGTATTGTATATTTTGTGTCTTGTTTAAGATTTTTTTCCTGGCTTGAGGTGAAGTCTAAAGTTACTCTATATTTCTTTCAAAATGTTACAGTTGAACTTTTATTCATCGAGAATTGTTTGTGGGTTCTCTATTTTTTTTCCCCTATCCCTCTGATCCTGCATTAGTATGTATGCTATTTTATCTTAGTTTCCTGTTAAGTCTTGGTATGTGCCCTCCCCCTTAATCCTCTTTTAAAAAAAATATGCCCATTGTTATTGGATCTTTGCTCTTTAATGAAATGTTAAGCTTGTTTGTTTAATTCTAAGAAAACCTTTATTGGATTTTGATAGGAACTGAATTGATAGCTTAATTAGGGAAATTACATATATTTTTCCCATCCTTGAATATATGGGATCACTTGCCCATTTTTTAGTCCTCTGCTTTAGTTATGTTTTATAACTTTTATTGAAATATTTGAAAAATTTAGGGGTGCACCCTTTTAAAATAATGCATGTGGCTTTGGCAAAAATGTAGAAATGCTATCAATTTTTTCTTCTTTTTTGAAACTAATAAAAGAACATATAAGTTATTTGATTACATTTTATACTGAGTATAGGATTACAAATATTTATTTTTAAAACTAAAATTGAAAGAATATCAGAATGCATTCAAAAGGTTAAATGTTGCTTTGTAAAACTTTCCTTTTATTTACCCATATCTATTGAAAATAAACACCTGCAGTAACTGGGTCATAATGTAGCATATATTTCTTTTTTTTTTTTTTTTTATTTAAATTCAGTTAGTTAACATGTATTGTTTCAGAGGTACAGGACAGTGATTCATTAATCTTATATAATACTCAGTGCTCATTACATCACATGCCCTCCTTAATGATTTTCTTTTTTAATTTTAAGTAGGCTCCATGTCTGATGTGGGGCTTGAACTCATGACCCTGAGATCAAGAGTCACATGCTCTATGGATTGAGTCATCCAGAAGCCCTTGAATGCTATTGATTTTTATATATTTATTATAACCATAACCCTCTCCTACATTGTTTTGTTCTGATATTTTTTAGGTTTTCCAAGTAGATTAATTATTATCAAAAGTAATGACAGTGTTATTCCTTCTTTTCCAAATACTACTGCTGCCTCATTATTGTTTCTTATGTTGGCTAGGCCCTCCTGTATAATATTGAATCAAGACATTGAGACTGGGCCTCCTCATTGTATTCTGACTTTAAAATAAGTGCTTCTCTAGTATCATTAACTTTGTCATCTACTATTAATTTTTGCTAGTTTTCCTTTAATAAATAGGTTATGGGTGCATTCCCTATTATTCCTAGCTTTTTTAAAAAAAATATTTCATTTGTTTATTTGAGAGAGATAGAGAACACAAATGAGGGGAGGGGCAGAAGAAGAAGCAGGCTCCCCACTGAACAGGGAACCCAACTTGGGGCTCGATCCTAGGAGCCTGGGATCATGACCTGAGCTGAAGACAGACACTTAACCAACTGAGCCACCCAAGTGCCCCTATTCCTAGATTTTAAAGAGTTTTGTTTTGTTTTTTTAATTGAAAGGGAGATTTAAAAAACAAGGTAGAATGAAAATATAGGCAACAGTAAGTACAGAGTGAGTTCAAAGCTAAAGCTTTCTAAGAATTACCTGTCTAGATGCTTAGGTGGCTCAGTTGGTTTAGCATCTGACTCAGTTTTGGCTCAAGTCATAGTCTCAGGATGATGGAAGTTAGCCTCTTTTCAGGCTCTACGCTCAGCAGGGAGTCTGTTTGAAAGATTCCCTCTCTCCCTCTCCCTGCTTTCTCTCTCTCAAGTAAAAAAAAAAAAGAATTCTCTGGCAGCTGCTTTGGTGAATCTTTTCAAAGTTGTAAAGGAAAGCTATCTTAAGATGAGGACTTCATCTTCTCAGCTCCCCAGTTGGAAACTGAGATTTTTAAATTACCTGGTACATATAAGGTCAGGGTTTCTGTCTCCAGTACAAATTCACAGACTGAGATTTTAAATTATGTGAGAATTTACTTCCCTCTGTGTGATTACATATGCTTGTAAATGCTTACAAGGTATTATTCTAAGCATTTTTTGAAATAATTTGTTTACTTTTTACAAAACCCTCTGTGCCTCTGTGAGTAATGTTTCATCATCCCTATTTTCAGATGAGAAAACTTGAGACACAGAATAACTTTTCTCAAGTCATAAATAGTGCGTGGCTGAGCCTGCACTCATTAGTGTGATGCTGTCCTGCTTTCTCTTGCTTGTATAGGCAATCAAGAGCTTTCTAAAGGGGAAGAATTACTTTGTTTTCACTGAAATAATTTTATGAATGACTCATTGCAGTTTCAGTAGTAAGGCCTGTAAAATTGAGTTAGTGAAGCATTTTTTATAGTTTTCTAAGTTTTTTCCTTCTTTCTTTTCTCAGATTTGCCTTTTCACCATTGTCTGAGGAAGAGGAAGAGGATGAACAAAAAGAACCTATGCTAAAAGAAAGCTTTGGTAGTGTAAAATTTTATTTGTGCTTTAAATATTATTTTCTGGTTTTTAGGAATAGAGTAGAGCAAGTATAATTGTGAGTATCCAAATCAAGATAGTTGGATACAGTTTATTATTTTGCAGCCGTTTTATAGCTGTGTCTCAGTTTGGTCTGTGGTATAGTTAGGGGACTGCAAAAATAAGGGTATTAATTTTAAGGTGAAGCTGTGGCAAATTCAGTAAATAATTGCACATTAAATGTCCAGTTTGCTTACTGGAAGAGCTAAAAATCTGGCTTTGAACTTCCTAGCATAAAGATGGAGAAACATTTGTTTTATAATTCAGCTTCAATAAACTTAAAGTTCTGAATCCATGTTGGAAATCATTGCTGGTCTACTGATATACTTAACCCACCTACTTTGTTTTCCCTTTACAGAAGGAATGAAAATGAGAAGTACTAAACAAGAACCAAATGGAAATAGTAAAGTAAACAAAGCAGTAAGTAATTATGTCCAGGTCTTAATGATTTTTTTTTGTTTTAATGATTTTTAAAATCTGTGCATAACTAAACTTGCTTTATAAAAAGATCTTTTAATATATATTACATTTACATTTTTAAAAACAGAGACAACCAGTGATTCTAATACCTAGTAATCTTTAACTAGATGGTTTGCTACTATGTCCTGGAAAAGGTACCAGATTAGTCTGATGATTCTGTTTAATTGTTTTCATCAGTGGAAATTAATAACTTTTTTAATAACCTAAGATGTTTTTTGTAGTAAAGATCAGGATTTTTTTCATTTAGCTGTTTTTTAAATTTTTTTGTTGTTTATTTTTAAAAACTGTATACACAGTCTACATTAATGGTTTTAGAGTTTTAATATCACTTTTAAGGGGCAAAACTTACATGAGGCAAACTCTTAGGTAGTAGACTATTGAGGAGAAAGCATTTAAAGGCATTTTATATTTCACTTATATAGTTTTTTTAAAGTATTGGACTGTATAGTTTTTTTAAATTATTAGCAGTCCCATTTGTTATGTGAGTATACTACTTCAGAATGCCCAAAAGATTAAATTTAAAAATTTTGAAACCTCTGTAGATCTTTACTTGTCATGTATTATTTGGGGCATTTTAGTAACAACTTTGTATTTGTATGTTCCTAGCAGGAAGATGATTTGAAGTGGGTAGAAGAGAATGTTCCTTCTTCTGTGACAGATGTGTAAGTTTTTGAATCATTACCATGAGAATCCTATTACAGTTAGTATTGCTTTTATTATTTTAAGGGAATGAGCTAAAGAACATGCTAATGAGAATGCTTAGATTAAATTAAATACTATTAAAAATGTTAAAAGGATGTTAAATAAAAATTATGAATAGTATACAACCAAAAGTAATCAGGATTATTTGTTCAGATAACATTTTTGCTTAGACAGATTTAGCTATATATACATCTTCCCAAAATCATTGGGATAATTCTTTGGAACTTTTTAGTTCCTTCTCATGGTTGTATTGTTAATTAAATATTGGCCCTGTCACAGTGCAACATAATTTTTTTTTTCTGTACAACTCCAGTAATCTTTCTGTTTTTGTATTTGCTTTTATTCCCCTGAAATGGCCATTAATAAGATGCAGATCTTAGATAATTATAAAAATGGTGGGCAGCCCGCGTGGCTCAGCGGTTTAGTGCCGCCTTTGGCCCAGGGCGTGATCCTGGAGACCCAGGATCGAGTCCCACGTTGGGCTCTCTGCATGGAGCCTGCTTCTCCCTCAGCCTGTGTCTCTGCCTCTTTCTCTCTCTCTCTGGTCTCTCATACATAAATAAATAAAATCTTAAAAAAAAATTATACAAAAGGCTTTAAATTGTATTCCTAATTCCACTCTCCTTTATGAACTATTTATGACTTTACATTGTTCATTTTGGTGTTTTTCTCTCTGCAGAGCACTTCCAGCCCTTCTGGATTCAGATGAGGTTAGTAATCAAGTCATGTGCATAAACTGTGGGTCTGGTGATTCAATAGGGAATCATAGGTCCTTTGTTCAGGGGAATTTTACTTGACTCAGTAATACCCTGAAGAACTATAGTTGGCATAGTTAAAAAAGGATGAGAATAGAAATACTAAGATTAGAACCCAAGTATTCAAGAAATTTCCTTTCTACACATATCCCCTATTTCTTTTCTTAAGTTATACATCAGATTTGAGGGCATGTATTTTGTTCTGAGTATTAGGTTATTCTAGACTCCCTTGATTTTAGAAACCCCTTTGAAAGCATCTGCCTGATTCCAACTATTGTTTTGGATTGGCTGCTACAGAATGATTTGTTCATTTCCCACTGACCTGCTGTGTGATATAGCACACAATGTCAAATTCCTTAGCTGTTCTGTGCATTGACATAAAATAATTGAGAACTGTACTGTGCAGAATTAAATCTGTCTTTCTTTGTAACACTTTGCTTTCCTATGGTGTATTCTGCAAGGTCCCAGATCTCCCTCTTGAAGACTTCTGCTAATAGTTTGTCCTCAGGGCTTCCCTTTGACTTAAGCTCTCCAGCCACTGCTGTATTTCAGGTAGAGAAGGCTGACTTTGTGGAACTCTGTTAGGCTATTCATGGCAATGCAGGGTTTTTATAGTGTTTTCAGTGGTATTGACTGCACCCATATGTTCATATTTTCCTGTGTGAAAACCTTTTCTAGAATTGAATAAGAACTTAAGTGAATTACAGGAGAAACAAGTTTTAAAGGACCGGAAATCAAAACTGATCAGACTCTTCAGTCTCATCTTTGGAAGCTAGAACATAATAGAACCATGTCTTTGAACTGTGAGGAAAATTATTTTCAAACTAGAATTGTATATTCAACTAAACTGTCAATATGAGGGCAGCCCAGGTGGCTCAGCAGTTTAGTGCCGCCTTTGGCCCAGGGTGTGATCCTGGAGACCTGGGATTGAGTCCCACATCGGGCTCCCTGCATAGAGCCTGCTTCTTCCTCTGTGTGAGTCTTTGCCCCCCCCCCCCCCCCCGTCATTCATTCATAAATAAATACACAAACAATATGAGGGTTAAATAAAGATGTTTTCAGTCATTCAGGAAATAAAATAACATCCTATATGTGCTTTCTCAGAAAAGTAATAGAAAATGTTCTTTACAAAATTAGAGAACTAGAAACGACTTGGGATCCAGGAAATAAAGGCTGTACCAGAAAGGCAAGGATAATCTTAATATCCCAGGATGATAACGTAAGAAACTCTGAGAGTGATAGTTGGGCAACGTCTTGGAGGGCATCCAGTCCAGAATGGAGCAGACCAGAGAGCTTCAGGAGGAGTAGTTCTAAGAAAAAAAGTGAAAAAGATAGTTTAGCTGATGCAATTGTTCATATTGAAAAAGTATTTACAGTTCTGTCAGAGTTCACTATAAATTTATACACGTACTTTTAGCAAATGAAGTAAAAATGAAAAATACTAACTCTAAGGTAAAAAATTACATAAGAAATTTAGTAGTATGTTAATTTTCTTAATTGAAAAGGTATACTATAAATTTTTTTTTAAGATTTTGTTTGTTTATTTGAGAGTGAACAAGTGCTTGAGTGAGCATGAGTGGGAAGGAGGGGAGAGGGAGAGGGAGAAGCAGGCTCCTCGCTGACCAGGGAGCCCAACATGGGGCTGCATCCCAGGACTCTGGGGTCATGACTTGTGCTGAAGGCAGTCAACCAACTGAACCACCCAGGCACCCCTAAAAACTATTTTTTAATCAGATATAATTTTTAACATGCCTTTTACAATTATTTTTTTAGAATTATTCATTTATTTTAGAAAGAGAGTGTGATTGGGGAGAGGGGGCTGAGAGAGAAAGGGAGAGAGAATCTTCTTTGGCTTCCCCACTGAGCGCAGAGCCTGATGTGGGGCTTCAGCTCACGACCCTGAGATATGACCTAAGCCAAAACCAAGAATTGGATTCTCAACAGACTGAGCCACCTTTTAACATGCTTTAAAAAAAAAATTATGAAAATACATAAAATCTACCGTCCTAATCTTCTCAAGTACAAAGTGTTAACTGTATGCACAGTGTTGTACAACAGATCTCTAGAGCTTATCAAATGTAATTTTAATGAATATGTAATATTTCATTATAAGGGTATACTATAATTTGTTATACAGTCCTACGTTTTTGGACATTCTACTATTTTGTTATGATTTTGAGTTTTGCAGTAGAAATGTTTCTGGTTAAATCTTTGTTCACATCCTTGACTTTTTCTTCAAATTAAATTCTTGTATCAGAGGAGGTACACATTTTCATTAAAGTTTAACCTTAAGTAGATATTTGTTTAGTCATCTTATTTGTCTCAAAAATACACATTTCCTTTTGATCTGTGGTTTAATGTCCAGAAACTTGGAGAGTTTGGTTCAGTTAATCTTGGGTGAGGCCTGGGCATCTGTATGTTTCAAAATCTTCATAGTTAGGAACCTTTTTTTTTTTTTTTTATGAGACAGAGTGTAATCAGAGGCAGTGTGGGGGGCGAGAGAGAGAGAATCCTAAGCAGGCTCCACACCCAGTGCAGAGCCTGACTTGGGGCTCAGTCTCATAGCCCTGAGATCACAACCTGAGCTGAAATCAAGAGTTGAGTGCTTAACCAGGTGCCCCAGTTAGGAACCATTTCTAAATATTTAATGGACATAAACAAAAGTACTTGAGGGAAGTGTGTGTGTGTGTGTGTGTGATCTTTGTAGAAGATATTTGGAATGTAGACCATTTAAAATACTTACAAAAAACTTTTTCTTTTTCCCTTAGGAACGAATGATCACACACTTTGAAAGGTCCAAAATGGAGTAAAAAATGAGAACATACGCAGTTGAAGATGGGCAGTATCTGGGAAGAGATCAGCTTCTGTGTCAATCTTCTACACTCCTCCATGGAATTAGAGGAGGCAGTGAAACCTGATCTGTTCCTTGACCTTTGTGCATTGGAGCCGGTGAGAAGTGTCAGAACAAGGAGAACATCTTGCTGAAAACAAGTTCATAGGATGAGAAAAATCTACAAGTGTTTTATTTACAACATTGATGCCCCTTTCCCTTCCACACCCTGACATGGATGTTTATGCAACTTATGTGTGTTGTTCCTGAGCCTTCTATAATGTTTAAATTGTTTAATCTTTCCAACTAAAAAGTTTAACATCTTTTAAAGAACTATGACATCAACACCATAATATGTAATCTCCAGGAGCAACTGCCTATAATTTTTATTTATTTAGGGAGTTACATAGGTGATGGGGGAAATTGTTAATTATCTTTCCGTTTCCTGAGAAGCCAAGGTTACATCTCGCAGAAGTGGTTTGGAGAAAAAGAGTCCTGAGTTAAGGAGCCATGGTTCTGTCGATTTAAAACAAAAAGAAGAGTGTACAAAAACTGTTACAGTATGATTCAGATCATTTAAAAAAAATCAAGTGCAATTTTGTTTACAAATGGTGTATATTAAAGATTTTTCTATTTCAGATGTACTTTAGAGAGAAATATTAGCTTAACTCTTGACATCTGCTATTGTGACACATCCCATTGCTGGCAATGTGGTGCACACTCCAGAACTTTTAACTACTGTTTTGTAAGCCTCCAAAGGTGGCGGCATTGCAGAATCCTAGGCAATGCTTTGTTTGCCTTCAATACCATTCACTGGGTGTTGCACTAGATGCAGAGAGGCACTCCATCTCAGTGCTTTTGAGTGAGCCCCCTGCTAAAGGAACTGTAATGCTTAAGCAGGAGCTAATACAAAGGAAACAGGTCCTTCTGGCTTAATTGAAACAGTTTTTCCTGCATGAAGTAGTGTGGAGGCCCTGGACTGCTGCTCATTCTTTAGGATTGACTGTTCTTATACCTGGTGTTGATTTAAAGACTGTTTATAAGAGACATCACAAGGTGATGGGATTCATTTGAAGCACTATATTTCTGTTTTAATGGTTTTGTCCAATTTTGCCTTCCCAAGATTTTTGTTCTACATAGAAAGTTCATGCCACTTTTTAATATAAAAAAGTTTTAACAAAATTAATGTATTTTCCTCATTTTTTTTCAAACTTGTCCCTACAGACCCTTCTTCCTCTCAAACCCTTGTGGGAATTTTCCTTATGTGGCTTTTGTTCTTCATCATCTTACTATTTGTTGAAACCAGTGATCACATCATGCAATCTTTACTAACTCATACAATAGTGAAAGTGTTTACATTTATTTAATCTCTCTCTATAGCTGTTTGCTGTGGTGATTTAACAAAAAAAGTCACGTAGGCAGTATCTCTAAGGAACAATATGAAGAATTGACTATGTTCTCAGGTTAACCTACTAGCAAAAGGCTAGTGATACTATTTATTGTGTGCATCTGTTCTTCCATACTGAAACTAAGCAGGTGAAAAATAGTTAAAATGCAGCAAGATAGTTGGTCAAATATTTTTTGAGGTTGGTTAGATGTTGACTTAAGACTAGAGAAAAAATCATACTGTGTATAGTAAATTATATAGACTGGGACCTGATAATTCTTCTTCTTTTTTTTTTAAGATTTTATTTATTTATTCATATGAGAGAGAGAGAGAGGCAGAGACACAGGCACCATGCAAAGAGCCTGACATGGGACTCGATCCAGGGTCTTCAGGATCACGCCCTGGGCTGCAGGCGGCGCTAAACCGCTGCGCCACCAGGGCTGCCCCCTGATAATTCTTCTTTCTCTTAATGATGTATGTCACTGTAATTATAGTGTATCATTTCTTAGAACTGGTTCAGAAGTAATTTACAGTATTACATTGATCTGTTTAGTTCTTAGTCCTTGGGCCTGACACTACTAGGCATTAGGACTTATTCCAGAACAGCAGCTGGCAATTCTAAATTTTTAAGGTGTTCGTTTTTTGTGGTGAAAGTCAGCCACAACACTTGATTTATTTAGCAACTTTTGTGTATTAACACCTTGAAAATATTTCACTAGATTATCAGATACAGCATTTGGTAAAGAGGGACAATGATACTAATTTACAGGTGAGGAACTGATGTATAAAAATGTAGTGAAGGGGAAAGAGTAAATAAAGTGACCAAGGCCAGTTTTTTTTTTTTACTTCTTATCATAGACTCACCCTTTTTTTCATTTACATTTTTTAGACCCAAATGCTTATTACTCTTATGACCTACCTCCTCTGTTTCCTGCTGGAGCAGGATGGAGTTGCCAGATTCACTCACTTCATTATTGCAGTAGTTTTCAAACTTCAAAGTGCATGGACTCACTTTAGGGACTTACTAAAAAGCACCGACTGCTGAATCTCCCTACTCTGGATTTTCTGATTGAGTAGGGAAAGAATGAGGCCTGAGACTGCATTTCCAGCAAGTTCCCAGGTGATGTTGATGCTACTGGTGTAAAGCACTGGCCTAGGACAACCTTTTAAAAACTGGTTGGGATTATAATGGTAATGCAAAAACCACCATTTACTAGGTGTTCAGAGGGGGTCAAGAATTGCTAGGCGCCCACGACGCTAGGTTAGTGCAAAGCACTACCATCCTTTTGCGGATAAGAAAATAAAGCCTCCGGAGATTAAACGTCACAGCTAGTTTCCTAAATAGGAAGGAGATCTCCATCCCGGCTAACAAGCCAAAGCTCGAATTCACCACCATGCTATATTACTTGAGACAGTTTTAAGTTATTTTTTCCCTTTTTCTTAAACCCCGACGCTAGTCAGGCTCCATGACCAAGAGGCGCCAAGTCCCAAATAAGGCGGGGACCCAAACGCCGGCGCATTCCTCGAATGTGCGTTAGAAGCTAGGGCGGAAGGGGCGGGGCTTTCTGCGGAAGAGGCGGGCTTAGCCCCGCAGGAAGTCCTGTGTTGATGGCTGTGGAGCGTAGGCCTGTGGCTGGGGTGCCGCTTCGGCGTCGCGGTTGACCCCCTTTCATTGGGCTGGTTCCCGGCCGAGGACCCGGCCCGGCCCACTCCGGGTGAAACTGCTGCGGTGACCCTGCTCGCCGCCATGCACGACGCCTTCGAGCCAGTGCCGATCCTAGAAAAGCTGCCTCTGCAGATCGACTGTCTGGCTGCCTGGGGTGAGCTGAGGGCCCAAGGGGCCGAGGCAGGGTCAGCGCAGAAGCGGTTCCGACCTCTCACAAAGTAGGAAAGTGGACAGGCGTCTGGCTGTATGAACTCCGGTCGGACGCTGTCGGAGAGAGGCCTGGGGTGGGGAAGGGCGTAGTATTGTAGACGGTGAACGCTGTTTGGGTAATCCTCAGGGACCCGGCCGTTTTAGGTTCGTTTACTCTTGTTTTCGGTACCGAGTTGAAGGTTGAGCTTTTCTTGTTAACGGTGCTCGGCTTTGGCTCCTTTCGATTCCCAATAAGTCTTCAGTTTGGGAGGGGCAAACAGTGGGGAGTTTTCAACTTGTCCAGATGATTCTGTTGTTTTCTAGGTGAAAGACGACACTATTTTGGGAGGCTCTAACTGCTTAGCATCATATGCCTTTTTCCCCTCAGTGATCATTCATCGTTCGCTTCTCATTACTGTAGGTAACTCGTATTGTTTTAAATTCAATCCAGGCGAGTAGTCGATTGCCTTATATTCAAAGTGCCCAAGTTACCTAACTGTGTAGGTAGAAGAGCGTCAGTCCAGGCTGTCATGAAATCTAACCTATTAAAAACTTGTGTAATCCTTCTGCAGTTGGCCAGTATAGAAAGCAGGGTCCGGCATCTCTTGTATGCTCTAGAATACAAGTGGTTTCAGGGGGCTAAACCTTGACTCTTAATTATGAACATTATACTTGTAGAGTGGTTGTGTCTGATAACAGTCATCAAAGACCAAACAAATAATTTCAGTCTTTCTTGTTACTGTCCAGGTCCTAGAAATCAAGGGCCACACAAAGGTGACTCAGAACTCTTAATCAGATCTTATACTGAGCCAGGGACCCAAGAGAGGCCTGGTGGAAATCATGGTAGTGGCTAGCATCTTCTGCATCATTTATGGACAGTGCCACCCAGTCAGTCTTGCAGAGTTTCTCACAGCCTCTTCAGTAGGGTGCTTTCACTACAGGTCTTCATGTTAATGTGCACAGTCTTTGCCTCTAGCAGCCCTGGGTTCCTTTAAAATCCCACCTCCACAGTAAGCTGTCCTAGTCCCTTGGGTGAGGGAAAGAATCTTGCTTCCTCCAGATATCTCCAAAAAAATCCTCTCTATTTTCTGTTGTTAAATGCTCAACAAAAATTAAAAATAGAGGAAAAAATTTTTAAAAATGAAAGACTTGACACTGCTACAAAGGGACACACATTCCTCTAACTCCACATCAAATATGTACCAAATGCACACGTGGACCAGTTTCTCTGCTAAAGAGAAGGATAAAAGGATGAATAAGAAGCAGTGGCTGTGCTCCTAGGACACACAGTGAGGGACAAAGTGACAGGAACAGATAATGATACAAGATAATTGATACAGGAAGCATTTGCTGCCTGTTATAGAAACAGGGAGGAGGGGTACCCAGTTCAGCCTAGAACATATGCTTCTGAAAAGGATGAATGCAGCTGCCTACCGTGCTTTACTTAGCTTGCCAGAGTCCTTGACTGATGCCTTGTGGAATGAGTAGTACATGTATCTCAGCCTTTCACTAATCTACTTTGTCACAGTAAAGATTCCTTGTACTTGAACTTTTCAGAAAAATAATTTTGAAATGTTGCGTAGTTTTTTGTCTACCATGATCCCCCACCCTACAGGGGAAATGCTCATTACCTTTTAGGGTGCCGTGGTAGGTATTGGGCTACAGGAGGCTACTTACCACCTCTTGACTCAAAGCTGTTTTCAGATTTAAGCAGCAGTGAGTATTACTCTATCTAGTCGTTACCCCCTTTACCAAAAATTCATCCAGGAACCTCCAGAAGCCAGATCATGCAGGGCCAGACAATAATCGAGAGACACCATAATCCATCCCTTGGGAAATGGAAATGAGGATATTGATGATGATGACTTCTCCCTAAACTCCAGGGTTGTAGAATCCAGCTGCCTTTTCAGCACCTTCATATGGATGTCTAATAGCATGGCTGTAATGGTTCTTGATTTCACTCTCCCAAAACATGCTTGTCCCCCTGTACCCCACATCTCAGCAAATGACATTTCTGTTTACCCATTTTGCTAATGATTTTGGAGTCGTTCTTCACTTCTGTATGCCACTTCCAATCCATCTGCAAATTCTTTCTGCTCCACCTCCAGAATAAGTCTCGAATCCAATCACTTCTCTCCAGCTGCACTATTTCTGTTCTGTTGAAAGCACCACCTCTCTCATCTGAATTACTGTAGTAGTCTTCTGAGTGATCACCCTGTGTTTTTCATTGTACCACTTTCAGTCTTTTTTTTAAGATTTTATTTATTTATTCATGAGACACACACACACACACAGAGGCAGAGACATAGGCAGAGGGAGAAGCAGGCTCCATACAGGGAGCCCGATTTGGGACTTGATCCCAGGACTCAGGATCACGCCCTGAGCCGAAGGCAGACTCTTAACCACTGAGCCACCCAGACTTCCACACTTTCCATCTTTTATCCACAGAGGTAGAGTGAGCCCTTGAAAACTTAATCTCATCACATCTCTCTTCTCAGAATCCTTCAGTAGCTTCCTGTCACAACTGGAATAAGTTCCAGGGTCCTTATTCTGCTTTCTACATCTGACATCATCAGGCCTCTGGTTACTTCCCCTCACCTACCCCATCTGCGCTCCCCATCCGTTCTCCTACTAGTCACACAGTCTTCTTATTTCCATAGCACACAAAACACATATCTACCTTAGGGCTTCTGCACTTGTTCTTTTCCTCCTCCAGGCACTCTCTTGCCCTAAATATTACATGGCTCATTCCTCATTTCCTTCAGGTCTCTGCTGAAATGTCACATAAATCAGCAAGACCTTCCCTAACTATTCTATATGAAAGACAATGTGCTATTCTCTTATTCAGCCTTATCTTTCTTATCATAGCTTGCTACCTAATGCTATTTTATGTTATATTATTATTGTCTCTCCATATTAGAATATGATTTCCTTCAGAGCAGGAACTTTGTTTTATACATTGCTTTATTTGTAGTTCTAGAATAGTTCCTTGTAATGGTATTCATTAAATCTTTTTGTTTAACGGATAAATGAATAATGATATTAATAGTAATAGCTTCTGCTTATTGAATACTAATCTTTATTCAACTTTTATGAAATAATAACTCCATTTTGCAGAGGAATAACCTGAGAATTTAATTTTTCCAAGGTCATGTATCCAGTAAATAATGTCTGATTCTGGCCCCTGCTTCCCAAACTTTAATATATATTCAGAGCCTATAAAAAAAAAAATGCTGACATGTATAATGTATGTGTATCTGTATGTGTGTTTACACAATCATTCTTCTAGTTTCCAAAGAAACAATAGAAAGAAAAAGGACTTAGATGGTTGCTTATAGGAGAGGGAGATAACAGGGAGAGTGGACAAGGGTGGAAGCTACACTTACCACAATTTTAGCATTAAAACTACATACCTGCATCATATAACTTAAAAATTGAATTAAAAAATACAGATTTTCACCACTGCCTAGTTATTGTGTCAGAATCTGGGAACAGGGGACGCCTGGGTGGCTCAGCAGTTGACCATCTGCCTTCAGCTCAGGGCGTGATCCTGGGGTTCTGGGATCGAGTCCCACATCAGGCTTCCTGTAAGGAGGCTGCATCTTCCTCAGCCTGTATCTCTACCTCTCTCTCTGTGTGTCTCATGAATGAATAAATGAATGAATGAATGAATGAATGAATGAATAAATAAATAAATAAATAAATGCTTTAAAAAAAAGAATCTGGGAACAGCACTCGGGAATGTGCATTTTTAATAAGTTCAGGTGACTCTGATGCAGCTAATCAGGCTGATGCTTTAAGAAACACTATTCTTTGCCCTATGACCCCAAAAAAGGGGAAGTGACCACTACCTTTTTCATTTCTGCAGTGGCCAGTGTTGGGCCAGGAATGGAATGGTTTATCACATGAGCTTGGGCTGAGTTGCACTGTTGGACAGAGCTTCATTAGGGTAATTAGGAGATGATGGCCTAGCACTTACTCACTTCCCAGGAGGAATAAAGTCCAACCTTGTGGCTCAGGATGAAGCTGTCAGGAGTTTTCTAGGGCTGGTTCACATTTGTTTACGTGTGTGTTACCCACAGACTATAACGTTTATGTAGTGTGTCCCACTTTCTGGTTTGCTGTACTGGATCCCAGAAGAGACTGTCTACCCTATTCTGTGCCTGCTCTGCAAGCTTCTCATTCTCTGTTTTGCATCCACGATTTGTATTATATGATGGTGTGCCATAAAATGTGGAGGCCCAGCATGGGGCAGGTCCTCTGGTCACCTGAGCCCCCACTGACTTCTCTTAACCAAATCAAGCCTCCTCAGGGGTTCTGTGCCATAAGTGCATCTAGATGATGTACTATTTTCCCTGAATGAGTGTGAGCATTAGGAATGTGTGTGTGGTACTTTTACTATTTAAAGAAAGTTGTTACAGTACTTTGCATGTATGATCAATGCATTTTTTTCTCAGCACCTTCAAATTAAAATGTGAAAAGGGTTAAATAAAACTTCAATTAAATTTTTTTATTTTAATGTATTTGTCTGATTCTCAATTTTATGACTAATAGACGTTTGATAACAAACATCTGTTGGCAAGTAAACATCTCGATTAAAATGAAGAGTAGGGGCAGCCCTGGTGGCGCAGCGGTTTCGCGCCGCCTGTAGCCCAGGGCGTGATCTGGAGACCCTGGATCGAGTCCCGCGTTGGGCTCTCTGCATGGAGCCTGCTTCTCCCTCTGCCTGTGTCTCTGCCTCTCTCTCTCTCTCTGCATCTCTATGAATAAATAAATAAAATCTTTAAAAAAAAATAAAATAAAATGAAGAGTAGACCCCTGAATGTCATGCTTATAAGTTTGACTTCATATTTTGGTAGTGCAGCTTCATGAGGATTTAAGCCCCATTGTGACAGTATCACAGATTTGCTCTCAGGTAACCTGCAGCAAACATGGAAGGACACATAGTGATACCAGTTGGGGCCATCACTAGGGTCCCTGGGGAGATTGGGATATGCTGTTGCGAGGTGCCTTGTAGAGGTAAAATTGATAGGTCTTACAGACCCGAGTGTAAGATGAAGCTGTTAGGTAAAAACAGGAGCTGTTAGGGATTTGGGGAGCAGAGTAGGGAGAGAAGGAGGGGGAAGATGGTGAATAATCTTTTGGTTTTTTGGTTATAGATTTTTAGGTATGCTATAAGTGAGTTAAAATTTTTCCACTTCATTTTATTTATATCTGAAGTAGCAGTGAGTGTCCTAAAAATCAACTTGAGACTTATCAATTGCTCAATACAG
Source organism: Canis lupus baileyi (assembly GCF_048164855.1). Taxonomy (NCBI): domain Eukaryota; kingdom Metazoa; phylum Chordata; class Mammalia; order Carnivora; family Canidae; genus Canis; species Canis lupus. The sequence continues at coordinate 12,601,211 of NC_132869.1, read as the reverse complement.
TGATATCTAGAAGTAGAATTCTAAGCACAATATCTTTTACAGAGCAAGCATCATGAACTTGTTTCTTTTGTCTTCTATGTTCTCCAACATAAATCTCCAGCATTCCTTGAGAGCTAGTTTTATTTCTGATTTCTCTTATGTCATTAAGAGCATGCATTGTCTTACTCTCTGTGTCCTGCCTTGGTTTTAAAACACAAAGGAAGTCAGACTCACTACATTTTTCTGGAAGACTGGGTACATCAACCTGGAGAAGTGTTCCTGATGTGACCTCTAACCTGTTTTTATAAATATAACCAGTGCCTTTCAGACAACCTCTGGCCAACACCCATTCTTTTGATGTAGGCTACCTTAGTCATTGCATCACAGCTTGTGGTTACATCCTGATGCTTCTACACACATCTTCCTATATGTATGTCTCTGGACAAATTATCCCCTAGGCCTCAACTTCCTCATCTATAAAATGGAGATTTATAAGAAGAACATACCTCAAATGGTAGTCATGAGGATTAATGAAGTAACACATGATATGTGCTTAGCATGTCCTGGAACACATTGCATGCTCAATAAAGTTTTATCTATTTGTACCATTATCCAGTATTTTATCTTGCAAAGGATCAAGAGAGTTTATGAAAGAAATGAATGACCTTTCACAGTATCAAAAAGATGAGGAAGTACCTGTACATGTGTAACTTCTCTTAATAAGTTAGTATAGATCTGTCAGGGTAATTATTTAAACGCTTTTTGGAGCCTCTTTTAGTATAGACGAGTGTCTCTCAGAATGCAGTCCTTGAACCAACAGCATTAGCATCACCTGAGAACTTGTTAGAAATGGAAATTTTCAGGCTATTGCAAGACCCACTGAATCAGAAACTGAGGGCAAGGCCCACCAATCTGTTTTAACAAATCCTCAAATAATTCTGATATATACCAAAGAGTCACTAGCCTAGACCATCTTTTTTCTTTTTTTTTTTTTTAAGATTTTATTTATTTATTCATGAGAGACACACACAGAGAGGCTGAGACACAGGCAGAGGAAGAAGCAGGTCCATGCAGTGAGCCTGATATGGGACTTGATCCCGGGTGTCCAGGATCACACCCTGGGCCAAAGGTGGCACTAAATCCCTGAGCCACCCGGGGATCCCCTCTTTTTTCTTTTTTAAATAAGAGCTTTACTGAGATGTAATTCACATACCTTACAATTTCCTCATTTTAAGTGTACAGTTAAGTGTTTTTCAGTACATTCACAGAATTGTGCAGGTATTGCCACAGTCAATTTTAGAACATTTTCATCACCCTAAAAAAAAACCAAAACCCATATCCATTAGTATGTACTCCCCATTTTCCTGTCTGGTCTTTTTGTCTCTACAGATTTGGCAATTCTGACATTTTATATAAATAGAAGCATAAAATAAGTAGCTTTTTTCATCTAGCTTCTTGAGCATAATGTCAGATTCGTCCCTATTTTAGCATGTATCAGCATTTCATTCCTTTTAATAGTCGGCTACTATTCCATTTGTATGGCTTTGCCACATTTTGTTTATCCATTCATCAGTGGATGGATATTTGGGTTGTTTCTACCTTTTGGCTGTTACAGATGCTGCTGCTCTGAACATTTGTGTACAAGTTTTTGTGTGGACGTATGTTTTCATGTGTCTTATGTATATGCCCAAGGGTAGAATTGCTGAGTCATATGACAACTGTATGTATAATCTTTTGATGAACTGCCAGACCATTTTCCAGAGTGACCACACCATTTTTATTATATCCCTGCCAACAATGTGTGAGGGTTCCAGTTTCTTCACATCTTCGTCAACACTTAATTTTATCTGCTAGACCATCCTTTAAGATAGTGAATTCTGTGAACTTAATATGCCATGACAGTTATTTTCCCTAAAGTAAAATCATAAAACCTTTAAATGATGCCATTTAGCTTTGTTTCTGATAGTTACCTAGTTTCCTGTTTATACTATCCATTTTATGATTTTATATATATTTATCCTATTTTTGGTCATTTTAATTTTGAAACACTGAAGGCAGGAACATTTATTATTCTCTAATATGTCTAGTAATACTTTTTTTGATTGGCTGGTTCTCAAATACTTTTTTAAAAAAGATTTTATTTATTTATTCATGACAGACACAGAGAGAGAGAGGCAGAGACACACAGGCAGAGGAAGAAGCAGGCTCCATGCTGGCAGCCTGATGTGGGAATCGATCCCGGGTCTCCAGGATCACGCCCCGGGCTGAAGGCAGTGCCAAACTGCTGGGCCACCGGGGCTGCCCTCAGACACTTTATGAATATAAATATTCCTTAGCTTTGCAAAACGGCTGCTATCAAAAACAATTCATTTTCTTGACCCTTTGATTTCTGATTATAAGCCCCAGCTCAAGAAATAGGGTTTTACTAAAGCTGATTGACCTTTCTCACCGCTGTTTTCTCTTCTAGAAGAATGGCTTCTTGTTGGCACCAAACAAGGACATCTTCTTCTCTATAGGATCCGAAAGGATGCTGGTAAGTGGCAGCTCTCCAGCATCAAGAAAGAGGTGACTTACTACTCATGCAAAAAATTTTGATAGTCAGCTAGTATACAGCTATGAAATCAGTGATTCCTGGACCATTAAAAATAACTGGGGTTGAGACAGTATGTTGGGAAAGTGGGGAGAAGCATGAGAAAAGTCTCTAGGTTTTTTTTGTTTTTTTTTTTTTCAGACTCTGTTCCCCTACCCTGATTTCATCAGTGGGGTTGAATGTTCCTCCCCTCCTCACTTCTTGGAGACTGACTGTCAGAAATAGGAAATATCACTGATGGGAATAAGGTTTTTTTGTGAATGATGTGGTAGTAGGAAACAAAGTTAGGAACTATTGATTTAAAAACCTTTCTTAACTTGTGAGGGGTGGACTAGGAGAGAGGAGGTCTGGGTTTGAGCCCAGGTTTCTCCTGGGCCAAATGACTGAGTAGGTCCTTTCCAATGTCATTTTCCTCTTCTATAAACTGTCTCACAAAATTGTTGGGGTCAAATGCAAGGACTTTGAAAAGTAAAGCTCCAATCAAATGTGACTTTATCAGTGATAAATGTGGAATAATAGGGGCACCTGGGTGGCTCAGTCAGTTATGCTTCCACCTTTAGCTTAGGTCATGAACTCAAGGTCCTGGGGTCTTGCCCTGGGTCGGGGTCCCTGCTCAGTGGAAAGCCTACTCCTCCTCCTCCACCTGCTCCTCCTCTTGCTCACTTCTTCTCTCAAATAAATAAATAATCTTAAATAAAATTTTTAAAATGTAGAATAATAACTAAAGTGAAATTTATTTTGTTAGGGTTTCCTCTTTGGGGAGAGAAAAAACACCTCAACTCTCTTTTCCTCATTTTATTTCTTTGTTCTCTTCATGGAAAATTGATGTGTTTGGATAATGTATGTTGGAGCTACAGAGTCTGTAGAAATCTGCTGTTAATGCCAGAATGTGTTGAACCATATGAAATTGTCATTATTTGACTATATTAGAAAAAAAATTTCATAACTTTCAACTTAAAAAACTTTTTGTAGTAAATAGCTTAAGGTTAGAATGGAAATAGATACTTTGTTTTGGAACCTGGAGAAAGGGTAACATGGGAAAAAGGGGCATTTTTCTAGGGTGTATGGGGGGGGAATTTTCTTCTACCTATTTTAGGTTCATTGGGTGGGAACATATAAATTGGACAAAAGACAGATTAACAGGAGAAAAATGTATTAACATGTGTATTATACATACACATGGGAGCATTCAGTGATGGGTAACTCAAAGGGGTGGTTGAAATTTGGGCTTATCTTAACAACAAATGAACAACAAATTTTTAGAGAAGTGATAAGACAAAGGAAAAGGACCCTGAGTTTCTAGGATGGCAAATTGTTAGAAGGCAGACACATGGGGGAACTAATGTAATAATGATGAGTAAGTAAAGTTTGTTAGTAGATTGGTCTAGTGTCCTTTCAGGGCTAATGAAATCTAGAGCTATTTCCACTGATTAAATTCTGTCCTTGGTAGAGAGGGGAGGAGGGACACCTTTGTAAATGTATATTCTGTTTTTAGGCAAATTGAAGGGAAGGAGAGAGCCTTTTTTTATCTGCTTCTTCTCAGTTGCCTTCAGCTCAAACTGTTTTTTCATGGACACGTATTGACATTTGCACTGATGGTACAGAAGTGATAGTACTAGAACTGGTCCTTAGCATAAGTTCAGGATAGTGGTTAATGAGCTTATTGGTACATAACTGTTCTAGTAGTTGATGTGTTGTTCTCTATAGAGCACGCACTCACTGTGGTTTCTGGTATTTTAAGCCAAGTTTCACTTAAGAATGTTCTTTGTGAGGCAGTAAAAATTATTTTATTATATCTAATCTTTGACAACACATCTTTTTAATAATCTCTGATGTAGTAAGAAGTGCTGTGTGCCTGGGTATGAAGCACAGTGGCTGGCTCGAGAAAAAGTACTTATTTGAGTTTTAAGCAGAACTGGCCACTTTTTTTTTTGTGGGACATCATTTTTGCTTAAAAGAATGACAGATTATGGTTTTTCAGACCATTTGGGTGTTTGGTACATGTTTTCTTAAAACGAACAAAGGAGTCTGTCATTTCAAAGAAAACAACTGGAAGTATATGCTGCTAAAAGTAAGGCTGGGGCTTTCCATAGAAAATTAGAATTGTGGAAAAATTATATCCACCTCTATGAGCTCGACAGCTTCTCAATACTTTTCTGATGACATTGGAGGTGATAATGAGTATGATTTTACATATATATATGTCCTATAACAAAATGTACCAACATCTGGAGAATCTGTATAACTCAGTGAACAGTATTTTCCAGTGCTTGAAGTTTCTAAATCATGCATGAGTAAAAGATCCATTTAAAAGTTCTAAATCATGCATGAGTAAAAGATCCATTTAGTACTGTACTTAAAGTACAAGAGGTGTCTGGGTGGTTTAGTTAGTTAAGTGTCTGACTCTTGATTTCAGCTCAGATCTTGATCTCAGGGTCACGAGTTCAAGCCCCATATTGGGCTCCATGTTGGGCTCTATGCTGGGTGTGGAGCCTACTGAAAATTTTTAAAATAATAAATAAATAAAGTGTAAGACTAATTGACTTTAATTTGACAGAAAGTTTCATTAATAGGTTCAGATTTCACATTGCAAGAAACTCTATTTGTCAAGTTTTGGTATAGTATCAAAGATGATGTACAGTTATCTGAAAAAGCTTTAAAAATATTCCTCTGGAAAAAATAAAAAAAAAATATTCCTCCGTATTCCAACTATATGTCCATGTGAGGGAAGATTTTTGTCCTCTCCTTCAATCAAAACTATCAAAATATTCAGTGCAGAAGCAGATGTGAGAGTTCATCATGTTTGCTTCTGGGCTGTCTCTCACTGGCTGCTACCTGCTTGACCGGTCAGGTCCCTCAAGTATGAAATTGGAATAATTATACGTACTTCTTGGTGGTAGTTGTAAGGTTATAGAAAATATGTGGGGAATCCCTGAGTGGCTTCGCAGTTTAACGCCTGCCTTTGGCCCAGGGCGCGATCCTGGAGTCCCGGGATCAAGTCCCGCGTCGGGCTCCCGGCATGGAGCCTGCTTCTCCCTCTGCCTGTGTCTCTGCCTCTCTCTCTCTCTCTGTCTATGAATAAATAATAAATAAAATCTTAAAAAAAAAAAAAAAGAAAATATGTGTAAATTTTTAAACCCAGAACCTAGCACCTAGTTATGACATAGTTTGTGATAGCTGCTGTAATTATTATGATAATTATTCTCTTTTTGACTCTTTGGTAACCTTTGAGACAGAATGTTTTTGTCATCCGCATAAGGCTGGCATCACTATTTTTATGGTATGTAATTTCTTCCCTTTTTGTAGCAGTGTTAACAGGTGTAGCATCTCCTGAAAGCGGCAGTAAGTATAGATGCATTAAATTGCTTTAGTGTTGAGTGTTTGCTCTATCCCCATGATGCAGGACGTATGGTAGCTGCTGGGATTTAGCTGGTCTAGATCTAAGGATGCTTCGGGCTGGGTTTCATTGCTTGGACTCTTTTATTTGATTGTAACTTTTTACAAACACTTAGCCAAAGTACTATTTTGTAGGATGAGACTTTCAGACTCACAGGTACCTTGCAGCTTCAGTATTCACTGTGGTGTGATTTTTTTCTGCTAGGTGTATGAAACACCTTGTTCTAAACTTGGAGTTGAAAGCAACTTCCTGCACTCAGTAAAGACAGCTATCCAGTGTAGGTCTCTGGCTTCCAGTCTTTCAGGAATTTTTAGACTCATGTAGGAGAGCAGTGTAGAGCAGCATTTTTTGTTGTGGTTATTTTTACACATATCCTTGTGTTTGAAACTGTACATGTTTGTTTCTTTTCTATAGGTTGCAACAGGTTTGAAGTGACACTAGAGAAATCCAATAAAAACTTCTCCAAAAAGATTCAGCAGGTAGGCAGTGATGGTCTCTACAAGAATATTTGACTTCTGTGAGACCCTATCAAAACTAGAACTTCAATGACATTATTTATTAATTCTGAATTTTCTGCTGTCTGTTCTCCCATTTATGCAGGGATCTTAGTCCATCCATCATGTGCCTGAGATCCCCTAGAATGAGCAGAAATTGAGATTGCACATACATAAAAGTCAGATCCCTACCATTGGCATAGACTCTTTAGTCCCTTTTTTTAGTACTGTACTTAAATGAACATTTGTTAAGCCTTGTCAGAAATGTTAATTGAGTCTAATGATTTGTTCTTTTCTAGATCCATGTGGTTTCCCAGTTTAAGATTCTGGTCAGCTTGTTAGGTAAGAAAACGGGTTGCAGTTGTATTTCTTCTGGTGAAAAATAAAAGCTATGACCTGATTAACTCTTTCATGGTTAAATTGATAGACCTTGAAACTCGTTCTAAACCAGACACAGCATGGTACACAAGTATTAAGGGCAACAGCATCCCTCATAAATTTGAGCTCTGTTCTCCAAGGAATGTAATTCATTCATTCAGTCATTGAGCAGATACTGACTCCTGCTCCAGGCATTAGGGATACCAAGTTGAATGAGACAGGACTTCTGTCTTTGAGATTGGTGTTCTGATTGTGAAGACTGAAATGACAGAAAGTAATCATGATACAGTGTGATAAGTTACAATGGCAATTTATAAAAAATGTGTGGATCTTAGTAATGGGAGGGACAACATCATCTAGGGATTATGACAGGAAGAGAAAGGAAGGCAGAGCATTTTAGGCAGAGGTCCTGGGGTCTGGCCAGACTTAGGATGTCTGTTGGAGAGTGGCAGAGTGGCAACAGATAGGGGAGAGAAAGATCAAGGCCAGACTATTCAGGCCCTGTTTGAAAAGCCATAGATTTGATTGAAGGTAGCCAGTGAGGCCTTTTCTTAACAGAAGACTAGAAACTTGCCTCATGCTTTGTACTGGTCAGCCCAGAGCCCAAAAGGTAGAATCATTTTAAACTGAGTTTCGAGGAGGAAAGAAAAACTCTTAAAGTAACTAAATCTTCATGAGTAAAACTAGATAGGAGACCTGAGTGAAACTATTTTGCTTGCTTTGCTAAAAAATAAATCCATGCCATGGGATTGTACCAAATCCACAGAGGATTTCCTTTCTTTTACTGATGCTTGTTAATAGAAGGAGCTTTGAAAGCCAGTTCTTATACAAATATTGCATCATAAATTTCCAGACTTGAGAAAGACAGAGTGTAAGAGTGCTTGGGTTGTGAAAGAGCTCTTCTACATAAACCAGTCCAAATGTAAAGGAACAGAAGTGACCTCTTAAACATTTGGTAATGTGATTCTGAGAACAGACCAGAATAAATCCTTGTTAATGAAACCGCAGATACATCTTCAACCAACATTTGCCCTTTGGTTCTTCTGATTGTTGGTTATTTTTTTGTGTGTAGAGAATTGTGCTAATTTATACTGTTGTTGTACCTCCTTCCAAACAGAAAATAACATTTATGTTCATGACCTATTGACCTTTCAACAAATCACCACAGTTTCAAAGGCAAAGGGAGCATCACTATTCACATGTGACCTCCAAGTAAGTATAGGCAAGGTGAAGTTTGACTTCATGTTTTAATAAATATGGTCTTTCTTATATTATTCCTACCATTAGATGGGAAGAATAACATTGATATCCAAACCCAGCAGAGACTCCAAAGAAAGTGTTTGATTTTGGATTGTATTAGAGAAATGTCTCCCTTTGTATGTGGTCTGAAGGGGAAAGATTTGGGTTCCTTGTGTGTGTACTAATTAGAGAACCAGACATCTGTATGGCGAGAGGCAACTAACACACAGTAAAAGCCCTTGCCATGGACAAACCATCAGTAGGAAAAACCAGGCTTAACCAGTATCACAAACATATTATTGTATTCTTTGTCTGTTGGGTGTTTTTTGTTTTTTGGGAAAGACATTTCTCATTTTTGCCAATTCATCATCCTTACATTATTCAAAATCTGCCTTGCCCTTCTACTCAGCTTTGATCACTTTTTAGCATCCGTGATCTACATTGATGCTGCACTGTTTTATGCTTAGACATTTTTCTCCTCACTCCTTAAGGGATTGAAAGTGAGCACTGACACATGCTGATCCCTGACCAGCATGTATTGACAGCCATGAGTGAGAAACATTTAAGAACAAAAGGAGTAAGCAGTTACATAAGTGAAGGCCTGCCCTGGGATTTTCCTGTGTGAATTATGAATGTCCAGGAGATTTATGGGGATTGGGGCTTTGACTAGCAGCCCTTGGGGAAGAAGTGCTCTTCCGTACATCTTAGAAAACTGGCATTCTTCCACTCAGTTTGTGTGGCAGTGTGATTTTGTATTACAGGGGATTTTCAGATTAGTAGCCATTTCAAGGTAGAAAATCTCTAATTAATTTAGCTGTCACTCAGTTATGGAGTCATTGTATACACATCTCATTTTCTCTGGGTATCTCTTCCTAGCACACAGAGACTGGTGAGGAGGTATTGCGGATGTGTGTGGCCGTGAAAAAGAAGCTGCAGCTCTATTTCTGGAAGGATAGGGAATTTCATGAATTGCAGGTAAAGTCCATGTTACCTGGTCCATGTTGACTCCCACCTTGAAAGACTTCCTGTTCAGTAATACTGAAGGTCAGGACCTTGACCTGGAGCTCTCTCCAGATGAAGGCTCTGCCACGGGTACATGAGAGCCTATTCATGGCCACTCATCAGAGTTTCCTGGTCTTCGGAGGCAGGGGAGATACAGTTCTGTAACGTTAAATGGATTGGTTTATTTCAAAGTGGATATCTAATACAATCCAGTTCATGGGTGGCTTAAATTTTTGTTAGGTGGTTTCCTACCTGTATGCTTGTAGGCTTGTGTTTAGATAGGGGTGAGGGTGATTTTGCAGCATGGGGGTAGAATGACAGGAAAATCATGTTGTTGTTGTTTTCCTGTTAACATCTTTCCATTTGAACTCTTGCTCTCTTTCTTCAGGGGGACTTTAGTGTACCAGATGTGCCCAAGTCTATGGCATGGTGTGAAAACTCCATCTGTGTGGGTTTCAAGAGAGACTACTACCTAATAAGGGTAAAACTTACTATTTTGCATATATCATAGGTTTACCTCGGGATGATGGTCACATGATCATCTGAATTACAGGTCAAGAGACTGCCTTAAGTAGCGTTTTGGCATAACAGGGTTTGTGTTTGTATGTTTGGCTATTTTTTATGCTTCTCAGAATCTCTACAAATAGATGTCTGATGCCCAGCAGCATCAACTCTCAATTCTCTACATAACTAATTATCCATATCATGTATCTAATTATCAGAACAGATAGTTAGGGCTGCCATCTTAAGGCTTCAGTGCTCAGGAATTATAAACTAATTTTCGTATTAACTTAAGTATTTTTAAGACTTTGAGTTTTCTGCATGCCAAAAGCTTTTAGCATATTTATTTTAAAAGTTATTTTTATTTTTTTTAATTTCAAAAGCCACATGTGTTAATATTAAAAAATAAGGAAATAAAGACAAGCAAAATAAAGGAAATACAAGTTACCCATAATCCCTTCACTCAGAAATAATCCCTAAAAATAGCATGTTAAACATTATTTTGTGACCCTTTTGTTTCTTAACCCATGTGGTAAATATCCATGATGTTGGTTTTCCTCCAGTATGCATACTGTATGTAGAAAAGGTTAATATACCATTCATTTCATAGAATAACCCAAATTTCTTAGCTTTATATCACTCCCATATTCCAGGGTTGGCAATTCTCTTAGAAGCCTTTCTCTCCATCTCCATTTCTCCCCACTTCCCTACTCCCTACCTTGTTAGCTCTTCTTTATTTATCTAGTTAATATATTTGTTCCATTTTTACGTTATTGGGATGTCCTGATTTTATCAGCATCAGAGTTGCAAACTCGTAAAGGAGTCACTGCTATCCAGCTGACTGATGAGCAGAATAGCAGCTAGACCTGTAGGTGCTGAAAGAAGTCTGTGAGGGATGGGGATATAGAGCCAGAAGCTGCAGTAGGCTCTCATTCCTCTGACTACCTTGAATGCTGCCACCATCTTCATGAGGGTACAGTGTTTTGAGGGTGGGAAATCTTGGTTTAGGCCCAAGCTATTAAAAAATTACTTATTTATATCATACAATAAAATTCTTTCTTTTTGCTATACAGTTCTAACATAGCTTAGAGTCATCTAACCACCACCAAAATCAAGATTCAGAGCAGTTCCATCACCTGGAAAATGCCTTCATGCTCCCCTGTGAAGTCAACCCCTCTTCCTGTGCCCCAACCTCTAGTAATCACTGATCTGTTCTTCATCTCTTATAGTTTTGCCTTTTCCAGAGTATCATATAAATGGAATCCTACAGTATGTAGCCTGTTGAATATGGCTTCTTTCACGTGGCATAATTTGATATCCATCTGTATTGTTGTGCAAGTCATTATATTCTTTATGGCTAAGTAGTACATGGTATGAATGTACTACGGTTTGTTTATCCGTTCATCAGTTGAAGGACAAAGTTTTTTCCTCTTTTTAGTCATTATGAATAAAGCTGCTATCAACATTTGCATACAGATTTTTACATAAACATAAGTTTTCATTTCTCTTGAGCAAGTGCCTAAGGAATGGGATTACTAGGTTGTATGGTAAGTATATACTTAACTTCATAAGAAGCCGACAAACAAAATGGCCATACCATTTTGTATTCTCACCAGCAGTGAGTGAGAGTCCCAGTCACTCTGCACCCTCACCAGCACTTGACATTGTTAGTTGCCAGGCTAGTTGCTTGTCTCCTGTGTTAAAGAAAAGGAAGCCTGGCTCTATGTTGTGATGACAAAACACAGTATAGTATTTCCTTAGGAATATTATTGGCTTCTGTAGATTTGGGGTTTTGTTTGGATTTTTCAGGCCATGTTCATGTTCAGGCCCCTGGTGAGAGAACGTCGATTGACTCACTTTATGTCTTCCTATAGGTGGATGGAAAAGGGTCCATCAAAGAGCTCTTTCCAACAGGAAAACAACTGGAGCCGTTAGTTGCACCTCTGGCAGATGGAAAAGTGGCTGTGGGTCAGGATGATCTCACCGTGGTGCTCAATGAGGAGGGGATCTGCACACAGAAATGTGCCTTGAACTGGACAGACATCCCAGTGGCCATGGGTGAGACCACCATAGCGGCTGTTTCCCACTTTGGCCTGGGGTTGTGTGCCATCCTCAACAGAATGGAATCCCATTCATAGTGTTAGCAGACTGTGGTTTACAGTGTCATTTACTCTGTTCCCCTTCTTATAAGTAGATGAGTGTTTAAGATCATTAAAAATGGGATATTCTGGTTTTTTTAGGAAGCTGGGTTGTGTCCCAGAGAGGGAAAAATATAAACAGAGTTACATGTTTTAGGAAGTGATTGTCTACTGCCATATATTTTTACTTCTTGCTCCTTTTTATTTTGCCTCTTTGTAATGGTTTTATTGTGTCCTTTGCCAGATAGACCACATTTGGAAATTAGTGGAAATTATTTATTTATTCCTATAATACATGTAACCCAGTATTGAGGTGCTTTTGATGTAATGTTTATTGCTTCTGTTGTCCTGTAGCTTGGAGGTGCAGATTGCATCTAAAGGCAGTCTCTGGCCTACCCATTGGGTATTTCTGCTCCTACCCCTGCCTCAGGCTCTCAGCAGTGGTACTGCTGAAAGGGTGTGTGACCACTCTTGCAGCAATTTATTTTCAGTCAAAAGAGTGAGCATATTAAAAATCGTTACTGCTATGGAGTGGAGCATGCAGTCATGCCATCTTTAAGGACTCTAGCTGGGGAGGTAAGGATTACATCTTGGATAAAGAGATAAAGCAAGGCACTGCTTTATCAGTTGTTCAGAGATGGGTTGAGATTCAGTCGTTCAGAGAGTTCAGCTTGCCAGTAAGAAGTTTCATTACATATGTAAGATTGGACTAGACTGGGTAGGGAGTTTATGATCTGGCTTGAAGAAAAGTCCCTGTCATTTTAGGCAGAAAAATAGTCTGAAAGGTGATTGGAAATGCTAATTTGTGAAGGAGCATTATAGAGATTGACCTGGGTAGAGCATGTGGTCTGAATTACAGAGAAATGAGGGTAGGCCGGTTGTTAGAGGCTGCAAAGGCCTGAGAGGCCCGTAGATTCTAACTGGGAGAGTGTTTTGGTAAAACCATCATATTCCAGGGTAATTATTGTGGTGATGGCTAGAGATGAACAGATCAGAAGGAAGATAAATAAAAAAGATGATATAAGGCTCAAGATTATGTTTATTAACAAGTTTGAAAGGCTAAGAGCTTCTTGGGAAGCTTCATGGTGTTCTGGGGGGCCCTTGTGTTCCCTTCAGAAGAGGAGTTGTGCGAGAAGTGATGAGATATGTGTAATATGCTTGAAGTATGCTTCTGTTTCCCTAGTGTTAGAGTTCCTGTTTTATAAGCGTTGTTAGCACCCAGTGCCTTTGGCAGTGTTTCTTAAAAATATATCTGTGCCTTAACACACTGAGGAAAGGAGAGGGCAGGGTGTTCTCTCTAGGCAGGTTAGGAGAACCACCATCTGACAGGATGAAGACTAAACTTCCTCAACGGTGTGCATTTTAAACTTCCTTTATACTCTGCTCCCAACTTGACCACCTCACTTAGGCTCCAGTCATCTTGGACGCCCCTGCACCTAGCCATCATCACCCGTGCTCTTGCCTCTTCCTTTCTTTGCCCAGCACTGTCCTACTCATATGACAAGGCCCTGTTCAGTGGCACTTCCTCTCTGAAGTCTTCTTGACACGCAGGCAGAATGAGTCACTTCCCCCTTGGTGCTTCCACAGCCCTTCAGGTTTCTCTGTCATGATACCCACACTGTCCCACTGGATGCAAGGAGTCATCTGTCTCCTCTGCTCACGTAGGAGCTCTGTGACCTCTGGACTCATGTCTTGATCCACTTGGAGTAGGGCCTGAAACCTAGCCATTTAGGAAATGCTTGCTGAATAGATGAATCACTGTCATTATCTTCCATTTATTAGATGTCTGCTATTTACCACCCACTCTGCCAAGTTTTGAAGATACAAAGAGATCCAGACCATCTCTGTTGTCAAAGAGTGGGGGAGATGGGACAATGATACGATATGACAATCAAAAGCCTTTCTATTAAAGATTACTTTTTTAAATTAAATTAGACCTTTAATATTAAAGTGGGTCAGATTAAAGGAGACAGAAATTTTACATATTTATACAAATTAACACTAAAGGGAATTATACTAGCTTTTAAAAATGAGGCCAGCATAAAAAGTAAAGTAAAAAAATCAATACAAAACATTTTTAAATTTTTTTTGTAAGATAAAAAATACCAACATTAATAACAGCAATAGCATTCAAAGTGATGGGACTGTTACTTAGGCCAGTTCCCTTCCAGCTTTAATTTTTTTTTACTGTATTTAGAGTATAAATTGCAAATATAATACAAAAAACTTTTTGTCAGAAAATGAATGAGAGGGACACCTAGGTGGCTCAGTGGTTGAGCATCTGCCTTTGGCTCAGGGCATGATCCTGGGGGCCGTGATCAAGTCCCACATCAGGCTCCTCGCAGGGAGCTTGCTTGTACTTCTGTGTCTCTGCCTCTTTCTCTATGTGTCTCTCATGGATAAATAAATAAAATCTTTAAAAAAGAAAGAAAGAAAAGAAAAGAAAAGAAAAGAGAAAGAAAGAAAGAGAGAAAGAGAGAAACAGAAAGAAAGAAAGAAAGAAAGAAAGAAAGAAAGAAAGAAAGAAAGAAAGAAAGAAAAAAAGAAAGTAAATGAGAAAACTAAATCCATAGCAAGTTAGCCACACTAAGAAACTATGAATATATTCTTTGAAGTTAAATTTCTGTATGATAATTATGCCATCTAGTGGTTCATTTTTTACTGATTTTTTTTTTGCATTTAAAAATTTTTTCAATTTTAATTTTGGTAAAAAAACAAACCATAAAATCTATCATCTTTACCATTTTTAAGGGTACAGTTCATTAGTTACATATGTTCACGTTGTCATGCAGCAGATTTTCAGAACTTTCATCTTGCAACAATAAAACTCCATATCTATTAACAACCCTCTTCTTCCTCCTGTAGCCCTTGGTGACCACCATTCTACTTTCTGTTTCTGTGATTGAGACTCCAGAGACCTCATATAAGTGGTAGAGAACTGCCACGCTGAGAATGCCAGCCAGCTGCTTTCTCTGTGAACCATTAAGCTCAGGTGGAGTTTTGCATCTGTTCCCTGTGAAAATTTCCAGCAGAAATAACCGTGGCCAGAAATGTGGAACTCTTTCTTTAGCCTCGTTTTAGGGAAAAAAGAAGTTGCCTTCCTCTTGCCCTTCTAAGAAAATGAAAGAAGAGGTCACATAATCTTCTTCTCCCCTGATGTGTTGGTAAGGGCAGCTGCAGCTGGCCTTAATCTCTCTATGATGAGAAAGGGAGCAGAAGCTTTCAGCTCTTTGGAGGAGATGGTAGGAGTGGGATGAGGTCATTCTCACCAAAGCTGGATGCATCCTTCTTGTGCACGAGATTTCTCTTAGTGTCACTTGGACAAAACAATTTTTTTCCTTTGGATATCACAGCATAGGATCCTGGCTTGTTATTTGAGTAGTAGACTATCTGGAGATCCCATTTGAATGCAGCTTAGAAATGGGAAGCTGAAGCAGTCCATAAACCTTAGACCAGATCTACAACTCAAAGTTCTCTTTCTTGTGCAGAGCACCAGCCTCCCTACATCATTGCAGTTTTGCCTCGATATGTGGAGATCCGAACATTTGAGCCAAGGCTTCTGGTCCAGAGCATTGAATTGCAAAGGCCCCGCTTCATTACCTCTGGAGGGTAAGGAATTTGTTTACTGTAGCTGCCATATTATTGCAAAGCTTTAAAATCACCTAAGTCATCATAAAGCCTGTGCTCTTTTGCTAATATTCTTATTCCTGCCTCCAGATCAAACATAATCTATGTGGCTAGCAATCATTTTGTTTGGAGACTCATTCCTGTCCCCATGGCAACCCAAATCCAACAGCTTCTCCAGGACAAGCAGTTTGAATTGGCTCTACAGCTCGCAGTAAGTGTTATTTCTGAGATTTGGCTGTGAGTCTACCTCTTCATTGTTCCCCATAGTAGGTGATTTTGATTTAGTTGTTTATATTTAGTTTGGACTGGTAGAATAAGCACAGAGCTGAAAATTAGAGGACCTGGATTCAGGATTTGACTCTGCCATTAAATATCCATTTAACTCTAAGTAATTTCGCTTTTTCAGATTGCTTATCTGTCAAATGTAGAATGAATGCCAATTATAAAATAGGACCTGTTAGAATTTATAAAACAATAAAATAATTTAATAAATATGTTACAGCCTTGAAAAATTAAAGAAGGTGCAAGCATTAAAATAACAATCAGAAAGTAAAACTATGGTCTGATTGAATGTAACAACTAGAGGGCTTTTTAAAATCTCTTTCAACAGTAGATCCCTGTCTTTGGATAAGCAGGCCTTCTTCAGGTATTCTGTAATCACCTCAAGTTGCTGCATTCAGTAGGGCTGCTCTCTTACATTTATGGCTGTCACTGTCCTTGAATGTTTGCAAGGATATGCACAGCCTCGTAGCGCCCATGCTTTTGTGTTGGTGATTCTCTCATTGCCAGCACACTTCTTGGAGACTGACTTCTGATACTTGTCTTACTCTTTTAAATATCCTCAGTGGTGATTATTGTCTGTAGAGAGTGGATTTGTTTTGAGGAAACAACCGAAGGTCATTCTGATCCTAGACATTAAACTGGGCAGTCCTAATTTAGTAAAAGAGAAGATTTTTTTTGAAGATAATATTAAAAAGCATTGTTTTTAGAGTATATTGTAAATTATTTCTGAAAGGAAAACAGTGGTCACAAATTTTGGAATTTGTGTTTATAGTCACATGTGGTAGATACTTTTGAAGGGCAACATTTATCTTGGATGTATACATTTTCTTTTTTTTTTTTTTTTAAGATTTTTTTATTAATTTATTCATGAGAGACCAGAGAGGGAGAGAGAGAGAGGGAGGGATGGAGACAGAGACACAGGCAGAGGGAGAAGCAGGCTCCATGCAGGGAGCCCAACGTGGGACCTGATCCTGGGTCTCCAGGATCACAACCTGGGCCGAAGGCGGTGCTAAACCACTGAGCCACCCAGGCTGCCTGGATGTATACATTTTGTTTTTGTTGTTGTTGTTGTTTGTTTCTTTTTTGTTTTTTTGTTTTTTTTAAATAATAAATTTATTTTTTATTGGTGTTCAATTTGCCAACATACAGAATAACACCCAGTGCTCATCCCGTCGAGTGCCCCCCTCAGTGCCTGTCACCCATTCACCCCCACCGCCCTCCCCTTCCACCACCCCCAGTTCGTTTCCCAGAGTTAGGAGTCTTCATGTTCTGTCTCCTTTCTGATATTTCCTACCCATTTCTTTTCCCTTCCCTTCTATTCCCTTTCACTATTATTTATATTCCCCAAATGAATGGGACCATATAATGTTTGTCCTTCTCTGATTGACTTATTTCACTCAGCATAATACCCTCCAGTTCCATCCACGTTGAAGCAAATGGTGGGTATTTGTCATTTCTAATGGCTGAGTGATATTCCATTGTAGGATGTATACATTTTGGATCCAATCTTAACAGTTAGACATATTTAATATGCCATAAAGATAGTTTCTGTCTTGAGGCATTTCATTTCAGTATCTTACTAATTTATTTTATTTTTGCCACTCATTCATTGCCCTAAATTACTTTATTTTCATTTTTAAAATAATAAATATCAGGGTGCTTGGGTGGCTCAGTTGGTTAAGCATCTGCCTTCAGCTCAGGTCATGACCCCAGGGTCCAGGGATCACCCCACGTTGGGCTCTCTGCTCAACAGGGCATCTGGTTCTGTGTCTTCCTCTGCTCCTCCCCCTCAGCTCATGCTATCTCTCACTTTCTCTCTCAAATAAACAAAATCTTTAAAAAGATAATAATAAATACCCAGTAACCCACCATCCTACCCAAGAAAAACAGTTTATATAATCTATATGTTCCTCCCCATCTCATCCTTCTGCTTCCCCTCCAGACACAGCCATTTTCCTAAATTTGTGTTTATCATGCTCTTTAAGAGTGTGTTTCTTGCTGAAAAATCTCAAAATAACAACCTAACTGTACACCTAAAGGAGCTAGAAAAAGAAGAACAAACAAAACTCCACACTAGCAGAAGGAATGAAATAATAAAGATTAGAGCAGAATTAAATGGAATAGAACCAAGAAAAAAAAAAAGTAGAACAAATCAATGAAACCAGGAGCTGATTTTTTGAAAAGATCAACAAAATTGATAAACTGCCAGACTCATCAAAAAAGAGAAGACTCAAACAAAATTAGAAATGAAAGAGGAGAAATAACAATTGACACAACTGAAATATGAAGAGGATTATAAGAGAATATTATGAAAAATTATATACTAACAAATTGGACAACCTAGAAGATGTAAATAAATTCCTAGGAACTATAGCCTCCCAAAAGTGAATCAAGAAGAAATAGAAAATTCTAACAGACTGATTACCACCAATGAAATTGAATCAGTAATCAAAAAACTTCCAGAAAACAAAAGTCCAGGACCAGATGGCTTCACAGATGTATTCTACCAAACATTTCAAGAAGTTAATATTATTCTCCTCAAACTATTCCAAAAAATAGAAGAGGAAGGAAAGCTTCTCAATTCCTTCTATGAGGCCAGCATTACTCTGATATTAAAAACCAGATAATGATGTTACAAAAAAAAAAAAAAAAGAGAACTACAATATCCCTGGGTCAATACCCCTGACGAACATAGATGCAAAAATCCTCAGTGAAATACTACCTCACTGAATCCAACAGTACATTTAAAAAAAAAAAAATCATTCACCACAGTCAGGTGGAATTTCTTCCTGGGTTGTGAGGGTGGGATTTCTCCCTGAGTTGCAAATCTTCCTGATTTGCAAATAAGTCAGTGTGATACATCAATATGAGATAGGATAAGAACCATAATGATCAGTTCAATAGACAGAAAAAACGTTTGACAAAGTACAGTATCCAATCATGATTAAAAAAAAAAAAAAAAGGTTTAGAGGGAATATACGTCAACATAATAAAGGCCATGTATGAAAAACCCATAGCTAATATCATCCTAAGTGGGGAAAGCTGAGAAACTTTCCCCAAAGGTCAGGAATAAGAAAAGGTTGTCCACTCTTATTCAATGTAGTACTGGACGTCCTAGCCAAAGCAGTCAGACACAAAAAGAAATAAAAGGCATCCAAATCAGTAAGGAAGAAGTAAAACTATCACTATTTGCGGATGACATGATACTGTATATAGAGAACCCAAAAGACTCCACCAAAAAACTACAAGTAATAAATGAATTCAGTAAAGTTGCAGGATACAAAATCAATCTACAGAAATCTGTTGCATTACTATACACTAGCAATGAAATAGCAGAAAGAGAAATTAAGAAAACAATCCCATTTACAATTGCACCAAAAAGGATAAAATACCCAGGAATAAACTTACCCAGGAGGTGAAAGACCCGTACTCTGAAAACATTGATGAAAAACTTTAATGACACAAATGGAAAAATATTCCATGCTCATGAATGGAAGAATTAATATTGTTAAAATGTCCATACTACCAGAAGTAATCTGTAGATTCAATGCAATCCTTATCAAAACCCAACAGTACTAAAATTTGTATGTAACCCACAAAAGACCCAAATAGTGAAAACACTCTTGAGTAAACAAAAAAACAAAGCTGGAGGAGAGGTATCACAATGCCAGATTTCAAAATACACTGCAAAGGTGTAGTAATCAAAACAATATGATACACAAAAATGGACACATAGATCAATGAAACTGAATAGAGAGCCTAGAAATAAACCATGATCATATGACCAATTACTTTGCGACAAAGTAGGCAAAAATATACAATGGGTAAAAAACAGTCTCTTCAACAAAAGGTGTTGGGAAAACAGGACAGTAACATGCTGAATGAAACTGGATCGCTTTCTTACACCATACACAAAAATAAAGTAGACTGAAGACCTAAATGTGAAAAATTTTTTTTTAAGATTTTATTTATTTATTCATGAGAGACACACACAGAGAGGCAGAGAGGCAGAGACACAGGCAGAGGGAGAAGCAGGCTCCATGCAGGGAGCCTGATGTAGGACTCAGTCCCTGACCCTTGGATCATAACCTGAGTCAAAGGCAGAGGCTCAACCACTGAGCCACCTAGGCGTCCCCTAAATGTGAAATCTAAAACCATAAAAATCATAGAAGGGAACAAAGGCATTAAATTCTCCGATATGGGCCACGGCAATATTTTTCTAGATGTGTACCTTCAGACAAGGGAAACAAAAGGAAAAATAAATTATTGGGACTACATCCAAATAAAAACCTGTGCAGCAAAGGAAACCATCAACAAAACTAACAGACAACCTACAGAATGGGAGAATTAATTTATTGAATATGAATGACATTCAGTAAAGGATTAGTATCCAAAACAAAGAATTTCTACAACACAGCACCCAAAAAACAAATCACCCAACTATAAAATGGGCAGAAAACATGAACAGAGATTTCTTCAAAGAGGACGTACAGATTGCCAAGAGACACATAAAAAATGCTCAATATCACTCATCATCAGGGAAATGCAAATCAAAACCACAATGAAATATTACCTCACACCTGTCAGAATCACTAAAATAAAAAACATAAGGAACAACAAGTGTTGGTGAGGATGTGGAGAAAAAGGAACCATCGTGAACTGTTGGTCGGAATGCAAATTGGTGCAGTTACTGTGGAAAACTCTGGAGGTTCTTTAAAAAATTAAAAACAGGGCAGCCCGGGTTGCTCAGCGGTTTAGCACTGCCTTCAGCCCAGGGCCTGATCCTGGAGACCCAGGATCGAGTCCCACATTGGGCTCCCTGCATGGAGCCTGCTTCTTCCTCTGCCTGTGTCTCTGCTTCTCTTTCTCTCTGTGCCTCTCATGAATAAATAAATAAAATATTAAAAAAATTAAAAACAGAACTACCATATGATCCAGTAATTCTACTACTAGGCATGTTTACCCAGAGAATACAAAAACACTAATTCAAAAAGATATATGCGCCCCTATGGTTATTGCAGCATTATTTATAATAGCCAAGATAGGGAAGGAATGTAAGTGTCTACTGATAGATGAATGGATAAAGAAGGAGTGGTGTATATATACAGTGGAATATATATTCAGCCAAAAAAGAATGAAATCCTGCCATTTACAATGACATAAATGGAACTAGAAGATATAAAGCTCAGTGAAATCAGTCAGAGAAAGACAAATACATATGATTTCACTCGTGGAACTGAAACAAAAGGACAAAAGAGGCAAACCAAAAAAACAGACCTCTTAACTGTAGAGAACAAACTGATGGTTACCAGAGGGGAGGTGAGTGGGGGGGGGGCATGCGGGGAAGAGGTGATAAGGACTAAGGAGTGCACATGTTGTGATGAGCATAGAGTGTTGTATGGAAGAATTAAATTGCTACATTGTACACCTGAAACTAATATCACACTATGTTAATTATACTGGAGTTAATAAATTTTAAAAGTTGATTTCTTGCTAGTCATTACATATATATGTGTGTTTGAATATGTTACTTAGTTTTTGAAGTTTAAAGGGTATCATGCAGCACATAGCTTTTTTAATATCTATTTTCTTCACAGGAAGGCCTTGGATCTTTACAGGGATCTTCCTGCTGCAGGTTGTGTGTTTAATCTTCGGTAGAATAGGTGCAAGTGGGTTTCCATTTTTCCTTCTCTTTTCTAGACTTGTACTTACTAGATGTTCCACGCTATGATGAAAGAAGGTTAGTTGATAACATCTCAGCTGTTGAGG
Organism: Canis lupus baileyi; assembly: GCF_048164855.1. NCBI lineage: Eukaryota > Metazoa > Chordata > Mammalia > Carnivora > Canidae > Canis > Canis lupus. The sequence goes on along the minus strand of NC_132869.1, from coordinate 12,579,815 downwards.
AACCTATCTGGGATAAATAAACCAAAAAACATACATGAAACTTTGAGAGGGTGAATACATATTAAACTCCGCCATTGACCAAATGTGGAGCAAAATTTTAGCCAGAGTATAGTTCCCTGTGGTCTGGACAAGGCATCCCACAGGTGGACCGCTGAATAAGTGGTATCAGGATCAGGTGGGAAAACAGGGAAAATTAAGAGCCTGAGGAAGTTGAAGAAGTGAAAATGTGTGGAAATGATTTGGAACCATCCTGACTGGAGCGGAGAGTGATGCTTGAGTGTCTGGGAATAAGCTAGAGAAGGAGGCTGTGCCAGGTTCTGAAAGCCTGTAATGCACCAAGAGGGCTTTAGACTGGGTGTGGCCATGTGGTGATGGTGGTCTGGACTAGAGTGACAGCTACAGAACAGGAGAAGAAAAGAAGGGAAAAAATGCAAAGACATTTTGAAGGAAGAAATTAAATGTAGTAAAGATTGGTTAAAAAGAATGTAAGAGGACCAAAAGGTTATAAGGAAGAAAGAAAGATAATAAATAGCCATGTTAAGTTAGCTCTTACTGCAAACAGGACTGTTCACAGCTGTGTCAGCTACATTAAATGCCCTTCATTCCTTGAATATGCCATGTTCCTTTTGTCACATTAGGGCATCACACATGTGCTGCCCTCTTCCCTTCTATCAGCTGACTGGCCTCCTCTGGCCAACTCCAGCTTGGCTCTGTGTCTCACGTCACATTCCTCCTGGCTTCCTTCTCAGGCCCACCACTCAGACTAGATTGGGTACCCCTCCCATGTGCTTCTGACCTCACGCTGGTTTTGTTTTAGTTTTGATTTTTTTGTGTTTTAAACTAAACTCTAGACTTTATTCAGTTTTCACCAGTTTTCCCGTTAATGCCCTTTCTCTGTTACGGTTTCAGATCCAGAAATTACGTTGTATTTAGTTGTTGTGTTTCCTTAGTGTCCTTTAATCTGTAACAGTTTCTTAACTTTCCTTGTATTTTCAAGACCTTGACAGTTTTCAGGAGTACTGCTCAGGTATTTTGTAGAAACTCTGTTGCCTTATAATTGCATAGTTTCTTCTCAGTCTTGTGGTTAGAATGTTAGGACAGTCCATGAGGGCACATGCCATGTGGCTTGTCTTGTACACTTTGGCATGTGGACCTCCCAGGATGTTGTCTGATACATAGTATATACTGAATAAATATTTGTTGAATGAGTGAGCTCTTACCTATCCTACTCTCTTACTAGGAAATGAAAGAAGATTCGGACAGCGAAAAGCAGCAACAGATCCATCACATCAAGAACTTGTATGCCTTCAACCTCTTCTGCCAGAAGCGTTTTGATGAGTCCATGCAGGTCTTTGCTAAGCTTGGCACAGGTAACACATGGGTTTGGCCTTGGTTGGACCTAATGGAGTGAGGTGAAACTGGAAAGCATGGGAGAAATGGTGCTGGATGTCTGAGACCAGGGAAAGTTTCTGCTCATCTCAGTTGATCCTTGTGCCTCACAGGATCCTGTGGATGGCCACAGTGGTTATATATTTATAGTCCTCATCTTGTATATCTGGTCTCACCCATTAAACACAGACTTCCACTATCCCTTTATTTACAGTAGAGAGGCTAGGTCTCTTTCCAGTGGCTGGAATGTTCATACATGGCACCCCAGGCACTCCTTTTTATGTATATCGAGGTACAGGCATTTTTGCTATGATGCCTTGAATGTGGTCCAGCAAAACCTGATATTCTATAATAAATACTCATGGGAAATAACAGGGCTTATGGGAAAAATGAGGTTGAGACAGACCACTCAAGACATAGGCAGCCTTTTATGTGGAATACTAATGAAAACAATAACAATCCTACTAAAATTAAATTCCCATTGATTTTGGTACTCAGCATGTCAGTGCTTTGCAGCCTTAAATCCTGAGGCTATGCTTTTTTATGTGGAATACTAATGAAAACAATAACAATCCTACTAAAATTAAATTCCCATTGATTTTGGTACTCAGCATGTCAGTGCTTTGCAGCCTTAAATCCTGAGGCTATGCTTTTTCTTTTAAGATACACATCTTTGAGAATATTTGCTTCTAATAAAAACTAGTTTCATCAAAATAAAAAGTCTGATCTTGGATATAGACTTCTTTGTGAGACCCCCCAGAAAATGAATATGTGGGGAACATCCTTGCTTTATTTTTACTCTCAGCTTTTCCAGGTGGTTTAACTTAATAGAAAGTATAGTGGTTTTTGAAGCTTCTCATCAGCTCAAAAGAGGTCATTTCTATAGGACTTTCAGTTCTTTTCTTTAAGGTCTCCCTGTGTAGTTAAGGCTTTCTCTTTAATTGTGAAGAAGCTTGCCTGGTCACTTCAAAACATTAACAAGCTGGAGAAATTTGCATACAAACCAACACAACTTTTTAAGATTTTATTTATTTACTAGAGAGGAAGAGAGAGAGCACAGAGGGAGAGGGAGCAGCAGACGCCCCATTGAGCAGGAAGTCCAATGTGGGGCTTGATCCCAAGACTCCAGGATCATGACCTGAGCCAAAGGCAGATGCTTACCCGACTGAGCCACCTAGGTGCCCCCCTCAACACAACTTATGCCTCATATCATTCCTATTTACCAGCTGTGCATGAACTCATTCACATGAAAGAAACTCAAGTTGTAGCAGAACAGAGTGTACCTGGGATGCCAAGTCAGAAAACTGTTTTGGAGGCATGGAATAGGAGCAGAAAAGTTTTGTGGAAGGATGTTTCTTCTGAGCAGAGGGAGGCTAGCCAGATGGCTGGAATATACTACCAGGCCCAGTGTCCTTTGGTCCCCATAGTGTAGGGTGGACTGGGCCCAGGTTTGCTTTCCTGCCCCTCCCTTTACTTGTTCCACAGATAGGCTTCTTATAAGGGGGGCCTTTTTCTACCCCTTGTGAATGAGGAAGAAGCTCTGTCTGTTCCCACTGGGGACATACGGCCTTTAAGTGGGCTTTATCAAGTTTGTGAACCACCCTAGACTTAATGTAAAATATTTTTCATATGTGAGTTTTTCTGAAGAGAGGATCGGTACTTTTTATCAAATCCCCCAATGTTTTAGATCCTTAAAATGTTTAAGAACCAATATTTTAGAGTTATTTCCTTGCGGCAGCCCACAGCTTATGCATAAAAAGCTCTAATGCAAGATAGCAAGGTAAGTACTATAGGTATTTGTACTAGGGTTTGATAAGACACTGCATTGAGGCCATGGGGCTTTGGACTCTTGGTGGTCAAGCATAATGCATGGAATGGCAAGAATGTGAATAAGATAGTTTTTATATATTTTTTAATATTTTATTTATTTGAGAGAGAAAGAGCATGAGAAGGGATAGGGGCGAGAGAGGCAGAGGAAGAAGCAGACTCCTCACTGAGCAGGGAGCCCCACATGGGACTAGATTCCAGAATCCCAGGATCATGACCTGAGCCAAAGGCAGACGCTTAACCGACTGAGCTACCCAGGCACCCAGTTTTTAAATTTCTTGAAATCCATATTTAGATCTTGAAATTGAGCCTTAGATTCTTGAATTGGTTCACATACTATATATATTCATTACTTAGTAAAAATTTTTATCAAGCTTCTATCATGCCTTGAAGACTATTCTGGGTACCAAGTAATGGGGCTTATATTCTGATAGAGTGCAGACAAGAAAATAAATTAGCAAATTTATAATATATTGGGAAGTCAAATTAAAAAAGGGATCCCTGGGTGGCACAGCGGTTTGGCGCCTGCCTTTGGCCCAGGGCGTGATCCTGGAGACCCGGGATTGAATCCCACGTCGGGCTCCCAGTGCATGGAGCCTGCTTCTCCCTCTGTCTATGTCTCTGCCTCTCTCTCTCTCTCTCTCTCTCTCTCTCTCTGTGACTATCATAAATATATATATATATATATATATATATATATATATATATATATATATATATATATGGAAGTGGTAAGTCCTAAGAAAAACAAAGCAGGGGAATAGGGATAAGGAGTACTGAAGAACTGAAGATAGGAATTAGGATTGCAATTTAAGATAAGATGATCAGGATTGCAATTTAAGATAAGATGATCAGGAAAGGAGTACTAAAAATAGGAATTAGGATTGCAATTTAAGATAAGATCAGGAAAGATAAGATCTGAAAAATTAGGGTCTCAAGGAAGCTATTTAATGAAGTGGCAGAGTCTGGGGAAGTGCCCTACAGGCAAAGGGAATGGCTAGTGCCACGGTGGTGAGGTTGGAATGCTGCCTTGTGTGGTCCAGGAGCAGCCGGATCCATGTGGCTAGAGCAGAGTTGATCTGTTGATCAGCATAAGGAATATGCAGTTGATCTGCATAAGGAATATAATCCCATTGTCAATTACTAGTCTATATTACTGGGATTCAGTGTATGATAATATAATCCTCCACTCAGTGAACATGTGGCCCAAAGGCAAATCAGGTAAGCATTGTCAGTGCCAGCTCTACCTTCAATTTTGGGCTTCACAGATAAATAAGACCCGTTATATGTCCACAGAGAGTTTGCATGTAAAACCATTCAGTAAAACATTGTGAAACAAGTGTAAAAGAGTTCTTCAGGATTGTGGAAAAGTAAGTTAGGAGGTCTTAAGAGGAAGAGAGAGAGGAGGTGACTGGGCTCTGGAAGGTAGAAGGAAAAGCAGAGCGTAAAGGAAGGAGGGTGACAGGAAGACCCAGTGATGGCTGAGGGTCTGTGAGCCACAGTCCAGTGTGAGGTTTGTGGTACTTAATAGGTCATATGAGAAAGAGATGTTGGGTCCAAATTTTAGAGGACCTTGAATACTGTGAGGGAATTTGGACATTGTATTGTAGGCTTCAGGAGACATCACAAGTTTTTAATTAGAGCGATATGGTTAGAGCCATATCTGTAGACTCTGTGATGAGGGGGGCTGACGAAGCCTAGGCAAGGGCCATATATTCACTCCAGGTCCCCAGCAGTTATCTTCGTTTCTTAGACTGTGTTTCTGTGTGGCCATCACATAGATCTGTCAACTGCCCCATTCAGGTGGCACTTGTCATGAGTGTCTTTTTCACATCATCATAATTCTCAGATTTTAAGGAACACAGTCTTCCTGGCTTGGCAGAAATATGGTGACCCAGGTTCCTTGGGAACACTATGGGTTCTGGAGGGTTCAAGGCAAGATTGTGAATTTTTCTTCTGGTCTGCTGGCCTGGAGCTCAGCTCCTTGTAGAAGGAACATGGCCTTCTCTTGTTCCTCCAACTTTTTTTTTTTTTTTTTAATGAAAATCAAGTAATGCTAGGACAAAACATTTGTTAAAGTATTAAAGGAAGAAAAATTTACTCTAGATCTTGATTCTCGTTTTGTCTTTTTCATCCAAGCTTTTTCCACATATATACATCTCAATATAATTATAATCAAGACTGTATATGCTGTTACAGCTTTTGTTACTTAATATTGTTAGTGTTTTTCCATTTTGCTGTGTGTACTTTATAATTATAATTTATAATGATTGCATTATAGTCTTTTAGTTAAATAGACTATAGTCTGCTGCTGAAGGAATTCCACATTGTTTCCAGAATTGCACTGTTACAAATAATGCTCCCTACGTGACCTGTTCATTCGGATGTCTTCTCCCTTCCATCTTATAGATTGTTTTCTAGGGCAAACTCTTAGAAGTGGGATTAGTGGGTCCAAGTGCTTTTTTCCTTATTGAGGTAGCAATATTTTTTTGCCTTGGCAGTGTAAGAGTGATTCAGTTTCATAATATTGCAAGCACCGGGTACTATATAAAAATTTTTTTACTAATTTTACTAATGTACTACTTTGATTCTTAATGTGACAGAATGTTTTCCCACTTATTTATATTTTCTTGTCATTTGTTCATGTCTTTTGCGTATTATCTGATGAAATCTCTTTATCAATTTATGTTTTAAATAATTAATTATAAGCCTCTTGTCATATATGCTGCAAATATATGCCCTAGCCTATTGTCTGGCTTTGTTTTAATAATAATAATTTGTTTTAGTCATATTCCTTTTTTGACATAGTTATTTTATTTTTTAAGGCTATTGATCTTTTCAGCTTTAATGTCTTAGCAGAAAATTTTTTCTCCTCCACTTTCAGACAGTTTGTAAATTTTCAGTTCTAATTCTGCATATGTGTATGTGTGTATACCTTGGAATATGGAGTCAAGCCATTTTTGTACTGGTTTAGTGAAATGTATATATAAATAGTGCTCAAATTATATAAGTATAGAGCTCATTGAGTCTTTATGAACTTAGAGGCATTCTTTAAAAAAAAAAAAAAATTAGTCTGAGGGTGCCTGGCTAGCTCAGTCGGTAGAGCATGCGACTCTTGACCTTGGAGTTGTGAATTTGAGGCCTGTGTTGGGTATAGAGATAACTTAAAAAAAAAAATCCTTAAAATCAATCTGGAACTTATTTTGCTATAGTAATAGTCTTGTTTTATTTGATCCTCAAATTGCTGTGCTTCTTTCTGGGAAATCATGTTTACCTCTATGTAGATCCTACCCATGTGATGGGCCTATACCCAGACCTGCTGCCCACAGACTACAGAAAGCAACTGCAGTATCCTAACCCACTGCCAGTGCTGTCGGGGGCTGAATTGGAGAAGGCACATTTAGCTCTGATTGACTACCTGACACAGGTAGGTATGATACAGAGGAGTATGGAAGAGTTTACCTGGGAGTTCCAGCACCTGCTTTTCTATTGCAGAGAAGTGAGGGCCTTCTCTCTACAGGCATTCCATAAATGAATGATGTAAAAGTGATGGTGCGCTGAGCATATTTCTTTCTCCTTCATCTCCCTGCTCATACCAGTGAGCTGCTTGTTGCCAAATCTTTATACCAGGAAATGTATGTGATTTCTGGTAAATTTACACTAAGCTGTTATGGGAACTAAAAAGGATAGATTTTAGTTGATAAGAAATACTAAGTTTTTTGAAACACTTTTTTGGAACATACATACTTGTGGAAAAATACTTGCTCAATGCAGGAGACTGGGCAAACACAGAAAAGTATAAAGCAAAAGTACAAGTCACCAATATCTCTACCACCCAGAGAAAAATCACCAACATTATAGTGTTGTCCTTTAGACCTCTAGAGGCATACCTCCTTTATTGTGTTTCACAGATGCTGCTTTTTTTTTTTTTTTTTTTTACAAATTGAAGATTTGTGCCAACCCACATTGAACAAGTCAGCACTATTTTTCCAATAGCATTTATTCACTTCGTGTCTCTGTGTCACATTTTGATAACTCTCACATTTCAAACTTTTTCATTATTGTATTTGTTATTGTGATCTGTGATCACTGATCTTTTATGTTACCATTATAATTGTTTTGGGATGCCACCACCTGTGCCCATATAAGATAGGAAACTTAATAAATGTTGTGTGCATTCTGACTACCCTACCAACTGGCTATTCCCTGCCTCACCTATCCTTTGGGTCTCCCAACTCCCTGAGACATAATAATATTGAAATTAAGTCAATAACAATGGGGGCAGCCTGGGTGGCTCAGCGATTTAGTGCTGCCTTCAGCCCAGGGCGTGATCCTGAAGACTCAGGATCAGGTCCCACGTCAGGCTCCTTGCATGGAGCCTGCTTCTCCCTCTGCCTGTGTCTCTGCCTCTCATTCTCTCTGTCTCTCATGAATAAATGAATAAATAAATAAAATCTTTAGGGGGAAAAAAATGGCCTCTAAGTATTCAAGTAAAAGGAAGAATTGCTATTTCTCACTTTAAATCAAAAACTAAAAGTAATTAAACTTAGAGGAAAGCATGTCAAAAGCCAAGATAGGCCAAGATTTAGGCCTCTTGTGCCAGTGAGCCAAATTGTGAATGCAAAGGAAAAGCTCTTGAAGGAAATTAAAACTGCTGCATCAGTGAACATGAATAAGAAAGTGAAAGCAGCTTTATTGCTGATGTGTAGAAAGTTTTAGTGGTCTGGATAGAAATCAAACCATCCACAGCATTCCCTTTTACCAAAGCCTTATCCAGAGCAAGGCCCTAAAACTCTCTTCAACTCTATGCAGGCTGAGAAGGATGAGGAAGCTGCAAAAGAAAAGTTGTGAAGCTAGCAGAGTTTGGTTCATGAGGGTTAAGAAGGAAGGCATCTCCATAACATGAAGTTAAAGGTGAGGCAGTAAGTGCTGATGTAGGTGTTTGCAGCAAGTTATCCAGATCTGGCTAAGATCATTAATGAAGGTGGCTCCACTAAACAGATTTTTCAGTGTAGACAAAACAGCCTTCTGTTGGAAGGAAATGCTAACTAGGACTTTCATAGCTAGAGAAGAGAAGTTATGCTTGGGTTCAAAGCTTCTAAGGACAAGTTAGGGGCTAATACAGCTGGTGACTTGAAGTTGGAGCAGTCTTTCTTGACCACTGAAAATCCTAGGGTCCTTAAAAATTATGCTACATCTGTTCTGCCTGTGCTTTGTAAGTGGAGCAACAAAGCCAGGGTGACAGCACATCTGTTTACAGTATGGTTCATGGAATATTTTAAGCCCACTGTTGAGACCTGCATCTCAGAAAAAAAGGATTCCTTTCAAAATATGACTGCTCATTGGCAACGCACCTGGTCACCCACTCTGATGGAGATGAGAGTAAGATTAATGTTGTTTTCATACTAACAGCATCAATTCTGCAGCCTGTGGATCAAGAAGTAATTTTAACTTTCAAGTCTTATTTAAGAAATATATTTCACAAGCCTATAGCTTCTGTAGATAATGACTCCTCTGTATCTGGGCAAAGTAAATGGAAAACCTTCTGGAAAGGATTCATTATTCTACATGCCATTAAGAACACTCATGATTCATGGGAAGAGGTCAGAATATCAATATGAACAGGAATTTGGTAGAAGTTGATTCCAGCCCTCATGGATAACTTTGAGGGAGGGGTTCAAGACTTCAGTGGAGGAAGTACCTACAGATGTGGTAGGAATAGCAAGAGACCTAGGATAAGCAGTGGAGCCTGGAGACGTGACTGAACTGCTGTGATCTCATGATCACACTATAATGGATGAGGAGTTGCTTCTTATGGATGAGCAAAGAAAGGAGCTTCTTGAGATGGAATCTACTCCAGGTGGAGATGCTGTGAAGATTGTTAAAAATGACAACAAAAGATTTAGAGTATTCCATAAACATTGTTAATAAAGCAGCAGCAGGGTTTGAAAGGATGGACTCCAAGAAGTTCTATGCCTAAAATGCTACCTGACACCATCACATACTATAGAGAAATAATTCTTGAAGACTCAATTTCTGTGGCAAACCTTGTTGTCATATTTTAAGAAATTGTCACAGCACGCCAACCTTGAGTCATCAACATGGAGGCAGGACCCTCCACTAGCAAAAAGGATCACAATTCACTGAAAGCTCAGATGACAATTAGCATTTTTTAGCAATGAAGTATTTTTAAATTAAAGTATATCCATATTTTGTTAGAGAATACTACCATATCATGTAAGCATAACTTTTGTATATACTGTGAAACCAAAAAGTTAATTTGACTAGCTTTACTGAGATACTCATTTTATCAGAATAGTCTGGACCAAACCCACAATGTCTCTGAGTTCTGCTTGGATATCCATTTGTGAGTTCGGTTTTTTAAAAATTTACTGGGGCCCCTGGGTGGCTCATTTCGTTGAGCGGCCGACTCTTGGTTTTGGCTCAGCTCATGATCTTGGGGTCCTGGGATTGAGCCCTGCATCAGGCTCTGTGCTCATCAGGGAGTCTGAGGATTCTCTCGCCCTCTCCTTTTGCCCCTCGCCTCACTCACATGTACTCCATCTCTCTCTCTCCCTCCCTCTCTCAAATAAATCTTTAAAAATTTAAAAATAAAAATTTATTTATTAGGTCATTATTGCCAATGGATATCAAACTAAAGTTCTCTGGTTTGCTTTTTAAAAATGTAGCTGTATATTGAGAAAGTCCCTCCCTGTCAATAAATATTCTTCTATAACCTGGTTTTTTTTAGAGGGAGTATTTAAATTTAAGTGTTTTTTTCAGTTTACTGTTATGGAAAGATAAGTGAAATTTTCAAGTGAACACTAAAACTAATGTCTCCATTAAAGATTCTTCACCCCATTTGTCACAAGGGCTTTTATTTCCTGAACACTCACTCAGAGTCAGATAACTTAGTAAATCTTTTCCTCATTAGTGTTCTGAAGACCTCTACAAGAGGTCCCCTGGGCAGACACTGAGAAATACTGCTAGGAAATTGTAAGCCAGCTATCTGCCACCTGCTTCTGGGCTAGTGAATGTCCCACAGCTCTGATCTGGCATACATAGCCTTGGCACTTCCTTGACATTGGGACCCAGGAGTACCCAGCCGTGGCTGGCAGCCTGCAAGGAGCACACAGACCTGCCTCTGTCTCCACCTTGCACAGCTCATATGGCCGTACCAAGTGGAAAAGGTTCCTGGGAGTAAAATATCTCCTAAGCCTGTGGCATCAAAGAATGCCCTTTATTGCCAGTGTCTTTGCTTTACAACTCTGACCACACATTTTTTTCCCTGGACTTCTCGCTGACATTTGGAATGTGTGAAGTTAACTGACATTGGCATTGTGTCAGAGAGATGGTTGAGCATATAAGAATAAGGGCATTGCCAGGCACAATATGGTACAAACAGGATTATTCTCTTTATATGAAGTTCTAGAATAGGTAAAAACTAATCTCTAGTGATAGAAACCAGATCTGTGGTGTAGGAGTTGGGTGAAATTGAGAAGAGCACAAGGGAACTTTCTGGGGTGTTAGAAATGTTCTTTTCATTGATTAGGGTTTTGGTTATGTGTATGTGTGTATGTGTCAAAATGGATTTCATACTTTAAAAGGGTACATTTTATTGTATGCTACTTACACCTCAAGAAAGTTGATTTTTTTTTTTTTTAATAAAGTGGGCTTTGGAATTAGACCCTAGTTTGAAACTTGCCTCAGCTACTTGTGAGAGATCTAATACCTGTGCCTTGGCTTCTTGGCTTGTAAAATAGGGATTATAATACCTGCATTTGTTGTAGGTTTAAAATAGGATGACATAAAATTCTTGATACAGTGCCTGGTATGTAGTAACCCCTGATAAATAATTGTTACTGTATCTGTGGCAATTTGGCATTCATCTATTTTGATCCCTGATAAAGACTATATGCTAATATGAAATCAGGGTGGATAAGTATGAGCCATGTTGGAGATATTTGGAATTACCTGGTAGCTCAGGTGATTAGGATGATTTAGTCCTGGCCTTAATCCCACTTTTTTGGGCCTTTGCAGAAACGAAGCCAATTGGTAAAGAAACTGAATGACTCTGATCACCAGTCTAGCACCTCCCCTCTCATGGAAGGCACTCCGACCATCAAATCAAAGAAGAAGCTATTGCAAATCATTGATACCACCCTGCTCAAGTGCTACCTCCATGTGAGTTCTCTGAGCTCTCAGTACCCACAATTGCCCAGTCCCCTGAAACCGGGAAAGTGCTACTTTGGAGTCCTGCCATTAGAGTGAAATCTTTGATAATGGGAACCACCTAGTCTTTGCTTGACACCTCTGAGCTTCTAGCAGTTAAGAAAATAAGGCAAGATACTGCCCCAGAATGTGTAGTAGGCTGGTCTTCTCTGCTAAGACTGGGAGTTAGTGCTACAGAATAAAGAGACAATGTTTCCTGAATATATCCCCTTCCTCCTCCTACTCCCCTCCAGAACATTAAAACCTGCTGTGTGAAAGAGTATACATAATGCTGTAAAAGCCACACCTGTAGTCCTGAAGAAGGGTGGTTTGCCTATTCTTGCTTGTGTTTCATCCCTGACCTTTCAGCCTGAAGCAAACCTGGGCTAGGTGGGGGACGGGTGGGGGTGCTCCTCCATGATGCAGCGTCCCCTGAAGTCCTGCTTCCTCTGCAGACGAACGTGGCCTTGGTGGCGCCTCTGCTGCGCCTGGAGAACAATCACTGCCACATCGAGGAGAGTGAGCATGTGCTGAAGAAGGCGCACAAGTACAGTGAACTGATAATCCTGTATGAGAAGAAGGGGCTCCATGAGAAAGGTGGCCGGAGGAGGGGCTTCCCTGATCTGGGAGGGTCTCTATGTCATAGGGGAGACCTACTGAAGTATGATAACTCTTCCGTGGGGATGTGCCTTCTGGAAGAGGCTCATGACCTTTTTGGGGTGGGGGGGTGCTTCATGGCCAGCTCTGCAGGTGCTGGTGGACCAGTCCAAGAAAGCAAACTCCCCTCTGAAAGGCCATGAGAGGACAGTGCAGTATCTGCAACATTTGGGTAAGTCCAACTTTTGAAAGGGAAGTAGGAAAGGATTGTATTCACATGGACCAGATCTCCCTCCATTTCTGATTCTAGCTAGTCAGTCCCCTCCCTCCCTTGTTCACTCGGCTTTGTTTCCCCCCTACAGTGGAACTATGACACCCCCTCGGTATGCAGCCAGCCTAGTAGGGCCAAGTGACTGGTGCTTGGGACAGAACTATCTGCCCTGGAAAGCAAATTTGGGGGCAACCTTTGCACCCGCCTCCCCAGTCCTGTGGACGGGGCAGGCTTCACCTGCTGACAAGTCTATTCCCTTCCAGGCACAGAAAACCTGCATTTGATTTTTTCGTACTCGGTATGGGTGCTGCGAGACTTCCCAGAGGATGGCCTGAAGGTAGATCATGGGGGTCTTGGATTTATCTCATACCATGCTTGGTCTTGATTCTACTGAGGACAGTGATGGGTGGAGGGGGAGGAAGGATTCATGCAGTTTCTCTGGTGTTCAGATGAGTAGCCTGGGAAACAGCCGATAGTGTAGTATAGTGGAGAATGCCTTGTGCAGACATCTGGAAGCTGGCATCTGCCACCTAGTCTGGCACAGTTGCTACAGGTGCCATCTGGTATACCCTTCCCCCTTCAGAAGTCCACTTGACCCTCCACCGTGTATGTGTGTGTGTATGTGGTTGGTTGGCCGCATTGCAGTCAGATGGTTCTGCTGTTGGAACTCAGGTTTGTTCCCACAGATATTTACCGAAGACCTCCCGGAGGTGGAATCTCTGCCACGAGACCGAGTGCTCTGCTTCTTAGTGGAGAATTTTAAGGGTCTAGCTATTCCTTATCTGGTAAGATCTTTTTTGGTCTGAACTAAAAACATTTCAATGTGGGAACCAGGACCACATGGGTCAGTTGTCGGGCAATTCAGATTGGGGTTTGTGTCACTTGGGGATTGGTAGAAGAGTAAGGAAGATTATTTCAGCATCTTCTGAGGAAAGAGATCTTGGTAGATCAAGTTGGCAATATTACTTGGGTTGAATGCCTTCTAAATCTGGGTAAAGTACAGAGGGATAAAAGAGAATGATGTTCGAGAAAAACATCTGAAAGCCACATTTGTATGGTCATTCAGATTCAGCTGTGACCACTGGGCAACCAGATTGGTTTTAAGTACCAGGATGCAACTATTATTTAACCTTAACTACATGGGCTGATGTGAGAGTTTGGAGGATTATGGGACAAATTAATAAAGGAACTTAGATTGCAAATCTAAGAAGATAATCCCTAATGTTGCTGGGCTGTATTCCAAAATTTCCTGGTGGTTTTAAAAGAGCTGTCGCTTAATTAGGAGATGGTTTGGATGGGACCTGTCAGGCCTTAAAAATGTGAGGGAGACTGGGTGACGGAGATGGGTCACAGCTTACAGGATACCAGGTAGACCTGTGTCTTGCCTCAGGAGCATGTCATTCACGTTTGGGAGGAGACGGGCTCTCGATTCCACAACTGCCTGATCCAGCTGTACTGTGAGAAGGTGCAAGGTCTGATGAAGGAGTATCTCCTGTCCTTCCCTGCAGGTACCAGTTCTCCTAGAAAGCCAGGTGACCTGGAACCCAAGGGTGTCTTGTGGCATAGGGAAGCAGGCCTTACTGTTCTCTATGGGCCCTGGTGGGTGGGACGTTCCTCTGAGCAGCCAGGGCAACTAAGTGACCCAGCATAGGAGACTCAAGAGCTCTTGTCTGGATCTGGGCATCTCCGTGCATCACCCCTGTGTGAAGGGGAAGGAACAGATTTGTCAGCTGTGCTGAGAATGGGTTTGCATACAAGAGTGTGCAGGTTTTCTTTATGTCTCAAGCTGATGTTTTGGGGTCACGTAGAGACCATAAACTAAGAAAAGCCCAGCTGGAACCCACTCTGGAGGCCCTTTCTGATCATTGTGGTGATGTCATCGAACCCCATCCTCTTCATTTTTCTCAATGAGCCCACATTGCTGCCCAGCAGCATCCTTTCATACCGAGCTTGGTTCCCTTTAAGGCAAAACTCCAGTCCCTGCTGGAGAGGAAGAGGGTGAGCTGGGAGAGTACCGACGGAAGCTCCTTATATTCTTGGAAATTTCTGGCTACTATGATCCAGGCCGGCTCATCTGTGACTTTCCTTTTGATGGTGAGTGTCTGGCTTTTGGCCAGAAGCCACATCAGTGGAAGGTAATGGAAAAAAACACATGTTTGAGGCCAGTTGTTTCTGTCCCATCTGAAGACTCACTTTTTTTTCCATAACTGAGAGGAGTCTCCTTGGCTATGAACCACCTGGCAATCGGTGGCATCAGTACGTGTCTTGGCCACGTCCATTATTTAGCGATATTTGTGATCTGGCATAATTTGTCTGAAAAAGACACACGTTTCTCTGATATATAAGCTCTGGGAGAGCAAAGCCCAGTGTTTACTTTCCTTAGCTGGAGTGCTTGGCACATTGCAGGCGCTTATTATGCATTTGGTTGTTGGATGAGAGTTCTTACCCAAATTAGAAGCAATCACAAACAAAATGGTATAAAGTACCTCCTAAAAAATAGCTCCCTCTGCCCTCTTTTAAATTTTAGCAATTTTCTCCTTGAAAAAATCCCAAGTAATACAAATAGTTTCACCCACTTACCTAACAGCCTAGCCTCTGGCCTGTGCTTGCACAGTGGTGGTGATGATTACTCACACCCCTTCCTCCTCCCAGGCCTCTTAGAAGAGCGTGCACTGCTGCTGGGGCGCATGGGAAAGCATGAGCAAGCGCTCTTCATCTACGTGCACATCCTGAAGGACACAAAGATGGCTGAGGAGTACGTTGACCCTGCCACCGCACCACCCAAGGACTCCCGACAGCAGGCTCCACAGACAGAGGAGAGGCGGGGGAGACAGAGGCAGAAAGCCACCTCCCCTCTGCTCTGCCTCCCATCCTGGCCCCTGATTGTGGTGCCATCATGAGGCTGCTCCCGCGGGGAGAATTGATGACCTCTCTTTAGACATGGCTGCTCTGGCCTAGTCTCACCACTTTCTCCCTTGCAGGTACTGCCACAAGCATTACGACCAAAACAGAGATGGCAACAAAGATGTAAGTAGTGACACTGGCCCCAGGGAGCACATGCGCTCTTCACTGTCCCTCGTAGCACACCTCATGCCCTTGGGTTTGGCCACAGGTGACACTGGTGGGAGTAGCTGAGATCACGGTTTGAATGTGTGTATTGAGGAAGAAGGCAAGGTGACCATACATCTTGGTTTCCTTGGGATAGTTCTGGCTTATTGTCATGCATGTGATTATCAGTAGCATGCCTGCCCTTTTACTTTCAAAAGAGTCCCAGGTTGTATAATAAATTATATGGTCAGCCTATTGAGGGGTATCTGATGGATGCAGTCAGGTGCACTTATATACTCGGTCTAGAATGCATGTGGATTCATCAGTGTCTGGAGACATTTTTGATTGTTATGTCTGGGAATACAGGGACAACTGGAATCTAGGTGGCAGAGGCCAGAGTTGCTGCTAAACAGTGCACAGGACAGCCTCAACAAAGAATTATCCAGCCCAGAATGTTGGGTGCTGAGGTTGAGAAACCCCGTGTTACTGGTACCAGTAGGAAAGATGGCATCTCAGCTTGGGGTTAATCCTCACCTGCCAAAATTGGTAGGGTCACAGCCTCAAGGCCAGATTCCTAGGAGAGATCTTTTTTTTTTTTTTTTTTTTTTAAGATTTTATTTATTTATCCATGAGAAACACCGAGAAAGAGAGAGGTAGAGATACAGGCAGAGGGAGAAGCAGGCTCCATGCAGGGAGCCCGATACAAAACTCAATCCTGCGACTCCAGGATCACGCCCCGAGCAGAAGGCAGGCGCCAAACCGCTGAGCCACCCGGGGATCCCCTAGGAAAGATCTTTTTGTGTCATTTTGCAGTGTTGGCATTTTGTCAGCAGCAAAATGTATAATTAACATAAGGCATTTGATTTTTTTTTCCTCAGGAAAAACAGTTCTTAATTCTTACCATCTTCAGTTGACTGGCTTTACCAAAATCTTTTAAAATGTGAAAAACGGAGCAGCCCAGGTTTTATAAACCCTCTTATTTTTAGGTGTGGTCATGCTGGCGGGTCCTGGGAGGCTTACTGCCAGCCTGACCTATGTGACTTGTATGAGACAGGTGTATCTGTCCCTGCTCCGGATGTACCTGTCGCCCCCTAGTGTTCATTGCCTGGGACCCATCAAACTGGAACTGCTGGAGCCACAGGCCAACCTCCAGGCTGCCCTGCAGGTCCTCGAGCTGCACCACAGCAAGCTGGACACCACTAAGGTCAGGAGTTCTGTGCAGATGGGAGGGACCTGGGGGCACGCTGAATGAGAGGAGGGCACTGAGAAAGGCACTGGGGTTTGAGAGCTGTGTGGCTTCAGACTTTTCCTCAGGTTCACTCCTGTTATGGCTCATCCTGTTCCCATCTCTGTTCCTGTCCCTAGGCCATCAACCTTCTACCAGCAAACACTCAGATTAATGACATACGTATCTTTCTGGAAAAGGTCTTGGAAGAAAATGCACAAAAAAAACGGTTCAATCAAGTGCTCAAGAACCTCCTCCATGCAGAATTTCTGAGGGTAAGAACCTTCCAGACTTTAGGGTGAGGTTGTACCTTTTAGCATGAGACACACATTACCTATAGACAAAAGCAGAGCTTTATATTCCTTTAACACTATAGCTCAAACTGACACAGTAACCAACTTGACATTTAGTTGCAGGGGTTTCAGTGAGAGGCATCTGTGGGGGCTGAAGGATGAGACTGTGCCAGCCTCTGCCTTCTGTGTGCTGGACTATGGGGCTTCTGTCCCAGTCACTCTCCTCTTCTAGGTCCAGGAAGAGCGGATTTTACACCAGCAGGTGAAGTGCATCATCACAGAGGAGAAGGTGTGTATGGTGTGTAAGAAGAAGATTGGGAACAGGTGAGCCTTTTCTCCACAACTGTGTAGCCCCAGCTCTGATGTGGTTCCTGCTCAGGATGGATTTCTTCCCCTTAACTAAAGGGAAAGCATGGCTGCTGATTATCTTGGCCATGGTTACTTCCTGAGCTTCCAAAGAGCAATCCATGTTGTCTGTTGTGAGTTAGCTTTGAGGATTTAAAGACTTGAAATGTATGGCATGTACTCTTGACTTCTTGCCTGAAAAGCCCTTCCCTTCTGGCAGCTAGATGCTGTGATGTAGCGAGTGGGTGTGTGTGAGTTGTATGTGGGCAGAAAGTTCTTATCTTTTAGGGTGTGCCTGTTAAGGAAGAAAAAGATCTTTCCATCTGCTGCTTCATGACTTGAGTAAAATCCTAAGCCAGTGTCATTTTGTTAAAGCATGTACTCTAGTCTCCCCTTTCCTGAGAAGCAAGGGTGCTTTGTCCTTTTTCTTATGTGGGTGGAAGAATCTTTGTCTTTAGAAAGACCTAACTTGCTGTCCATTGTTAGAATTAGCCTAAAACTTATTCTGATGGGCATTGTCAGCTCTCCCTAGACTGGTGCTGAGGCAGGCTGGTAGCCGGTTCCATCTGCCCTGGATTTCACATTGATGACTTAATAAGAAGTATTCTCATATTCAAACAGTCTTCAAACTGCATGAGCTCACCCTCTGTTTGATTATTTGGCAGAGACGGTTGCTATGTAAATCCAGAAGACGCTGAGGATGGGTCCTTTCTTGTGGTTAGGGTGGGTTGCTTCTGGGATGACACCTGGGTGAAACACCTTTTCTAGGAAGTGGTCTTCTTTTAGAAGTTGTTCTCCCTCCTGAGCAGTCTTTCTTCCATACAGTGCATTTGCAAGATACCCCAATGGAGTGGTCGTGCACTACTTCTGTTCCAAAGAGGTAAACCCAGCCGACACCTGAGCCCAGCATGCCAAGGATTCTTCAGATGGACAGTTCAGCTATCCCAGAGAGGAGAAGGAGCACCGGCCTTAGGATTGGGGGGCTGGCTACATCCACCACCAGGTGTCTCCCCATTTGGACACGACTGGCTACCTTGAGCCCTGGAATATCTCTGAATTTATCAGACTTATGGTCTGGTGTTACCAGCTTTTTGATAGAAAAAGAAGATATTAGCTATACCTTATATACCATTATGTTGCAGGCAGTTTCAGAGAATTTACTACCCCCGTTGACGGAAAGAGGTAGGGAAGGGCATCCTCCTGCCTTTGCACACCGATCACCTGAACAAGGAAAGTGTCTCAAGTGTCCGTACCCCCGAGATTGTTTATGCAGAGTTTTCTATTAAGACACGTGCAGGACTTGACGTGGAACTCTCTGCATGGTGGCCTGGAGTCTGGGAGGAGAGCAGTCCTAGGGCTCCCCTCGCTTCACTGGCTGGCCCTGGCTCTCAGGTGACAGCAGTCATTTCTCCATAGTCACAACCGCACACCTCCCTCTCTCCCCCCCACCCTCATCCCCTTGGGTCTCCCCACTTATCTCTTCCTGTTTCAGTCCTCGCTATCGATTGTCTTCCTTTATCTCCCTTCACTGTTCCCCCCCACACACACTTTGTCTCCCATTTTTCCCATGCAGGGAATAAGTGATATAAACAAGATAAAATGAGAAGCAAGAGGACATCTCAGTTTTCAGCATACACTGATTTGATCATTGATTGTCAGGTATGCTGTAAATAGGTCCTCCTTGGATAAGAGCTGTATGCCTGGAAGCTTAGGGGAGCACTGTCCTCCATCCCCCCTGGAGCCGTATGTGACAGCGGCTCTAAGGACGGCCTGCACTAGGTATAAGACCTCTTAGGCAGACACCTGCAGCGGTGCCTGCTCCTAGGCTGCTGCTTGAGTGTCTGTGAGCCAAGTGCTTCATACTTTGGCACCTTTCTCTTTGCAGCCAGTGTGGTCTGCTTACCTCCCAGTTCAGCCTGGCAGTCCTTCTCCAGCTTTGTTCTGCTGGGGTTGGAGGCTGCACTGGCATGTCACAGGTAGGTGGATCTCTGCTACACACAAGACCGATCAGATGGGGAACTGACAGGGATGTGAGGTCAGGCATGTTTGTGAGGTGCCCAGGGACAGCTGAGAGCACTGCGGGAGGTGGGAGTAGTGGCAGCACATGGTTTTATGAAGGAACTCACTGCCAGATCCCTGGAGCAGGAGGCAGGGAGACCCCCCTCCTCCCAACAGAGCACTGAAGGCCCACAGGAGGAGTGGCTAGCACTGCAGACCGAGGATCTACAGGCAGAGCGGCCCTGCATCCTGTCTTCCCTGTGATTTGCAGACATAGCCTTGATGCTGCTGTGTTTTTAAGGTGGGAAGGGTGGGCAATGGCGCCCAGCCCTGACAGTGTTTTAGTAGCCTGTCCTTGACATGCTGTGGTTCTTTTTAAACCGATGCTCTGTGCCATGTTGGGCCTGTGTTGTAGGCCAGCTGGCCGGTGTTGTAGACTAGGCTTCTCCCTGGCACACTGTCTCGGAGGGTCTGAAGGTACAGAGTATGTGCCCTCAGCATCACACATGCAGATAGGGGCTCTGCTCAGGTTTGGGAGGCAAAGTGGTGCTTCTGAAGAGCCACATCCTAACTGGCACGAGAAGCATTGCTACCCTTGGACCTGTTTGCACAAGCTCAAAGAAGCTTCCCATGTGAGCAGTAGTAAAGTCATCAAGCCAGCCCTCTGCAGCAGAAACCCACCCTGCGACTCAAACCCCGTCTTCCTGGCTTGCTGTGTTTGTATCTTCCATTCCCACAACCTGTGTGGCACATGTGTTTGAAGCAATAAAGAATGTGTATTTTCTTTCTGGAATACATAAACCGCGCAGTTTTCCCAAACTCCATTCTTCCTTCCCTGGACTCTCTTTGCCCTCTCTGGAGGTACAGAGAAGGCTAGAGACTGGAAAGCTCTGTAATGACTTATGAGGATCTCTTATAATAAACATCATAAAGTAAGGAGCCAGCCAATTTGCATCTCTTTTTCTTCCCTTCCTGTGAAGTTTGATGGAAATAACAATGAGGAGATAATGATTTAGCTAAGAATTGAGAAGAATAAGCCAATTAACGACAAAAAAAGTCAGTATGACACCTCTGTCATGTATGTCTCCATCTGTGCCATAGAGCACAGCTACTGTGGCTGGTGGCTAATGGTTTGACGGTGCAGGTACAGAACATTTCCAGCATCACCAAGTTCTGTTGAACATACTGGAACTCCAGCTAATCCCTACTATTTCCCCCTGCACTTCACATATTAGGGCCTCATGCCTCTTCCTGCAGCTCCTAATGACTAGGAGAATCATGAAAGAAAGGTATGGAATTGGTGGGATTGAAGGGACTAAGGATGTTTGAGAATTGGAGAAAGGATAGTTCATGTTGGCCAGCTCCAAAAAGGCAGTTTGGTCCTTCTGTGTCCCCCTCTTGAGCCATCTGTGGTCATCTTGAGTTTTCTTTATTGAAGCCCAGAGCACGTGACTTCCAGGAGAGAGTATCATCCAGCTCAGAGCATGGGATGTCAGAGCACTCTGTGTGCCCCAGGTAGCTCCCTGCCCTCACCCGGGCCCCTCTGAGGTGAGTTCCTCCACACGCTGTGCATGGGTACCAGCAGCGGTGTGGCACTCTGGCATCTCAGACGCCAGCATGTGTCTTGGCTCTATGCTCCAAATTAAGCAGAAATAGGCCCTTCCCTTGGAGACAGGCCAGTGGCAATCATCTGCCTTTGTTTTCTGAGAGTTTCTGGTCTAAACTTGCCTACAGGGTTCATTTTGGAGTTGAATCACCTGTTTGTAGATGTTCTTTTTTTCAATCTCCACCTCAAGCCTGGGGGAAGAGTAGAGATGACTAAATCTTGGTTGAAGAACAGAAATTATCTCCCAATAGGTTACTGCCCCAGAGATCCTTTCTCCTGGAAACTGCCTATCTTGGCCATCCAGATGGCCACAGTCCACAGAAAAGGGGACATGACGTTCATCGGTAGCCTAAGGCTTACGATGGTCCAAAGAGTACTCTCCAAAGCCTTATCTCCAGTAGCTTAAGGATAAACAGACCTGCTAAAAGCTGTCATTGATGCCACCTGACCATTTCCTTGCCTGTTTACTTGGGGCATCCAAATATATCCACTGATCTAGCAAGAGGTCTCGGGCAAAAGCCAACAGAGCCCTGAGGCTGTGAATTTCCTCAGGATACAGATGGATCCTCCTCACCTTTGGTTGCATAGCCCAGTATTGGTCTGGTACACAACAGGCTGTCAGTGTTTGAAGAATAAATGAGAGGGGTCACAGATTAGAAACACATTCAAGTCCAGCTAAAACTGAACCAGAGATTTCTATGCTTCTGCTTAAGAGTCATGGGCCAGGTGGGACTTGAAGGGCAGATGGTTTTAGAACTTTTTTTCCAGCTGGAGAAAATAAGGCTTGATGTAGCGCTTCCTGGCTTCCATCCCCTGGGCCTGCTGTGTCAGCACTGTCTAGAAGGCTTGTTGGAAATGTGGACATGTGGGCTCTACCCACACCCACTAAAGCAAATCATCCAGGGGGTGAGGCTCAGATATCTTTTCCAAAAGCAGCCCAATGATAACCAGGCGTGGGGTTTGGAAACCAGAGTACCAGTTCCTCATCCTCTTGGAGACAGGCTGAAGTGCCTCCTGCCTGAGGGAATTGGATTCCAGTCACTTCCTGGAGCACATTAAACCCCACCTCCAGCCCCAGCAGGCCACCCAACTCTGAGTCCTCCAGAGAGCAGCCAGCTCCACCCTCCCTACCTCGGTT
Organism: Canis lupus baileyi; assembly: GCF_048164855.1. Taxonomy (NCBI): domain Eukaryota; kingdom Metazoa; phylum Chordata; class Mammalia; order Carnivora; family Canidae; genus Canis; species Canis lupus. Next base: position 12,557,867 of record NC_132869.1, on the reverse strand, counting down.
ACCTGTCAGACCTGAGCTAGCAGCAGGTGTAGCTGGAGGAGAGCAGGGTGGCTCTGGAAAGCAGGCAGGGCTTCCAGCTGAGAGCTGCTCTGCCTGGCCATGCACTGGGTGCTCTGGCCAAGGTGGCTGGCAGGCAAGGGGCTGCCCCTCCTGGGGGCAGTGCTGCTGCAGAAGAGAGAGAAGAGGGGACCTCAGTGGAGGCAATGGCGGGTAAAGTACATGGTCTTCCTTGGGAATTGTGTAGGAGCCCTGGGATCACAGTCCCCTGTGAGGACAGAGGCCAGCAGGGAATTGGGTTCTGATCTGGGCCAGGACCAATTTACTCTAGCCAACCTGGCAGAACGTAAAGAGGTTGGCCAAGATCTTGGCTTTTAGATATAATCCTCACCTCACCTCGATCAGGAATGGAGGGTGAGGTCATGTGATACTTCAGCTGTTGGCTCTGCCCAGAATGTACCAGCCTGGCTGTAGAGTGCCCCAGGGGAAAGGAGGAGGGTGCTTGCTGGGATTTTGAGGGGATAGCCCCACTTCTAGGAGGCTGCAGGCTGCTGTTACCTCTCTTGGACCCAGTTGTTATCTCTTTAACGACTCGTCCAGACCAGTACAAGCTGGGCGACGCCTGGTTTCCCTTCACCTGCTGCCTCCTAGGAGGTGTGGCTTTCATCAGTGAGCTCCTGAGCTAGCAGGTGGGGTCTATCATGACTTTCTCTACGAATCTTTAATCTCCCTTCTAATCTCTAATGTCCTAGGGACATCACCCTGGCTTGCACTCAGGCTCCCAAGCTATAGCAGCAGCACGAAAAAGTGAGGGGAGCTGCCAGTTGGTGCATCACAAACATAATTAGTAACAGTGGCTACATATATTAAGCACTAATACCAGGCACTCTACACAACTTCTCATTTAAAAATCACCACACCCCTATGGGATTGTAAAACCCCATTTATAGATGGGGAGAATGAAGCACAGGGGAAATCAAGTAATTTGCCCAAGGCCATTCAGCTAGTACATAGTGGAGTTTAGATTTGAACCCAGCCTGAACGATTCCAAGGTCCAGGCTCATCCCCGACATGCTGAAGTCCCAACGGCTGGGCCCTGCCAAGGCCTCTCAGTTCCCAAGCACAGCAACATCTGTGAGCCTGGGCCAGGCTGTTGTTCTGTGAGGGGACAAGGGAAGCCTGAGCTGGGCACCACCACGGGAAGAACAGGCCCGGCTCTTCCTGGGACTGAGTTCCAGAGTTCTCTGTTTCAGCGGGAAACCCACCCATACTTTGACCTCCAGGTGAAGGTGCTGAGGGCCAGAAATATCCAGGGCACAGATCTGCGTGAGTGACCCCCAATTTCACCCTTCTTCCCCTTCCTTTCCCCGGGGCCTCCCCAGAGTGCAGCAAGGGCTGTCTGGAAATGTGTGTGTGTGTTTGAGTGAGGCAGAGGGGCTAATGCTGACCATGAAGGAGTCCTCCCTGGTGAGGGAGCCCCAGGGCAGGCAGGGAGGGGCTGGAGGGGAGACATGTACAGACCTTGGACTCCTCCTTGATTGAGTCTAGCAAGTGGAGCAGAGCCAGCCTGGATGAGCATGTGAAGCCAACTGTTGCCACAAATCAAGGTCTGTTCTCCAGCAGCTTACCACACCAGTGCTTGTCACGGAAGGGGACTTTGTTGCCTGAATCATGCCCTTTCAGGGGCAGTGGTCTGTGCAGCCATGTGGTCTTTTCAACTGGCCACTGCAGGATTGAATGGGAGGTGTATGGGCTGAATGGGAGGTATAAGTGGTCTAGATGGAGTTAAGGACATTGGCTCTCCCCACATCTCCTTGCCCCGCACAAGTAGCCTCCTTCCCCCCACCCCCAGCTCCTTCCCCTCCTGCCCCAGCCTTCCCCAGGCAACCTTTACAGCAATAGGAGCTAAAGGCTGAGGACCCCTCTCCAATCCCACCTGCAGTGTCCAAAGCCGATTGCTATGTGCAACTGTGCCTGCCCACTGCGTCCTCCAGTCCCACCCGGACAAGGATGATAGCCAACTGCAGTGACCCCGAATGGAACGAGACCTTCCACTACCAGATTCATGGTGCTATGAAAGTGAGGGCCAGAAAAGGGCAGTGGAGAGGAGAGGGCTACTTCCTGCCCTCCTGCCCTGTCTCAGGCTCCCACCTCTTACCCACCATTCCCAGAACGTTCTGGAGCTCACCCTGTATGATAAGGACATCCTGGATAGTGACCAGCTCTCCCTGTTACTGTTTGACCTGAGGAGCCTCAAGCCTGGCCAACCCCACAGACATACCTTCCAACTCAAGCACCAGGTGAGCCACCCTACCTGTGGCAGCAATGAACTGAACTCAAGGAAAGGTCTGGCACAGGGCACTGAGGTGAGGGCTCCTGGGCAGCACAGGCCAGGCCTCCAATACAGACCCTCCTCTATCCTACACTACTAACCCTCCAAAGATTTCCCTCAATATTTCTTCCCTGAGTGCCAAAATGTGAGCTGAGGGCAGAGTGCTTTGTCTGTCTTGGTCACTGCTGAACCCTCCGTATCTGCCCAGCAGACAGTCTTGAATGCATGAAGCTCCTCATGAAGATGATACTACTTACCCCTCCTGTGCCCAAGGAAGCCCCAACAACAGTCACCTCTTGTAATCCCTGTTGCTGAGCCGGGTAGGGGGCAGGGACAATCTCTGATGCTTTCAGAGCTCTTTGAAAATGAATGCTTCCTTGCTTCATTCATGTAGGATTCACAAGAGCTGCAGGTGGAATTCATTCTGGAGAACAGGTAAGTCTGGGTGGAGCCTAGCTTTAGTCATATTATTATAGTAACAGTCATCTCAAGGGGAGCTAGATGTCCCATGAGCTCCTCATCTTTTGCAGCCAAGTGCCTGCATCTGAAGTCATCACCAATGGGGTCCTGGTGGTGAGTAGGGAAGGTGGGTTAGGGCTGTCCAGGGCTGGGGGGGAAGTACAGATTCCACAATTGAGACTGTCATGTCCCCTTGCCTCTGAAGGACACTCAGGCCTTCCTGAGAGGGGAAATGTGCTAGGGAGGCATCTCCAGGGACCAGGGGCAAGAAGCTACCTCAAGTCGGAAGCACCAGATAGGAAGCCAACCTTCCTATCTTGTGCACTGGGGCCCCTGGTTGCTGGGACTGCTGGAGGCACCACTTTCAGCGGCCTTTTCCTCCTTCCCTTTCCAAGGCCTGGGAGGAGGGCTCCCACAGAACTCCTACCCACAAGGCACAGGCCCTGGCAAAGTTGTTAGCTGGGCCCTGCCCCAGATAACCCCTCATTCCACCCTGGTCTGTGAACAGTGGGTTCCCACAGGCCTCTGCTTTCCTCAGGCTGCCCCCTGTCTGAGAATCCAGGGCACCCTCGGGGAAGGTGGCACAGCTCCACATCGAGAGTATGGTGAGTCTGGTCCACGACCTTGGGTCTTGCCTTCTCTCCTGGGGGCTGAGGCCTCAGACATCAATAAGGTGGGTCTGAGGCAGAAAGTTCTTCAATGTTTCACCACTCACAGCTGACCAAGGATGGGACGGATTGCCTCTGAGAGTAGTGATTTCCTATCCCTGGAAGTGTTCAAGCATGAGGGTTGTACCAGTCCAACTACCGCTCCACAAAAAGCAGCCCTAAATCTCAGTGGCAGACAACAGGAAGCATTTATTTAGCTCACAAGTCGGATGGTCAGCTGGCATGTGGTTGATCTAGGCTGGGCTTGGTAGGAGTGAGCTGGCTTCATGCCATGTGGCCCTAATTCACCTTCTATGACCAGGGGACTGATCATGTTCTTAAGGTATCAGCCAGAGGCACAGCAGCAGGCCAAAATGAGCAGGTGGTCTTAAGCCTTTGGTCACATCACAGCCACTAACTGCCATTTTGCTCTCCAAGACAAGTCACAAGGCTGACCCTAAAGCTGGGGGGCAGCAATATAGTTGGCCTCTCTGCAGGAGGAACTGAAGTCACATGGCAACATGTGGAAATTTCAGAAGTGGAAGTGGAAGAACCAGGGCATGTCTGGTTCCAGTTAGGCCACTGATGTAGTGTGTTGCAGAGGGTAGCCGCTCAAGATCAGGGACAGGGGGCAGGAGGTGGGGTGGTGAACGTCCAGATGCAGCAGCAGAGCAGAGGCTGTGGGACAGCTAAGGTCCCCTCTGACGCTGAGAGTCTGAGCCCACAGGATGAGGGAGTCCTCATAACGCCTGGCACTCACTGTGAACCAGGCAACTGTGCTCAACATTCCATGTGTCTTTTATCTTTAATTCTCATAACAACCCCATAAAATGCACCTATTATCCTCATAATTTATGAAACCTTGGCTCAAACAAGAAACTTGCTTAAGGCAGTCTGCGGCCCCCTCTGTCTGTCATGCACATTCCTCTCTAGGGTTTTGCCTCCTTCCCAGAAAGCTGCTCAGAGCAATGTGGGCTCACAGGCCTCCCTCTGCCTCCTTCTAGCCTGGCTCTCCCCTGCTTTTCGAAGCCTCTACCCACCCACTTCCTCTCATCTTCTCTGCACACCCTCTGTTCTTCCAAGGTCTTACACTTTGGAAATAAAGGGCAGGACAACTTGCTATCTATTGTCTTCTCCCTGGCCACAAACCTTCCCCAAGGTGATGAGCACAGAGCTTGAATGGAGGCAAGAGATGGGGGAACTACCAGTGGAAGACTGGTAATTAATATAACAATGTGTGACAATTATAACATTATAATTATTATAGAATTATATTTTATATACTTAATATAATCTCAAAATCATCAGCCCCATAAACTCTGAGCAAGGAGCCCTCTCCCTTCCTGCTCTTCCCGTTCCCCAGGCATTGTGTTTCCTAGCCCTCTCCCCGCGTTCCCAAGTCTGACCAGGGCAGGTTAAAGGACCCGAGTGTCCTTCATGATGCCTTTGCTATGGGTCACAGAGCCAGAGAGTGAGCAGGGTGGTAATTTGGCATTTCCAAGGGGAAAGACAGGGGAATTGCCATTCAGGGTGCTACCATTACATGCCACACACGCACTCCATTCTCACCCCCTCACCTGGGCCCTCTGCTCCCAGGCTCTAGGCAGATTTGGCTGACAGTGCCTGGGGCCTACGAGAAACCACAGCTCTTACCCCTGCAATGCCCCAAAGAGGGAGGCCTCCCAGCCACCTTCACCTTTCACATGAACCCAGTGATCAGCTCCAGGCTGGATGTGGAGCTGGAGGAGGAGCTTACAGTCCTGCAGGTGAGTGAGGCCCAAGTCTGAGAAGGTGTGGCTGGTAGAATCAGTCCAGCCTAGAGGGGCGTCCCAGGGCCACCACGGAGGCATGTTTTCCTTCACCATGGAAGGTTCCTTGGGTGTGTTTTCTTCTCTGCAGAGCGGCCCAAGTGCTGAACTAGAGACCCAGACCAGCAAGCTGGGCCAGGGGGGTATCCTGCTATCTTCTTTGACCTTAGGCCAGGAGGAACAGCGCTCCGTGGCCCTGGGGGAGGTAAGACTCTCTCTGGGTGCCTGAGGAACCCCTGCCTGCTCTGTGACCACCAAAAGAGGGCTGGGGAGGGGCCTGAAAGGAAAGTCAAGGGGCCTGAGAGGGAAGGGGTCATAATCAGCCCAGCCTGGAGTTCAGCCATGGTGTCCATATCTGGGCCAGAGCTACCAGAGCAACAGGGCCTGCAGGTGGGAGGATCCCACTCAAGATACTCAGGGACTGGGCTGTTTCTCTTTCAGGACCAGGAGGTGGTTCTGAATATGAAGGCAGAAATAAGGTGAGGAAGGCTGACTTCAGAGGAAGGCTCTTGGGCTACCCAGGAAGTGTAGGCGGCCTCTTCTGCCTACTTGACTAAGCCTGGATGGTGGAGGGCATGTCTGGTTCCAGTGAGGCCATTCTAAGGGGTTCCATGGAATGTGGGTCTACTACTGTGAAAAATGGGCTGGGTCTGAGGCTCTCCTCCGGTGAAGAGTCACCCAGTACCTCACCCCTACCCCACCTGAGGCAGCTCTGGAGACCTTGACCTGCGCCTTGGCTTTGGCCTGTGTGACGGCGAATGGGAGTTTCTGGACAAGAGGAAGCAGATCGTGTCCAAGGCTTTGCAGCAAGCACTGGGTTTGAGCCAGGCTCCAGACAGCAGCCAGGTATGAAATGGAGGAGTTGGAGCCCAGGGTCACCAGGACCAAGTCCAGCCTCTTTCTTTGAGAGGACTGTGTGGCCAAGTCAGGACAGGAAGCCTTGAGGAGGGGGGAGGAACAGAGGAGGAAGGGGCAGGCCTGTTTGCCAGAGCTGATAGGCAAAATCAGGAGAGTCAGGACCCTGTGTGTAAGGAGGGATGAACAGCCCTGGCCAAAGGAGGTGTCTTAGTCCCCTTGGGCTGCTGTAACAGAACACCACAGACTGGTTGGCTTAGACAACAAACATTCATTTTCTCACCTGGAGTCTGAAAGTTCAAGAGTAAGATGCCATCAGGGTTGGTTTCTGGTGAGGCTTCTCTTCCTGACTTGTGGACAGCCACCTTCTGGCTGTGCCCCCACATGGCTCCTCCTCTGTGCCTGTAAGAGAGGGTAAGGGGAATGTCTCTCTTCCTCTTCTTACAAGGACACCAATACCGTTAGATAAAGGCCCCACTGTTATGACCTTCCATAACCTATATAACCACCTTACCGGCCCTTTCTACAAATGTCGTCTCACTGGGACTTCAACATGTGAATTTGCAGGAGCACAGTTCAGTCAGTCACAGTAGACAAAGGGATCTGGAGGTGGAGGGTCCATGGGAGCCTGGGGCGGGAGGGCAGGTGGAAAGGCAGTACCAAGGGAGAGAGCGATGGTAAATCAGGAGCAAGTTGGTGGCTTCCTCCTCGCTGCAGGTGTGCTCGGGAACTGGGGTCAATTCCCCGTGCTGACTGGGTGAGCAAGCTCAGACCGTTCATTTGGTAATGCTTGCTCTCTGCCAGGTTTCCACTCCAGAGGTGGGAGGTAAAGAGGACGTAGACCTGGCTTTTAGGGAGCTCTGTCTCCTTCAACACTCCGAAGGGGCTGTGCCCTTGCTGAGCACTGGCCAGGGAGCATTTCTTTCAAGACAGAAGAAAGGAGGGCAGAGAAAGGAACCAAAAGTTGGGGTAGAATGAGCTAAAGCTTCATGGAAAAATTGAAGAGCCAAAAAGCTTCTAGTCTGATCCCAGCAGGCACCTCTGATACTGAAGAGACATCTGGGCACCTCTCATGTCTGGGGCAGGTCTAGGCTGCTTGGTGGTCTTTGCCACTTTACCCAGTGGTTCTTAACTGGGGGACGGGGGCATTTTACCCCCAGGCATTTGTCAATGTCTAGAGACATACTTTATTGTAGGGGCAGGGAAGAGGGCCGCTACTGGCTTCTACTAGGGAAAGCCCTGGAATGCTACTGAACATCCTACAACATACAGGACAGCTCCTCATGACGAAAAATGACCCAGTCCAAAATTATCAACAGTTCCAAGACTAAGAAACCCTGCTTTAATGGTTTTGAGTGAAATCCAGTATGCCTTCCAGTTACACACTTTCCTGGTTAAGAGTCATCTCTGGGGTCATATTGCTTCAGTTTCATAACCACCACTTACCACCCGTGTGATTGAGAGCACATTATCCAACCTTCCTGTGCCTCAGGTTCCTAATCTGTAAAATGGGGATCCCACTGGGGTGCTGTGAGGATTCAGTGAGACAATACATATAAGGCTCTTAGGTCAATGTCGTTATGATCGCTTTCTGCTCAGGTGCCTGTGGTAGCTGTGCTGGGTTCGGGAGGTGGAACCCGAGCCATGTCTTCCCTATATGGCAGCCTGGCAGGGCTGCAGGAACTTGGCCTCCTGGACACTGTGACCTACCTGAGTGGGGTCTCTGGTTCTACCTGGTAAGTGAGGTGGGGACAGGGCCCAGAGTAAAGGAGAGCCCTGAAGGGGCAGGAATGTGAATGGTGGGTTCCCTGAAGGGATGCTGGGTTCCTGCCTCCAAGGGGGTTAGGAGAGGCAGGAAGGCAGTGAGTTCCCAGGCCTCCTTGAGTGGGCGGTGCAGGGCAGTGGGGACAAGGGATGGAGAGGTGGGGCACTCGCAGACCCTTGCATCCCTCTCTCCCCTTGCTGTGCTCCCTGCACCACTGCCCCTAATTCTCTCTCTGCCCAGGTGCATCTCCACACTCTACAAAGACCCAGCCTGGTCCCAGGTGTCCTTGCAGGGCCCCATCGAGCGTGCTCAGGCTCGAGTCTGCAGCAGTAAGATGGGGGCGATGTCCACAGAGCGCCTACAATACTATGTTCAGGAACTGGGGAGTCTGGAAAGCAGTGGCCGCAGTGTTTCCCTCATAGACCTCTGGGGTCTCCTCATTGAATATTTCCTATACCAGGAGGTGAGAGAAGAACAGATAATAAATAAATCTGGCTCCTTTCCACTGCTGCCCCACCAGCATTTACTTCTGCCTTAGTTACTAAGATTTGCAAAACTATCCCTTAGGTCTGAGCTCGCTGAGGACAAGAGGTAAGAACCCAGGGAGGGCTGACAGGGCTTCATCTTTCCTGGCCCTGAACTCCTAGGAAAGGAGAGCCTGGTCTGCCATTCTCAGATCTGTCTGTATTTTAGAATCACCTACACAGCTTTTCAAAAACACTTGGGCCTGGGCCCCAATTCTGCATACTGACTTGGGCTGATCTGGGTTTAGGCCCTAGCACACCTGTGTTTTGAGAGCATTCCAAGTGGTTCAGACCTGCAGCCTAGATGAATGCCACTCCCGCCCACTGACCAAGCTGCCCTGCAGCTCCTAGAGCTATGTGCCCAGCACAAGTCAGGAGATGAGAAGAGTCAGAGCTGAGGGAGGTTCTCAGCCCTGGGGACCTGGCCCCCTGGTGTGGTTCTCAGTTGTGGATGTATATCACAAGTAGTTTCTCACAAAAAGGATTCATGTTTTTGAATGATTTATCTTTTTTTTTTTTTAAGATTTTATTTATTTATTCACGAGAGACACAGAGAGAGAAGCAGAGATACAGGCAGAAGGAGAAACAGGCTCCCCGCAGGAAGCCCGATGTGAGACTTGATCCTGGGACTCCGGGATCGCACCCTGAGCTGAAGGCAGACACTCAACTGCTGAGCCACCCAGGCATCCCATTGAATGATTTGTCTTTTAAAGAAAGTAAACTGGATTTTCAGTTTTTCCTTTAACAAATGTCCACTGATTCCCCTGGGCTCTAATCTGCTTTCTTCAACAGGAAAGAAGTAAGGAGAGGAGTCCCAGTGTCCCCGGAATTGCACAAAACTCACAGTGGCCTTACCTGTGCTGCTTAAAGGCCCTTAGCTGTCTCTAGAGTACTGGCCTTGGCAGCTGCAGCCTCTGGTGGGCACGCCATCCCCTGCAGGGTATCAGGCCATGGGGCCATCCCCATGGGGTAAGGGGATTCCCCCAAAAGCCAAATACCTCCCTTCATGCCCACTAGGAAAACCCCGCCAGACTGTCTGACCAGCAAGAGGCCATCAGCCAGGGCCAGAACCCTTACCCTATCTATGCCAGCATTAATGTCCGCACCAACATCAACGGGGAAGACTTTGCAGGTGCCTCGGTGTGGATGTGGGGACCTGGGAAACAGGTGGAGGTGGTGGTTGGTGGGAGGGTGTGAGAGGCCAGTGCTAGTAATGTACAGACGGGAGCCTTGGAGCACAATGGTGTTGCTGCCTCCTGCTCTCGGCAAGTCTGATTCCTGCTCAGGCACTCAGGTGTGAGGGGAACCCTGGTATCCTGGTAGAAAGGCCCTGGTAACATTCCCCTTTACTCTGGTCCCCCAGAGTGGTGTGAGTTCACCCCCCATGAGGTCGGCTTGCCCAAGTATGGTGCTTATGTTCCCACTGAGCTCTTTGGCTCTGAGTTCTTCATGGGGCATCTGCTGCAGCCCCGGCCTGAGCCCCGGATCTGCTACCTGCAAGGTGAGTCTGGGCTGGAGGGCTGGGGACAGGGCAGGGACTGGGCCAGGACCTGAGATGGGCTGGAGTTGTGAGGGCCCAGGACCTTGCCTTTCTCCTTAGGTATGTGGGGCAGTGCCTTTGCAGCCAGCGTGGATGAGATCTTCCTGAAGACTGCTGGCTCAGGCCTCAGCTTCCTAGATGGGCACAGATGGAAAGTAAACATCACAGGTGAGGGTAGACACCCTGACCTCCCCAGACCCTCTTTTCCGGCACCAGTGCCATGGCTGAGGCACGAAGGATGAGGGAGGGGGTGGTGAAGGACTTGGCTGTCCCACTGGGTTCAGAGAAGTCCTGAGAAAATGACTTCTAGCTTAGGGTCTCTAGATGCCCAGAAGTCTGCAGAGGCAGTGTGGCTGGGGCCTGGAGGAAAGCCCATGTCAGAGAAGCCAGTGGGAGTTGTGAGTGCTCTGTGGTAAGGCCTATAGCTTCAAACTCTCTGCTTGGGTTCCAATTATGTCAACTCAGCCCAGGACCATGGGGCATCTCATGCTTATCTGTCCACACACCTCAGGGCTCCTCTTCACACTGCTCCTTACGTGGCCTATGTATGAGCTCCCTGCTGCACAGAATACCTTTATCCACCTATCTTTTCTGGATAACTTCTGCTCAGCTTTTAAGATTTAGCTCAGACATCATTTTGTCAGGGACCTTCTCTATTCTCCTTCATCCCTCCGGGCTGATCAAGGGTCTTACCACCAAAGTCTCATAGGACTATGTACACACTCCACCACTGTCCTTACCTCAGGGCATCATTATGATTTATGATCTCTTTATGTGGCTCTCCCCCAAGTAGGCCGGGGTCCTATTCACCTTCCATCTCCGTTCAAGCCTAGCATGGTGTCTGGCATGCAGTACTCCTCAGTGGGTATTTGATGGATGAAATTCTATTCAGAAGTTGTATATACAACTTTTTTTCAAGAGGAGAAAATAAATTATCACTTTACAAATATAGTGCCATAGGCAACTTTCAAAATATAGATAAGCTGAAAGAAAAGGTCATTTAAGGGATGCCTAGGTGGCTCAGTGGTTGAGCATCTGCCTTTGACTCAGGTCATGATCCCGGAGTCCTGGGGTCGAATCTCGCGTTAGGCTCCCTAGGGACTTCTCCCTCTGCTTATGTCTCTGACTCTCTGTCTTTCATGAATAAATAAATAAAATCTTGGAAGGAAGGAAGGAAGGAAGGAAGGAAGGAAGGAAGGAAGGAAGGAAGGAGGGAGGGAGGGAGGGAGGGAGGGAGGGAGGGAGGAAGGAAGGAAGGAAGAAAGAAAGAAGAAGAAAGAAAGAAAGAAAGAAAGGAAAGAAAGAAAGGAAAGAAAGAAAGAAAGAAAGAGAAAGAAAGAAAGAAAGAAAGAAAGAAAGAAAAGAAGAAAAGAAAAGAAAAGAAAAGAAAAGAAAAGAAAAGAAAAGAAAAGAAAGAAGAAAGAAATCATTTAAAAGAGGTTCTGAGAAGTAGTGGTCTGAGGCTTGGGAGCCAGGGGGAAGGAGAGATGAATGTGGGGAGGAAATAGAGGGGGTGCCCTGAGTCATAAAGGCCACTGGACAAAGGAAGGACTTCTCACTGTATTTCACCCCTCCCACCCCCACTAGATGACTGCCAGAAGCTCCAGCTACATGACCCCACACAGCTGCGAACCAGGCTCTTCACCCCCCAGGGCCCCTTCTCCCAGGCTGTGCTGGACATATTCACCTCCCGCTTTACCTCTGCAGAGAACTTTAATTTCACCAGGGGCCTCTGCCTACACAAAGACTATGTAGCTGGCCAGGAGTTCGTGGCCTGGAAAGGTGGGTGCTGCTCTGGGTGGGGCTCACTGGGGCCAGTGCTGCCTTTTCTCCTGGGGGCTGGGCTGTGGGCTCCTACCACCCAGGGGCTGAGAGGGAAGGACTGGGATGTCTGCCAGAAGGCAGGGCCAGGGGTTGGGGTAGGAGACTCTGCTGCCCTCAGAACAAGGGGAGGAGAGATCTCTACAGAGAGGGATGTTCCGTTCCCAATGGGAAGAGAAGAGCAAGCATTTGTCCCTGCTGCAGCTACGCACCCTGACGCCTTCCCCAACCAGCTCACTCCCATGAGGGATCGCCTGTGCCTGGTGGATGGGGGCTTTGCCATCAACTCTCCATTCCCCCTGAACCTGCTGCCCCAGAGAGCAGTGGACCTCATTCTGTCCTTTGACTACTCCCTGGAGGCCCCTTTTGAGGTAAGGTGTACAGTGGGGATGAAGTGAGGATCTCTGTTGAGGTGGCCTAGCTGGGGATTTGGGGATGGTGCTTCATGGAGGACCAGGCTTCTAATCTTCAGGCAGGTGCCTTGTGAAGATTTTTAGTGGCACTGGACTCCCCAACTGGAGGAAGGGGGTTGCTGAGGTTATGGGATGGAGTGGGGGCTGGGAGAAGAGGCCAAAGATGGTCATCAGGAGTCTTCCATCCTGGTGAAGAGAAGGCTCCTGTACCGGCCCCTGCCTATGTCTGATAGCATTCTTTGCTCCCATCTGGATCTGGATCTACTGTCCCTTAGTTACTGTAGTAACAACAGAGCCATGAGGTCCCCCAAAGAGTGTCTCGAGACAGCTCCCTCATGTCCTGTGGGGTAGTGGACAGGTTCTACCATCTGGATGAGGGTTCTGGTTGTGCTGCTGGGCCAGCCCTTCTCTCTTATCCTCCTTAACTTCCGGGGTCCAACAAGAGCCTGGGATTAGATGATGGATAAAGCCTCTTCCCATGTGACCTTCTGTAATCATTCCATGTCCACTGAAATCAGCCCCTACTCGGAAGCATGGAGGCATCAGAGAAGGGAACCAGTGGGTGGTTATGGGAAGAATCACCATGAGAATGCTGGCAATTGTCGTTAATCTGGCTGATAGGGTTTTCCACATTTTTATTTTATAAATAAAGCAACTGGCTCAGAAAGATGATGTCACTTGCCTGTAGTCACTCAGCTAGTAGAGGGGCTGTGTGACCGCAGGTGGTAGGATGCAGGGTCAGAAGCTGGCCTCCTTGCCCAGGTCTTACAGATGACAGAGAAGTACTGCCTGGACCGAGGCATCCCCTTCCCAAGGATTGAGGTGCTCCCTGAGGACTTGGAGGAACCCCGTGAGTGCTACCTGTTTGCCAAGGCCGAGGACCCCCGCTCACCCATTGTGCTGCACTTCCCCCTTGTCAACCGTACCTTCCGCACACACCTGGCCCCAGGTAAGGGGAGACCCTGGACCAGGGTCTGGCTCACGCAGCCCAGAGATGGCGGTAGGGTGCTTTTCTGGGAGTGGGCTTCCTGGACAGCATACCAAAGCGTGCCTCCTGGAGGGCCCAAGCTGGCCATTGGTACCCTCTTCTGGGGCCCCAGCATTCACACTGGCCCAGTTCCTCCTGATGGTCAAGAGAGCTAAAATGTGGGTCCAACCAGATGTCCTAGGGCAAGGGGGAGCTTCTGGGCTGGCTCCTACCCCCAGAGTGCCCCAGCTTGGTCTCTTCTCCACTTCTCATCCACAGGTGTGGAGCGACAAACAGCTGAGGAGATAGCCTGTGGGGACTTTGTCCTGAACGGGTCAGACACTCCCTATGGCATGATGAACTTCACCTATGAGCCTGAGGAGTTTGAGCGGCTGGTGGCTCTGAGTAGATACAATGTTCTGAACAACGCGGAGACCATGAGGCATGCCCTCCGGCTGGCTCTGGAACAGCAACAGGCTAGGGACAGGGCCAGAGGCCGACCAGGCTGGAGTCGTAGGACTGTGAGAGAGGGGAGCCATCGTGGGCTCCAGACCAGGGATTGAGAGAGGAGGAATGATAGATGCTGTGGGGCTCCTGCTTCCCACATTACAGAGACCTGCTTTAGGTCCTCTACTCCCCAGAAAGTTCCTGCAGAATGGCAGCTTGGCTTTGGGGCTGGACCCTTCTTTGTGTTTCTGGGAGATGATGGGGCAGCAGGCCTCTCTAGGGCTCCTGGGGATGGGGGCCAGAGGTGACAGTGCTCATTTTACATTGGAGTGTAGAGGGGATCAGAGGACAATCTAGCCCCAGGGCCTGCCCCAAACCCAGAAGGATCTTAGAAGACCCAGATCTTCAAACCCTCACCAGACGGAGAGCTGTGAGAACTGAGGGACAGGTTCCTCTCCTTAAGCTGAGACCAAAAGCAAAGATTCATCCATCTAATCCACACTTTTCTGGCTAGGATCCCAGATGCAGTGCTCAATGCTATCAGAATAAAGGGGGATCTTGGGGGTTCCCAGTTTGGATCACTACCTTCATCCTTCAGCCTGCTGACTCTCATTGGCCTCTGGCCTCCTCTGTCTCCCTCACTGCTCACCACCCTTCTCTGCTTAGCCTCCTGAAGGCTGTGGGATGGTACTCTCATCCTGGCAGAGCTCCAGTTGATGGGTGTGCTCCTGTCTGCCTATTACTAATGCATCACTCTTTAAACTCAGGCCACACTCTCGTCATGTGTACAGCTGCCATCTCTTGCAAATAGCCTTGCCATTCCCAGAAGCTTAATGGGTGTGTCTAGAAGGTGTATCTGTTTATCAGGGAGCATAGTAAATGTGTGCCTGCAAGTGTGTGCATGTTCCTAGTGAGGGTGGGGCTGGTGAGCACCTGTCTGTTGGCAGGGATGGGCATTGGTAGAGGGTACCTGGCTGGCAACCCAGAGGCCTGGGTTCCTGGCTCTTTCACAGATACATGCTAAGATCTGGACAACCTGGCCCTCTCTCTCCCTGGTTTTCATCCACCCTGACCAGCTGAGACCCTCTGAATAGCTGGAGCCTCTCCAGCATGGGCAGATTTTAAGTCTGTGGAGAGGAGATCCACCCTGACTGGGGAGGAGATCCACCCTGACTGGGTGTCATCTAGGAGCCCTCAAGCCCTAGGCCTCCATAGCTGCTTCATCCCACCCTATACGGAGCTGTCTGGGTCCCTTCAGTGGCCCGGGTGCCATCCTCTCTTGAACACTCGCTTCTACTACCATCTCCTCCAGAGTGCTATCCTGGGCTGCAGCTTTCCCCCTCCTTCCTGTCTCTGATCAAAGCCACAATGGCTCTTCCAGTCAGGGATTCCTTTAGAGGAAATCTCACTTGTCCCAACTCTGAGAAGAAAACCCTCATTCTAGCTCCCAACTGGAAGAAGGTCCTAGCTTGTGCCCCCAGCCTGGCCTGGCCTGGGACCCCCAGGCCTCCAGTTGGATGAGAGCGGAGAGGACTGAAGGAGCCAGGGCCCAGAAGGGCCAGTGATTTTGACTGGCATGGGGTGGGAGAGAGTTTGGTTCTCTCCTGCCTCCTCACCATTGCTGTCCATCATAGACCATCATCCCTGTCTTGGCTCAGCAATGAGAGGTTTCCCTTGGCGTAGCCCCAGGCTGGCTCCTGAGCTCCCGCTATGGTCACTGTCATCATCACCCCTGCTGTGATGATGTCATCAGTAACTTATTAAGACCTCCACAGAGTTCACAACTTAGAACTTTGTAGAGTTCTTAGAACTTGGAACTCAGAGAGTTCTGAGTTCTTAGATCTTTGTGGAGCTCAAAACTTAGAATCTTCAGTCATTCTGTCTTTAATGCCTCAAATAGCCATAGGGTGTCTCTGGCTTCCTGAGGGTAGAAATTTCTGTTTTGTTCGCTGCTGTATTTTCAGCGTTTAGAGCAATGGCTAGCAGATAGTAGATGCTCAGTAAAAATTTGGCAAATAAATGAATGGGATCCTACATTCTAGAGAAGTGGATCATTACCCACCAGCCATGAAAAGATGTGCAACACTGTATTCCAGTGGTTCTTAATCCATTTGCTCCTTTTAAAAAATCTGATAAAAGCCATAGATCTTCTCCCAAGAAAAATGCATGTACATATGCAAAATTGCATACAACAAGGTTTCTGTTTTACTATGTGATCACCACCCCAGGGGGTAGGGGACTGGTGTTTGCCCTCCCAGGCCAGCAAGTTTTATGCAGGAAGCAAACACCTGGGCTTGTGCAGAGTTGGGAGTTACCTTGATTCATACAGAAGTGTAGGAAATGCCACCTTGGCTCAGATCAGGTTCGGGAAGATGTAATGAGACAAGGGTGGAGGGCTAGGATAGGGACGCTGGTCCAATTCTCTAGCCAAGAAATTGGTCAGGGGTGAGCTCAGTTAGAGCATGAGGAACCATCACCAGGATTGAATCTGGGAGCCAACCAGAGTGAGGAGTGGGGGGTCAAAGATGACCTGGCCAGTTTGGCTCCTGCTCCTAGGTCAGGAGGGATCTAGTCTATTTCTAATGTATTTCTGCCCCATTTCTAACCCTGGCCCAAGATGGCCAGAAAGATGTTGCAAGGTTCCAAGGGTGACCAGGCTGAAGGGATTTGACCACAATAACACAGCTACAGGCTTGATTCATTCTGAGGCTGGGCAGAAACACAGGAGCAGGGATGTCATTCCTTAACTTGTTAGACCCCTTCATCAGGTAAAGGAAGAAAATGATGGCCACCAAGCCTGCATGTATGATTGCACAGGTTGTATACTACACAATTCCAGGGGCTGCCATTCACAGGAAGTGACAATGTGAACTTTCCTGGTGCAGTTGTACCACATGGCAGCCCTGGGGTCACGGTCTTAGCTCAAGGTGCATGAGAACAGACACATTCAAATATTAGGTCTCTTGGCTTCTTCAGATATATCTCTGGGCATTCACAAAAGTCTCCTGCAGAAAAAAGAAAGAGGTGCAGGGCAGATGTGGGGTTGGGGAAAGGGAAAAAAGGAAGGAAGGGAGAAGGAAGCAAAAGAGAGAGAAAGAAGAAAGAAGCATTTTCTTCTTTCGTTGGCTGGCACAGCACTAGGAGGGGGGCCTCCCGTATTGGCAGGTGGCTGTTGGCAGAGGTGCCCCCACCTTCTCCAGAGCTCAGTCCCTGCAGCTGATTTCCTCATTGCTACTCCATTCTTTTGTTGAGAGTTTAAATGAAAGCCCCCTCATTTCAGATGGAGTCATTCTTGGAAAGGAGAAAAGGAGGATTACCTGCATTGCTCTGCATGCACCTATTTTCCCCTCAGTACCCACTCTATGGCAATTGAAAAGCCACAGGAACACAAAACAGGGCAGGGAGTCCAGGACTTCCCCATGCAAGAGAGAGAGAGTCTACACTGGGGCTGTCCTGCAAATCAGGGAGGCTGGTCACCAGAGTTCAGGGGTGGAAATTAAATTTTTTCTATTAGGACAAGTGAGGCACAAGAAATATTAAGCAAGTAAGAGTCCACACATATTTTTTAATATTTTATTTATTTATTTGACAGATAGATAGAGCCAGAGAGCACAAGCATGGGGAACGGCAGAGGGAGAGGAGAAGCAGACTCCCCACTGAGCCCGAAATCCAATGCAGTGCTCCATCCCAGGACCCTGGGATCATGGACTAAGCCGAAGGCAGATGCTCAACCAACTGAACCACACAGGAGCCCTGAACTCACACATATTAAAAAACTTTTATTTTATAGGGGCACCTGGTACCACCTAAGCCTCCTGTTTCTTGCTTTCTGATTCAATTCTCTTTCCTCCACTATCCCCCTCTGCTAGTATGAAAGTTCTATTTTCTATGTTTAGAATAATATAGTGCACCTCTTCTAAGTAGTAAATGTATAAGATTAAGTGTACAGTTCGGAGCACCTGGATGCCTCAGTCAGTTGAGTGGCTGACTCTTGATTTCGGCTTTGGGTCATGATCTCAGGGTTGTGAGATGGAACTCTGTCAGGCTCCACACTTAGCAGGAGGTCTGCTTGAGATTCTCTCCCTCTCCTCTCTCCCTCCTCCTCTCCACCCCCTTGCATGCATGCTCTCTCTCTCTCTCAAATCTTTTTTTTAAAAAAGATTAAGTGTACTCAATGACTTTTAGCAAATTTACATACACATGTAACCATCACTATAATTAAGATATGGAGCATTTCCATGACCCCAAAATGTTCTCTTGAGTTTCATCCTTTTTTTTTTTTTTTTTTTGAGTTTCATCCTAATCAATCTCCAACCCTTGGTCCCAGTGCCTACTGATATGCTTTTTGTCATTATAGACCAGCTGTGTCCTTTCCAGAGTTTTATATAAATGGAATTATATAGTGTGTAGTCTTTGGGGTCTGGCTTCTTCCACTCAACATAGTGCTTTTGAGATGCACCAATGCTGTTGTGCGTACTAGTAGTAGTTCATTTATTTTTATTACTAAGTAGGAATTTTGTGGATATACCACAGGTTGTTTATCCATTCACTTGCTGATGGAAATTTGGATTATTTCCAATTTGGGGCTCTTACTAAGCTTTTAAACTTAAACTTTTATTTTTTAAAAGCGCTTTTAAAAAACCAGTCTCCATTTTCTCTCCTCAAATAGGACAAGAACCTGAGCATGCTAACACATTTTCTACATTTCTGTCCTACATCTGGCTCCCCACCCACCAAACCTTCCACAAATCACCTTGGAGCTCTTGCCTGAATTTTATTTACAGTGTTTTAAAAACTTCAAAATAGTTGGGGCGCCTGGACAGGTCTGTGGATTAAGCGTCTGGCTCTTGGTTTCAGCTCAGGTCATGATCTCAGGGTCCTCCAGGATTGAGTCCTGAACTGGGCTCTGCAATCAGTGGGGAGTCTGCTTCTTCCTCTTCCCCTAACCTCTGCCCCCCCACTTGGGTACTTTCTCTCCCTCTCAAATAAATAAATAAATCTTAAAAAACACTTCAAAATAGAAATATTTATTTCAACTTTACAATATATTTTATTGACTTATTCACTTATTGCTTCTTATAACTCCTTCCTTTTGGGTTTATTTTTATTTCTGTTGATTTCAAAACTGAATAGGTATTTAATGGAGGGTGTATAGGTAGTAAACTTTCTGAGTTCTTATAAATCTGGAATTATCTTTTCTTGACCTGACTTATGAATAATAGTCTGGATGGATATAAAACTCTTGACTCAAACTTAGTTTTACTCATATTTTAATGCTTTCTTGATTTGATATCACTGATGGGCAATCTGATGTCAGTCTAATTCTCACTCCACTGTAGGTAATTTGTCTTTAACTTTTAGGGCTTCCTCTTTGACTTTCAAAACCATCCCTATGATTTTTCTGACCTTAAAAAAATACCAGTGAATCTTTCAATTCCTGGCTTCACATCTTTTTGAAGCTCTAAGAAATTGTCTACCAATTTTATCAAAAACACTACTCTTCTTCATTCTCTCTTTCTGGAATTCCTTTCAAACTCAAACTGATTTGAGTCTCTATATCCTTCAACTTTTACATATCCTGTCTTTTCATTTGTGCTGTTTTGGGGAGATTTTCTTTGCATGCTTCTCAATTGAGAATACAATGTTCCTCTGTATCCAATCTGCTCCTTATCCATCTGTTGGGGATTTTTAACTTTCGACTATCACATTTTTCCATTTAAATTCTCTAATAGGATCTTCAAAACTACCTGTTTTCACTGTATTGATGTGCTCCTTTAACTCAGATGGTGTTAACATTTGAATTTTTAAACATTTTCCTGAATGTTTTGTGAACTTTTTCCTTGAGATAAGTTCTTTGTTGCCCCTCCTTCATAGACTTTGCCTGTGTTATATGTTTGATAATTCTTGGGTGTAATCTCATCTCTGAGAGGGTTCTATACACGCTCTAGGCTGTGATGGCTCCTGCTCATCATTTGCTGTGCAATTGGCAATGGTGGCCTCCAGGTGGCAGTTTGGGACTAGGAGAGGAGTGGGATGGAGGGCCGGGAGCCCTGCTGCAGCCCCTGGGGGCCCTGCAGCCAAGGCAAGCATGGTGCCCCATACTGCTAAGGCTCTGATTTGCCCTCTTTTTAGGGTTTCTGATTCTTAAACAGCTACCTTTCTTGTTTTGAATCATGGCTTCTGAATGTATTAATCTGTTTATATCTTTTCCATTGTTAATCTTTTTTTTTTAAGATTTTATTTATTTATTTGACAGAGAGGAAGAGAAAGGGCACAAGCAGGCACACATAGGCACAAGCAGGCACAAGCAGGGGAGCAGCAGATAGAGGGAGAGGGAGAAGTAGACTCCCCACAGAGCCGGGAACCCAATGTGGGGCTTGATCCCAGGACTCCAGGATCATGACCTGAGCCCAAGGCAGATGCTTAACTGACTGAGCCACCCAGGTGTCCCTTTTCCACTGTTAATCTGATGGATTTGGTGCTGGTGGTAAGTAAAATATTACCAAGGAGAATTTCCAATTTTACTTTCCAACACTAAAAAAAATTAATGATTTTTAATTACACAGTAAATTTTATGAATTTGTCTTTTTTTTAAGATTTTATTTTTTTAATTTATTCATGAGAGACACAGATAGAGAGAGAGAGAGAGAGAGAGGCAGAGACATAGGTAGAGAGAGAAGCAGGCTCCATGCAGGGAGCCCAATATGGGACTTGATCCTGGGACTCCAGGATCACACCCTGGGCCAAAGGCAAGCGCTAAACCACTGAGCCACCCAGGCGTCCCCATGAATTTGTCTTTTAAAGAAACAATTTAGGTTAAATTAACTGTTGCATATCTTAAGTAATGAAGAAATTTTAGATATTATTATTATTATTACATAAAATTGTATTTTATTAATAATATCTGAGGTGTTTTTTTTTATCACCAAATGCACCATCAATCTGAACTAATAGTCTCTCTTCTGAAGGATCCATTGGATCTGACACATTCAAGGGTAAGGAGCCTCTTGGTGTGAGAGCAACCAGCCTCCCTAGGGCTCTCCGAGGCCGCTTGCAGGGCACTGTGAGGGTGAGACGAATCAGTGTGTGACATGCTGTGACTGTGGCCAGCACACTGTGTGTCCTCAGTACATGCTCGGTACTCCTACACAGGGTGCTGAGTGCTCTGAGCTGCCAGGAGTGGCCTCTTGGCCAGTCCTAAGTGATTCGGTCCTCACAGCTCCCCAGACACTGCCAGGTACATATGAGCAGTCTAGCTCAGACCTGGGCTTGTTGCTGCCACTCTCCTGGGGAGTGGGGGGCTGGTTATGCTGGGCAGAGTGACTAAACTTCTGGTCCAAACCCTCCCCTGGGCCGGGGGGAAACATCGGCGATGTTTCACAGGACTTGCTCCTTGTGAATTTGCCTCATTTCCTTCCCTCCTCCCAGCCTGGGAGAAGGTGTTGCACTTACATGTGTCCCCGTGTGCACATGTATGTACTTAATCTTTTTTTTTTAGTAGTTGTACTACTAGAGGTACTAGAGGTTCTTGGTGGTGCTGGTTGACCTCCAAGATGTGAGGAAAAAGCCCTTGGCATGGGAGCCACCCAGAGGGTGGAGTTCCAGTCTCACAAATCCCTGTCGTGCTGAGCTGGGAACATCGCAGCCACCACCCAGGGAACAGGTATCTGTCAGATGGGCTTGGGGCAGAGTCAGAGCCAGGGCTGGAAGGTCAGGCAGGGTGAGCCAGCAGGCCAGGGCAGGGCCTCCTAGCCGCTGGCTGCTATTCTCCAATATTCCAGAATGGAGACACGGAGCCCCTCAGCCTTCTAGGCGGCTGGGAGGGCCTGGGCGCTTGGGGCCCTCTCAGCCATTCTCCTCTGGCTCCCTATGGACTTGTCCATTTACTCTGGTGTACCGGGTTGGTGGCAGTGCTGAACAGGAGGGCCACAGATGGAAGGACTGGGGGTTACGGACCCAAAGGACCACCTGGGCTTCCTCTGTCATAATATCCTTGAATTACCTGCTGGGATCAATAGCTGAGGCCATAACCTTTACACAGGCTCCCTTCCCTGCCCTCATCGGGCTGGCAAGGGGCTCCCACGTGCACCAGATAATTTCATTCTCAGTAGAAGCCCTAGTAGACCTCTCTCCTGATCTGTGCTTTCTTCTTCTGAGCAAGAACTACTGCAGACTGGCTGCCTTCTCAAGTCTTCTGGTGTCCCATATGTTGGCCTGCATGTGGCCAGGGCCACTACCCTGAGGTTCCTTGCCCCAGTCCCAGACTGTGTCTGGCTTCTGGAGCCCTGACTTTGGAATCTAGGCCTGACCTGGGTCTAGACAAACAGCTTCCAATTGAAACTCCCAGAGAAGCTTGCTCGTGGAGTCAGGCTGACCCTCGGGAAATCAAGAAATCAAGAATGAGAGGTAGCTTGAGGTCCCACGGTCAGAGATCTCCTTTCTTTGAGGGACAATATGGCCAGGGGCTTGCCACCACAGCCTATATCAGCCTGAAGTTCTGGTGTTTCACAAAGAACATGGTCCACTAGCAAGTAGACATGCCCTCTCTGGTCTGGAGACATAAGTGTGGAAATCACCAAAACCAAGAGACCTAAAGGAATGGTTAAGTGAGTGAATATAGACAGAGGGGGAAAAAAGCAGTTTAAGAGCAGAGCCACGGGGACTCCAATATGCAGATGTCAGGAAGGCAAGAAACAGCTGTAGTAACTGAAGGGGAGCAGCAGGTGAGGTAGGAGAGATACTGGGTTAGTGAGGGGTCCAGGAAGTGAGGAGAGTACACTCGAAGTGGGAGAGGATCACTGATGGCATCACATGCTGCTGAAAGGCCGGGGAGAGTGAGGACCCATTGTTGGATCAGCTTCGTGGGCTCACCAGAGCCTCACCAAGCAGTTTGGCAGAACACTAGGAGAGAAACCTGACAGGTTCAGGGAAGAATGGGAGGAGAGGGATTGGTGACAGTATGGATACATTTTTTGAGGACCTAAGCTATCAAGAAAAACAAAGAAATGAGGAAATAGCTAAAGGGATGAGCTATGCAAGCAGCAAGAGAGTTTTTGTTTTGACAATGAAAGATTACTGTGTGTTTTGACAATGAAAGAGTCACTGATGGGTATTATCCAACAGGAGAAAAACTGATGATGCAAGAAGAGAATGGAAACTTTCTGGACCAGTGTCCTTGAGTAGGGGAGTGGGAATGGAACCTAGTAAACAAGCAGGTGATTGGTCTTACTAGATGGATGATTGGCCTCCAGTTATGGAAGGGAAAGCTGGGACACCACATGGCTACAGATGGTGGGTGGTGGGAGCTTAGGAAAGTTTTTTTCTAAATTTCTTCTATTTCTCAATGAAATAGGGATTGAGGTCATTGGCTGAAAGCTTGGAGGAGGTTTTGGAGGCTTATGGATAGAGGAGAAAGTATGATCAAATGGTTTGAGTGGGAGAGAGAAGGGACTAGAACATGGGCTAGGCTTGTAGGCAGCACAAGAACCCACTTGAGGCTCATGGTCATGGAGTTAAAGTGAGACATTTGGCTGTGTGAGTGCAAGTAGTCCAAAGGTCAGATTCCACCAGGACTGGATGTTGTCAAGTGGGTATAATGTAGCAAGCAATGGGCAAACAGGTAGAGAGTGGATGTCAGTGAATGATTATAAAGATGGAACATAGAACTGATGACTTTTATTGTTCCAGGAAAAAGGGAAATTAAACAGCAATTGCTCCTTTGAATTCTCAGGGGGGACCAGTCCCCAAGTATTTCCAGTTTCACACAGAAAGCCCAGCCTATGCTCAACCTGGAAGCCTCCTCTTACCAACTAAGTGGGGTTTCTGTGACTTGTTCCTTACCTCCTTCTCTCCCCACTGAGGTCAATGTCCAGGGCAACCAAGAAAACATTTTCAATTCTCCTCACACTGTTCTTTTTCCTATATGATGTCCAAAGGGAAAGATGTTGACAACTGGTCACCTGTGTGGCCACAGCACATGCTGCAGACCTGAGGCCTCCCTGACACAATGGGCTGTCGGGGGTGAGTGCAGAAGGAGGCCCCCAGAAACCCTGAAGGCCACACTCTGCCATACAAAGGTTCGGAAGTTTAACCCAATCTACACTGAGCAAAGCCATGCATGTCCCTGGGCTAGCATTCCCAGTTGTCCTAGGCCTGGGCCACCTCTGCAGCTGCTCACAATGCCCAGGACCTGCATCCTGGCTAAAACCCTCCCTTACGTCCGCAGCTGGTTTGAGAGGAGCTGGCAATAAAGTCTTCCTCCGGCCTGTGTAGAATATTGGTCAATGAAACAATATTCACAGGAGTGATTCTCGTGTCTGCGCAGGACAGATTGAAGCACAGGCCTGAGAGTCAGCCCAGGGCGTGGGAGCAGCAAGAGTCAGGGATTGCCTGGCCCCAGAGGCCACTCAAGCACAGAATGTCACTGGGCCTGGGGCATCACAGCATGTCCTGAGGGCACTCACTTCCCTCTTACCATTCATGGTCATCACATGGCCATGGCTGCCCTCACCCCAGGAGAGGTGGTTTTGGTTTTGTTTTTCCACACAGTCTGGTTTACTGGCTCATCATACACTCACACACCAGATATGTACACAAACATAAATATTCCAATGTACAAATTTACACAGGACTCACAGATCACCTTCTCGTCTCTTTCCCCCAGCACCCCCCAACCTGTGCCCTATCTGTCCAGGCTCCATTTTAGGACGAAGGCTTGCAGGGAGCTGGCAGTAGAAGGTAGGAATCTGGAGGAGGGAGAGGTCCTGCTCCCCTCTCCTCACAGGTACCTCTAAAGGGTCCTGTCCCTTTTTAGTGACACCATAGGGCACTTGGATGATATGTATGTCTCCTGCACATGCTTCCACTAAAACAGACAAATAAAAAAATAAAAGGGAAAACCAAAGAGGGTCTTTTCCACATAAGGCACAGGACAAAATTAATCCCATTTACACATTCAAGGCAAAAATGAGTGTTTTCCTGGCTTTGGTTTGTTTCTTTTGCTATCACATGTCTATAGATTATAGGGACTCAAGCACATTACTCATGACAGAAAATTCCACTGTTGTATAAAATAAATTGTTAATTGTAACTTTTATTCTTATACAATTTGCAGAATAGAGTTGAAATGATTGCTATAGGTTTTAATGTTGATAAGAAGAACTGGACTATAATACAACTGAAATGCAGTGGTGACCTGAGCAAGGAGTTTAAAAATGAAGTCACAGACATGATTTTTCTATACATTTTCTTGTTTGAAGAAAATTATAAAGTCAGCAAGCAGTCACGGATGAAAGAACAAATAAAACAGGTGGATTGGAGAGTTAAGATGTGGTGCACAGCGGGCATTTGGGACAGCCTCTCCTTTGAAGGCCCTCCCTCCAAGGAAGCCCAGCTTTAGGGTTGGGGCCTGGGTTAGTTCAGTCCTCTGAGAACCCGCTGCTTTATTGGGCAAGAGATTTATTAAGAAAACACCTGTTAATTAAAAAGGAAAGGGATTGGGAAGAGCCTTCACAGCATAATACTGTGTGGACATGAGAGGGGGAAGGAGGATTGGATAAAAAGAGCCTGAGTCTGCAGCATAGTTCTAAGAAAATTCCAGCCTGGTGGATAGGGAGCCCCAGTACCAAAGCTGCCTAGTAGAGGAGTCCCATCCCACAGGAATGGGCCAGCACCAGTACCCACCGAGTCCACCAGCGGCTGGGAGCAGCCCTGAGAAAGCGTGGCCTTAGCCTGAACACAGTGGTGTTCCAGAAGGTAGCGGGTGCTTCTACCCCCCACAGGAGGTCCTCTTGAAAATGGTTTGAACATCCACGCGGCTGCCACTGGGTCCTCAGCATTTCCCGTTTCTTTCTCTTCTGCGTTTGTTTTGGGTTTGCTGTCAGCCTTCCCCATTCTTATCACAAGCTCTTATTTTTTTTTCTTTTACAAGCTCTTATTTTTAATTATAAGACTATATCTCCTCTATCAAATGCTTATTTTGTGCTACACATTTTACATATATATTTTATATTTTCTTTTATCCTCACAACATTTCTATGGGGGAGGTAGTATGATTATTCCCACTTTACAGATGTAGAAACTGAGCCCCAAAGAAGTTAGTCACTTACCCAGGAATATTACCAGGTCTTGAACTCAGGGCCTTTTTTTTTTTTTTTTTTTTTTATAATACCCAAACCCAAGCAATTAACTTCCATACCACCTTACATCTTTGAGCACTTACTTTTTCACCTGCCCTGCTCTGGGTGTGAGTGTGGAGAACATTAGGCAGGGCACAGGTTAAAAGAGAGAGAGGGGTGGAGAGAGACTTTGTACCCGGGGAGCTTTCAGTAAAGCCAGATGCTGCGCTGAAGGGTGTGCCCTTGAGCCACCAGAGCCGGTTGGGCTGAGCCCCAGGGACAATGTGTGTGGGGGGAGGGGTGTCTCATACTGACCGACCAGCTGCTGTTATACCCAGGTCCCCGGCCCCTGGGTGAGGACTGTGACTTGGCCGCTGTCAGGTGCCCAGCTACAGGCTCCCCTGAGCGTTGCATAAGGCATCCCTGTAGCCCCTGGGCCCACCCTGGGCCAGGCCCGGAGCCAGCTGGCAGATCCCCTGCTCGGTCCGGGCCCCAAGGCCCAGCAGGCTGGTAGTCACCCACGCAGGCCCTTTCTCCCCAGTCTGCTGCACAGCTGAGCAACCCTCCCGTCTCGCAGATAATTACTCCGGAGCCACCCCCGTGGCCATAGTCCTAGGATCGGGGTCAGAACTCAGCCCGTGAAGTTGAGAACTCATTCACCAGTTTCTGTGGGAAGACACTCGGGGCTCGGAGCAGAGCTGGTCACTGAGGGGTGACCTGCCTGGTGCCGGCTGCATGTGTGAGGGGAAAGGGAAGAGGTGGGTGCATCCTGCGCAAGAAGACTTCTGGAAGGAAGGGGCCCAATCTGGTCACAAGGGACAGTGGGGAGGAGGGTAGGGAACACCAGGGTAAAGGGGCGGTGGGGGGGGGAGTGTGAGGAGAGGAGGGAGTCCTGTGGCTGTCCAGGGAGCAGCAAGGGCCAGGGGGTGGAGGCCCTGCCAGTCGGCAGGAGGGTTTGGGCTCAATGGTAGGCTGAAGGCCTACGTGTCCCCATGGAGGGTGTGCGTCAGTGGGACAGGGATGAAATATAAAGCAGGGGTTCGGAAGCCTCTTCCAGAGCCGTGGAGAAGGGGAATGAGGAAGGAGAGCTCAGAGCTGGACGATGGCCGTTGTGAGGGCACACACGTCTGAGAGTCTTTCTACAGGGATAGAATATGTGAATTTGTGACACATCGGGTAGAGACAAAAGAGAGGAGAATCACAAGATGGTTCTCAAGCGGGGCCTGACACTAAAGGAGTGGCGGTGTTGAGGGGACAGCCGGTGCTGGAAGGTTCTGGATGATTTGTCAGTTATTGGCTTACTACTGCCCCTCAGCTCCAAACGTCCCCTTCACTGTATATGCCCTGTGATTGACAACGGGATTCCCCTAAGCATCTCTCCTTTAGGGGGAGCATGATGTTAAGCTCCTGAGCAGAAAGTACTGGAGGAGACACTCTCCCACTCTTTCCAAGGCTGAGGATCAACCGTGGGTGTGAGAACACCTGGTGGGGCCCAGGCCAGGGGCCCAGATGACTGCTGTCTCCAACCTTGCAGCCTCAGCCTGGCCGTAACCTTTCCACAACCCTCTCAGTATGCAAATCAGAACCTCTGAGGGTGCAGTGGGTGCACCCACTCCTTGCCCCTCTGGTACCCAGCCCCTACTTCACACTCACGCCACCAGTTGCTGGTCACCTGCTCCCCCTTCTAAATTCTGGAGCTGTGCCTAATGCTTGCCAAGCAAGTCCAGACTCAACTCTGGCTTGGCCGAACCAGCGAACTTCTCTGGCATCCGGTGGGTTGAACCTGACTTCTCCAACAGTGCTAGGGGACTGTGCAAAGTTCCTTTATATCTTGTAGTTATTCTAACAATTTTTTATATCATTTTGAACTACTCTTGATTGGACCCAGACTGCTACACTTTCTATTTCTGGTGAATCAGGATTTTGCTTTTTTGATTAAAATGATGAAGAGTTTATAGGCTATGATGAGACCCTCTCATTCTGTCCCCTATCAAGGGCTCACAGAGCCTTTGTGAAGAATTGCATAAAACACCCCCTGTGGACAAGCAAAGTACAAAGCAGTTCCCTTTCTGGGCTAGCAAATGCAGAAACATCTCTTCTGGGTGGATAAAATACAAAATGTGCCTCTTCTTTAATTCTCAACCAGCCCCATGCCAGGACACCAACTTGATGATTGGAGCAGGAGCTGTGTATCAGCCTTCACTCACCCCTCAGCTGGGTGCCTCTGGACAGGGCGGTGGAAATGAGCAAGACACAAAGCCTGGGGAGAAGGAAGATGGGGAACAGAGAGATCTAGGGGAGAGGATGGATAGAGAATTCGGAGGGAAGTAGATGGACTTAAGGGAGCAGGCTCAAAGGGTGAGCATCTGTGAGCTAATGACAGTGCCTACCACTTGGAGAAGAAGGACTGAACAACCAGATGAGTAGTGTGGCCCATCCAGTTGTCAATCAGCCTGTGTTTCCAGCCATCCAATATCTGGACACCATTACTCGGCCTAAGGAGAGGCAGCTGTTGGCCTGCTCAGCTTTAGAAATATTCAGCTTCTGGTTTGAGGAGCTCGTTTCCAGGATTTATCAGTCAGCCCTACCTCCTACATTTCTCATAACTAAACTGATTCCAAGAAAGTTCTTTCCTCAAACCCATGCAGCCACTCCTTAATCTGGCTTTGCAATTCAGGGCATGTTCTGCACCTTGGTACACGCCGTCAGCATATCCCACCCCCTCCCCAGTCCACGAGTTCAGCATTTGCCCACCTCCCTGCATCTCTACCTGCTGACTCTTGCTCCATCATTATTGCTCTGGGGAGTCTTTCCAAGCATTTTGTAGTTTGGGATCCAAATAAATCTCTTTTACTCTCATCAAAGGTGAGGTTTGTGTTTCTGTTATTATTTTATCCTGTTGCTTTTGGATGACTTCCAAGGGGAAAATGCTGAATTTACTGCATCATTTAAAAATCTTATAAGGTTTCTGATTTTTTTGCAAGTGTGATGTTTATGAAATACTATCTCTCTGTGGATTTAATTTGCATTTCCCTGAATACTAGTGAGATTAAATGTATTTTGTGTGTTTCTCAGTATTCTGGTTTGCTCTTCTGTGATATGCCTGTGGATATATTTGTCCATTTTTCTATTCAGTGTTTTGCTTTGTCTGTCTGACTTGTATATAAACATATGAATATTTTTTATCTAATACTTTTAAAGCTAAATACATTGCAAATATCTTCCCCTAGTCTGTGGCTTATTTTCTCAACTTTATGTGTCTTTTATTAAAAAGAAGTTTTATTGTTTTGATTTTTAAAATTTATTTATTTATTCATGAGAGACACACAAAGAGAGACAGAGACACAGGCAGAGGGAGAAACAGGCTCCCTGCAGGGAGCCTGATAGGGACTCGATCCCAGGACATGGAGATCACGACCTGAGCCAAAGGCAGATGCTCAACCACTGAACCACTCAGGTGCCCCAAGTTTTATCTTTTAATGTAATTGTGTATATAATTGTTTTCCTTTGTGGTTTGAGTTTCTTGATCAAGAAATCCTTCCTTATCCTGATGCTGTAAATAACCTCCCTGCTTTTAAAATAAAGGGCCTAAATTATGTTTTTCCCAGCACTATTTAGTTTATCTTTTCTGTTCTGATCTACACGGCTACTTTTCCCATCTAATAAGTGCCAATATGGGTGGAGTTGTTTCTGGATTCCATATTCCGCTAATATTTTTCTATGTGTCTACTGCACTGAGACTTAGCTGCTTTAATTAATTTATAGTAAGACAACTCTCTTTTCTGTTGCTCTTTAAACTTTTCTTGGCTGCTATTGTTTTTTGGACCCTCTATATAAGTTTTAGATTCAACTTGTCAAATTTCACTGAAAACTGTTCTGGGCCTTCATTTGGAATGACATTAAATGTATAGATTGTTTTTTGAAAGAATCAACATCTTTAGATATGAAGTCTTTCTGTGTAGAAACATAGTATATTTTTTCCAATTTTTAGGTCTTTGTTAATACCTTTCAAATACACATTTAAAGTTGTGTCCAGGGATCCCTGGGTGGCGCAGCGGTTTGGCGCCTGCCTTTGGCCCAGGGCGCGATCCTGGAGACCCGGGATCGAGTCCCACATCGGGCTCCCGGTGCATGGAGCCTGTTTTCCCTCTGCCTGTGTCTCTGCGCCTCTCTCTCTCTCTGTGACTATCATAAATAAATAAAAAATTTAAAAAAAAAAAAAAAAAAAAAAAAAAAAAAATAAAGTTGTGTCCAAAACAAATAAATAAATAAAAATAAAATTGTGTCCATTTCTTGAGTGCTTGCTTGATAAGACCTGCCATAAAATAATCTGGGTCTTAAGTTTCTTTTTTGTTGTTAGATTTTCAATTATTAGTTTATTATTTGTTTATTAATTATTTTTATTTACTTATTTGAGAGAGAGTGTGCATGTGCATGAGTGGTGGGGAGGAGCAGAAAAAGAAGGAGAAGCAGGCTCCCCACAGAACAGGGAGCCCAGTGTGTGGCTTGATGCCAGGGCTCTGAAATCATGACCTGAGCCGAAGACAAATGCTTAACTGACTGAGCCACCCAGGTGCCCTAATTACTAGTTTATTGTTTAAAAAGAACTTCTAGATGACTAGAGTGAAGCACATAGGACGGGATTAGAACTAGAGACTCAGTGGGATGCCTGGGTGGCGTCTGCTTTTGGCTCAGGTCATTCCAGGGTCCGGGGATCAAACCCAGGGCTGGGCTCCCTGCTCAGTAGGGAGTCTGCTTCTCCCTCTCCCTTTGCTCTGCCCCTGCCCTCTCCTCCTCCTCATGTTCTCTCACTCATTTTCTCTCTCAAATAAATAAATAAAATCTTAAAAAAAAAAGAACTAGAGACTCGATGAATATGAACTCACATTTAGCTTGATACAAATACTGATAGATACAGGAATAATTATAGGTATAGGTCTATATATGGCTTGATATGTTATATACACACAGGTTTATATATACATATATAATATACTAAATATATAACATACTTTATACACATAAATTTGAATAACAAAATAGCTCAGTATTTATAATCCAAAGCATAAACATCCACGGAGTCATACTGATATAAATAAATGATTGAATAAATCAATCAGAGAGAAGAGACAGACCAATTTCCTATACAGAAGATTTTCAAAGGATTTATGTGGCTACTCCTTGCTGAAAGAAATAGAACATAATTCCCAATCCCTTCAGTATGGGCTACACTCAGTGACTAGAGTACAGTATGAAAAGGAGGAATAAAATAAATTACAGTAGGGAAAATTGACAAATGTTACCTCAGCCAGGTGATCAAGGTCAACTGCAACAAAGGAAGGGCATGTTGATAGTATGTACCCTGATGTGATGTGAAGAAAATGGCACTTACCAGTGAGGTCTTCCTCCCCAAAAGCCATAACCCCAATCATGAAAAAAAATCACACAGATTTCAATCAAGGGACATTCTACAAAATACCTGACCAGTACTCCTCAAAACTGTCAGGTCATCACAACAAGGGAAGGTCAGAGAAGCTGTCATAGCCCAGAGGGAGGCTAAAAAGACAAGATTTACTAAATGTGATGTCATATCCCACGTGGAATCTTGGAACAGAAAAAAGCCATTAGGTAAAAACCAAGGAAATTGGAGTAAAGTAAAGATTTTGTTAATAGGCATGCCTGGGTGGCTCAGTGGTTGAGCACCTGCCTTTGGCCCAGGGTATGATCCTGGAGTCCCAGGATCGAGTCCCACATCTAGCTCCCTGTGAGGAGCCTGCTTCTCCCTCTGCCTATGTCTCTGCCTCTCTCTGGGTCTTTCATGAATAAATAAATAAAATATTTATAATAAAAGATTTTGTTAATAATAATGTATCAATATCAATTAATTGTAATAAATGTATCACAGTAATGTAAGATGTTGGTAACAGGGAAACTGGGCACATGGTATGTGAGCACTCTGTACTTCACAATTCTTCTGTTCTCAAAAATAATTTTTTTTAATTTTTTAAAAAAGATTTTATTTTATTTATTCATGAGAGACACAGAGAGAGAGAGGCAGAGATATAGAAAGAGAAGCAGGCTCCATGCAGGAAGCCTGATGTGGGACTCAACCCTGGGACTCTGGGATCATGCCCTGAGTCAAAGGCAGACGCTCAAGTGCTGAGCCACTCAGACATCCCAAGTTTGTTTTTTTTTAAAGTAAGTTTATTCTACGTCCCATGTGGAAATGTGTTTCATATTTTTTAAATCCTAGATCTTTTGAAGGCATGTTTTTGTAACTGATTTCTAGTTTATTTACATCTCGGTGAAATGATGTTATCTTTATGCTACCTCTAAGATTTTTGAGACTTACCATAAGGCTTGTTTATGATCAATGGTTATAAATTTTCCATTGTGCTTGAGAAGAAAGCGTACTCTCCAAATGTTGTGGCTGTAGGGGATCTATATCTTGTCCCGTAGACAACTTTGTTAACTGTGTTATTCAAATCTTCTACATTCTTACTGATATTTTGTATGTTTTTATTTATCTATTAGTGAAAGACGTGATTGTGGATTTGTCAGTTGTAGTTTTTGTCAAGTTTTGCTTAGAACATTTTAAGGCATGCTACTTAGGTACATGCAAGTTTTGAACTTATCATATCTTATTTTTTTTTTTTTTTTATGATAGTCACACAGAGAGAGAGAGGCAGAGACATAGGCAGAGGGAGAAGCAGGCTCCATGCACCGGGAGCCTGATGTGGGATTCGATCCCGGGTCTCCAGGATCACGCCCTGGGCCAAAGGCAGGTGCCAAACCGCTGCGCCACCCAGGGATCCCGAACTTATCATATCTTTAGGGTATTTTGAACTTATCATATCTTTAGGGTAAATTATTCCTTTTATCTTTACATAGCAATTCTCTTTAGCCCTAATTACTTTTGCATTAAAGTATCTTTTATCTATGTGTACACCAATTTTCTTATGATCAGAGTTTGCCTAGTGCAGCTTTTTCTAGACTTGTTTTCAACTTTTTTGTGTTCTTATGTTTTTAGTGTACCCTTGAAAACAGGTATTTTTAGAAACTCTAGGCTGACAATCTCCCATTTAAAAATGTTTTATTGTGATCAACTTCAATCAGATGGAAAAGTAAATTTATGTTTTTAAACTGATGCATTTAGTCCATTAATATTTATTACAATTATTGAGGTATTTGGATTCATTACTACCATCTTATTTTGTATGTTATATTGGCTCTGCTTTTTCTGTTTTTTTTTTTTTTCTTCCTGAATTCTTTTTGATTATCCCACCCTTCTTCATTATTTTGGGCTTTGTATGCTCTACTTTTATGCTCTTAAAAAGTACCCTGAAATTTTAACCTGTTTACTTAAATGAGCAAAGTTTAAAGTTGATTTTTCACTCTCCTCCAGAACAATACCATATCCTCAGAATTCTTCAGCCCCATCACAACTTCTATTTTACTTGTCATTGCTCTCTGTTTTATTTCCTTCTTTTTAATTTATTCCTCATATTAGTCATCATCATGATTATTATTTGTATAGTCAATCTTAGTTGACCATATGCTTGCTAACTTATTTTCCCATCAATATTTCTTGCATGTCATCCTTTGTTCTATTTCCTTCTTCCTGGAGTGATTCTTTAGACATGCTTGATGAGTCGTTGTTGATCTGGTAAATTCTTCTTCATTTAGTATTCCATCCTAAAAAATAGTTTGGCTGTGTTAAAATTCTAATTTGGCAATTTTTTTTCTCTCAGCCTTTTAAAGTTATTTTATGATCTTCTGGCTTCTATTACTGTTGTTGAGAAACCCACTCCAGCCTAATTGTCCATTTTTTTGTAGGGAACTTGTCTCTTTTTCTTGAAAGCTTTCAATACTTCTTTCCTTTATCTTTGGTGTTCTGCTGTTACACTACAATGTATCAAGGATGAATATTCTTATTTGTCCTCCAGACTTGAGGTGATTCCTGGACAATAGTTTGTAATTATAATAGCTTGTATCTACTAAGTGTTAGCTATACATCAAGCACCATTCAAAGTACTTTAAAATCTTAACTCATTTCATATTCACAACAATACTTTTATTACCCCCACTTTATAGGTATTTTAAGTATCTTGTCCAAGTTGCACAATGATAAATGTTGAAGGTAGGACTGGATACAGGGCTTCTCCCAGGGTTTCCCATGGGCTTCACAGGACCATGGGTTGCTTCTCTGCTTAAATCAGTCAGAATTTGGATACTGATACTTGCAACTGAAAAAACCTTGGCTGATCCATTGGGCAACTGGGTGGACATTGCTGCTTGCTGAAATAGGAAACCCAAGAGCGAAAAGTCTCTCCTTTGGAAAAAAGTAGGAACGGTATAGTATTATCTTATCCAGTGTCCTCCTGGATGGCAGGGGGTTCAGAACCATCTCTGGAACTTGTTATTGATGTACCCCCAAATATTTCCTGCTCCTGAGGAATGGCAATGCATTGTGACAGGTATTGTAAGTGATTTATTATTAATGACAAAACATTAGTGACAAAACATTCAAATCATTTTCTTTATTTTTATTTAAATTAATGTGGGGATCCCTGGGTGGCTCAGTGGTTTAGTGCCCACCTTCGGCCCTGGGGTGTGATCCTGGAGTCCTCGATCCAGTCCCACATCAGGCTCCCTGCAGGGAGTCTGCTTCTCCCTCTGCCTGTGTCTTTGCTTCTCTCTCTGTGTCTCTCATGAATAAATAAATAAAAATCTTTAAAAAAATAAATTATTAATGTACTTAGTTTTTTTAAAAAAATCAAATAGTTTTACAAAGCTTATAATGAAAACAGCATTAATTCCCTGCTCCACTCCAACCCACCCAGCAGCAGCTGCTTTGAATTCTTTTAGTTGTTTTTTTAGGTATCTACCTCTATATTTCTATTTTCTTAAAGATTTTACTTATTTATTTGAGAGAGAGGACACACAAGCAGGGAGAGTAGCAGAGGGAGAGAAATTAGGAGGGTCCTCGACTTGGAGCTTGATCCCAGGACCCCAAGACCATGACCTGAACTGAAAGCAGACACTCAATCAACTGAGCCACCCAGATGCCAGTACCTCTATATTTCTAAACAACATACTTATGCTGTTATTTCTTGATTTTTGTTGACTTTCTCCTATGGAAGATGAGGGTTTAGTTCTTTTATCCTACCCTCCTTCAACTCCTCAGTATTGTTATAATTTTTGGTTATTATTTATTGTTTATATTATTCTAACTATATAGTATATGATTATATTTCTTTTATTCTTAACTTTTAGTTTTCCTTGGCGTTAGTATTTGCCTTACATTTTCACTTCATTTTCTGTTACTGTCACTAATTTGTCTTCAAACTCTTCACTAGAAATATAAATCTCTTGCTATGTCAGGTGATTTATCAAGTTCATTATTTTCTCCTCTTTAACCTCCTTCCCCTTTGATACTTCCTTGATGTCCCAATTTACTGGTTGCCCTGTAGGTAATGTCCTGGGACTTACCTTCAGCATGCTTCTGGATTTTCCCTCCTTTGATTTACTTTTATGTTGGATCCTCTTCCTTCCTCTTCCTTTGTTTATTCTCTCATTTTGGTTGGACCTTATTTCTTAAAGTACCTATTTCCGAAAGTATGGTCTATGGACCAGCAGTTATGGCATCATCCAAGAACTTGTTAGAAATGATGAATCTCAGGCTCCACCCCAGATATCTTGAATCAGAATCTACATTTTAACAAGTTCCCCAGGTGATTCATGTGTACTTTAAGGCTTAGTAAGTACACTGAGAGCTCACAAGAGGGGTAAAAATAATTTGAGAACTTGCATTTTTGTATGTATCTATATTCTATTTTCACTTTTGACAGATAGCTTGGAAATAAAATTCTAAGTTGGGAGTCATTTTCTATCTGAATTTTCAAGATATTTCCCATTGTCTTCTAACTTCCAGTGTTGCCGTTAAGTTTAATTATGTTGTAATTTGGGGGGGGGGGTTGTATATTTTTTATTGGAATTTGATTTGCCAATATATAGCATAACACCCAGTGCTCATCCTGTCAAGTGCCCCCCTCAGTGCCCGTCATCCAGTCACCCCAACCCCCCACACACCTCCCAATTTCCAGGTTTTTGTGTGTGACCATTTTGTGGTTTTTGTTTACTTTTATTTCTAGGTTTCTGAAATTTCATAATAATGTGCTTTGGTGAAAGTCTTTGTTGTTGTTGTTGATCATTCTATATATTCAACAAACCCTTTTAATCTGAAGACTCTGGTTTTTAATATCTTCTTGTATC
The DNA here is from genome assembly GCF_048164855.1 of Canis lupus baileyi. Lineage (NCBI taxonomy): Eukaryota > Metazoa > Chordata > Mammalia > Carnivora > Canidae > Canis > Canis lupus. The sequence goes on along the minus strand of NC_132869.1, from coordinate 12,521,901 downwards.
ATTTCTCCAATTGTTTCCTCTATTATCTGCCCTGGAACTCCTAGAAAGATATTGGACTTCCTGATTTGCTTCTCTAAATTTTCTTATCTTAGATCTATTATTTTCATTTCTTCATATTTCCATTTTGCTTCTAGAAAGATTCTTCTCAACTTTACTAATTCTTCTATTAATTTCATTTCTGCCATCATATTTTTAATGTGTTCTTTATATTCTCTGAATGTTCCATTTTATGACGTCCCATTTTTTTCTTGCATAGATAAATTATATTTTTTATTTCACCAAAAATAAAAGGGTTTTTAAAAGATTTTATTTATTTATTTGAGAGAGAGAGAGAGCACTTGCACACACGTGAGGGGAGGGAGGAGCAGAGGGACAAGGAAAGGGAGAAGCAGACTCCCCACTGAGCAGGGAGCCCTACTCAGGGCTCCATTCCAGGACCCCAAGGATCATGATCTGAACCGAAGGCACTTACCTGACTGACCCACACAGGTGCCCCAAGTTATAGTTTTGTTTTGTTTTTTAAGTTTTCCTCTCCCTCCTGCATTGTCTGTTTCCTCTAAGTCTCTTTATTTACTTTGTAGTTTTTATCTTCTGTCGTCAGTAGAAGACTTAGAGGATTTCTTCAAATGTCTGGTGACAACTGACTGTTAGTTCACATTAAGAGTGAGGCACTAGGCGGGCAGCCCGGGTGGCTCAGCAGTTTAGCATCGCCTTCAGCCCAGGGAGTGATCCTGGAGACGAGGGATCAAGTCTCCCTGCATGGAGCCTGCTTCTCCCTCTGCCTGTGTCTCTGCCTCTCTCTGTGTCTCTCGTGAATATATAGATAAAATCTTAAAAAAAAAAAAATAAGAGTGAGGCACTAAAGTGGCCTCAGAAGCCCTGTGCATATAGTCTGACCTGGTTGAGTAGGGACCTCACTATAGGGTTGATTAGACAGAGACCTAAAATTGTGAAGTAAAACGCTTACCTGTTAATATTGGTAGCTTTCTCTCTTTTGTTGTTCAGTTTCCCTGCAAGGGACTCTCTATTCTCTTACGTGGTGGTGATGATAATGGTTGGTGGCAGGAGAGGCCTATGGTTGGCTGCTAGCATCCTGAGGGCTGACTGGGGGAAGAAGTCTGGAGGTAGTAATACACATCTCAGTACACGGACTCCCTTTCAAACTGACTGCCTGTTCACAGCCATCTGTTGTCCTCAAATCTTCCTCCTCTCCCTACAGTAAATTTTCTCTTTTGCCGGGATTTGGTAGGAAATCTGTGGGACTAGGATTCTTCCACCAGCTTCCAATCCATCATCCTATTTTCAGGTTCATCTGCACTTTTACCTTTAGAGGTACCTGAGCTTTCCTAACTTTTTTTTTTTTTTTTTTAGTTTTTTAAAAGATTTTATTTACTTATTCATGAAAGACACACAGAGAGAGTCAGAGACACAGGCAGAGGGAGAAGCAGGATCCTCGCAGAGAGGCTGATGCAGGACTCAATCTCTGGACCCCGGAATCACACCCTGAGCTAAAGGTCGACGCTCAACCGCTGAACCACCCAAGCATCCCTTTCCTAATGTTTTAAACCACCGATTAGTTTATTTTTTTTACTCTCTGACGCCACTCCCAAATGCAGACTCCTAGATTTTTTTTAACTTTTTAATTAAGTGTAACTTATACAGCAAGGTATAAAATCATAGATATACAGCTGGTTGAATATTTACATAAACATACATCTGGAGTAACCACCACCTCAGTCAAGACATAGATCATTTTTATCTCATCTGAAGATTCCCTTGTATCTCCTCCCAGAAAATAATCCTGAACAAGTCACCACATTTTAACATCTATCACCAAAGATTAATTTTGATAATCATAGAATCATGCAGTGTGTACTCTTCTGTGTCTGGCTTCCTTCACTCACCATTATGTCTGTACTGGTACTTTGTTTTCAGTTGCTGGTCTTGGCTTCTGATTTACCATCCTTTGGCTCCTTCTCTTGGCTCTCTAGCCCCTTCCATCCCCCCTCACAACTCAGTGCCTTCTTCAGCCTCCTGAAGACTACGGGATGATAGACCCATACTGGCATGGCTCCTGCTGATGGGTGTGCACAGTTTCCTCCCTAATTATCCACAGTTAGCTCTTTGAACTTGGGCCAATTGTCCAGCTGCCATCCCATGCAAATATGGGCTTATTATTCCAGAAGCGAAATGATGTGTGTGAAAGAGTATGTATGTGTACATGTGTGAGAGATCCTGGTCTAGATTCTTGGCTCTGTCATGGATGCATCCTTTGATCTGAGCAGGTCTGTTTCTCTGTCCCTGTTTCTCATTTCTCCGAAGCCATTTTGATCCAATGAATACTGAGAACTTCTCCAGGGTCAGCAGATTTTAGGCTGGTGAAAAGGAGACTCATTCTGACTTAGTGGTCTCATCCCTTCCCCCCAGTCCACCCCTCAGTGCTGAGCTGCCCATAGTCAGGCTGCTGCATCACCTGTACATCTGCTTCCACTGCTCTTGCCCTCCATTTACATAAATATTAACATTAAATATATATGTATAAACATATATATATAGTTAGCATAAAAAATCAATCAAAATATTTAAAGTAGCAAATTAAACACTATATAAAAGGTGAATGAGATGCCTGAATGGCTCAGTGGTTGAGCATCTGCCTTTGGCTCAGGTCATGATCCTGGGGTCCGGGGATCAAGTCTTGCATTGGGCTCTCTGCATGGAGCCTGCTTCTCCCTCTGCCTGAGTCTCTGCCTCTCTCTCTCTCTGTGTCTCTCATGAATAAATAAATAAAAACTTTAAAAAAAGTAGAAGCTTTGCTTTGTTAATAATTTTCCTTTCTTAAAGATGAAGGAAGTATAGATAAATATGTTTTAGACAAAATGTACTTCAGTTTGATTCAGAATTTTACTTCAGTGCCAGACTGTGTAGGGAAATGTTGTGTTCAGCAAGTATTCTCAGTATAAATGGGACAAAAGTCATTGATAGTTGTTTTAAGATGTAGAGACTGATTTCATTTTCTGCTTCCATATTTTAGATACCAAAAGAATGGGTGACTCTACCACCTCTGATCTCAGTGCCCTCCCACCCAGTGTCCTCAGAGGAGTAGCCCCGGATGGAGCTCATCCCCTGCCTATTGTCTGAGCCTTCCAGGAATGGGGCTCCCAGGACTTCTGCTTCCAGGCCACTCCTTTGCACTGGGAGGTGTGTGGAAGGGTCTCATGGGTACCTGACTCATGTCTAGTGGGAAGCATCTGCTTCACAGGGCTCCTCTCCTCAGCCTTCTCGGAAAATGAAGGGATGGGAAGGCCTGGCAATATGATATGGGCAAGACAGGAGAAGTTGTAGGAACAGAGTGATGAAGAAGGCCTAGAAGGGGTGTGAGGAGAGGGTCTGGAAAGTGGTAGACAGGGAAGTGGGAGGGGCTGCAGACAGCCCAAAAGCCTGAGCACTGCAGGTGGATGACCTCTGAAATAGCATTTTCTACCATAAATATACTGGTACTTCACTTTTAATTAGCACAGAATACTGTAAATTGGTGTTGCAATGATCAATAAGTACTACCTCATCTTCTAAGTCTCCACTTAAGGAATTCCTCCTCTGTGGAGCTTTTTTCCAGACGTCGCATTTAGATTTCTTTCTTTTTTCTTTTTTTTTTTTTTTTTTAGATTTCTTTTCATTTTGATAACTTGTGTCATCTTATATCCCAGCCCCAAGCTTCTGGATGGTTGTGTAAGGGGGAGATTGTAATGAGCTGGCTGGGAGGAATTAAAATCTGCCACTTAATGTAAACTAACTTCAGGCTTAGTTCTGGATGAACTCAACCACTTTTAGGAAATGCTTATTTTGGAAATCTCCACCCGCATCCTTGTAGTCAAGATGGCAGCTAAGCATAACGAGGAGCTTCAGCAGCCTGAGGGGATGTAGCCCAGAATCTACCTGGGGTTTTCTGGTATCTCCCTGGCCTGGTCTTTGGGCTCTTGGTTGCCCCATAACTGATACCACAGCTAGTGGGACAACTGTCCTATTTTATGCTGGCCAGGTCAGGGTCAGGACCCCACTGACCTGGAGCTACCTCAGCTCTCTTGGGAGCTGAGAACACTCTGTGCATCATCCAGACCCTGTCCATCCCTTGGCTCAGGCTGGCCTCCCAAAAGCTTCTGTCACACCTCACTCCTTTCAGGGACGAGCCTGGCTCTCAGCTTAGCTACCTTCTACACTCTGAGATCTCAGGAGACTCCTAGATCTCTTCCATACCATAAGGGGGCCTAGAGATATTGGGGGCCACCACTGCTGGCTCTTGCCCTACCTAGACCCTTTCTCAGTCATTTCTAACAACACCATGGGCATCACCAGGTCGAACAGATGCTTCTCTCAGGGGATGTGACTTTTTCCAGGATGCATCTGTGGAAAGAAGACCAAGACCACAGTTGTGCATAATGCCCCCTTAGGGGCTAAGGCAAGAGATGAGATACATGACTCTCTGACTTATTATTCTCCATGCTCCTCATCCTGGAACTACAGGACCTTTCTCCATTCATCTTTTCTTTTCCTTAAGATTTTATTTATCTATCTGAGAGAGTGGAGAGAGCGAGCACAAGCAGGGGGGTGGAGTAGAGGGAGAGGGAGAAGCAGGCTCCCTGCTGAGCAGGGACCCCCCCCCGCCCCCATGCAGGGCTCCATCCCAGGACCCTGGGATTATGACCTGAACTGAAGGCAGATGTTTCACCGACTGAGCCACCCAGGCATCCCTCCATTCATCTTTATGTTAGGTGCATGTGTTCCCTAAGCACACAGGACCCACATTTCAAAGTTTTGCTTGTGATATGTAAAGGCAACTTTATTTTTTTCACAGTGTCCAGTCTGGGGCCTTGTCTATGGGGAGTTAACTTTGAGACTTGAAATAGAAGGTGGGGTGGGGGCGGCTTTTGTGTTCTCATCTCCAGCCTTGACAACAGGTGCCACTGGCCAAAGAGCAGGAAGATGAGCAGGAGAAAGGATCAAATCATCAAAAACGCATTTACATATATATTTAAGATCCTGCTACATGAGGGATGCCTGAGTGACTCAGCGGTTGAGCGCCTGCCTTCGGCCCAGGGCGCAATCCTAGAGTCCTAGGATGGAGTTCCACATCAGGCTCCCTGCATGGAGCCTGCTTCTCCCTCTGCCTGTATCTCTGCCTCTCTCTCTGTGTCCCTCATGAATAAATAAATAAAATCTTTTTAAAAAAATGTTGCTATATGAGAAAGATATCAACTGTAGCTGTGGCTGAGGAGTGTGATGGGGGGCCCAAGCTTGACCCCCAGCACTCAGTTCCATCTCAATCGCTCACTGCAGCCTCTGTGGAGCAAGAGGGAGGGAAGACTTATTGGCACAAGAGAGGAGCCGCAGGCGCTGCTCTACTTGGTCACAGGAAGTGGTCTGGTTGGCTGGGGCCCCAGGACTTGCAGGTAGCACTGGTTCACCCCACACCTCTCCCAAACCCTGGCAAGCTGACCATTGTCTCAGGGTCCCCCCCTTGGGGTTGTTGGGTGTTTACAGGAAGACTACCACATTTCAGATGAGTCAGTGCTGGGTGGAGAAAGAAGAGTAGATTTCATACGAACTCCTGGCAGCAGAGCAGGGTACCTAAAATTCTGGACACTGGACACTCTGGGTAGCAATTTCCTGTGAAATCTGGTGATATGGGGTGAGGGGGGGGGTCACCACTGAGTTTTAGAGAAAGACTTTTTTTCTACTAAGATAAACTAATGCACAAAAATAAAAATAGAGGGCCTCATTCATGCTTATGACAGTTTGGTTTTGCTTTGTGTTTTGAAATGTATAAAGGCTTTAACTAATCTTTTTTAAAATTACGAACTAGAATGTAAAAGTTATAAATACAATAAGCTGAAAATGCTCACACACATTTCCAATGCGTGGAAGGTTTATGAAAAGAGGACTCTGAGAGGAAGAGACCAATAAGGCAGAGTGGGGGTCATGCAGAGCCCCCCAGAGATGAAGGCAGCCAGGTGAGGGAGGCAGAGGAGTCTCGAAGGCCGGCTGGTCCGATTACATCAGTAGTTCTTGGGACATGCTCTTATTTCTTAACTTATCCTGAAGCTCATGTACCTGCTACCACTGCCTCCAGATAAAATTAATTAGCTGAATAATGTTTGTTTACAGCTCTTTCATGGCTCTTCATTTCAAAATTCCAGAGGCTCTATTCTGGGTCAGCTACCTGCCCCAGCACTCCCGAACCTGCAGTGTAATGTCCTAGGTTCTGAGACAACGTCTCTTCCATTGGCTGAGAGACATGGAGTGGAAGCAGATTCATGCCTGACAGAAGCTTCCTTAGATGGGAATCAGGCCTGTTTTTATTCCCCTGGCTCTCTCTCTCTCTCTCTGGGACTTGGTAGACACTCAATAAATATTTGTCGGATGAATGAACAGATTGGCTGGGTGGTAGCCTGTCCATTGCTTAGAGAGGGACTTATCCATTCCGATAGCCCCAGAATGAGGGCCAGTGCTTCTTTCCTGCTTGGTCCTGAGCAGTCGTAGACAGGAAGTGGTCCTTTCTCTCTTGTCAACAGAGTAAAGAATTACTTCCTCATGAGGCAAGAGAGCACACCTGCCTCTGCCTTGATCTTGACATGGTAATTAGCGCTGAATGCTGAAGCATGTGTCATCCCTGCCTCACACGAGACATCTTGCCACCTGTCCCACCACCTGCTTCAGGACTTTTGCCTAGAATTGAGACTCAGCTAGGCATCAGCTCTGTCTCCTCCTCCACCTCTGTCAGGTGCCTCCTCTCCTCCATGACACTGTCATCAAATGCTTTTCTAGGGAAAGGCAGAGGGAGAGGAGTAACTGAACCTTTCTTTCCTGGAGTTAAGGTAGATGAAGGAGGAGCTGAGACCCAAATGAAAAGCCCAGAACTAGATCTACTCCTCCAGGCAAGGCTGGATCCAGAGACTAGCTCATGCTCCTCCTTGCCTGCACTTCTGCTGGCGAGAGAATGTATTGCAGGTAATGGTTAAGAACACTGTCTCTGGACTAGATCCCCAGAGTGACCTGGGGGCAGTCCCTCACCAATCCCTGCCTCTGTCCTCTCATTTTCAAGTGAAGATAATAATAACACCTGCCTCATAGAGTTTTAGGGGATGAATAAGTATGGTGTATATATATATATATACACACACACACACATATATATATACACACATATGTGTGTGTGTTATATAAAGTTATATATATGTGTGTTATATATAAAGTTATATATATATATATATATAAAGTGCTTTGAACGGTGCAATATATGGCCTACACTCCCGATCCATGGAGCCTGATATTGATACAAAATTAGGTACAAAAGTATTTATTTGGAATGATAAATCACACAAAAATACAAATTTTAAAAGGCTGATAAGTGCCAAAATATCACAAAAATTTAAAAGTAACTATTTGTGGGGCCACCTGGGTGGCTTGGCGGTTGAGCATGATCTTGGAGTCCTGGGATTGAGTCCCACATCAGGCTCCCTGCATGGAGCCTGCTTCTCCCTCTGCCTGTGTCTCTGCCTCTCTCTCTCTGTGTCTCTCATGAATAAATAAAATCTTTTTAAAAAGTAACTATTTGTGCTAATTAATTGCCATTAATTAATCCCTATGTCTTCCTTTAGCTGTTTAGGAATCTTTGATTCCTCTTTATTCAACACCAATTTTGCAATTTCGTTTTCTTTAGAGCAAATAGAAAGCAGGATTCCTTCTAGCTTGGTTGATTGAGGATTTTTAAAAATTGTTGGTCATAGGGTGAGGAGATGGATTAAATAGGTGGTGGGGATTAAGGAGTACTCCTGTTGTGAGGACCACCATGTGTTTTGTGGAAGTGTGAAATGATTACATTGTACACCTGAAAATAATACACATGATGTACCATATGTCAACTAACAGAAATTTAAGTACAAACTTCAAAAAAATTGTTGGTGGTATAATTAATTTTCAGTAGATTCTGCTTCACTACACTTCTTCAGTTGTATCATGTCAAACTTTAGGATTGTTTGCAAATTTGGGAAAACCTTTGATTTAGTGACTATGGCTCTGTAACAACCTCCCTTCCCCACCCCCCACAAAAACCAATGGCATAAAACAGCAATCACTTTATTAAGCTCTTAGGTTCTGTGGGCCAGAAATCCAGAAAGGGCACAGGCTGGGAGTGACTCAACAGTTGGGCTGGATCCATTTGAAGGCTCATTTGTCCCCAAGCCTGGGCCTGGGCTGAGAGGGTTTGGAGACAGAACTGCCGAGTCCAGCCCTAACTCATGGCCTTTCCACAGGGGTTGGCTTCCTCACTGCAGGCAACCACAGGGGAACTTGGGCATCTCACATGGCTGTCAGTGGGAGGAGCTGCTTCACATTTTATGAGCTAACCTTGGAGCCAAGCAGTATGAGTCCCTCACATCCTATCAGAGTCTGCAGCCCACATCGTCAAGAGGAGGGGAATTTGCCCTCTTTTGCTTACGGAGTGGCAAGGTTTTAGAAGAGCATGAGAGATGAGAGATGTTGCAACCATCTTTAGAAAAAAATCAAATCTATCAAGTGTCTTTCATATCTGAGCTATTGTAGATGTGCTAGTTACTGACAGTATAGGAATATGGTAACTTCCATCTCTTGAGATTTCCATTAAATAAAGGAAAAAGAGATTCCAGACATTGAAAACGTCTCCTTCAGGAGAGAATTCTGTTTTCATCAGGTGTCAGTGAAAACTAAATCTTGCACTTAGGACTTTATGTGTCTAACTGGACAAATTTTCTGCAGACTACTCTCTGGCTTTGTATATTTCAGACCTCTTTTGTCTTTCTCTAATCTGTTCTCCTCACACCTGTACAACCTCTGGACTTGTACCTCGGTGCCACAATGCCAGATGAGTTGGCACAGTGGGAGGTAGGAGTATCTTTGAAAATTATTCCTAAGTCATAGAGGCTAGCAGTAACATCAGTATACATGAAACTGAGTGCAAACCACGTAACTATGTCCCAATAAATAAAAATTAATTGTATCTCCGACTCACCTTCTCCTTAGCCCCGATCCTAAAAATACACAGTCACATTAGTGCTAACAGAAGAGAGGAAAGAATGGGAAGACAGGGGTCTCAACCAGTTGTAGCTTAAGAAGCTTGCTTTTTTTGCAAATTTGACTAACACATAGGAGCCAGCGAGCCCGGAACCTATTGCTAGGATCCTCTCAGAGACTTGGAAGGGCGTGTGCAAGAAGCTTAAGCAATATTAGCTTCACAGTAAGCCCACCTCTGCCTGCATATAGTTAGAGTTGCTTAAGTGTTAACTATTATTGTTGGCTCTGTTTTCTGAGAGCCCTCCCCTTGTGGTGGCAAGACGTCTACCGTCAGTAACTCCAGCTTCACATCCTGCCGGGTTCTTGTCTGGCAGGAAAGACAAAGCACAGTACTTCATGTACCAGGATTTCCTTCATACCAGCTTGAGTCATGAGTCCAACGAACCATGCCCCACAGGTTGCATTCCTGCGGCTAGAGATGGAACAACACTACCCAAACCGTGGGGCTGAGAGTGGGGAAAGGGGCTTCCACAGAGGGAGTTGGGGAAAATTAAAGGGTCTATGAATGTAGAACAAAAAAATAGATGTTCATTTACTGTGGGTGTAGAGCAAACTCTGCGTGGAGAGAGTAGAAGGAAGAGGGAAGACCAACAAAGGAGAAGGGATGACAGAGATGTCCAAGATCCCTTCCAGCTTGGCAGCTGGGGTGGGGCCCATCCTGATAGGTTAGGCAGGCATGTCCCTCCTCTGAGGGTCTCATTGGCCTGGGTGAGCAACACGTGCCAAACCCTGCTATTCCTGCCAGCCCTGCTTCAGACTGACTGCCCCCAAATCTCCTCTGCCTCTCTTCTGTCCTCTCACCCTGACCTTTGTCCTCTGTGGACCACCTCTCCCTGGCCCTACTCCCTAATCACAGCCTTTGCAGGGAGGCAGGGGGTAGGGGAGATCAGTAAGACTTAGGCCAATAACTTTGCTCTCCTGCTCTTTGTCTCCCCTTTCCAACTTTGAGTGTGAACCTAGTACAATCCTAAATCTTGGCACACAGTTCATTTCCTCTTGTCCTTGCCGAACTCTGTGGCCCCTCCATACACCTTCTCCAGTAAGGTGGCCACTAGCTACATGTGGCTGCTCTATGACACTTGAAATATAGCTAGTCTGGAGGCACCTGGGTGGCTCAGTGGTTGAGCGTCTGCCTTTGGCTCAGGTTGTAATCCTGGGGTCCTGGGATTGACTCCCTGCATCGGGCTCCCGGCCTGCTTCTAACTCGGCCTATGTCTCTTATGAATAAATAAATAAAATCTTAAAAATGAAACAAAATGAAACGAAATGAAAAGAAAAGAAAAGAAAAGAAAGGAAAAGAAATGTAACTAGTCTGAATTAAGATATGCTCTAAGTGCTGCGAAAACTTACGGCTATATGCAAAAGAATGAACCAGGACCACTTTCTGACACCATACACAAAAATAAACTCAAATGGATTAAAGACCTAAATAGGAGACCTGGAACCGTAAAACTCCTAAAAGAAAGCATAGGCAGTAAACTCTTGGATATTGGTCTTAGTACTATTTTTTTTTTAATCTGTCTCCTCAAGCAAGGGCGACAAAAGCAAAACTAAACTACTAAGAAGGACTATATTGAACTAAAAAGCTTTGGCACAGTGGAGGAAATAATCAACAAAACTGAATGAGAGAAAATATTTGCAAATGATATATCTGATAAGAAGCTAATCCAAAAATAGATAAAAAAGAAATACAACTCAACACCAGAAACATGAACAATTCAATTTAAAAAATGGGCAGAGGACCTGAATAGGCATTTCTCCAAAGAAGTTAATTCACATGGCCAACAGACACATGAAAAGATGCTTGACATCACTTGTCATCAGGGAAATGCAAATCCAAACCACAATGAGGTACCACCTTACACCTGTCAGAATGGCTGCTAGTATCAAGAAGACAAGAGATTGCAAGCACTGGTGAAGATGTGAAGAAAAGGGACACTCACTCATGCACTGTTGGTGGGAAAGCTAACTGGTGCAGCCTCTGTGGAAGACAGTATGGACGGTCCTCACAAAATTAAAAATGGAAGTACCACACAATCTAGTAATTTCACTTTTGGACACTTAACTGAAGAAAATGAAAACACTAATTTAAAAAGATGCATCTTTTTTTGCAGCATCATTTATAATAGCCAAGATATGGAATCAACCTAAGTGTCCATCAACAGAGAATAGGTAAGGAAGATGTGGTATAGATAGATATATATAATGGAATATTACCCAACCATAAGAGAGAATGAAATCTTATCATTTGGGAAAACACAGATGGACTTAGAGAACATTGTGCTAAGCAAAATAAATCAGACAGAGAAAAAGGAATACCATGTGATTTCACCTATAAGTGGAATTTAAGAAACAAAACAGATGAATGAACAAATAAAAACAAACAAAATTGTAAATACAGAGAGCAAACTGGTGGTTGGAGGGTTGGGAGAGGGGCATATGGGTGAAAGGGATTGAGAGGCATGAACTTCTAGTTATAAATAAGTCATGGAGACGAAAAGTATAGCCTAGGAAATCTAAACCAAAAGATAAGCTCTAAGTATAAAATACACAGTGGATTTTGAAGACTTACTGTCAGAGTAATATAAAATATTTCTTAATAATTTCATATGTTGGGCAGCCCAGGTGGCTCAGTGGTTTAGCGCCGCCTTCAGCCCAGGGCCTGATCCTGGAGACCCAGGATCGAGTCCCACATCGGGCTCCCTGCATGGAGCCTGCTTCTCCCTCTGCCTGTGTCTCTGCCTCTCTGTGTTTCTCATGAATAAATAAATAAAATATTTAAAATAATAATAATGATAATTTCATATGTCGACTACATGTTGAACTGATAATACCTTGGATTATTGGGTTAAACAAAGACATCATTAAAATTTATTTCTCCTGGGGCACCAGGGGGGCTCAGCAGTTGAGCATCTGCTTTTGGCTCAGGGTGTGATCCTGGGGACCTAGGATCGAGTCCCATATCGGGCACCCTGCATGGAGCCTGCTTCTCCTCTGCCTGTCTCTGCCTCTCTGTGTCTCTCATGAATAAATAAATAAAATCTTTAAAAAATAATAAAAAATTAATTTCTCCTGTATCTTACTTCTTAAACTGTGGCTCTGTGGCTTACATGACATTCCTATTAGACAGTGCTGCTCTGACCTTTTCTAGAAGCATTCACATGCATACGTACCCACATAATTTTGTATATAACTTCAGCAACTACTGAGAGTGCTCCAAATCCCATCCATGGGCCCTTGCCCCAAATTAAGAATCTCTGAGTCAGAAATGTCATTGTTTTTACTAGGCTCAGGATCAACCACATTGTCACTGCGCAGATGGGGAAACTGAGCCCCAAGCTCTCCTTCTAGTCCAACCAGCTGAGTCCTGGGCCCTGGGCCTCTGGGGATGTGGGGGTGCCTGGCCCTACTGTACATGTGTGAAGGGCTGGGACTGGGGGTTACCTCATGGAAGGTGATGCAGCAGCTCTGCCTCTGTAGCTTCCCCCCGACAAGCTGGTGGTTGGTTCCAGATGAGGCCCCATCACTTCAGGAGATGTTAATTCACTCCTCAGCAAGATGTATTTCTCAGGACTCCTGCAGTCCAGGATGGCTCTGAGACTGGCCCAGGCCTTGGAGGATGGGCAGGCTCCAGGCTAGGCTAAGCCCAAACTAGGGAAGGGGACACAGACTTTTAGTCCAGAGAGCGTAATCCTGGGCTTTGCCACTCACCAGCTGTGCAACTCTGAGCATTGCTTCATGTATGCCCCACTTTGGAATACGCTGTTCTTCACAGTTTTCTACACTTTACATCGACTTTTTCATTAGATTTTACAGCTGGTTCATGCAAATTGGAAATATTTCCCATTCAATGATTTTTCACTTTTTCATAGACTATTACTAATTTTTTGTTTTTGGCCAGTTTTGTAATAATACTTTTTAGATCTATTTGTACTAATTCAGTTTCATTTGCCTTGAAAAACAAATCCTATTGTTTCACAACTAAATTCATGTCATTTCAGGAGAACCCTTAAGGTTGTTGTGGACACTAAATAGTTTAAACAGGTAACTTCACAAAGTTTTCTTCTGTATTATTCATAGTCTAAAAGTTCCCTGATTGGTCTCTGCTACATTTATTACAAAGTTTGCCATTTGAGTCTAATGGAAATCCTCTAAACTCCTCAGAGGAGCCAAAGGGAAGGAGTGAGGGTATAGTTGAGGGTGAAAGGCTTAGAACCAGAGAGTCTAGAGCCCCCTGTACTCTCCAAGTTCTGCTCAGGACATGCCACGGTGACTGCCTTTATTATGATACCCAGGATCCTGGCTGCAGAGAGCTGCCAAGGTCAGGCTTCTTGTCTGCTCTCATATGCTCAGCCCTCCTCGCTAGGAGGCTTGCCTGGCTCAGGCTGGGGCTGGGCTGCAGGGTTTCCACAGTTCTGCCCCTACCCTGGCCCAGACCTTCAGCCTCAGGGGAACCAGCTTCCTGCCACTGCTCCTAGGCCTTGTCCCCTCTCCTTGCAGCATCTGCAGTCCTGATGCCCCATGTCTGAAAGGGGTGCTCCACCTGCGGGTCCTGGAGCCCTGCCAGGAGTTTCTGGAGATGCTGGTTGGCCCAGCCTCTTGGGGAAGAGGAGAAGATGCTAGGCTAAGGGAGTGACCCAGGGGTGGAGCTCTAACCTGTTTATAGGATCGTGGCTCCTCGGAGGCTGGCAGAGTCACAGTCCTATCCCATTGGAATAGTTGCTTCCAGCCAGCCAGGGAGCTGGCATCTTGGCAGGAGCTGGTCCTGGAGTGGATCCAGAGGGTTGGTATGGAAAGACTGACAACTAGGGGACCACCTGGCCATCCTCACCAGGTAACAGTGTCGCCAAGCCCATGGGCATCACTCAGGGCAAGGCCTGGGGCTGGGATGCATTATGGGAAGCGTGACACAGTTAAAACCAAGGTGATTCTGGCCTCTGCAGAAGGCCCGGGTACCAGAGCTGGGGTCTCTGACAAGGCAGAGGTCAAAGATGGGAGGCAGGGGGTAAAAGAGTCTATGCTTGGGGATGGGGAGGGGGAGTGGGTGGGGTAGGTTGATGACCAGCATCCATAGAAGTGAGGGCCTGGGAGACCAGAGCCTACCCTCTCCTCTATGAGTGACCAGCCAGCCTCCCCCTTAGAGCCTCTCACCCTCCTCTCTGCAAAAGCTCACATGCCGCGTCAGAGAACACAGTGGCTGCGTGTCACACAAGGACGCCCCACCAGGCCCACAGTTCATCACGGCAGGTAGTAGACTTTCTGGAACTGGCTGGGGCCAAGGAACCACCCTGTGTGTCTCAAGAGTTTTGCCAGGCCAATTCCCTATCCACAGCCAATTATTTACTGGGCCAAGAGATGAGGCTGCAACCAGGTCAAAGAAGTCTACAAACTGCTAACCCCACTCCTTCCACATGCTTCCTCTCAGCCCAGATTTCTCATCCTCTGCTATGGACCCCGGCCAGAGGGACTGGCTCTTCAGGTCTCTCCTGGTGCCCTACACAGTGCCATGAAAGAGGCTAAGTGTATCAAGCTCACTATCCTCATTCTCAGACTTTGCCAGGCTTCTGGAAACCCAGACCCGCGTCAAATCCAGTCAAGCAGCTCCAGACTGGTGTCCCTGGAGAAGACTTGCCTGGCTCAAGCCAGGTACCAGGCAATCCTAGGAAATATAGAAGGGACCCCTCCATTGAAGGACAGCACCTGCTGCCCCAGCCCCTATCAGCCTGAGGTCTAGAGGATGCCCCCACCCTCCCTGCACGGCATCCACCCACCAAGGTGGACACCAGTGAAAACGCCCTGATGGGACTCTGGGAAGAATCCAGGGCTGCAGGAGCAGGGTAGTGGAGGGGCTGGACAGCTCTGGCTCAATCTGCTCCTCCCATCAGGGCTTTGAGCCCCAGAAGCCAGCTGTGGAGGATTCTGCAGTATCTGTCTTCATCCTCATCTTCCTGGAGAAGTCTGGGCATCATTTTCCTGCTGCCCTCTGCCTGCCCTAGACCCAGCCCAGTGGCAAAACTGAAGCCTATGGTGCAGTGACCCTGGGAGCTTGAGTCTGCCCATAGGCCTGGAAGGTACCTTGTCTCCAGCTGATGTTGTTGGGACTGGTTGAGTCTCCAAGATCAGGACTTAACCCTCAGCCTTCAAGTGGGTTCCTAGGGCAGCCTCAGCAGTGGCTTCACCCAGGCCTTTCCTGCTGGAGCTGGGCTGACAGGGCAGGCCTGCCATCTAGGACTTGCTCTGGGACAAGCCTGCTGTGTGATCCAGGACCATCAGCTCAGCATGACTCAGGAGATACAGGGCCTGAGGCTGTTCTTGAATTTTCCACTCCTCCTCCCTCCAACCTCCCCTACGACAGTGGGCCAATGGAGGCCAGCAGGCCGAAAGGCAGCTTGCTCATTTTTCTCTTCCTGGTGAAGACCCCATGGTACAGAGCCCATGGTCTGGACTCCTGTAAGGGGACTCCAGCCCTGTCATACTTGCTTGGGTCCCATCCCCTGTGATGGGCAAGAGCCAACACTGAACCTCTACACAGGGAGGAGGCTAGAGGAGGCTCTGGGGTCCCTGCATTGGGAGAAAAGTGGCTGAGACTCTCAGCAGGAAAGTACTCTCAGGATCCTACAGGAAGCGGAGGTGGGGGTGGGGGGGGTTGGAGGGCGTTGGGGGGGATCCCTGTTGGAAAAGCCCTCCCTCCATAGCATATAGCATTCAGGATCAGTCATCAATTAAGGCAGTATTTCAGATGGGGGAGGGGCATTTCAACAGAGAAAGAGAAGCCCCAAAGCCTTCAGGAGAATCACATTAGTTAGTTCAATATTCATATTGGTCTAAAACAAAGCTGTGAAATTCTACTGTTTCCATATCTCCAGGGCACTGGAGGAAATTTGCATGCTTTTACAAAGGAGCAAAATCCTGGGAAGGTAGAACAGCATAGGAGATGTGAGCTCTGGCCTTGACCTTTGTGACCTATGGCAAGCTGTCCTTTCTTTTTTTTTTTTTTTTTAAAGGAATCTTTCTTTTTTTTTTTTAATTTATTTTTTATTGGTGTTCAATTTACTAACATACAGAATAACCCCCAGTGCCCGTCACCCATTCACTCCCACCCCCCGCCCTCGTCCCCTTCTACCACCCCTAGTTCGTTTCCCAGAGTTAGCAGTCTTTTTTTTTTTTTTAATTTTATTTTTTTTTTTAGAGTTAGCAGTCTTTATGTTCTGTCTCCCTTTCTGATATTTCCCACACATTTCTTCTCCCTTCCCTTATATTCCCTTTCACTATTATTTATATTCCCCACATGAATGAGAACATATAATGTTTATCCTTCTCCGATTGACTTACTTCACTCAGCATAATACCCTCCAGTTCCATCCACGTTGAAGCAAATGGTGGGTATTTGTCGTTTCTAATGGCTGAGGAATATTCCATTGTATACATAAACCACAGCTTCTTTATCCATTCATCTTTCGTTGGACACCGAGGCTCCTTCCACAGTTTGGCTATCGTGGCCATTGCTGCTATAAACATCGGGGTGCAGGTGTCCCAGCGTTTCATTGCATCTGTATCTTTGGGATAAATCCCCAACAGTGCAATTGCTGGGTCGTAGGGCAGGTCTATTTTTAACTCATTGAGGAACCTCCACACAGTTGTCCAGAGTGGCTGCACCAGTTCACATTCCCACCAACAGTGCAAGAGGGTTCCCCTTTCTCCACATCCTCTCCAACATTTGTGGTTTCCTGCCTTGTTGATTTGCCCCATTCTCACTGGTGTGAGGTGGTATCTCATTGTGGTTTTGATTTGTATTTCCCTGATGGCAAGTGATGCAGAGCATTTTCTCATGTGCTTGTTGGCCATGTCTATGTCTTCCTCTGTGAGATTTCTCTTCATGTCTTTAGCCCATTTCATGATTGGATTGTTTGTTTCTTTGGTGTTGAGTTTAAGAAGTTCTTTATAGATCTTGGAAACTAGCCCTTTATCTGATACATCATTTGCAAATACCTTCTCCCATTCTGTAGGTTGTCTTTGAGTTTTGTTGACTGTATCCTTTGCTGTGCAAAAGCTTCTTATCTTGATGAAGCTGTCCTTTCTGAGTCTCAATCCTCTCATCCGTAAAATGGGAGGAAATGAGAGTACCACTTGTATGTACCACCTTAGGAGGTTGTCAGGAAGATAGATTAAGTTGGGATATGTAATCAGCTTAGTACAGCACCTAGAAATATGACAAGCACTGAATAAATAGTAATAAGAGCAATTATCTAGAAACTGCTTTTTTTTTCTTTTTTTTGCTAAGCATTCTACAGGAATTAATACATTTCGCCTCTATTAACTAGTCCCACTACATTTGAGGAAATGGAGACACTGACAGGTTTAGTGACTTGTCAGGGTCACACAGCAAGTTAGCAGAGTACCAAGGTTAAGGTCCAAATATCCTGGCTGGGAGCCTGCCTTGCCCAGTCCACTCCACCTCCCTGAGTAATGACCTGACATTGTATTTATTGTCACAGCCCATCCTGTGGTGCTCTGTGCTAGTGATGGTTTTAGAGGCAATGAGAAATGGGGCTTCACCCTGGGGAAAATATCCTGCCAGGAGACAATGGGTTTCCTAAGGTTGAGAGGCTTTGGTGACCAGACTGAGAAATGGACAATGATGCTCAAACTGGGCATGGTGACTGGCTGGGTAGGAGCAGCCGGGTGCACTTGGTAGCCCTGGGTGGCTCTAGAGCAGCCCACAGGCTATGGTCCGGAGGAGGGGGCGTCTGGGCTCTCCCTCCCTCCAGGGCCACAGGATCCTGGCCAGCACTTTCTCTGTGGCAGGCAGTGATGGAATCTGGGTGCAGGGAGGAAATGGAACCAGGGGTCTAAGAAGCCGTCTCTGCCATTTATGAGCTCTGGCTTAAGGCCTGTAGAGTCAAAACATTGCACTGGAGTTAATCCCCAAGAGGGGAGAAACAAGTATACTTTTGAGGGGCAAGGGGAGGATGCATAGAGGGTTGGAGCATCACTAGTGCTCTACCAGAAACTTGACAGGAATGATAAAGACACTCGGCAGGAAGGCGCAGGAGAGTGAGGCGGGGACCCACAGGGCACTAGTCCTGAGTGCCTCTGCTAGGGCCCATCGTCCTTTAAATTTCTCTATGGGAATAGAGAGCTGGTAGTGCACACTGAGCCAGCCCTGTGCAGAGCCCGGGCGGGTTCCTGGCAGGAGACTCTGGGGCCACAGGCACGGAGGGGACCGGTGATTGGAGGGCACAGGGCAGAAAAGCTCTTTGGTTTCATCACAATGAAACCCCACGAGGCCCCACGAGGCCACAGGTCTGTCCCACAAGCACAGTGCTACCTTGGTCTCTGATCGCAGGGGTTTTCCATAAGAAACGTGCGCAGGGCGCCCAGAAAAAGCTACATAGCTAGGCCTCAAGAACAGAAGCCCAAGGTCCCAGGGTTCCAGGCAGTGTGAAGGGCATCAGCAGTAGGGATTTGAGGAGAGGCCCTTTGTGCTTGTCCCCAGAAGGACTTGGCACTCCCCGTCTGCCTTCCTTCTCCTTCAGCACCTCTGCTCCGTCTGCCCCCATGAGCCTGTGACCTCGCAGTTTCTTCTTCCTCCTTGTCAGGCCTGTCAGTGGGCAGATGCACAATGGCCTCCTGTTCACCGTAGTGGCCTGATGCTCCTCTAGTGGCCTGATGCTCCTGCAGTTTCCTATTTCATACCGAAGAGAGGGGGAGTAGCTCAGCTTGCCTGCTAGTCCCACCTCCCTCCAGGGCGCTGGGGGGTGCAGCAGAGTCCTGTGCTTCACCAAAGGGCTGCCTTCCCTGGGAGCTCTGGGGGTGGGCAGCCCCAAACTGACATGTCCAGTGTGGTGGCCACTCCTTAGGCCCTCATTTCCCTGCTTTCACCACCATGCTGTCCAATTCTGTCCCGGCAGGGGAGGGGAGCCCCACAAATTCTACCCCCGATTGGTCTGCCATGCCCAGAACCACGGCCCTGAGGACAGTGGTGGCAAAGGCTGGTCCCAGAGCTCCTGGCAGCGTTACTCAGCTCAGAGTGGTGGGCCCCGTCGTGAGTAACAGGAGGGACTGAGCTGTCTGTTATTTCTCTCCAGGGGGAGGCCTCTGCCTGCTGGCAGCTCACTGTGAGGGTCCTGGAGGCACGGAACCTGGGCTGGACTGACCTGTGTGAGTAGCTATTTCTTGGGCTCCAAGGGTATAGTGACGACCCGGTCCTATGGGAAAGGCCCACCAGAACCTGGAGGCTGGGCTGGGCTGCCCACAGGGGCTGCCAGGGTCGCGGTAAGAACCTGGTGAGGCCCCTAGGAGAGGAGTGTAAGGAATTCTCTCTCCCCCTGGTTTCTTGACGTTGGCAGTGAGCCAGGCAGACCCCTATGTGACCCTGCAGTTGCCAACCGCACCTGGAATAAAGTTCAAGACCAAAACGATCACCAACTCCAGCCATCCTGTATGGAATGAGACCTTCAGTTTCCTAATCCAGAGTCAGGTCAAGGTAAAGGCCAGGACCGTGCACCCAAGGACAGGCTGTACCCTTTTTTGGGAGCACACTCCCCTCCCACCACCAGCTTAGAGGCCCTGGGGATGAGTGTCTCTGTTCCCAGCCTGGGTGTGCCATGTGGGAACGAATGTGGGACCCACTGTGTGGTTGTGAGCCTGACCTCTGGCAAGTTCCTGGTCCTCTCTGTGCCCATTTGCGGAATGGAGACAGTAAGAATACCTTCCTGATGGGGTTGTTATGAGGTTAAATGACATAATGCATGGAAGACTCCTAGTACAGTGCGCAGGACATATGGTGCCTTGGGAGCATGTAGGGTACAGAGGTGAGGAAAGGCTGAAATAATGTTATTTTTATAAAAACAAAAATTAGCGGGGGGAGATTAGGAACTCTGCTGGATTTCCTTTCAGTGCTTTTACGTTTTACTATTATTTTTATTTTGAAGTACAAAGTGTGCAGGCCTAATGATCTTTTCTGACCCTGGGTATCAAGTAAAGGCTCAACAGGTATGAAGTATAGTAATGGGTAAATGAGCTAAGTTGCTGTTTGCGGGTCCTCAGAATGTTCTGGAGCTAAATGTCTATGATGAGGACTCAGTCACGGAGGATGATGCCTGCTTCAAGGTTCTCTATGACGTCTCAGAAGTCCAGCCAGGTGAGCTGCTCCGGAAGACCTTCTCCCTGCGTCCCCAGGTAAGTGGGGAGGTCCCACCCCTCTGCACCCCACCCCTCTAGGCCCCAGGCTGAGGAAGTCACACAGCTTCTCCCTTCTGGTGGGATGCTGCAGCCTGGAACTCATCCTCAGCAAGAGGGAAACCCCTCCCTGAGATATTTGCATTTTAATAGGAAAGGAGAAGCCTTTACTAGACTGTTAAGGACTGAATCACTCAACCAAGAGCTTTTAGCCAACTGTGGGAGGAAGGTTTCTAGTGGTGATGAACTGAATGTCAATCGAAACACAGCTCAGTGTAACTAACCCTTGGGGCAGTTGGGACGTGGCTCCATCTCTCCTGCCTCAGTGCCTGAGGCCTGCTCTTTGAAGGTCTCTCCTCCTTCTCCAGCAGGTGAAGGCTAGGGAATGGGAGGCAGGGTTCTGGGGTCAGGTCCCCTCTCGAGAAGAATGGGAGAGATGGGCCCTGGGCATCCTTCAGCCTCTTTTGGGGGCCCCTGGGTGGCTCAGTGGTTGAGCATCTGCCTTCAGTTCAGGTCGTGATCCCGCGGTCTTGGGATCGAGTTCCACATCAGGCTCCCCTCAGGAAGCCTGCTTCTCTCTTTGCCTGTGTCTCTGCCTGTGTCTCTCATGAATAAACAAATCTTTAAAAAAAAAAAAAAAAAAAGCCTCTTTTGGCTTGTGCTCTTCATCTCCTTCAGCCCTGCCAGAAGGGAGACCTGTTCTCTGCAGACTTCTCAGCTTGTGGGTAACTTGGGCAAGTAGCCCATCTTCTCCCCACTTCTCAATCTCCGCGTCTGCGAAGTGGGAAGAATCGTAATACCGCGCCTCCCCCGGGGACTGCTCGAGATGAGACAGTGCCTAGTCCAAGAACTGTCAGCTCCAAAGATAGGTGTAAAAGTTGATGACTTGCTCATCTTTGATTTCAGGGACAGGAGGAGCTGGACGTGGAGTTCTTGCTGGAAAAAACGTTAGTAATCATCACACAGCCCAGGGAGTGTCTCAAGACCCAGGCTTTACTGAGGGAAATGTCTTTGACCCAGATTCTCTGTCCCTTGTGTCTCCACCACTGGGGGGTCCTCTTGGAGGGATGAGGAGAAGGGGGTCACTGCTTCCTTGGCCCCACTCTCCCCCTCTCTCCTCACCTTGCACTCTTCAGAAGTACTTCCCTCACCCTGAATGGTATCTTAGGGTCCCTCAGCATCACCCAGGGAGGCCCTATGGGTGCTGGGGGCAGCTCAGTGCAAGCAGCATTTGCCTTTGTCAGGCTGAGCTCCAGGTGTTTTTATTTTTCCAGGTCAGACTGCCCAGAAAACCTCATCACCAACAACGTCCTTGTGGTAACCACCCCCCCCCACCCTCCCCAGGCTTGTGAGAGGGAGCAAGGGGCAGGGCCCCAGAGCACCCACTGAGGTGGGCGGTGCAGAAAGGATAGGCGGGGACAGGACTTTGTGGTAAGACCACCCCCGGGCCTCCCAGCTAGGTGGTTCCCTGGGGCTGGGGCCTGTCAGAAACATGGAGGGAGGGAGGCCCAGTCTCTACTGGGAGGAGCTTCTGGCCCAAGATCCAGTGGCTGAGGGACTGTCGGGGCAATTTTAGGTGCTCCTGATAGTGTTTCATCACCTGTGATGGACTCCTAGTTCTTAGACTCAGAAGGTGATGAGGAAGCCATGCAAGCCGGCCCAGCTGGGATGATAGCACTAAAGTAGCAGAGGCTCAGAGGGAGTTTCCAGGGTGCTGTGCTTCCAGCCTGGGGACTCTGGGTAAGAGGCAGGGGGTCAGTCAGCTCCTCCTTGAGATGGTAGAGAGTCTTGGTCAGCCCTTCTAAAACAGAGCAAGCTCACAAAGCTGCAGTGGACAGGAATGGGTGATAAAGAATGCACTAGAAGCTTTCTACTCAGAGGTCACAGGCCAGCATCACAGGCATGACTTGGGGGAGCAGAGCCAGTCTTAATGTGAGATAAGTCACCTAGAGCCCCAAACTGCAGGAGGCCTCTGCCCTCAGGGTTGTACCCATGCCTATTTGATGAACTAGTATTAGTTTCAATAAATGCACATTAAAATCGTCATACCTATGGCAGCTGCTTTTTATCTGAGATGATGAAGACCAGTGGTGGGTCGATAAACTCAGCAGGTGGATGGGAAAAAGTCGGTGAGGAGCTGGGTGCGCTCGGGCATCAGATGACATGCATTGCAACGCATGCAGCAGGCTCACTTGGCAAGCTGGTCAGCGGCAGGCCAGCGGGAGATACTGTCGTTGCTAAAATGTTAAGGGCTTCCCTAATCGTTCCGTCATCCCGTAGACCCATGGTTTGCATGTTACTGTTCTGGAAGCAGTTGTGAAAGGCACCCTCCACGCTGAGTCCACAGAGAAATGCAAGGAAGGCCAAACGGTGCCTGAGGGTTGGGTGGCCTTCAGAGATCCCTGAAGTTTGGCAAATCTTGGAAAGATTTGCTAGGGGTGTGCATGGGGTGGAGGTAGGGGTTCTCCTGGCTGCTCCAGAACATCTGACCTAGCAGTCGTAGCAGATTGGGGGTGGAGGGTGGTAGTTCTGTCTCCCATCCCACTCTGGCCCCCACTTCCTGTTCTGTGTGTGGTGGATTTGGGACAGTGGGGCTCAGAGGGTGAATTTGAGAGGACCTCAGCTTTCTCTGCAGAGCCCCTTGCCCATGATTTGGTCTGCCCTAGGCCCGAGAGCTGTCATGCCTGGATGTCCGTCTGGACAGTGCCGAGAGCACAGCCCGGGTCACAGGTGAGGTCTGCTCAGAACCAGATCCGGTCTCTGCTAGATGGGGTGGCTGGGAAACCTGTGCAGGCAGAATGTGAGAGGCAGAGCTCAACCTCTTTCTTCTTGCTCACACAGCACAAAGGCAACAAGTCTCCTCTGGGCAGGAGGGTCCCCTGACCTGGGGGAGGGTATGTTGCAGGAGGTGGGAGTCCATTGGGGGTTGTGGGAGGGCCCTTTCCAGAATCAGGTCTACCATGGTCCAAGCTTCTAGGTCCCAAACCTGTTGGAGTAGTGCTGCCAGTTTCCTGGGGTCTGGGCTCAGATGCCTGGCTCTCATTCCCCTCGGGCTAATCTGCCCACTTGCTATGCTACCTAGATGAGGAGCAGCTGAAGCTGGAGCTGGTGCTGAAGGGGTCATATGAGGACACGCAGACATCTGCCCTGGGTACGGCCTCTGCCTTCCGCTTCCATTACCTGGCAGCCCAAGAGACAGAACTGAGTGTGCGGCTGAGGGTAGGTCTTGCCTCCGGAGCTCTCCTACTTTGGGCCAGCTCCAGCTGTCATGGCCCCTCTCAGGCCAGCACCATCTCCCCAAGTTAGGTGCTAAGCCCTTGGCACACAGGGAGACTCACTAGGAGCCCAGAGCGGGCACAGGGGCTGCTGTGCCTCGTCAGCCTCTGTTTGCACCTTTCAATGGCTCCTGCATCGATGCTCTTCGGATAAATGCCCTCTCTGTGCCTGCCAGGCTTTGCATGGCCTGGCCTCTGCCCACCTCTGCTCTGCTGCCTCGTCTGATTCCATGCTCCCCCCCTTTCACGACGCTCCAGTGTTTGTCTCTTTCCCAACATGCCAAGTGCTTTCTGTGTTCTCCTGTCTCTCCCTCCTTCCAAGGCTGCCAGCTCCTCCTCCTCCTCTTCTCCTTCCTCCTCTTCCTCCTCTTTTAGATCTCAGCTCAAAGGGGGCCTCTTCAGGGGGGCCCTCCTTGACCTCCCACACCCCACCTTTGGTTATTGTATCATATCACACTGCTTATTTCCTTTACATTTTTTTCCTTTACGACTTTTGCTAACATCCATTCGTTACCTATTTTGTTATAAATTCATATACATACCTCAGAACAAAAATATTAGCAAGTATTTTAATAATTAGCAATTATAATAATTAGAATTATAAAAATTGTAAGTGTTGTGATTATTTTTCTATTATCAGAGAAGGACTCTGTCCGGGTCACTGTCTAGATACTCAGTAAGGATTGGTTGAATGAATGAATATTTCCCTCCAGAGCTCTGAAAGCAATGACTGGAATTCAGACAAGTCAGCTGGGCACCTCACTGTGCCCCTGAGGTCCTTGGCCATGGGGAAGGAGGTGACTGTTAACGTTCCTGTTATAAATGTAAGTGGCCTCAACTGCATGGAAAGTGCCAGTGAGAACAAAGATGGGGAGTCCAGGCCCCCAGGGGATACCCACATTGCCCCCAGGGTCTAGAATATTTTAACCTGATCTCTTGCTTTGATTTCAGACCCCAGGAGTGAGGCTGCAGCTCAAGGCTGAGGGCTGGTAAGGGACATCCCTATCTGTGGGGGACAGTGCAGGGTGGTCGCGAGGCAGGGGGCTGCTGTGGAAAGGATGGCCCCTGGGGTTGGGAGCAGGGAGGTAATTTGGCAGCTATCATGGGCTTGGCCAGGCAGCCGCTGAGCTCTGTAGTGCCCCCTGACCCTTGGATCGTCTACTGTCCCAGCCCTAAGGAGCTGGCTGTGCGCCTGGGCTATGATTTGTGTGCCGAGGAGAAAGCTTTCCTGAGCAGGAGGAAACGGGTGGTGGCCAGAGCCCTCAAGCAGACCCTGCAGCTGGACAGAGACCTACAGGAAGATGAGGTTTGGGGGTACAGGGGAATGTGGGTGCAATACCTTGGAATGGCCTTAAGGAAGTACCTGATTCCTCTGCCCTCTCCAGACACTCTTGTCAGCAGAGATGGGAGTGGACATGCGGGGTGGGGGTAAGCTTTGGGGTTCTCACTCCCTTTCAGGTCCTGTCCAGGGATAAGAGCTGTCACTTGCTAGGGAGTGTTGGGGTGCTAGGTCTAACCCTGACTCCATCAGGCCTGACCACAAGGTCCTTTCCCTGGAGCCAGGAAGCAGCTCCATCCTGGTCCTTAAGCCAACCAATGTCTGTGTATGGTCCAGGTCCCTGTTGTGGGCATCATGGCCACAGGAGGAGGTGCCCGGGCCATGACCTCTCTCTACGGCCACCTGTTGGCCCTGCAGAAGCTGGGCCTCCTGGACTGTGTGACCTACTTCAGTGGCATCTCAGGCTCTACATGGTGAGGGCCCTGGGGATTGGAAGAGTAGAGAGATCAGGTCTCAGAGGGGATGGGGTAGAAACTAGAGGAACCCTCTATGGTGGAAGCCAAGTGGGTGTGAGCAGTACGGTTTGATGGGTGCCAAGTGGCTTTCTCAAAAGGGAGGAAGTATATATCACAGAGGTCCTCCCGTGAGAGAGGCATTGTAGGACATCCATTCCACACGACAGAAGAGGTGTGAGTAAGGCAGCTGATTCAGAAGGAGCTAGGGTTTGAGTTTCTGCAACAGCACTTACTGGGCAACTTATTTCCTCTGATTCTCAGTTGACTCATCTCCAAAATAGGTGTGATAGTAGTACATACTCCATAGGATCGTAGTAGGATAGCCCAAGTAAAACACTTCTACCTTGTCTGACATGTACCAGGAACCCCAAATTGGTAGCTCCTTTTTTCTTTAATCATTATTACCTCATTTAAACCCACATAACACTCTCTAGGGTAGTTTATTATTTACTGTCCCTATAGTATAGATGAAGAAATTTCAATGAAGAGATGCTATCTTACCCAAAGACAACACTACCTCCCTATACCCAACCCTGATTATAATGAGGTGGGACTTTTCACTGTTAGAGATTCATTCCTTTGAGTCTTATTGAAATGTGACTTTAAGTAGTAAAAGAGGAGTAAATTCAGGGGACTTTAGGTGATGGCTATTGACAAGCAGAGTCTTAAAAGGCTTCTTCAGGACAGGCCCATGAAGATGGGTGTAGGGTCTAGATCTGCTCTGTACAGTGGAGTAGCCGCTAGTCACATGTGGTTATCAACAAACTGAAATGTGGCTAGTCCAAATTGAGATGTGTTACAAATATAAAATTTGAAGACTTAGGTTGAAAAAATACACATTTATGTTAATTTTTTATGTAGATTACATGGTGCAATGAGAATTTTGGATATATCGAATTAAAATATACTATTAAAATTAATTGTTATTGTTCTATTCTTGCTTTTTCAAAATGTGGTTACTAGGAAATTTCAAATTACATATGTGGCTCACATTATATTTACATTGGACAGAGCTGATCTGAGAGAAAGCCCCAAGACATATTTTCCAGATGACAGGGCCTGGGCTGCAGGAGCACTATGTTGGGAGAAGAGGGACAGTGGCAAGGAGGAGTTGCAGTGACCCAAGCTGGGCCTCCGTCTCCCACCATACTGTCCCTTTATTCTCCCAGGGCCATGGCCCACCTCTACGGGGACCCTGAGTGGTCACAGAAGGACCTTGAAGGACCCATCAAATATGCCAGGGAGCACCTGGCCAAGAGCAAGCTGGAGGCCTTCTCCCCAGAGCGCCTAGCAAGCTACCGCCAGGAGCTGGAGCTGCGGGCCAAGCAGGGCTACCCCACAACTTTTGTGGACCTGTGGGCTCTCGTGCTGGAGTCTATGCTACATGGCCAGGTAGGGCACCGATGCTTGCACGGCAGGATGTGAGCACACCAGCCTCGGGGCTAAGGCAGTTGCACCCTTAGCTATTGTGCGTGGGCATATCCTGCAGGGTGCGGGAGGCTGGGATCTGTGGGGAAAGGACATGGGGACCACAGTGTCTCAGCATCTGCTGTACTTTGGGATGCTGCCTTTTTGTGTCAGGCTATTTTTCACTTCATTGCCGTGAAATAGAGATTTCTGGATCTCTCAGGAGCTTAGGGATGAGTCAATGCCTGAATCAGTTAAGTAAACAAAACTTTCACATTTTGTCAGTGAGATTGCCTGAATATTTTTAATTTTATTAATACTGCAATATAGAATGTCTTCTTCTATATCTTCATGGTAGTGTTAAAAGCACAGACTCCAGGGGCACCTGGGTGGCTCAGTGGTTGAGCGTCTGCCTTCAGCTCAGGTCCTGATCCCGGGGTCCTGCCTGCCTCTCCCCCTGCCTCCCTTCTCTCTGTCTCTCATGAATAAATAAATAAAATCTTAAAAAAAAAAAAAAAAAGCACAGACTCTGGAGCCAGATTCCCTGGATTTAATCTCAGTTCCTCTTACTACCTATGTGTTCTTTAAGCGACTAGTTACAAGCTACTAACCTCTTCCGGACTCAGTTTTCTCATCTGTTCAGTGGCAATGAGTGAGAATAGTACTTTGATCTCACAGGCTTATTATGAGCACTCAGTGGAGCTTTGGCTTAGAATTAGCATTGTTAGCTATTATATTTTTTTACTGTTTATTGTAACACGATGAAGACCAAACTGAGCAGAAACATTTTTTACAAATTGCTTCTTTAAGGAAAGTTTAGTAAGTCAATTGCTAAATCTTATATTAACTGATAGAATTATTAAAATCAGTAATTTTTTTCTAGTATTGTTTTACCACATATAATTATCTGAACCTTTCTTTTAAAGCGTTTGGAACAACTAAAATGCAAAAAAAAGTATCTTTAACATGCATAACAAATTAACAAATATATTAGCAGAGAAAATATTCTTACCTTATCTTTGGGTGTCAGGAGTTTGACCGAGAAAGATTATCATGTAAACTAACCAAAACTGAATTTACTTTGAATTTTTTTCTTTAAATTTTATTCTTGAGGCACCTGGGTGGCTCAGTCAGTTAAGCATCTGCCTTTGGCTCAGGTTATGATCTAAGGGTCCTGGGACAGAGCCCCACATCAGGCTCCCTACTCTGCAGGGAGCTTGCTTCTCCTCTCCCTCTGCCCCCCCACCCCCCCCATTCATGTCCTCTCTTTCTCTCAAATAGATAAATTTTTTAAAATCTTTTTAAAAATTTTATTCTTGCTGGTAAGAACAATGCTACTTGAAAATTACCAACAATTCTTATTTCTTATTTATTAGTTTAAAAATATTTGTTATAAAAGTAATATATTTTTTAAAGTAATATTTATTATTAAATGTTATAATAATCTTCAGATCTAAGAAAATGCATAAAGCGCAAAGAATAATGTAACGGATATGCATGATCTTACCAACCAGCCTAAGAAATAGTATGTTACAGAAAGAATTGAGGCCTCCTGCAGATGCCTCCCCAGTCCCATTTCCCTCCCATCCCCAGAAGTAACCACTACCCTGAATTTAGGTTTATCATCACATTCATATCTTCAGTCTGTATACATTATCATATTATATAATACATAATGTATAATTATATGACATGCTTTATTTACCTTTATTATATATTTTATTATGTATACCTTTTATTATACATCCTTAAGAAAAATATGTTACTTGTACAAATGGTTTTGTACAAGTCTGCTTGTGCACAACTTTTAGAGATTCTCTGAGCCTTGAAGATACATACCTGGCAGTGGAATTGTTAGGTCATTGGGTACACATATCTTCAGCTTTCCTATCTGTTGCCAAATTATTCTCCAAAAGGTTTCATTAATTCACACTCCCACCATCAGAGTATCATAGTTTCTTTTTCTCTACACATGCTTCAGACTTAATTTTTTGTTCATTTTATGGGTGTTATACAAAATTTTATTGTAGCTTTCCATTTCCTTGATTTTTAGTGAGACCGATCATATTTTCAAGTATATTTGTCATTGGGACTTCCTCTTCCATGGATCACCTACTCAAATCCTTTTCCATTTTTCTATTAATTCATCTTTAATATTTTCTAGAAACTCTTTGTAGAGTCTGGATATTAATCCTTTATCTGTTCTTCTGGATTTCGATGTATAATTTTAATATAATCCAGTGTATCATTCTTTTCCTTTATGGATTGTGCTTTTAGGGGCCTCTTAGAGAAATCTTTTCCTCTCCTAAAGTTATAAAATATCTTCCTATGTATCCTTATAAAAGTTTTAAAGATTTGTTTTTCACAGGACTTCACTCAGAATATATCTTCAAGTATTATGTTAACACAAATCCAATTTTATTTTTTTCCATATGGATAGCAAACTTTCCAAATGTCACTTATTCTTTTTTCTCTACAAATCACATTACTACTTATGTCATATGTCAGGTTTCATATATTCATGGGACTTTTCCTGCGCTTTTTTCCATTCTAATGGGACAAATTTTCTGAACATGTGCCAATACTGTACTGGTTTAGAGACTACATTTGTAATACATGTTGGTATCTGACAGGGCAGATTTAACCCCATCTTTCACCTTGGTTTTTCTCAGAATTATGTTGGTTCCTTTTGGCCCTTTGTTCTTCTATACGTGTAATGGAATCCACCAGTCAAGTTTCACGAGACATGTTAGAAATTTTATTCAGGGGCACCTGGGCGGCTCAGTTGGTTAAGCATCAGACTCTTGGTTTCTGCTCAGGTCATGATCTCAGGGCCCTAGAATCAAGCCCCTTGTATAACACCCTGCTCAGCAAGGAATCTGCTTGTCTCCCTCTCTCTCTGCCCTTTGCCCTCCTCGTGTGCTCTCTCTCTAGATTAAATAATTTTTAAAAGATTTTTTATTGAAATGGCATTTAATTTGTAAAACCAGTTAAACTAATTGAAATGTTATTTGTCTTGTTAATATATCCTATGTATTCTTTTGATCTACATTTTAAGCTAATGTTCAGTTGTGAGGATATTGTGTTTTGTTAACGCCTTTTCTGCCCAGCGGAGGCAATTAGTTACTATAGAGTTGGGAGAAGCTCTTTTTAACTGTTTACTTTATGAAGTGCTAAAAAATCAGTTTGACCTGAGGCTATAGAGAAGACTTTTTATTTAATTACAATCTGATCCTTCAGGTAGGACTTAATGCATGGTGTTATGCACAAGATTTATAGTCATTTTTTAAAAGACAATAAGGTTTGGGGTGGTTTTGATTCACAAGAAAAAAATCTTGTATTATTGAACAAATAATGTATCCTTAAAGATGAATGCTCACATGGTTTTAAAAATTTTGTCTCAATATTAGAGCTTTTCAAATATTCTTTAAGCTATCATGCTTTATCTCTTAAAGCTAACATTCATTGTATGCTTTTTAAAATAATTCTTAAATCAGACAAATTTAGTAAGTATTTCCAATTAGTTTTCAGGTAAAAGCATTTATTATCTCTATTTTATGCTATTGAACAGCTCCAAAAGTCATTTTAAATGTCAGAAAATATAACTCCATAAGAAATCACAATGTTATTAATATTATTATTAGAGAAATAGTATACCTTAAACTTTACACAGAACCTTATTAGTCTACACCCTCCTATAATAGTGCTTTAGTTTTTGGGAAAAAAAATTGTTTGTAAAATATACCAGTTCTAATCAATGCTTCTCAAACTATGTCTTTGAAACTTTTTTCTTTAACCTTTTGCTGGCAAGTACTAAACTGCTTAGAAGCTGCTCATCATGCCTCAGGAAGAAACTTCTAGTTTTTCTCTTGTCTTTTCCTGAATTAAGAAGGTCTTACATGTTTTCCTTCAATTCTGGCCAGAAAGGTTTTGCCTTTTGCCCCCCTGCCCATGCAATGCCTAGACCTTGTCAAGGCATCGCCAACACTGCACTCAGCTTCTACACCTCAGGGAGTCCCTTGAGTCATCATAGTGGTACTCTGCAGGATTGTGCAGGGTTGGGGATGCTCATTTGGAAACAGGGCGGGGGGCTGGGGCTGGAGATCCAGAGGCCTGCCACCACTGGCGAACTATTAAAAGGAAAAAAGAAAACTGGGTATTATTTCAGTAGATGGAGGGGTGTGCTGACCCTTTACCCCAGGTCAGAAACGGTACATCTGGAGTAAAAGGACACATTTAACCTCATCATATGTGTCAAAAGAGCAGGTAAACAGGATTCCTGAATAAAAAGACTTTGAGAAGAGAAATTGCAGTTATTAATCAGGCTCCCTCCCTCTTTAGCACATACACACATTCATATCTGCGGGACTGACGTGTAGCTGACACAAGGTGCCAGGGGCTTGAGCAGTTGGGAATTTTTCCTGTAGGTACCACTGTAGAGCTGGCGGGCAGGATGACACATCAGTGACAGAGGGCTGCAGGAAGAGGAAGGACACTGGGGGATGCTGGGGCCTTGCCACCGCTATGGGAGGGGGACTCCTCATTGGAAAGGTGGGGCTAGAATCCCGGGACATACACTTGGCTGATCATCAGAATCACCTGGAGAGGTTGAAGAAAAAAATAGATTCCTTAGTGGCTTCTGCTGATTCTCAGGAGAAACCTAGTAACCTGTCTATAGCACATTCTCTAGGTAAATCAGATAATAAGGGCTGATCGGGCAGTTTGGGAACCCCCTTGGTCTAGCTGCTGAGTGAGGTGCCTTCCAGTTGAGAGAGCCCAAGAGAGGGATAGTGCATGTGTGGTCCCACTCTATCTGAAGCAGCCAGGATCTGTGGCAGGCTCCTTCCCGAGGCAGGGCTCCAGGCAGCCACCACCATTAACCCTGCTGATGCTGGAAATGAACCCAATTGGCATCTCTGGTCCGGATAGAAGGAGACCTTTCTGTGCCCCTAGAACTCTGGGAGCCTCTCCCAAAAGGCAAGTCATAGTTCTTGCCATCAAGGCAGAACCTTGAGTTTTATTGAAGAGAAAATTGGAAAGAGGGGCAAGAATAAACAGTGGGGTACAACTTCATATTGTGCAAAGCAGGAAAGCGGGGGGCAGGCGAGGAGGAGGCAAGGATGCCTGGAAAACATTTCAGAGGGGTTGAGACCTGGACTGCATTCATGTGAACCTAGAAGGGGCAGCCCATCCCCTGACAGAGCTTATAGCGTATACTAAAGGGATTCTTGTCCTTTCTGGAAAGTGATACGTGTGTGTGCGTTGTGTGCCTTTGTGGCTGTGCATCAGGTTCCACATCCCCTCCACCCTTCAGCCCCCAAAGATGGGCAATGCACTACAGGAGCAGAGGTGGAGTGTCACTGTTGACACTGTAGTCCTTGTGAATGGCATTCTCTTGAGATATGCAGTGTGCAACCTCTGTAGGCCTACGTGGTGACCCTGCATCTGGTCAGAATATGGGGGTGGGAGTGGGAACCGGATGGGTGCACCCACCCATGCCACCCAAATTCCAATGGTGAGCTGCCTCCTCACGCTCAGCCTGTGCCCCCCCCCCCAAGTCCTGGTAGGGTTGCTGCCTCTAGGGTGCTCCCAACCGCACCTAGAGCCTCATGCCTCCCACCCCAGGTGATGGATCAGAAGCTGTCGGAACAGAGAGCAGCACTGGAGCAGGGCCAGAACCCTCTGCCCCTCTACTTGAGCCTCAATGTCAAAGAGAACGATCTGGAGACCCTCGACTTCAAGGGTATAGTCTTCAGTCCCGCCCACATAACCCTCCAACACACACATACTCATACGGACACGCACACATACATGCCTCCTGTGCACCCCACTGGTTTTCAGAGAATTCAAGCAGCAAACTCCTAGACAGATCGCTCAGCCTTCTGGAAGGGAGGCAGTTCTGATGGACTGATGAGGCAGGCAGCAGAGCTCACTGTCCTGGTGGTGTGGGTGCTAGGGGGGAGCGGTCAGCCCAGGAGTCAGCCAGGCAGGGAGGAGGCTGGGGCCTGCGGGGGGGCAGTGTCAGAGCTGGAGCTCCCCCCAGCC
This sequence comes from Canis lupus baileyi, assembly GCF_048164855.1. Taxonomy (NCBI): domain Eukaryota; kingdom Metazoa; phylum Chordata; class Mammalia; order Carnivora; family Canidae; genus Canis; species Canis lupus. Next base: position 12,489,097 of record NC_132869.1, on the reverse strand, counting down.
CACTCTCCTCTCATTCCTGCCTCTTGCCTCTGGTCCATAGAGTGGGTGGAGTTCTCCCCCTATGAGGTCGGGTTCCCGAAGTATGGAGCCTTTGTCCCGACGGAGCTCTTTGGCTCCGAGTTCTTCATGGGGCGGCTGATGAGGAGGCTCCCGGAGTCCCGCATCTGCTTTCTGGAAGGTGAGTGGTGGTTACTCCCGAGATTCTGGCCAGTCCTGAGCCAGGCTCCCTTGACTGCGCACGGTTCCTGCTCTCCTGCTCTGGGCCTGGGGGCTGCTGGGGTTGGGCCTTGGGGAAGGGCCATTGCAGGAGCAGCCCACCTGCCTCCCATCTTCCACCCGGCCCTCGGGGGTGATGGGAAGTGGAGTGCTGAGGCCTGAGGTTGACTTCCGGGGGTGGTTGGCCTTCAGGTATCTGGAGCAACATTTTCTCCCTGAACTTGCTGGATGCCTGGTACGACCTCACCAACTCTGGTGACACCTGGAAGCAGCACATCAAGGACAAGATCAGGAACCTGGGTAAGAAGTGGGTCTGGAGGGGAGCCTGGAATGAAGCCACTTCCTCTTCAGATGCTTGGGGGAGGGGCGCTATCAGAGGGGAGGCAGGCCCAGGCATTGCAGGGCCTTTCACTGGACCAGTGTCTTTCTCTGAGCCCAGAGGAGTCTCCTGCCTCCTTGACGACCTCCTCATGGCTGGAACCTGGAACGGCCCTGGCCAAGGCATTTAAGGGCTTCCTGACAAGCAGGCCACTCCACCAGCACAGCTGCAACTTCCTCCGGGGCCTCCAACTGCACCAGGATTATTGTAGCCACAAAGATTTCTCCACTTGGGCAGGTAAGGGCCTCTGTCCTGTATCCCTAGGTAACAAGCTTGGGCTCCTGGTGGGGGTTGGGGGATGGACCATGGTTAGGACTGGCAGAGGACTTGGGGGTGCCAAAGCATCCCCTTCTGGGTTGGCCAGCAGAGGGTCTTGGGAGGGGCTGAGTGGCGTGTGCATACAGAGAGTGACATCAGAGGTCAGAAGGAGACATGGAAGCAAATGCAGTCGGAGGCGTAGATGATCTGTGGCGGAGTGGCTGCCCCTGACTGTCACTGCCTCCTCCATCAGACTGCCAGCTAGACTCCACCCCTGGCCAGCTGACCCCTCAGGAGCCCCGGCTCTGCCTGGTAGATGTTGGCTACTTCCTCAACACTAGCTGTCCCTCCATGTTCCGGCCAGGCCGAAGGCTGGACCTCATACTCTCCTTGGATTACTCCCTCTCCGCACCCTTTGAGGTGGGTCTGGTTGCCCCCTGGGAACCCCAGACATTCTGCAGGCCAGGCCATGCTGCAGGGCTCCTGGGTCCCCACAGGGAGAGAAGGGAGACAGGCTCCTGTCAGAGTCCTTGGTTGGGAGGAGTTGTGGGAATGCTGGGGCCCTGGGCTTCCAGGACAGGTGGGCAGGGAGGAAGCAGGACACACCCACCCCAAGAAGAACTGCTAGATGAAGCTGGGAGGAGCCCCTGGCTTGCCCACATCCATCCCCTCAAATCTTCCCTGGGGACTTAGGAGCCAGGGCAGTGGGGGTGGGGCGGGGGCGGGCAGTGAGGGGAGGATAGGGTCCTGGTACAGAAGTGGGTCCCCTACTGAGGCCCTCTAGGCTATGGGATTTGAATAACCTAGCAACAGAATCCCAAATGGGAGCAGGAGTGCTAAGTCTGTACCCCTCACCTAAAGATTTTGACCAAACAACATTGCAGACCACTGGAATCCTTCACCTCCCTCTGAGGCACTATGTATCTTAGCTGGTCACACACGGGTCAGGACCACGTTGTCTCAACACTGAGCAGTCAGTCTGGGCTAGAGCTATCGTAGCACTTTCTTTCTTTTTTTTTATATAAATTTATTTTTTATTGGTGTTCAATTTGCCAACATACAGAATAACACCCACTGCTCATCCTATCAAGTGCCCCCCTCAGTGCCCGTCACCCAGTCATCCCCACCCCTGCCCACCTCCCCTTCCACCACCCCTAGTTCGTTTCCCAGAGTTAGGAGTCTCTCATGTTCTGTCTCCCTTTCTGATATTTCCACTCATTTTTTCTCCTTTCCCCTTTATTCCCTTTCACTATTGTTTATATTCCCCAAATGAATGAGACCATATAATGTTTGTCCTTCTCCGATTGACTTACTTCACTCAGCATAATACCCTCCAGTTCCATCCACGTTGAAGCAAATGGTGGGTATTTGTGGTTTCTAATGGCTGAGGAATATTCACTTCCTAGAGCACTGACCTGAGATGACCAGGAAGTAGCTGGTTCTCTCTGGGCTCCCCTCTCCCCAACCAGGCCCTGCAGCAGACTGAGCTATACTGCCGGGCCCGGGGACTGCCATTCCCTCGAGTGGACCCCAGCCCTCAGGACCAACGCCAGCCGACAGAGTGCCACCTCTTCTCAGACCCCACCTGCCCTGATGCCCCTGTCCTGCTGCACTTCCCGCTGGTCAACGCCTCCTTCAAGGACCACTCAGCCCCCGGTAAGGCGTCCCCTCCCCTCCTAACAGCCTGGCAGCTTGGACCTTCAGAGGCACTGGCTCACCCTTCCCAGAGCTCCTGTGGCCAGCAGAGGGAGGAGGTCCGCAGGCTAGTCCCACCCCGTTGGGACACATCCGTTGGGGATGCCACATCCCTGCAGGGACTCTCTGCTGGCAGAGTCACTGTGCTGCTGGCCCGGGTCAGGACCCCAGGCTCCTTTGCCACCCTCCCCACCCCCTGCCGATCCCCTGCCCGCACACCCCAACTACACCTGGGCTCCTCTGCTCTCCTGTTCTGGGGTGGTGTGTGGGAACCCTGTATCCAGAGGCCCTCCTGCGTTGTGTCCTGTCTATAGACATTTCTACCCCTGCCCGGGCACCGTGTGGTTGGAGGGCTAGACAGCCAGGGCAGAGCGGCCCCAGGCCCCTGGCTCTCAGGTTCTCCTGAAGCTACCTGGGATTGCAGTTGGCTTTTACCTTTCCACCCTGGCCCAGCTTGTGGTCTTTTCTCAGGAAGCTGGGCCTCTACTCTGGGGTCCCTTAGATGTAAACCATCATCACATGCATTCCAATCCTTACCTCCCGCCAACTGCTCAGGCCGTTTTGGTGGGAAAGCCTATTTTCTGTTTTTGTACGTGATTCCTGGCTTTCTGGTTCCCACTCTAATTCCAAACCTTCCAGCTTTACCCTTAACAAGCTCAGCCCACATCTTGGAATTCTCTGTCTCTATCTCTGTCTCTCTCTCTTGACCAAAACTGGTTCTTACAAAACAAAGATCCCTTTGGCTTTCAGACTCGTGTTTCCATCATGAGTTTTCAGAAATATTCACTAGCCTGAATGATTTTGTTGTCCAGCTGTTTCCACCTTGTCCCTGAAGGTGAAACAGAGAGAGATCATGGGGTCGCCCACGTAGTGGAAGTGCATCTGCTGCAGGGAAGTGTGGGGAGCAGCCAACCCTTCATATCTCCAAACAGTACCCTGCTATCCACATTTATATTTCTAGGCAAAGGAACAGAGGGCTGGGTGGTGGAGAGTGAGGAGCCCCTTCAGGGAGGAGCAGCCCAAGCCCACGACCAGCCACGAGGCTTCCTTCTATTCAGCTCGGGGAGCCTCTGGGTCCTACCCCTCACCCCTCTCACCCTTGGGCAGGTGTCCAGCGCAGCCCCGCAGAGCTCCCAGCCAGCCAGGTGGATCTCACTGGGACCACCTCACCCTACTACCTGTTCAACATGACCTATAAGGAGGAGGACTTTGATCATCTACTGCAGCTTAGTGACTACAATGTACGGAACAGCCAGGGCGCCATTCTGCAGGCCTTGAGGACTGCCATGGAGCACCGGGCCCTGGGCACCAGGCCTCCAACAGTGAGGAATTGAGGCTGCTCAGGGACCCCAGCGCTTTGGTGACCCTCCAGGGGCTAGGGCCTTAACCCAAGCACAGCTGGGTACAGCCACAGCCCTCACTGGGCTGGAGTTCCCGGGCTGTCCAGGCCTTGGCCTCTTCTGCAGTGGGTCTCATGGCCCAGACGGGCTGCTTGGTACCCCAAGTTCTCCCTTACCTTCATCACTGGCTTGGGAGGAGCTGAAAGTAACTCCTCACCAGATCAGTGTGTAGAATATCTGGTCCGACCAGACAAATGTTTACATGTGATTACTTTCCTGCCAGGCAAAACAGATTTGGGGTACAAGCTGCAGGTGTCAGACCAGGAGTGGGGGCAGGCAGGGCAGGGCATGGCCTGACCGAGAGGTGGCTCCAGACATCAGGCATCATCATGCCGTGTCCTGAGAATCTCCTCCTCATCCCCTCCTCCTCTCCTCACTCTTCTATTATCTTTAAGCAACTTCAGTGACATGTAATCCACATACCACAGAAGTCGTCCATCTATAGGGTACAACTCGATTGCTTTTACTATGTATTCACAGAGTTGTGCAAACCTCCCCACGGTCATTTTGAGATTTTCATCACCCCAAAAAGAAACCCTTCACCCATTAGCTGTCAGCCTCAACCCTCCCTCCCGAGCCCTTAGCAATGACTAATCTACCTTCTGTTTCTATAGATTTGCTTATTGTGGACATTTCCTATAAATGGAATTATACAACATACAGCCTTTTGTGTCTGGCTTCCTTCTCTCAGCATGATGTGTTCAAGGATCATCCATGTGGTAGCAAGCATCAGTACTTCATCCTTTCTATGCCTGAATAAAATTCAGTTGTGGGTGGCCCACATTTTACCTTATGGTCATTGGTTAATGGACACTTGGGTTGTTTCCATTCTTTGTTACAAATAGTGTGGCTATGAACATTCACGTACAAGTCTGTATGTGGACAATGTTTTTTGTCCTTTTGCACATCTACCTAGGAGTGCACTTGCTGGGTTATAATAATTCTCTGCTTCCCCTTTTGAGAACCTGCCAGCCTGTTTTCCAAAGCTCCTGCTCCACTCTCCATTCCTGTCGGCATTGCAGGAGGGCTCCAATTTCTCCACGTCTTTGCCCACATTTGTAATTGTCTGTCTTTTGATTTTAATCATTGGAGTGGGTATAAAGTGATATCTTATCTGCATTTCCCTAGTGGCTAATGATGTTAGGGATCTTTTCACATATGGTAGGCCTTTTATAGATCTTCTTTAGGGAAATGTCTATTCAGATCTTTCGCCCATTTTCATTGGGTTATGTCTTTTTCTTATTGTTAAGAATGCTCTATATTTTCTACATACAAATCCCTGATCCAATATATGGATCACAGATTTTCTCCTAATCTGTGGGTTGCACAAAAGCTTTCTTATTTTGATGGTGCCATTTATATTTTCTTTTGCTACTTGTGTTTTTGGTGTCATATTTAAAAAAACATTGTCTAATCCAAGGTCATGAAGATTTACAACTGTTCTCGTTTAATAGTTTTATAGCTTCTGCCCTTACATTTAGATCTTTGATCCATTTTGAGTTGACTCTTGTATACAGTGTGAGATACGGGGTCAATTTCATTCTTTTGCATGTGGGTATCCAGCTCTTCCAGCACCATTTGTTGAAAAGGCTGTTCTTTCTCCACTGAATTGTCTTGACACCCTCACTGAAAATCAATTGCAAATGAATGTCTAGAAGCTCCCCGTTTAGACCCTCCTGGACACAGCCATGTGCATCTCTGTATCCTTTCACTATAAATTTTAATCAGTAATCGTAAGTACAGAGCTTTCCTAAATTCTGTGAGTTATTCTGGCCAATTATCAAATCTGAGGTCCTGGGGGACCCCAGAAATGGCAGCCAGCTGGCCTGAAGAGAGGGTCGTCCTGGGAACCCTGAAGGTGTGGCTGATGTCTGAAGCCAGGGTTCTATTGTCAGGCGGTAGTTTGATAAGCAACTTGTAAGCAGGGTCAGAAGTCCTGGGCAGACTTGGCAGTGTGGAGGGACTCTACCCTCAACTTTGCAGTTTGGCTGATTCAGAGCCCCTCTGAAGTGAGAAGGGCACAAGTAGAAAAAAACAAAGATGTGTTCTATTTATGACTTTCCCTAAAGCCAGAGAGAGGGCCAAGGAGTTCCATGCAGCCCCAGAGTGGGCAGGGCTGAGGCTCAGGGCCACACCTGGTGCATGACCCCAACCCCTTGACTAGCCAGCTGCTGATCCCCAGGTTCCCTGACAACCTGAGGTCTCATTCTGGTCTGAATGGGGACTGCAACTCAGGCAGCTGTTAGGCCCACCCGAGCTCCACGGAGATTGTGCAAGGCTTTTCCTGCAGCCTGTGGCCCCCTCCTAAACCTGGAGGGCCTTCCTGCATGCCTGAGGGGCAGGAAGGCCCTCCAACTCCCTCATCACTGCTCCTGGGCCTGTGCTGGCAATCTGCTCTGTTCAACACAGGTGGTGGCAGTGGGAACAGCAAAGAATGAATTGAAAGATATTTCATTTTCCTGTCAACTTTTACTTAACAATGTGTAGACCAAATGAGAATAATAATGTAAAAGTAACTGCTTGTTAAAATTCAACATAAACTCAAGATTTATGAAAAGTTCTTCATAAATTAGAGATGGAAGCACATTTACTTAACCTGATATAGGGTATCTGATGGTTAATTGTGTCAACTTGGCTGAGTCACAATGCCTGGATATTTGGTCAAACAGTATTCTAGACGTTTCTGTGAAGGTTGTTTTTGGATGAGATTAACATTTAACGGTGACTTTGAGTATAACAGATTACTCTCTACAATATGGATGGGTCTCGTCTAATCAGTTGAAAGCCTTGATAGGACAATGACTGACCTCCCCTAGCAAGAGGGAATTCTTCCAGCAGACTGCATTGAAACTCTTGGACACCTTGAAACTCTTCCCTGAGTTGCCAGCCTGTCAGCCTTCCCTGCAGATTTTGGATTCACAAAGACGCCATGACTATATGAGGCAATTCCTCACAGTAAATCAATCAATATCTGTCTCCCTCTCTGCCCTCCTCTTCCCCCCATATATATGTATATACATATCACCTGTTGGTTCTGTTTCTCTGAATAATGCTAATACAGTATCTATTAGAAAAAGAAAAAATGCCTTGTCATTCTGAATTGTGAAATCTTAGACTCATTTCCTTACAGTTCAGGAACAAGATCAGGATGCCTGCCATCTCCATTTCTTGGTAACCATTTCCTGAAGCTCATTCTGTTTCTGTTGAGCTGGGAATCCAGGCATGATGTAGCTGGCCCCCTGCAGTCAAGGTGTCAGCTGGGCCATCACTATCACTGGCATCAGCTCAAGGCTCAGCTGGGGAAGACTCTGCCTCCCAGCAACACATGTGGCTGCTGGCTGGACTCAGGTCTCCATGGGCTATTGGCCTGAGGCCACCCCCAGTTTCCTTTTACTAGACCTGTCCACAGGGCAGGGCCCAACATGGCAGCTGGCTTCATCAATGTGAGCAAGCAAGGAGAACCACAGAGAAGCCTGAGGGACATTCTAGAGAAAGAAAGTGACAAACATTATGACAGACCAGATTCAGGGATGTAAGGCCAGTAAAGATCTATAGAAGAGGCTGATGGAGTTTGTAGCCTGAAAGAATGGTGGTGATGAGCATGATGAGGTGCTATCTAAAGACTTCTGGCCTTGTGGTGGGCTTGGTTGAGAAATTGTTGTGTGGCAAGCTACTTCGGAAATCATATTGTCTGCCAGAGGAATATGCTTAGAACCACAGTCTGGCATTTTTGAACGTTCAACTTGGGAAATGCTCTGGAAGACTGGAGCAACAAATGCTAACACAAAGTTCTAAAGAGGTCAGGCCCAGCCGTGGGTTTATTTGTTGTTGTTTTTTTTTTTTTTTTTTTTAAGTAGGCTCCACACCCAACATAGAGCTTGAACTCATGACACTAAGACCAAGAGTTGCATACTTTACCAACCGAGCCAACAAGACACCCCACCAGCTGTGGTTTTAAATGGCCCAAGAGGGATCCCTGGGTGGTGCAGCAGTTTGGCGCCTGCCTTTGGCCCAGGGCGCGATTCTGGAGACCCGGGATCGAATCCCACGTCGGGCTCCCGGTGCATGGAGCCTGCTTCTCCCTCTATGTCTCTGCCTCTCTCTCTCTCTCTCTCTCTCTCTCTGTGTGTGACTATCATAAATAAATAAAAAATTTTTAAAAAAATAAATAAATGGCCCAAGAGTAGCAAGGAGTCACAATGACAAGGCAGCCAGAGCCCACAGAGAGTCTATAGGCCTCTGTCATCAATTATCACTATCACCCACAGATAAAAGAAAATAACACCTGATGATGTGATTAAAAAAAAAAAAAAGCCTCTCATCGAACTACTATCTCAACCCAATAGCGCTTGGACTCTCTCTCTTTATGGCTAAGGATGTCCACCAACAATAAAATGGATAAATAAATCTGGGTGTCATCATGCAATGGAATACTATGCAGCTATAAAAATGAGCACTGTGCCTTTACACACAGCAATATGGATGGATTTCATCAACATCATGTTGAGTGTAAGAAACCAGGCATAAAAGAAGAATACTGAATGACTGCAGTTATATAAAGTTCCAAAATAGATGAGATGAATTATGATATTAGAAATCAGATTACTGGGATGCCTGGATGGCTCAGTAGTTGAGTGTCTGCCCTTCAGCTCAGGGCATGATCCTAGGGTCCTGGAGCCTTCTTTTCCCTCTGCCTGTGCCTCTGCCTTTCTCTGTGTCTTTCAGGAATAAATAAATAAATCTTAAAAAGAAAAAAAGAAATCAAGTTACTATGTACCTTTGGAGTTCAGGAGAGCAGTGCATAAGGAGGGTCTCAAGGATTCTGGTAATGTTCTGTCTCTTGCTCAGAATACCGATTCTGGGGCAGCCCTGGTGGCTCAGCGGTTTAGCGCTGCCTTCAGCCCAGGGCGCGATCCTGGAGACCCGGACATTGAGTCCCATGTCGAGCTCCCTGCATGGAGCCTGCTTCTCCCTCTGCCTGTGTCTCTGCCTCTCTATCTCTGTGTCCCTCATGAATAAATAAATAAAATCTTTAAAAAAAAAAAAAAAAAAAGAGAATACCGATTCTGTAGGTGCGCTCAACAGTGAAAATTCACTGAACTGCACACATACGATTCGTGCACTTTTGTGTATGCACACAAAGCTTCAAAGGAGAGTTTATTTTAAACACTGGGGATACCAGCATCTGTGTAGCGAACTCTGTACTACTCTTCAATTGTGCTCACCCACCACACTTCCCTGCCAACAACCCCTGCCCAGTGGCCTCAGGCGAGATGGAAGGTGTAACCAGGACTGACCTATCACAGTACGTCTTCTTGTTGACACTGGGATTAGCCAAGGGGCTGAGACTGAACTAGGGCCGGCTGATCGGAGTCCTACCCTAGGATAAGGGTGCCTGGTGAAAAAACTTCTCCCTTGATGTGGGGCTTGCTAGGTTTGGACTGCCAAGACTGTATCCCCCACAGGCGGAAGGGGACTGTCCACATTAGGAGAGAATGAGGTCAAAGGGAAAGAGAAGCAGAGGAAGAAAACATGGAGGCAGGACAGAGAGTTCTATTGCTTCAAATCCTGCATTCTATCCTTCCTCGGCCTCCCAAGGTCTTCATTTCCCAATTTTGTGAGCTAATCCAGTTATCTCTCCCAGCTTAGCTGAGGCAAGAAATTGCTCTTTATGCTTAAGCTTGCTCCTGATACCTACAACTGAGACAGTCCTGACTAATCCATTGAGCAACTAGGTGAGTGACAAAGCATCTAGCTACTGGAGTAGGTCACAGGAAGAGGAGGAGCACTCTCTCCTGGAAAAAGTATGAGCATCATGAGTCCATCTCTTCTGGGAAGGCGATGAGAGCACTTCTGGATGTCAGGAAATTGTCCTAACTTTTTAAATGATCTTTATCTATGGAGGGGTGATGATTAGTGCCCAGAGTGATAGCATATAATCACTCCCCTAGCTGAGATGATATTCTTTATTTTTTAAATTTTTAAAAAAGATTTTATTAATTTATTTGAAAGAGAGAGGGAGCACAAGTAGGGGGGGCATGGAGAGAGAGAGAAGCAGGCTTCCTGCTGAGCTGGAGCCTGACATGGGGCTCAATCCCAGCACCCTGGGACCATGACCTGAGCCGAAGGCAGATGCCTAACCAAATGTGACAGGCTGAGGGACAGGGAGAAGCAAGCTCCCTGGGGAGCAGAGAACCCCCCATGGGGCTTGATCCCAGGACCCCTGGGATCACAACCAGAGCTGAAGGCAGAGTCTTAACTGACTGAGCCACTCAGGAGCCTGTATATTGTTTTTAATTATCAAGGTAGTTGACTTCAATCCTTTACCTAGTCCAGCTTAGAAACATGTCTTTACTGAGGGCACCTTCGTGGCTCAGTCAGTTAAGCATCCAACTCTTGATCTCAGCTCAGCTCTTGATCTCAGGGTTGTGAGTTCAAACCCCAGTATATGGAGCCTGCTTAAGAAGGAAAAAATGTCTTTCCTTCCTGGATTTCTCCCATCAGTGATAACCACAAAATCACCAGGGATGCTTGCTGGTCCAAAGATGGGGGCGGGGGGAGGGTCTTGGCCGTTAAAATCTTGAGGAGAGGGGCACCTGGGTGGCTCAGTGATTGAGCACCTATCCGCCTTTGGCTCAGGTCGTGATGTCTCTGCCTCTGTGTGTCTCTCATGAATAAATGAATAAAATCTTTAAAGAAAAAATCTTGCAGAGAGGAAACTGGACAACCTCCTTTTAGTGAAGATTTTCAGCTTTTTTTTCTCTCAGTGCCACATGGTGTCACTGTGGAAGCATGGGCAATCCCAGCTCGGTCTATGGCCTCCTGCTCTGGTCCTGCAGCCCTGATGGTGAAGTACCGATGCTGCTCTGGGGTTGTCCTCCTTGCCCACTGCTAAGTGGTCTGGACAGGCTGACCGTGGACCCCACTAGCATCTGCTCTGGTTTGCCCCTTTGCTCCCTCTTGGGAAATGAAGCTGAGGGGGCTTCTCCGAGCACACACCCGCAGGCTCTACTCCCCGGGGGAGGGGGGGGGCGGGGGTTGCCCACCAATTTCCTGGTCCAGACCCACTCTGGGTTCCTCAGCTCATGATGTGTGCACCAGCGCACAGCCACTTTCCCTAAGGCCTGGTGTGCCAGGGTGGCAGGGTGCAAAAGTTTTTCTAGACCACAGCTTTAGGCACACACCACCCTGAGCTACCATCCTTTCCCTCTGTCTGCATTCTGGCCTCTGGAATGAGGGAAATTTTAACTCGAGCCAAACTCTGTCCCATTTCCTGCTCATCGATCAAGAACTCCTCATCAGGCTTCCCGCAAGGAGCCTGCTCTCCCTCTGTACCTCTCTCTTTCTCTCTCATAAGTAAATAAAATCTTTAAAAAGAAATAAAAATAAAGCATCATTATATTAGGAGTCTCAACAGAACTGTAATAGTTCTATGAATCAATTCTGGTATTAAACTGGGTTATCATGACGCCTGGGGGGTTCAGTGGTTGAGCGGCTGCCTTCAGCCCAGGGTGTGATCCTGGAGTCCTGGGATCGAGTCCCGCATTGGTCTCCCTGCATGGAGCCTGCTCTCCCTCTGCCTGTGCCTCTGCCCCACCCCTCTTTCTCTCTCTCTCTCTCTCTCTGTGTCTTTCATGATAAATAAATAAAATCTTTAAAGAAATAAAAAATAAACTGGGTTATCGAAGCTGCACTTTCCATTAAGGGGAACTGGACAGAAAAGGGACTGACATCGATGGCAGCCTACTCTTTGCCAGGTGTCAATTCTCACACTTCTCTGAAGCTGGCACCATCATTATTATCCCTGTTTTACAAATGAAGTGACCAAGGCTCAGAAAGGTTGGGAGCTTGCCAGTAGTGTGTTCTGGAGCTGTGGGAACTTCTTCCCTAACCTCATGCCAGCTTCTTACAGGCTTGCTCCATCCCGTTTGGCACCAAAGGCTGCAGGAGAAGCAGCAAGCCTTTTGTGACTTTCCTGATGTCACCCAATACTTTTTCTATGGACCTGTAAGGAGATATTCTAACTGATTATTACTTTCCTCTTTCTGTGGCTGAAGACAAATTATCTCCTTTTGATAAAGTCTTTTCTGAGCCAAATGAAGTGGGCTTTTGTTGCCTGAAACCAAAATAGCTTCCAGAGTGCCAGCTTCCGGAGTGCCAGCAGCCCACTGCTAAGGGCAGTGGCAGCTGCTGTGCTCTGGGGGCCTGCCGGCCACGAACTCTATGCTATACCCTTTACAAACATAGCCAGCTCCTTTTGGGGTAAAGAGGAGATAGTTATTTTTTCCCAATAACTGTCCCAATTACTCTGTCAAATTTTCCTTTCTTAATAGATATAGATATTGGAGAAAAGACAGTCCTCCAGACAATATGAGATGACCATTGTTCACTTCAATAACATACCTTATTAGGTGTTATGTTTCTATTTGTGAATTTTTTCATTTCCCTAAAATCATAGAGCCCACGGGTAGTAGATGCAATGCTTATTAAGTAAGTCCACTGCTCTCCAAACCTGGACATACAATATTGCCTACACAATTAATTAGTTAAATGTGCCATGAGCCAATTCCAAAAATTCTAATGTAAACACCAGTGGGTCTAATTTTAACACCATGGATTGACTTGATATCACTGGACTGTTCGACAACCTCTTTCTTTCTTTCTTTCTTTCTTTCTTTCTTTCTTTCTTTCTTTCTTTCTTTCTCTTTCTTTCTTTTCTTTCAGATTTTATGTATTTATTCATGAGAGAGAGAGAGTGAGGGGGCAAAGACACAAGCAGAGGGAGAAGCAGGCTCCATGCAGGGAGCCTAATCCCCGGCCTCCAGGATCACACCCTGGGCCAAATGCAGGCGCTAAACTGCTGAGCCACCCAGGGATCCCCTAACAACCCCTTTCTCTACATGGTTTTCTCCCTCTATATCCCATATGGGGGCTTTCTTGTTGGAAAACTTCTTTCTGGGATGCCTGGGTGGCTCAGTGGTTGAGTGTCTGCCTTTGGCTCAGGTCCTAATCCTAGGGTCCAGGGATTGAGTCCCTACATTGGGCTCCCCGCAGGGAGCCTGCTTCTCCCTCTGCCTGTGTCTCTCTGTGTTTTCCTCTTGTTAATTTGTCTATTACAGAGTTCCAGTCAAGAACCTAAGACAGTCATCGAGAAAAACCTTGTCCTCCCCTCCACTATAATAGATACAATTTCATGGTCCATGGAAAAGACTTGAAAATAAGTGGAAACACAGCACAATGTTATTTTATTGAAAATCAATAAAGAAATTCAACTGGATTCATTGAATTTTCTCTGGAAAGTACTTTTTCCCCTTTCTCTCTTATTTTAAATTTAAAAAATAGGACCCCCTGGGTGGCTCAGCGGTCGAGCTCATCTGCCTTTAGCTCAGGGCATGATCCTGGAGTACCAGGATCCAGTCCCACATCAGGCTCCCTGCATGGAGCCTGCTTCTCCCTCTGGCTGTGTCTCTGCCTCTCTCTGTGTGTCTCTCATGAATAAATAAATAAAATCTTTTAAAAAATAAATTTAAAAAATACATTCCCATTATAAGCAATTGGAACAGAACAAGAATATACAGCCTCCCCCTCTACTCTGATTCCCATTTCCCATTCCTATTATCAGTTTTAGGCTTTATTCCTAAAACCGTTTCTAGATAAAAATTCGTCAACAGGGCAGCCCCGGTGGTACAGCGGTTTAGTGCTGCCTGCATCCCAAGGTGTGATCCTGGAGACCCGGGATCGAGTCCCACATTGGGCTCCCTGCACGGAGCCTGCTTCTCCCTCTGCCTGTGTCTCTGCCTCTCTCTCTTTCTCTCTCTCTGCATCTCTATGAATAAATAAAATCTTTTAAAAAATGGTCAACATTAGTATACCTCTCATTAAAACGCTTATATTTAACAGGGCAAAGTCAAAACTTCCTCCACTACAATGTGGAGGATGCAGATGCACATTTTATTAAAAATTTTTTTAAGATTTTATTTATTTATTCATGAGAGAGCGAGAGAGGCAGAGACACAGGCAGGGGGAGAAGCAGGCTCCATGCAGGGAGCCCGATGTGTGACTTGATCCTGGGACTCCAGGATCATGCCCTGGGCCAAAGGCAGGCGCTAAACCACTGAGCCACCCAGGGACCCTAAGCAGATGCATATTAAGGCCATGCATAGGGGTCGGATGGCTGTCCCTGGTAACCGCCTCAGTTCATCCTTCCCCCTCTCACGTTAAATGCTTTTACTTCTGTGAATCCCCCTCTGTCTTCCCACCCTGCCCTTTCTCATTAGCACTTACCGAGCCCAGGCCAGGGATTTTGCTCCAACACAGCCTCTTCCCCCGGGTGAAGGAGCTGGCCACACACACACACACACACACACACTCACACACACTCACATACACACGCATGCGCGCAAGCGCGCACACACACACAAGAGTGAGCACAGCCAGACTAGCACTGTCATGGGAGCCATGATAAATATTTGATTGTGTATATTTAAGTTCAGAACACACTTTTGCTTAGGAACCACGCTTAGGGACTGACCATGCTGCAGCCATCGGTGGAGAGGGGGCTTTCTGCAGGCCTGCCAGGGAGGGGTCTCTCAGGGGTTTGGGGGCACAAACTGCCCAGGGCAAGAACGTATGTTTTGACTGAGGTTGAAGTTCATGTGCAGGCCTTTCATTTGTAATATGCAGCAAGTGGATATATCAGGGGACTAAGCTAGAGGAAGCCCGGAGACATTCCTCACAAACATTTCTTTTTTAAATATTTTATTTATTCATGAGAGACACACAGACAGAGAGAGACACACAGACAGAGGCACAGGCAGAGGGAGAAGCAGGCTCCATGCAGGGAGCCTGACGTGGGACTCGATCCCCGGCCTCCAGGATCACACCCTGGGCCAAAGGCAGGAGCTAAACTGCTGAGCCACCCAGGGATCCCCCGACTCACAAACATTTCTAAAGCAAAACACACTCAGATACTCCCTGACACAGATCTGGGATCCAGTCTGCTCACTAGGTTGGGGGGTGGGTGGTGAGAGACCCTACCAGTACTATGCCTCTGAGGGTCTGCAGCGGTGCTCCAGGACTCAAGTATAAGCCACCATAGAGGCTGTTGCAGCTACTGTGACACCAAGGACACTGCCCAATCACCTTCTGCCTCATTTTTTTCCAGCTTTGTGGAGATGTGATTGACGAATAAAAATTGTATATATTTAGGTAGTTTGATATTATTGTTAAAAGGTGTACAATGTGATGATGTGATATAGGTACACATTGTAAACCGATTACCATAATCAAGCTAATTAATGCATCAGTCACCCCACATAGTTACCATTGTGTGTGTGGACCCTCACGGATGAGACAGGATTTATTCTCTTAGCAAATTTCAAGTACACAATACAACATTCTTTACTATAATTGCCATTTTCTGACTTGTGTCTGGAAAAGTTAAGAACCCATCTTAATTTCACCTCCTCTCCACAATTGCTTCTAATAAAAGTGTTCTGGCCAAGATGACACTCTGAAAAACAGACCGACGTCCCAGCCTCCTCCCTGACCCATATACCCCTGCAGCAAATTGCATGCAGGAATTGTAATTCCTAAGGTCTGGGCTCCTGGAGACACAGATGCAGGCACAGAAGGCCGAGACTAAGGAGATGTGGTCAAATTGGCTTCATCTGCCTCTGTCTTTGAAGAAGAGCTGTTTTCAGCATTTCCTCCTGGGAGCTGAAGCAGTGTGATTCAGTGAGAAGCTGGTGTGGGCTGCAGGGGATGAGGCTGAAGCCTTCTAGACCTGGAGAAAGGAGAGGAAGGCACCGTGGGGGGAGGGTTCCCCAGGATGTAGTTCTGGAACTACATCCTTGGTGAGGTCTGGAGCCGACGGCCAAGAAAGAATTCTTAAAATGTCTTTGGTGCAAAAGATGATTTTAAGAAGGCACCAGGACAGGACCTGTGGGCAGTAAGAGTTGCTGCTTTGGTGTGAGGAATGGCTGATTATATACTTGGGAGTTGAGGGCGGTAAGGAAGAAGAAATGTGTCCAGAAGGGCTTTCACATGCTAGAGAAGACTTTCTGGGTACTGAAGGCTTGGCTACCGTCAAGTTAAGGTGTTTTTGCTTCTAGTAAGGTATTAACATGAAGACAACTGGGAGCTTCCTGGAGGAATGTTGTACTCTATTATTAAAGTCCTGTCAATAGGCTGCGGGTCACAAAGAAACTCAACTTCCTTTACGTTTTCTTCTGCCCCTTTCTTTTCCCACATCGCTCTTGGAAGGGAGGGTGATGTTAGAGCTCCAGGAAATTGAGTCATGGGTTAGGCTATTGATAAGAATGCTTTTTCCTTGTAAATCACTGTCATCGGTACACTCATGTCTTGCAGGATTGTGAGCTCTATGAGTTAACCATTTGTTTTTCTCTTCCCTAAGTTTTAGGGCAGCCAGGAGTGCCTGAGGAATGTCACAAAAACCCCTGGGGGTGTAGGGGGTGTGGGTGTCAGATTGTGCTTTGTCCTCAGTTTGCCTTCTGCTCCCTCATCATCCATCTCCTCCCTCACCTCGTCTCTTCTGTCACCATGTTCCTCCCTTGGAGCAGCCCTGAAGTTAGGACCATGTAAGGAGAAGTTCACCAAGCAAGGAGAGGGTCTTTGAGTGCAAGAGGAAGGGAAGTCAGGGTAAGGGAAACCTTGGATCTCCTCTCTGCAGCCCCACACCCAGGCCTCTGAAAAGGCTGCTCTCTCTGCTAACTTTTCAGTGAGCCACAGCTTCTACTCTGCTAGGCCCTCAGCTCTGTAGAAGCTCAGCCCACCAACTAGCATCAGGTCAGCCTCAACCCAGGATCTGACTGATCAGCTGCTTAGAATCAGCACCCATTCTGGGTCTCACTCCATGGATGGGAGCCTTGGATTCATGAGCCATAGCAGCCCCTTCCAGGTACCCTCCAGGATGCTCTGGGCAAGGCAGAGGGCTCTAAATGGCTGTGCCTGGGCCCTCCTTTTGCCTTGACTAAGCTTGAAAAATATTGACCAAAAAAAGCTTTAAGTTATCCCATTCTAATATCTATATTTATCTTTAAAATTTATAAATTGTAGGGTACGATTAAGAAAATGAGAACAAGGGGCATTTGGGTGGCTTGGTCGATTAAGGGCCTGACTCTTGGTTTTGGCTCAAGTCACAATCTCAGTCAGGGTCATCAGGTGGAGCCCCGTGTTGGGCTCCATGATGGGTGGAGCCTGCTTGAGATTCTCTCTCCTTTCCTCTGCCCCTCCCTCACTCAAAACAAAGAGGGGAGGCACCTGAATGGCTCAGTGGTTGAGCATCTGCCTTTAGCTCAGGCTCAGGTCATAATCCTGGGGTCCTGGGTTGGGTCCGTCATCATACTCCACGCTCCCCACTCCCCGGAGGGAGCCTGCTTCTCCCTCTGCCTCTGTCTCTGCCTCACTCTCTGTGTGTGTCTCTCATGAATAAATAAATAAAATCTTGAAAGAAAAAGGAAAGAAAGAAAGAAAGAAAGAAAGAAAGAAAGAAAGAAAGAAAGAAAGAAAGAAAGAAAGAAAGAAAATGAGAAACACACATACAATTAGGTATTTAATTCACTAATCTTCAACTATCATCTGCCAGTACCTAATCTAGTCCAGGTTTCTCCCTGGCATTCTAAAAGTTCACCTACAATCAGAAGTTCTTTTTGGGTCACACAGACGGCTTTCTCTTGGACATCAAGGAAGCTTGGCTTTAAATGCCCTTGTAGACTCTATCTCTATCCACAGAACTTTTTTTTCTTTCAGTCTTGAGCTTCCTCTCTTTTGTGGCAAAATGAAAAGTAAAGTATTATAGTCCTACCTGGCATCTGCACCCTTACTCTACAAATAAATGCTTTTTCCTCAACCATTTGCTGGCACTGGCTTCTAATACAGATTTCCAGAAATGAGGCCCCTCGTAAAGGGCCCTGCTCAGTAACTTGCTGAACACCATGCTGGGAAGAGATCCAGCGACTCTGCAGGTCACTTCCCAGCCGCCTCATTTGTAAAGGGACCCGTGAGTGTGCTTGCTTTTATCATTATTATTACTGACGTTCAGGCTATTATTTTCAATTAGCACAGTAGGGGACCAAAAAAAAAATCTCTTCCTCTACCCATCTCCGGTTCTCTGCCTGGTGTCCAGTAAATCCTGTAAATAAGACTGACAAAAGACAGATCAAGGAGAAAAACTAATAGAAGTGCATTAACGTGCGTGTGGTCAGGGAACACCTGGGGCACGTGGTCAGGAGTAACTCCCTGAGTGCTTAGTGTTTAGGCTCACATGGCACCTTAGCAGAGGAGCAATACACTTGGGTGTTTGGGGTTTTTTTTTAAGAGTTTTTATTTATGCATTTGCGGGATCCCTGGGTGGTGCAGGGGTTTGGCGCCTGCCTTTGGCCCAGGGCGCGATCCTGGAGACCCGGGATCGAATCCCACGTCGGGCTCCCGGTGCATGGAGCCTGCTTCTCCCTCTGCCTGTGTCTCTGCCCCTCTCTCTCTCTGTGACTATCATAAATAAATAAAAATTAAAAAAAAAAAGAGTTTTTATTTATGCATTTGAGAGAGAGCCACAAGCAAGGGCGCGAGCTGGGGCAGGCAGAGGGGGAAGGGGCGGGGGGAGGGGCAGGGGGGAGGGGAAGCCGGCGCCCGGAGGAGCCGGGAGCCCGAGGCGGGGCTGGGTCCTGGGACCCTGAGACCAGGACCCGAGCCGGAGGCAGAGGCTGCACCGCCAGAGCCACCCAGGCGCCGCGAGCAGCACATTTCTAGAGAAGCGACAAGACAAAGGACGAGGACCTTGCATTGCTAGGGTGGCACCCGGCGGGCACACAGACGCCGGGGGACTAATGGAAGGTAAGGCCACGTAGTCAGTTCGCCGTGAGACTTCCTCTGGGCCGCTGAGGGTCGGTGCTGTCCCCGCTGATGGACAGGTGGGGTCACCTTTGTGGAGGTACGTCAAACGGGGGTGGGGGGCAGCGAGCTTTTCTGTGACCTGCTTCCTCTCGGTTGCCTTCGGCCTAACACCCCCCTGCGGGGCGCGGGGGCGCGGGGAGGGCGCGGGGAGGGCGCGGGCTCCCCAGCGCAGGCGGAGGAACCTGCTTTCCGCGCGCGACCTTCTGCCGCGTGGGCCGGTGGGCGGGAGACCGTGCCCCCTGGAAAACCACAGCCTCGGGGAAAAGAGACTTAAAACACACGGGGCGCCCCCACCTAGGGAGGATGCTGGTTCCCCCAGAGCCGACACCAAGAGAAACTAGAAAGATGCACATTTGAGTGGACATTTAAAACAATTTTTTTGTTTAGATTTTATTTATTCATGAGAGACACAGAAAGAGAGGCAGAGACATAGAGGGAGAAGCAGGCTCCTTGGGGGGAGCTTCATGTGGGACTCGATCCTGGGACCCCCGGATCATGACCTGAGCTGAAGGCAGATGCTCAATCACTGAGCCACCCACGTGCCCTTTGAATGGACATTTTAAAACCCTCGACAACAGGACACACGGAGTGTTTGGGTTTTGTTTTTAGTTGAGCGTTTTAATTTTTACCATGAAGCTGTGACGCATGCTCTCTCAGCTGCCAGCATCTATTAAACTAAAAAAAAGAGCTCAAATGAGAGAGCAAATTATTAAATTCTCTTCTGGCCCATGGTCCCCTCATCACCTGAATGGCAGGCCAGGTATTTATTTTCAGGGCTCAATGGAGGGATGTGGGGGTGTCAGCTAAGAGCCAGAGAGTGGCTTCATCTCCATCAGCGGCCTGGACAGCCTCAGCCACCTCACCTCCAGGCCTGCCTCCTCCGGCCCTCCCTCCTTGGTGTCTGACATATTGAGTGTCACAACATTAAAAATAGCTGCTGAGCCATGAGGAGCTATCTCTGAGCCTGGATCCAGCTCAGAAATGCAGGCAGGCCTCCCTGAACCCGGAGCCATCCTGGGTGAGCGTAATTCTAGCTCCCTGCTTACTTTTCACACAGCACAAGAATGTTTTCTTCACCAAAATAGGTCCAGATTGTTTGAAATATTCAGAGATATGGGACTCCTTTAGCTAAGCCCTGACTTCTATCACCTCCTTAATAATTCATCAGGCTTATTTCTTTTCCTGGAGGAATCCAATGGCATTGTTCCACATTTTTGCAGAACTCCCTTGAAATTTCCCGAGGATGTCCAGATGCCTCACTGTGAAGGACCAGCCTCAGCTCCACAAGGGCTGTCCTGAGCCCCAGAGAGGGGACACAGCCAGAATGACTCTCCAGAGCTCGGGAGGCTGTCCTGGCCTGGGAACTGATGCGTTCATTCCACAGAGCCCACAAGAGGCAGAAGAAGAAGGCAGGTCAGAAAGAAATGTCAGTGAGTTTGAGCATACACAGGACCTGGAGACTCCTAATCTCCCACCTCTGCTTCCGATGGCCCTTTGGGGCTCTCAGGTACGTCTGCATTTCTGGGGAGAGGGCTCCTACCCCTTAAATTTTGCCCCCACTTTGCTGATTTAGAATAAGATCACCTGCATCGCTGTAGAGCTAAAAGGTTGTGTTTTTGTTCATTCTTCCTTTCCCAGAGGAATCCCTTCACTCTTAGCCCCATCACCTGTCCTTACCTGTCTCCTTGACCCAGTGACCCTGTTGCCAAGGGCATTCTAAGTGCCTGACACTCTGCTGCGGAGGGATTAGCATCTCTGTTTGTTGAGAAGACTGAGGCTCAGAGGGTTTAAGGTCACCCAGCTAGTCCGTGGAAGACCTGAGTTGGAAGCTATTGCTATTAATACAATACTGAGAAGAGTGGACAGGACCTAGCAGGGTGTCTGGCACACAGAGCTGCTGAAACCGTGCAATCTAGCGTAGTGGTGGGGCAGGGGTATAAGTGCTGGGGGAATGCACCGAACCAGCCTCCCTCAGGAACTGCACCTATTGGTCAGTGAAGAGAAAGTCTTGAATAAGTAAATTCCATGGGTAATTTAGTGGGCTACAAAAACTGAATAGTGTCTTTAGGTAATTATCAGCAGATCCGGATCTACCCATGCTTCTACTTTGGGGGCATGTGTGAGCTTGTAGGTGCCCTACAATTGGAGAGGAAGTAATGTTCCTGTGTCCCTCTGGCAGCTATGGGCTCGGCAGTGGTGCCAGGCTGATTTCTGCAGGGGTAAGCCTCTTCCTTCTGTGGGCCTGGGCCTCGCTCATAGGGAGCACTGGCCATGGTCCCTTTGCCTCCTATGGACCCCTCTGTCTGGCCCTGGATTGGTGGGTCTATCCTGGGCCTTGACCATAGGTTCACCTTGCCTGACCCTAGTAGGTCCCACTTCATAGCTGTGGTTGTCAACCAGCATCTACCACCACAAGGCACCTGAGGGCTATGGGAGAATGACCAATCCTCCCAAAGACACAACTCTAGCTCTTGACGGGGCTGACTGCCCCATAGAATCACCAGGATCCCTGCTAGGGACTCCTGTCAGAGTTGGAAGTGAAGAGTGATCAAGGGTCCCACCCCCGTGCTTCCCTCAGCCTCCCTGCCCCACACTCTCTCATTCTTCCTGTAATCTCCCAAATCTCAGTGAGCAGGCTTTCTTCCCCTACCTCTTCCTGACTCTACCTCCTTTCCAGAAGTCTCTGGTCCAATAGACTACCCCTGCTAATATGCTGCAGTGGGAGGAGATACGCCCAGCTCTTGCCCTGACAGAGAAATCAGGGCCTGCCTCTGCCTCCGCTGGTATCAGAAACCTCCTGGGGACTCACACTTACAGGTGGCTGTCCAAAAGGTTACAAAAGCCATCAACACATAATGGTTCAATATTTGTGAGAATGCTGTCCTCATTGGTGTGGTGTAGAGCATGGGCTGTGGAGTCAGACTGGGGTTTGATACCTTTCGCTGTCCTTTGCCAGCCCTGTGACCTTAGACCAGCTCCTTAAGCTCTTGAGACTTGAGTTTCTTCACCTAAGGGGAAAAAATTATGCAGAGTAAATAACATGCTTAGCAGAGTACTTGGAGCCTATGAAGTTGGAACAATTTGACCATTAGCGACTTTATGATTCTTTGTTCCTTTCTGCTCTCGTCATCCCCATGCCTGACATGGTTCAGGAATGAGGCTGCACTCATGGCACCTCCTCTTGTTCTAGCTGCTTGAGGGAAGAATAGTAAGGCCTGCGAAAGAACCAACCACACAAAGACATTGTATTTAATCTTAATATTTTCATTTTTGTATATATAAAATAATTTCAGAAAGTGTTTGGAAACATAAAGGAAAAATCCATCATAATCACTTAATACAACAACTGTCTCTTATAGTCTTTTTTTCTTCTTGGATAATGTTGACATAGTAGTGCTTATAATATTTATACCAGACCTATGTCCTGGGCTTTTTTCTTAACCTAAAATTATAGTCAAATAATTTTTAGGTTGATACTTAAATTTCCCAATTATCACTTCAATGCCTAAAAAGTATTTCACTGTGTGCCTATACTATAATTTATTAAGATTTATGGTGAAACGAGTTTTTAAAGGTGCTTTATTTTTGCAAACTTCTGTGCAATCTCTCAGAAACTGGTCAGTTGGCCATTCCCTAAGGCCTTCTGAACTATCTGAACAAGATAAGAAGTAACACAGCTCTGCAAGAGGGGGTTTAATGTTAGGGAGTATATGTATGATGAGGCATGTATGATTGGGGAGGTTGTTTGTGCATTTGGTGACAAAGAAATCCTTGATGACTTACATGATAAATTTAGAGGGAACCAGAAAGACCCACTAGTCTTCAAATAGCTCCTCATCTGCCCTCTGTTTTGGTCCTTGAAGTGTTTCCCTCCAGGACTACCATGTGAATTATGCCTTTGTCTTTCTAGGGTCCCATTAGAGGCCAGCATTACTGGGTAGCATATTGTCATCGAGCAATACTTCAGCCAAAATCGGTTTATCAGATTAGCTGTAAATCAGTTTTCAGAGTCCCCATTTCCTGCACTGCATTCTTAGGTAACTCTTCCTGTGGCTTGTTACATAACTCTCATCTCAAGAAGACTAAGAACCACATCTAGAGCATTTATTCATTCATTGAACAAATATTTATTGAGCTCCCACTGTGTTTCTCGTATTGTTCTAGCAGTAGGAAATAAAGCACTGAGCAGGTCAGACAAGATCTAGCTCTCTTCGAACTTATATTCTAATGGGGGAGACAGACAATAAGTAAATAGATGACTATTTCTGTGTCACAGATAACAGAATAAAATATGTGATTGTGAGGGACTGGCAGCAGGGAAGAGACCATTAATAGGATGGTAACATTTGAACCAAGACCTGAATGATGAGAAGACTAATGAGAAAACGTTCCAGAGAGAGCAAACTCTAAGTGCAAAGAACCTGAGGAGGGCATAAGGTTGAACTGTTCTGGAAACAGAGAGAAAGCCAGTGTGTCTGCAGAGGAGACAGCAGGGAAAGAGATGAAGGAGCTGGTGGTAGAAGCAGAGGTCAGACACTTGCTTATGCTGGCCCGATGCTACAGAGGCAGCTTTTGTGTTGTTCTGAAGCAGTAGTGAGCCAGTGGAGAGTTTTAATCTGAGGATTGGCTTTATCTGATTTGTGTTTTACACAGATCACTTCGGCAGGTCTGTGGAGAGTGGGCTGGCTGGCAGATGAGAGGGGACAAGTGAGACAAGTGAGGAGGTTTTTACTGTAGTCCAGGAGGAAACAGCAGGGGCTTAATTGGGGTGGTCATGGTGGACAGCAGAAGTGGACAGATTCTGGATTTTTCTGGAGGTAGGGCTTACAGGCTTATTGTTGCTTGGATGTGGAATGAGAAATCAGTGATGCCCTAGGTTTTGCCTTAATACGTGGGAGGACCCTTACTTGGCTGGGAAACACCAAGGTAGAAATGGGTCAGGGTGGAGGGGACTGGAGGTGTCTACCTTGGACATTTTAAATTTGAGATGCCTGATATATACCTAAGTAGAGATGTTAGATGGGCAGTTGAAAAATACAAGTCTGGAACTAAGGAGCTAGGATAGGGAGATAATCTGTTTGAATACATAAAGCAGAGTATAGGTGGTTTTTAAAGCCATAGAGCTGGATGGGATCCATCTCCAAAGGATGGGATGAAGAGACAGAAGAGAAGAGGCATAAATCTGTGCCCTCCTGCTCCCTACCGTCTGGATCCTTGATGGAGGCAAAAGAGCCATCAAAGGAGACTGAGAAAGAATAGCCCATAAAGCTGTAAGAAGCCAAGGAGGTGGTTGTCCTGAGAGCCCAGAGACTTTATAGGTGTCCTGTACTATTATAGGAGCAGGTTGTTAGTTAAAAGCACAAGCTTTGTGCCACTTGTTCATGTCTTGTCTGTCACAGACCTGGAACGTTGAGAGATGGGCCGTTGGCTGGCTGGCTGGCTGGCTGCTGGCAAGAGCCCACAGGCTCCCATTTTATCTCTGACATCAAGGCTGATATCTCCAGTTGGCTCCAGAGGCCTGTCGAAATCAGGCCCTGCCCCTGGCACTTCCCTACTCCTGTCACACACCCTGTGGCCCGGTGCCCTTCTTCTCTCCTGGCAGGGCTGGCTCCCTCGGTGCCGCCTACATGGCATGAGGCAAGCTCATTCCCACCTCTTCTCCTGGATTCTGCTGCTTCCCCTCCCAGAGAACACTTCCATCCTCCTGCGGCTTCTCCTTTCAGGCCCAGCTCAAGCCTCAGTTTCCCAGTCTCTCCCCACCTACCTGCACTTCACTAGGTGGTGGACTTCCTTTCAGAACCACCCCTATGGCTATACCTTTCCCTGCCAGGTGACTGAAACCCACTGGACATTGCCACCCTGCCCTTCATATCCAATCCGTCTTCCTACTGTGTAGGTTCTGTCCTGAAATCCCTCTCGAATCCCACCACTTCTCTCCATCTCTGCCCCTCTTGCTGGCCCAGTTCACCATTTCCCATCTGACCCACTGCAACTCCCCTTCCCACCTGCAGTCTTGTCCCCTCCATTCTCTACACAGTAGCCAGTGATCTTGTTCATGTCGCTTCTCTGCTTAACATCCGTTAATGGCATCCAGTCCCTTAAGATAAATACTCAATCCTTACCAAGTCTTCAAGGCCTCATGTGATTCAACCAACTACCCACCTTCCCAGGCATTTCTCACCTCTCACCTACATACCATGTCCCAGACACACCTGTTCCGCTCCTAAATGCACCAGCTTTTACCACCTCTGGGCACCTTGTGGGGCTAACTCTGATCTTTCTTTAGGTTTAGCTTTTTAAAGGCTGCTTCCTCCAAGGGTCATCCCTGATTCCTCCCCCTTCCTCCAAGAACTCATCCCTGATCCCTCCCCCAGTTGAAATTATGTACCCTCTGCTAGTTTGTTTGTTTATTTATTTAGCCTAGTATCTTTAATAGTACCCTGTGCTTTTCCTTGATTAGACTATCAGAATTTATTATTAGAAATTTCTTATCACTTATTTGTTCATTGCCTAGCAACTGTACTTCACTGCTCCACAAGAGCAGGTGCCACGTCTGTTTTGATGCCCAGAACCTACAGTATAACATAGCATCTAGCACTAATAGGGGTTCATAGGTCATTGTCATTAATAAACAAAGCTTTCCTTGACTTCTCTTACTCAAACTGACTTTTAGTTTCTTTGCTGTTAGTTCTTCCCAATTTATTTGTCTCCAAGCAGAAACATTAAAAATAGCAATAGCTACAATATATTAATAGGTTTATTATATGCCAGACTCTGTGTGCCACTCATGTATGCATATGTGTGTATGTGTGTGTGTATCTTTACAATAATCCTATGAAATAGATACTATTAACCCCATTTTACAGATTAGGGAAATGAGTCTCGGAGAGATAAAGTAATTGCCTAATGCTACCCAGCTACACTTACCCAATGTAAGTGTCACTGGCAAGATATGAATTCAGGCCTCTCTGACTCCAAAACTCTTAATCTTTTCTCTACGTTTGTCTGTGTGGGTGTTGTCTCCAGCTAGTCTGAAATTTTGTTGTTGCTGTGTTTTGTCAGTGGCCTCTTTGGTTTGTGGTTGTTGTTTTTTTGTTTTGTTTTTGGGTATCTTCCATCTCTGTGCTGTGGGTCCCCATAAGTACCTGCCACTTATGAGGGTGTGTCACCGGGCAGGTGAGAGCCACCTGTGTGAACAAGAGTTCCTTATTTCTGTCAAAGCCACCCTGTAAGGGGAGTGCTAGGGCTAGATCTAAGAAAGGGAGGGCAGATGGCCATCTACAGAACCAGACTTATGGGGGCCCAAAGGCCCACCTTCTCCTAATATGTCTACAACCAGGCCAGGCTGGCTGTGTCCCACCCTCTCCTCCCTGCCTGGTGAAATTCCCATCACGAGTGTTGCTTATGTGTTAGGTGACAAAGGTTGGCCTGATCTTCAGAAGGCCTCTCATAGGCGTTTCAAGCAGCTGAAGGGATTAGTGAACTGTCTCCTGGATCAAGGGCCTGGATGGGTACAGAGTAACAGAATCTCAAAGCTGAAGCAGATGAGCTAGATTTTAGAGCAACCTCCTGTGTAGTAGAGGAATCTCTTCTGTGGCCCCCAGGCAGGTACCCCTTGCATAATTCCAGTAATGAAAATTTAATACCTCCCATATGACCAAGTTCTTCTTACACTGAGGTCAAAGCTACCCACCCATAAAGGCCCATTTCCACTGCCGGCTGTGACACACATCAGTCTAATCCTCTTCTGGACCCAACAGGCCTTTACATACTCTGAGTTAGTTTCCATACTTGGCAGTTTCAAGACTCTGCTATCCTAGACTCCGCAGTGTACTCCAGTCAAGTTTTCAAGGAGCTGTGGCTTGGCTCCCTGCCTCGTCCCCTTGTGGGTGTTCCAGCTGGGGAAAAGAGGAAGATCCAGATGCTGAGCAGTAGGCCAGCTGCCTGGTGGGAGGAGGAGAGGACTCTGAGCACTTGAAGAAAAATTCCTCTCTGACCCTGTCCTTGCTCAATGCTTCCTGCTGCTCTCAGGGAAGAGGCACAAAGGAATACACCTGTGTACTCTTTACAATTAACATGTAAACATCTGGTATGATGACAGCACGTAGTTCGCATGAAATCCAGTAGTTTTCCTTCCCTGTCTCTTTATTTACTTAACATATAATAAGTTGGGGATCCCTGGGTGGCTCAGTGGTTTAGCGCCTGCCTTTGGCCCAGGGCGTGATCCTGGAGTCCCGGGATCGAGTCCCACATCAGGCTCCCGGCATGGAGCCTGCTTCTTCCTCCTCCTGTGTCTCTGCCCCTCTCTTTCTCTCTCTCTCTCTCTATCATAAATAAATAAATCTTAAAAAAAAAAAAAAACAAACTTTAACATATAATAAGTTATTTAACGCACAACCACTTTATCTATTTATTTAACATATAGTAATTCTACTTTTTTTTTTTTTTTTTTTTGGGATGTCTGCCTTCGGCTCAGGGTGTGATCCTGGTCTGGGGATCGAGTCCCGCATTGGCTCCCTGTGCAGAGCCTGCTTCTCCCTCTGTCTGTGTCTCTGCCTCTCTCACTGTGTCTCTCATGAATAAATAAATAAAATCAATTTATTTATTTTCAGTGATATGTATTTATGTATGTATGTATGTATGTATTTATTTATTTATTTATCAGGCGCAGAGAGCCTGATTTTGGACTCGATCCTGGGACCTCAGGATCATACCCTGAGCCGAAGGCAGAGGCTCAACCACTGAGCCACCCAGGTGTCCCAGTAATTCTACTTTTTAAAAAAATTGGTTTTCTGTCAAGAACATGTAAGATATTTTCAGGATTGATACTAGAAAACTTTTTTTTAAAGATTTTATTGATTTTATTTATTTATTCATAAGAGACACAGAAAGAGAGGCAAAGATAGAGGGAGAAGCAGGCTTCCTGCAGGAGAGTCCTGACATAGGACTCGATCCCAGGACCCCAGGATCATGAACTGAGCGGAAGGCAGATGCTCAACCACTGAGCCACCCAGGCATCTCAATACTAGAAAAAATTTTAAGGATAATAAAGAAAATAAACATTCACAATAATCTTATCATTCAGAGATAACTTCTTGAACCCTTAATATATTTCCTTTCAGTTCTTTTCTTCTAGGCACATATATACATAGAAATCAGTTTTATTTATATATACATGCAATATTGAGCTCATATTGGAAAAGTTTTTTACCAATCAGCAAATAGTAATCGTTTTCCTTTGCCATTAGAAAAAAAAGGTTTTAATCAATGGCTATAATTATCATCACATCATCTAAGTGTGATCATATCCACCAATTTTTGATGCTATGAGTATTATACCTTAAAGCCTAGAAAACCTGTCATTAATCTCCAAATTACAATAATTCCTCTCTCCTCTTTGCCAAGTTGGCAGAGATTTCAGTATTTCCCCATGATTTTTCTCCAGGCAACTCAGAGAATTCCCAGGCTGCTGTCCTTGTCCATGAGGCAGATCCCCTATCACTTTTCCACTGACTCTAGCATTCTCTACAGAAGAATCTCTGCTGATTTCCCCAGGTGAAGGAATGTGCCTGCGTGGTCAGGATTAATGAGGAGAATCCCCCAGAAAAGTTACTGGGTTACTGTCAACCCATATATGCCGGGAATTAGCTCCCCCCTAGAGAGACCCATGGTAGCAAGGTAAGCAAAGAAGTTTTAGCAATATTCCTATACCTTAGAATCCAATAAACTAAGCCCTAATACTGAGTCTCAGACACCAGTCCAAACTTCTCTCATCTTTATGGGCATTTCCTCCCTGGGACTACTCCCATTATCCTTCCCTGCCACCTGACCTCAGTGGGTGTCTTGAGTCTCTTCAGTTCATCATATACATTTCAATAATTTGAATCCCTAGTGTGAAGGAGTCAGGATCTCTACCTCCTTTTTCTACCATAAGGCTTCTCCGCTCCTATACAAATTTATGGAGGCAAACTGGATTCCTGAGAGGGTGCTACCCAACTCTACTCAGCAATGCCCAAGGCCCAAATGTCATGGATGTATTAAGAAGCAGATGACTGCTACCTCTGTTTATCAAAGACTTCTAAGCCATAGCCCCTGTTAACCTAAATAAACAACAAAAATGAAAAGCAGTTACAGGAACAATGCTACATCGAACATCTTTGAAGATTTGTAGAAGAGTTTATGTACAGTCAATTCCTAGAAATAGAATTGCTGGATGTAAGTTCATGCAAATTTTAAATAAAGATTACCAAATTGCCCTCCAAAAAGTTTGTGCTGATTTGCATTTTATCAACAAAGTCTCCTAGAGTCTTCCCCACACCCTGACCAACGTGAAGCCTTATCAACTTCTCATCCTTGCCAATCTGATAGATGAAAAATAGCATCACTTTGTTGTTATAATTTACATTATTAGTAGTAGCAATAATATTTTACAGGCTTATTGCATATTCCAATGATCCTGACGTTGTTGAACATCAGAATCACTAGAGAAACTTTTTATTTTTTATTTTTAAAAGATTTTATTTATATATTCATGAGAGACACAGAGAGAGAGACAGAGGCATTGGCAGAGGGAGAAGTAGGTTCCCCGCAGGGAGCCTGGTGTGGGACTCAATCCTAAGACTGCGGGATCACGACCTGAGCTGAAGACAGACGCTCAGCCACTGAGCCATCCAGGCGCCCCAATAAGGATTTCTTAATTCAGAGATTTTTAAATGTGAAAAAAGCATGCCTTAGAATTGATGAAATATAGTAATAGCAAAAATTTAGACACAACTTAAATGTCTACCACACAAAACTATATAGATAAACTGTGGTATACTTTACAGCTCTGAAAATGAATGAGCCAGTTCTATATTTATCAACATTAGCAGATTATATAAACATAATATCTAGTGGGGGGAAAACCAAGTTTACTGTAGAATACACATCCTTTATGTGATACCTCTTACATAAAATTTAAAACATGTGAAGTCATACAAAATGGAGCTTAGAAATAAAGACATATTTAGGAAAGGAATAAAGAGATGCCTCCAAATGATGGCTAGAAATGCAGGGTTGTGGTTACCCCCAGGGGAGGGAAAATGACCATGTGAGGGGCACACAAGAGGACTTAACTCTGTTACCACTGTTTTATTTTTACTCTGGGTAAAAAGTTTATGGATGTTTACTTTATTATTCTCTATACATTTTGTATGTCATAAAATAGCTTAATTCTTTTTTTAAAAGAAGAAATCAGAGGGAAAAATAAGATAATCAGAGAGGGAGACTCTGAAACAAACTGAGGGTTGCTGGAGAGGAGGTGAATGGGGGGTGGGGTAACTGGGTGATGGGTATTAAGGAGGGCAGGTGATGTAATGAGCACTAGGTGTTAAATGCAACTAATAAAACACTGAACTCTACCTCTAAAATTAATAATACACTATATGTTAATTAAGTAAATTTACATAAAAATAAAATAAAAAATTTTAGAAAAAGAGGAATTCAAATTAGAAGCTAAGCCAGGAAGATGTGCTTTGCTGGGAGTCTTTAATATGGGCAGGACAGCAATGTTTTCCTCCCTCCTCCCATCCTTTCCCAACTAGATGTCTCTAGGTTAGAAGGTCATCCTGAAGGTCAAGTGTTGAGCTCATTGTGAATTCTTATCCTGACTTGCTTAGGCTGTGATTTCTGTTTCCTGTGGTTTTGTTGCCATCTGCTTCTTCCTATGCATTATCTCTGTGCCAGCCCTGTCTTGCCTGCCTTCCCCTTCCCTCAACTCAGCCTTACTCACTGGGAAAGGATGGCTGCCTCTTTCCACTCCCAGACGGAAGAAAGAGTGAGGCTCCTCTACCCCAGCTCTGGGCAGGGACACTAACCAATGCTCTTTCTCCATCCCAGTTTACCCGGTGTTAAAATGGAATGACGAAGGCAATGGTCGGTCCTCCCATGACTAGGAAAGGCTTTATCTATGCTAGGATGTCATAAAGGCAATAGGCATGTGAGTGGGAGGTAGATGTATTATAGGGTTGACTTCCAGAGTCAAGGACCAATAAGAGATCTCAATAGATCCTTGAAAACATGGGGAGGAGTGGGAGAAAATGAGAGAAAGAACTTGGAAGAGCTCTTGCTTCATTACCCCCAAAAAGAGACCCCTGAAGATAAAAGCACAGACATGTACCTCCCATCCTAGATGTTTCCTAGGAGATATGGTTTTCCTAATCTAAAGACATAAGGGATGCAATTCAGGAGACAGAAGAGGACCCAACCTTGGGTAGTCCTCCCCTCCCCTTTCCCCACTGGAGACCCCCAAATAGAATCCTGCCACAGAGGTGGTGGCCTGGTGTATTAGTCAAAACCCCTTCAACCACAAGTGGCAGATTAATGGAAACTGGATTCAAGAAAGCATAAGGTGTGTTGGTCAGGGGTTGCCTTTATCATCTCATGTAATTGATAAGTCCAAGAAATATATGGGCTTTGGGCATAGCAGGATCTAGTGGTCCAGACCGCATCCTCAGAACTTTCTTTTTGTCCCTGTCTCTTAACTTTGCTTTTTTCTATATCAGCCTAGTTTCTTATGCTAAGCAAGCCCTTCATGTGGTGATAACTCAAAGCTTACATCTTCCTTAGAGTTCATAATCTAGAGAAAAGAATAGTGTCTCTCCCTCTCACTGATTTTCCCCTCCTCTCATATAATCCTAAAAAGAAAAAGCAGGAAAAGATCTAATTGTTCATGAACCAACCACTAAATCTAAGCAGATAGGAATGCTGACTAGCCTGGTTGACCAGGGGCCCACCTCTGAGGAAGGAGGAAGATCCCCCATGATTGACAGCTCCATAGGATCCCAAGCGCTCTCTTTTAGAGGAAGGGGAAAAGGATTCTGGGGGTCATTATATCCACATACCAGGATCCCATACACTCAATTCACCCCCTAACCTCAGAATTGACTTGAATGTATGAAATTGTTCCATATAGATTTGTTGTTCATATATTCCAAAATAAAATCATAATACAATCAAGTTATTTCATTTCAAATAATTATAAAGCCTAGGAGTAATTATAAATACCCATAAGTACGAATAATTACAAATTGCAGGTCTAGCATGCCAAGTATGTCTCTGCTTTAAAAAATATTTTCAAGGGGCCCTTGGGAGGCGCAGTCAGTTGAGCTTCCAATTCTTGGTGTTGGCTCAGGTCATGATCTTGGATCGTGGGACCCAGCCCTACGACAAGCCCCCTGTCAGGTTTGGGGGCTCAGCTCAAAGCTCAGTGAGGCAAGTGCTGAAGTTTCTCCCTCTCTCTCTGTTCCTCCCCACATGTTCTCAGGCACATGCTCTCTCTCTCTCTCTCTCTCTCTCTCAAATGGATAAATAAATCTTTAAAAAAAATTTTTTTTTCAAGAAGAGTTTGTAATAATGTAGTCAATCATCCCACTTGGCCCAGGATTCTGTTTTAGCACTGAAAGTCCCTTGCCCCAGGAAACCCTTCATTCTTTGGCCAACTGCACTGTTTGTATACCCTAAATGAGTCTTTAGTTATTGTTTGCAGCAAACGGGAGCTAAGGGCTCCACGCCAGGTACAACAGGGGCCTGGTTGGCACTCTTGGAGCCCAGAGTCCTTCTCTCTGAGGATTTGCATCACTAGAAAGAGGACATCACCAGAAAGGGGTGCCCCTACTCCCATCCACTGCACCGCTACAAAGGCATGTACACAGAGGGAGGACAGAGGTGTCACCTGCACTTGGCAGAAGATGGCTGTGATGCTGTCAGCTCCCACACACTCGGGACACGAGGCCTGAACCCTGCCCCCTCCAGGGCCGGCTCTGGACAGAGCTGGAGGGCCCAGCTAGCCACAGGAGGCAGGCAGGGAGAGGGCTCCCACACCTCTATGCTTCTCACAGACCCAAGTGCCCCTTCTGCTTGCTGTGCTTGGGTCCCATATCTTCAGGCTCGCCCAGGCACAGCCTAGATTATAGCAACCCAACTGCAGAGTCAGCCCCAAGTGCCGGCCCTACCCGCCCCACTGCCCAGAATGCCCTTGGCCTCAGTGCATGCTCCTGGCAGCTCCCCTCTGCTCTCCAGGCCCAAGTGCTGCCACCAACCAGCCAGAGCTTGTATGGAGGCTGGGCGGGGGCAGAGGAGGGCAAGCAGCCAGGGGGAAGTGGGCCTCCCAGAAGTCACTGCCGTGTCAGTTACCTGAGCCACTCACCACTTCCTCGGTACAAATTCTCTCTCTCTCTTATTTATTTATTTATTCATGAGAGACACAGAGAGAGAGAGAGAGAGAGAGAGAGGCAGAGACACAGGCAGAGGGAGAAGCAGGCTCCATGCAAGGAGCCTGATGCGGGACTCGATCCCCGGTCTCCAGGATCACGCCCTGGGCTGAAGGTGGCGCTAAAACGCTGAGCCACCCGGGCTACCCTGGGTGCAAATTCTTTAGCTCAAATCTTGATTGCTATGCAAAAATCAACCAAATATCACTAAAAAAACCCCTCAGTGTATTTTGCCTGAACCAGCTACAAGGCTTATATGAACCCTGAGTCTGGCAGAGCAAGCAGGGCTGAGGCTCATGGGGACAGTTGGAAATTGATATTTTTTATTTGTTTAAGATTTTATTTATTTATTCATGACAGACGGGGGGGGGGGGGGGAGAGAGAGAGAGAGAGAGAGGCAGAGACACAGGCAGAGGGAGAAGCAGGCTCCATGCAGGGAGCCCGATGTGGGACTCGGTCTGGATCTCCAGGATCATGGCCTGAGCCAAAGGCAGATGCTCAACCCCAAGCCACCCAGGTGTCCCGGAAATGAGTCTTTAGGGTCACATTCCAGGACTCCCTGGGGCTGATGACACTAATCCAGTGGCACAACAGGACCGTATTCTCCAGTGAGCGCTCAGGGATGCCCCCACCCCCCCAAAGAGCACATGTGCCTCCACCTCTTGAACCTGCACACACACACTCATATGCTCACACACACACAACTGGGTATGGAGTTGGTAAGAGAATCACCAGCTCTGGATCCTGCTGGGTATAGGCGATAACCTCTGTTTTCACTCACCATCCCCACTGCCCCAGCACCGCCGCCCGCCCCCCCCCCCCACCCCGTCCATGCCCTCCTCATAAGGTCTCCCATCACTCACCAAATGTCAGTCAATTTTTAGTCACTTTGAACTCCTCCGTGGCCATACTTTGGCTGTTCCTCTTTTCTGGCATCAGACACACCATTTTTACAATTTGGTGTGTCTGTTGTATCTTATTCAGAAGGACCTGCAGAATCCACCATTTATTTTCATTCTGAGCTGATGCCCCAGCATAGTGAGGCCTCAGTGGGCAGTATGGCAGGCCAGATGCCTGAAGGCACAGCAGTAAAAGACTCAGAGGATTCCCAGTTCTGTGGTCTTGCTGTAACTGTGTCTCACACTTACCTGAGATGATGAAAAAATACAGATGCCAGGCCCTGTTCCTGGGATTCTGGACTCACCTAGTCCAGCCTTGCATTGTACAGAAGGGGAAAGTGAGGCCCATCCTGCAGAGTTGGAACTGGAGCCCACGACTCATGGCTTCCAGGCCCGAGCTCTGCCCAGCACACCACAGTGCCTTCCTGAACATGAATGGGCACTGACCTTGAAACCAATAAGGAGCCAAGGCATTCCTCAGCTCTGCTGGGCTCTGTCAAACCCAAGGCTTGATATGAAGGCATCTGCTGCTCACAGACCTCGCAGGCCAGTACCACCCCAGCCTTCATCTCCTCTGCCTTGAGACATGCTGGGGAGCAGCTCTCAGGAAGTGACTGCAGAACCTTGGCTCAGGGGCTTGAACCAGATGCAACCAATGGGAAATTATGTTCCTCTGCTAGAACCTGCCTAGAACCAAATTCAAGTAAAAGAGCACCAGGCGCACCTGGGTGGCACAAAAACCTGAGTGCGAGTGTTTATGGCATCTTTATTCCTAAGTGCTAAAAATTGGAAACAGCTTTCTTCCCTGAACTGATGAATGGACAAAATGTAACACTTTTACGATGGAATACTACACAGCAACAAACAAAAACAAGCTCAATACAGAGACATGGATAGATCTCAAAAATCTGGTATTACACAAAAGAAGTCAGACACAAAAGACTAAACACCATGACCCATTTATCTGGAATTCCAGGAAAGACACCTCTAATCTACAGTGACAGTGAGCACATCCAGGGCCCCGGGGAAAGGCAAAGGATTAACCACAAAGGGCTATGAGGCAACATTTGAGAGGGATGGAAATGAAAAAAAAAAAAAAAAGAGAGAGGGATGGAAATGATCTACATCTTGATTGTGGAGGTGGTTACACAACTAAATATGTTTGTCAAAACTCATCAAATGGGTGTATTTTATTATACTAAGTTATACTTCTAAAAGTTGATTTTTTTAAATTATTTTTTTTTATTTATGATAGTCACACAGAGAGAGAGAGAGAGAGAGGCAGAGACACAGGCAGAGGGAGAAGCAGGCTCCATGCACCGGGAGCCCGACGTGGGATTCGATCCCAGGTCTCCAGGATGGCGCCCTGGGCCAAAGGCAGGCGCCAAACCACTGCACCACCCAGGGATCCCCTAAAAGTTGACTTTTAAAGTAAGAAAATAAGTCAGTTCACCAAACGGTCACTTTACCAAAAGCACAATCATTCTTCTGGGCCGGGCCGCCTGCTAGCGCCCAATCACATGGCATCCACTGAGCTGAGCCCTCAGCCTCCCTCCCCGAGCCCAGCTGCATGGTACCTGCCATCAACCCACACAGCACCACCGTCTCCCTCAGACCCCAGCCCAATTCATTCCCAGGGCCCCTCGGACAGCCTTGCATAGCTTGCATGAGTCTGGGCAGGCCTCTCTCTTCTGCTCTGCGGTGGGCAAAGGATAGTGCTATGAGGCCCCAGATGTCTCCCAGATGTCAACGGGAAGCAGGGTGGCTGCGCTTGGGATATCCAGAGTCTCCGACTAGTAAGCCATCGCTACTGGGTGGCAGAGGTCAGCACATACCCTACGATAACCGACTACCCAGGTATTTTTCCACGTCTGTTATTTACAGGAAAACAGGCCTAGAGAAGTTTCAAAGCCACGTTTTAACTTCTGTTTCTCTTTGTATTTTGAAGATGGCCATCTTCCTTGGGGCAGTGGAGGCCAGGGGCCAGTTTGAGGGAAGAGTGGACTGTAGGGATCACAGGGACAAAAACCTAAAACTAAATGATCACTTAAAATGACATTGCTTTGGGGTACCTGGGTAGCTCAGTCGGTTACGTGGCTGCCTTCAGCTCAGGGCATAATCCCAGAGTCCCGGGATGAAGCCCCACGTTGGGCTCCCTGCTCGATGGGGAGACTGCTTCTCCCTCTCCCTCTACCTGCTACTCCCCCTACTTGTGCTCTCTCACTCTCTGTGTGTCAAATAAATAAATAAAAATCTTAAAAAATAAATAAAATAAAATAAAATGACATTGCTTGAAATGGTCACAGTTCATCCTTTGGTTTAATTATTGAAATGCAATTTTTAAAAAGCCGTGTTTATCTATTTGAGAGAGAGAGAGAGAGAGAGAAGCAGATTCTGCTAAGCATGGAGCTTGGTGCCAGGCTGGATCTCACTACCCTGAGATCATGACCTGAGAGTCGGAGGTCTAACTGACTCAGCCACCCAGGTGCCCCAAAATGTAATTGACATACATACTATTAGTTTCAGGCTTACACCATAGTGATATGTTTTTAATACATTATGAAATGATCCCCATGATAAGTCTAGTCTGTCACCATACACAGTTATTATAATATTATCGATGATTTTCTAAGCTGTATATTACATTCCCATGGCTTATTTATTTTATAACTGGAAGCTTTTAACCCCTTTACCTAGTACACACACAACCCCTAAACCCTCCTCTGGTAACCAACAGTTTGTTTCCTGTATTTGAGTCTGTTCCTGTTTTTTTTTGTTGTTATTGTTATTGTTGTTGTTCTTTTGTGTGTCAGTTTCCACATATAAGTAAATCATGTGGATTTGTCTTTCTCTGTTTGACTTACTTTATTTAGTGTAATGCCTTCTAGATCCATCTATGTTGTTGCAAATGAACATTCCTTTTTATGGCTGAGTAATATTCCATTATATATACACACACATACGTATACATATACATATACACAGTACCTCTTCTTTATCCATTCATCTATGGATGGACACTGACGTTGATTCCATATCTTGGCTATTGTCAATAATGCTGCCATGAATATAGGGGTTCATGTATCCCTTCTGACCAGTGTTTTCATTTTCTTTAGATAAATACTCAGTAGTGGTATTACTAAATCATATGGTAATTTTATTTTTAATTTTTTGAGAAACCTCCTTACTGTTTTCCACAGTGGCTGCACCAATTTACATTTCCAACAACAATATATGAGGGTTCCCTTTTTTCCACATCCTCACCAACACTTGTTATCTTTTGTCTTTTTGGTAACAGCCAATCTGACAGTTGTGAGGTGATATTTCATTGTGGTTTTTATCATCATTTTTTTTTAATTCCTTGGTAAATCTTTGGTTCTCAGGAGAGCATAGTTCCTAATCACAAAGTCCCTTCCTTTGCAAGCAATGTCTGTTCAGAATCTGTCTTTCCAGAATCAGAGCCCAGTGCAGAGCGAATGTTCTCCCCCAATGTAATGTCATCTGTTGCAGGTACCCAGGGCCATATAGGCTCCAATGGCCAGGTGACTTTTACCCAGTGTGGCCTCCATCAATATCCAGCCTGGCATTCAAGAGGCCCTCCCAACCCTGTAAAGCAGCCATAGGGAAAGGCAGTGTCTGCCCGTGTAGACTTAACCCCTACCTAACCACAGATGGACAGGACTCAGCTCTGGCCTGGCAGGGCAGACTGAAGGCAATGAAATGAACAGAACCTACAACCCCACCTCCCGCCACCTTCCTCTGATACTTACAGGCCTGCTTGGAGTCCTCCTCTCCCTCCACAGATGAGCAGATCTTTATCTTTCCCAAGCCCCAGTCCCTTAGGTCCAGAGTGACAGCTAGAGGATCTGAAGCCATCTGCAGGCACTGGAGCCACTAGGGCATGTGGATGAGACAAGACCCAGAGCATTCTTCACAGGTGAAGAGGAAGAGGTATATCAGAGGCCTTTTGTAGACCCTGGCCTCCCCTGAGGGTCCATACTAAGCTAATAATGGTGGCACACCTGCCTTCCAGCTCACCCACACTACACAGTGAGGATGGTCACCCGTTCTACCCCTAGGAGGGGGATTTGCTATCTTTCTCAAACTGCCAACAAAAACCATGATTCTTAAACTTGATACCCAGGACTTCCTCTCATCTCCTTTCTGAGTCTTCGTACCCTTGCTCATGTTTTCGCACCTGAGACAAATGCCCCTTCCTGCTTTATTCATCAGGCTCTACCCTTCAAAGGCAAGTGCAAGTTCTTCCTATGCCAGGCAGCCTCTTCTGACCTCCCAGGCCCTGGGCGGCTGTGTTTTCTGAATGGCATATTTTTCACACCTCTCCTCAGATGTGACAGGATCATCCTGAGACCACTTGAGTGACCTTCCTGTCTCACCCAATAAAACGGGAGGGAGCTCCTTGGGCAGGAATGATGTCTAGGTGTCTCTGATAATCCTGCGCATCACACCTCTTTGGTGAAACCAGTGCTAACTGAAGATCAGCCATGTGCTGAGCGCATTATCTCCTTTAGTCTCTGTAACCAACCCATGAGGTTGAAATCCTTATGCTTTCCATTTTGCAGATGGAGAAACTCAAGTTCTCCCATCTTCAAGTGTATAGGGATAAATTGAGCCAAGTTCATGCAACCAATAAGTAGCAGAAGCCACATTCAAATCCAGGTCTATGAAACTTTAAAGTCTAGACCCTCAACCCTTAACCCTACTGTGTTCAGTCAAGTTTGAGACAATGGCCACGTCATTCTCACTGACGTGACCAGGGACAAAGAGTGAACGCAGTGTGCAAAAGTCTCCAGCCAGTCTCGCTCTGTGGGAGAGAGTCAGGAGCTGGAAAATAATAAACATCTTGCTATAA
Source organism: Canis lupus baileyi (assembly GCF_048164855.1). Classification (NCBI taxonomy): domain Eukaryota; kingdom Metazoa; phylum Chordata; class Mammalia; order Carnivora; family Canidae; genus Canis; species Canis lupus. The sequence goes on along the minus strand of NC_132869.1, from coordinate 12,450,215 downwards.
AGGGGAAGAATGGAACATATTTGTGAGCCAGATCTACTGCCAACACTAAGAATATAAGGATTACCTACATTGGGATGAGGGTGCTTTCTTGTCATGTTTATGCTTATTTTGTATTTCCTCATCATCCTAATGGAATCATGTCTAGCTTGTTGGCCAGAGGTTCTTACACATCTGGACATACTAACACACATCTCCTGATGCATGTATTTTTAGAGCCAGAAGTTCTGAGGTCAGACTGACTTGCCTCCCAAACCTGTCACTTACCATGGTGACCTAAGCCACTTACTTCTCCTCTCCATGTTTTAATCCTTATTTTAGGGGCACCTGGGTGGCTCAGTGGTTGAGCATCTGCCTTTGGCTCAGGTCATGATCCTGGGATCTTGGGATCGAGTCCTGCATCAGACTCCCCACAGGGAGCCTGCTTTTCCCTCTGCCTGTGTCTCTGCCTCTCTTTGTGTGTCTCTCATGAATAAATAAATAAAATCTTAAAGAAATCCTTCCTACCCCCAGATCAAAAATAGATTCTCTTATGTTGTCTTCTATTAACTTTATAGTTTTGCATCTCAGATGTTGATCCCATTTACAGCCCATTTTTCAAAAATATGGAATTAAGTGGGGATACTGTTTAATTTGTTCTATTTGCTGAGCCACTCATGTCCATATCATCTGTTAAATACCTATTCTTTCCCTATTGATTTGTGGTGCCGACTTTATCATTGATTCAGTTTTCTTAAATATAGGGCATGTCTCTGATCCCTCAATTCTATCCCATTGGTCCAGTTCTTGCCCCAACAGCATATTGTTTGTTTAAGTGTAGCTTTATAGTTTATCTCAGAATCTGGTAGGGCAAGACTCTCCTCTTTACCATTATTTTTTTAAGGGTGAGCTTGTTACCCATGGATATTTATTAAGAGGAGGAAATTTAAGATGTATTTTGCATGTAGCAGTGTGCTTGTGGCATCTTTTGCTTTACTGAAATTTTATGTTTCTGTATTTCAAATCTGGTGATATATCCTTATTGGCTTATTTAGTAAGATTCTCTTCATCCCAATATTATATTAAATTAATATTCTCCAATATCTTATTTTAAATCTTCTCTAGTTTTATTTTAATCGTTAGGTATTTAACCTGTCTGGAATTTGTGTAGTTATCAAGTTAGGAGCTAACAATTTTATTCCAGTGGCAAGCTAGCTTTTCCAATAATGAATAGTCCACCCTTTCATCCCTATTTGAAAGATTTCCTTTATCATATACTAAAATGCCACATACACATAGGACTGTTACTTGCTTTAAGGAATTTGTTGGCAAAGGATGGCTAAGCATCGGATGCATTTGAGCAGGAGAACGGCAGGTTGGAGGGGTGGTTACAAAGTTCACTGGCCAGCCAGGTGTGTGGGGGAGGAATCCCTGGGAGTCAGAGGAGGCCAAGAGACAGATGCCACTGACAGGATGGGCATAGATACCAGAGGCATCTTGAAAGAAGAAAGGGGAGGAATTTATCCTTGCTGAATTCTCGGGGGAATGCTGTCAGTTGAACCACTAGAACAAATGTACTTTTCAGTGCTGGGTTACCTGAGGCCAAGGGGGCTGCTGGTGAGAGGCAAGTCCAGGTCACCCTGGTCAATGGGAATCGGTGAACAAGGCCCCAGCCTCCGCCACAGGCAGAGCCCTCCAAGGACACAGGTTGAGGGCTCTGTGGAGATCTCAGGCTCCCTGCTCATCAAGGAGGAGAGGGGTGGGATGGGAAGGAGCATAGTCCCTTCCACTTTGTGCAGCAGCAGCTTTGGAATTTCCACCCAAAGTGACTCTGGGACAAGGGGAGAAAGGGAACCTGGCTTGGAGCATCAGCTGTTTAACAAGAGCTTAAGTTTTAGCTTAAATTGTATGTTCCTTAGAGGCCTGTTAGATGAGAAGAGGAGGTTTATGCGCTCCTTCCCCAGTCACAGGGACTGGCACTCATTACCTTCCCAGCACACTTCCCACCATCCCCACGGAGTCCTCTTCCCCTCCTGCCCCACACTGGACTGGTTACCCCTGAGTTCAGCTCCCTCTTCTCCCCTCACTAGATCATATATTCTTCGTTGTTTCCTTCTAGACGGCCCTGAGCAATGAGTGCAGAGCTGGGGACACAGTGGGCAGTAAGTAAGTGCCTGCTGGGAGGTTGGTCCACTCAGTTTGCCACTGCACCAGCTCCCACCTGGGTCAGAAGCTATGCAGAGGGTGCAGAGGAAGGCACTCCAGTTCACCTCCTGTGAGCCTCCTATTCAGTTTGATTCCATTCAGCTAAAAATGAGGCCCTGCTCTCAAGGCATTTATGGACGAGGAAATACAAGGGTTGGAGACCTAGATTTTTCCATGCATTACCTTGGATGGATGGAGAGGGGCGTGGCTGGGCTTCTTCAGTGAAAAGAGGATCAAGTACCAGGCTTTAGGGAATGCTCTGGAGTTTGGGGCTTGCCCTGGGCCTATTTGATAGGCAAAGATAAAGGAGTGGAGGGAGGGGAAAGACAAGAGGGAACCCCAGTGAGGAGGTGCCCCAGAACTCACCATCCCTTCATCCCTCACTTTCAGGGCACTGTAGTGCTGTGGGTTGGGCTGCCCACAATAGCAATAGTGTTGCCTTCGTAAAATTCAGCTCTGATTGCATCGCTCTCATGCTCAGAAACCATCTATGGCTCTTCATTGCCTACAGAGTAAGTTCAAATTTAAAGCTTGGACTTTGAGGGTCACAACTATTGGGCCCTAATGTATCTTGCCAGATTTGTTCCTTCACAAAGCGTCCCTCCTCTCTGCCCAACTTCCACCATTCCCTGTATCCCACATTCCACCCCCACATCTCCTTCCACACCTTACTACTCTGACACCAGAGTACTTGCATAGCTGAGCATACCCTGCTTTCTGGCCTCCCTGCTTTTGCTCATGCTATTCCTTCCTCCTAGCATACCTTTCCCACCTCTCATTAGCTTTTGAAATCCTAGCTGTCCTCTAAGACCCAAGTCAGGTGCTACCTCCTCCATGAAGTCTTCCCAGATCTACTCTTTTGCCTCCCAGCCAAATCCACCTCCTATTTTCTGGGCCCCCTAGCCAGTTATTAGCTATGTGACACAGCTCTGTAGACCACGGATGTTTACAAATGTGAAGGATTTGTATTGCTTCTTCTAGGATGCCCCCGTTACCATAGGAGACTTGGACCTCAGCCTCTGAGGGGTTGAATGCATTTGTCCCACCCACCCCCACCCACCATCACCTGGACTATCAGCAACTTCAGGCCTCGAATTTCCTTTCTTAGTAGCATGTATACAGTTGATACTAAGTGTGTGAACTAAATTGAATTTAATGGATTCCACTGAGGGGTGTGGGTACTGAGTCTGTGTCCTTGGCAGTGGGGTAGATGGTAAGGGAAGGGAAGGATGCACACTAAGAGGGGTTTAGGCTAAGGCCCCATCTACCTTCTGGAGGGCCTGACAGGCAGAGGGGAGCAGGGTGGGGGCACCTCTGCCTGGCACAGGAAAGGGTCCCCCAGATACCACCGATTGGGTTTCATCCATGCATTCGGGCCTAGTCAGCCCTGTGTTCAGATCTCACCCTCGATTTCACAAAATCGCTTTAATATGTGGGCCAGAAAAGCCGGTTGTAGGGCCTCGGGCGATAGCTCAGGCAGGAAACTCCCAGTGTACCCAGCTGGGCAGCCGAGCAGGCGAAGTCACCTCACCAGGCCCCTGAGTGAGCCAGCCATCAGGCCGAGATAGAGATCAGTTGGGTGGAGCAGGAGCATCCTCTAAGCTGCCCTGAGATAGGCAGAGGCTGGGCACACCCTCTCTCCACTTGGCCTTCCAGGAGGGAGAGCTGGGGACACTTGCACTTGACCCTTTCCTCACCAAGGATTCAGGCAATTATTTTTTCTTCTCCCTCTAACTTTGGGAGCCCTGACCTCCCTGCCTTCCACGAGGTCCCTGTCCACAGCTCCTGGGTATGAAGCTGTGGGACTAAGTGGAATTAGGAGGGAGCATACCACCTCCCCATTCCCCCAGATGCCCAGAAGGACATCTCTGAGCCATGACCTTGATAAGCTAAAGAGGGAAGGCTTTCCCAAATCCTGGCTGGGCTAACCTGAGAACTGTGAAGGTCCTGCATGCTGTTCTCACCACCCGTTCCCTTGGACAGCCAGCTGCCTCTGAGTTTCTGGGGGCCAGCAGACTGCTGACCCCAAGGGTCAGGACCACCTGCTGGTTCCTACATTTCCAAGATCTGAAGGCCTCTGAGTCCCTTGATACTAAAGAGTTGAGGCCCCCCACACCCCCCATCTGCCTACCCACCATAACCCCTCCCCATGCAATCCCAGCCACAGCAGAGAGGTGTCCAGAGGGCGGAGCTCTGAGTCAGAATATAAATTCCCAATCTTGCCACCCAGCTGGAGAGCTGCCACGATGCTCCAGAAGCAGATGCCTGCCTGGCTCTCCCACTACCTACCAGACCTATGCCAAGCAGAAGATGGCAAGCCTTCAGCCCCCTGTGCCTTGGAGGTGAGGGAGAAGTGCTGGGTGGGTGGGGCTGGCGGCTGAGGGCAGGAGGCAGGCACGGGGAGGGCTGGGAGAACTGTAGACTCCAGACACGGAGCACTTAGGCTTGGGCAGCCCCCACCTAGCACTGGGGGTGTGGGCTGGTCCAGTTGGGGCTCCTGGGTGGATGGCTCAGCTGAGGGTACCCACGGACTCGACAAGGTGCTGTGTGTGGCACAGGGCCATCTGGGGCCAGGTCAGCACCCGGGTAGACGGTGCTGGGAACTGCCAGAGGTGGATCCATGCTTGCCTGAGCTAGCGGTGAACGGGCATTTACCCTGTGGACATCCTTGCCATGCTGTGCAAGTGTGCGGCATGGTGTCTCATGAGGATTGGTGGCATTGCCAACCTGTCATATCAGCCAGGAAGTTCAGCTGGATCTGTGGTCAAGACTCCTGGGCCCACCATCTGACTCCTGAGGGCCTCCTAGAGAGACTCTGGGTTCAAGGCCAGGATTCCAGGGCTCCGGACCAGCTCTGCCTCAGCTTTCTCATTTACCTCAAGCTTCCAATTTGCCATGGGCATGCCATGGCCCGGACTGTCAGCAGCTACTTCTTCCCGGTTCTCCTCTCCGGGCCCTTCCCCCAGGCCACACTGACTCACTGAATGAGATGAGCAATGGCCTGAAAGTGTCTTGTCCTTTCGGGGTGGAAGATGGAGACCCCACTCAGCCTCCAATGAGCCCAAGGAGGAGAGCTCCGAGCTGCATGGTGCCTGGTGCCCTGCTGCCATGGTCAGGACAGGTACCACCTTCTGGGGGGCGCCCACGTTTCCCCACAGCACTCAGGGGACTGGAAGAGCCTTTGGTCAGCTGTTGTTCCTGCCTCCCCAGTCTAGTTGAGCCCCTGGAACCTGGGCTGGGAGAGAGCTTCCAGAGAAGCGATAGAGCGCCTGAAGCAGGGAATGAAGCAGCTGAGAACAATGCCTGTCCCTCTCGGGTCCCAGAGGGTCTGTGACTCAGAGCTGGACTTCTTGCCCTGACCCTCACCTAGCCTGTGTGATACAAAGGGAAAGAGCCATGGTAGCTCCTCCCAGGAGCCCCCTGGTCTGGGATGTTGCTCAGACAGCTGGGAAATGTTCTGAGGTCCCATAAAGTCCTCATCCCAGTGATGTCCTTTGAGGGAAGGCCCACACATACTGGAAGCTATCACCAGGCTATTCGAAGCTCTGACACAGATGTTGCAAGGAACTGGTGGGATGTATACACCCAGCTCTCTGGGGAGGAGGAGGCGGCATCACCAGCCAGGCCTGCCTCGAGAAGCCCTGAGGAGGGAGTTCCCACAGGCTCCCTGGGAGCTGTCTTGCCCTCTCCTGCACCCAAACCTTGTGGGCTGGTTTGGTTAGGGTCCACCTGGCCTGGGGGTGGGTATCACACCCACCACTTCTGAAACATGGTTGTCAGACCCAACCTCCCGAATTCCCACCCCTACCTGGGAGCCTGCCCCTGGAAGCCCATGGGTAACTGTTCCAATGATGGATTTGTGGTGACAGCTAGACCTGGGGTGCAGGGAGAGCCCTGAATCAGCAACGGAGGGCTTACTCCTGCCTCTGCTGTTAAGTAGTCCAGTGCATGACCCAGAGCTAGCTTTAGCCAGTTTGGTTAACTCACTATGAGAGCCCGCGCCCCGGATGCCACCCTGCTGTCAGGTAGATCTGCGCCTGAGTCCTGGCCCTGCTGCTTCTGTACTGTGTGCCCTTGTGTGAGATGCAGTCTCTCTAAACCCAGGCTTCTCCACAAAGTTGGGATAACACCACCCTCCTCAGAGTGTGGTTGGGGGGCTAAATGAGAACAGATGTGGTGCGCCTGGTCGGGCCCAGGGCCTGGTGCATAGGAAGAGCTCAGGGAATTGCGCTCCCCAGCCCCCACCAAGGTCCTACCTATAAATATGGGGGTAGGAAGGGGGACTAGTGAACTGCCTAATAGCCAGTCCTGAGGGTCAAGGCGGGACATCTTTTCCATATGAGCTGGCAAGATCTGCCTGTCCTGAGTAGGTCTCAAGGGGAAGTAGAGTCCTGGCAAGATCAGCCCCGGGAATCAAGGCCAGGGAAGAGGCTGGAGCCAGAGCTGGGTGTGTCTGTTGGCCTGAGCTGTAGAGCCCTTTCTCCCACGTGGCTTCCCTGAAAGCCGTCAAGCCCACCCTTCCCACGCAGCTGTATTGGTTATTATCATATCTGAATACACTTCTGTACTGTTTGCCGAACAGTCCCTGCCTGGAGCTCCAAACCCTGAGTGCTCCCTGGTCCTTACCCAGGACCCTCTGATGCCCCATGAACTGAAGGATCCTCATCCATCCCTGCTGCAGGGCTGCAGCCCAGCTGGCATGATGCCTAGCCATGGCTGTTGTTAAATATTCTGATTTTCTCCCTGATAACCAGCCAAGGCCTCCCATCCAGGGACAAGCTTGTCTGAGTCCTTAAAGTGGCTCCCCTTACCACACCGTAAACTACCCCATAAGTTTGGGTCCCATAATATCGCTGGTTTCTGGTTTCCAGCTGTACAGCCACAGACACTGTGCTTTATTCCTTTGGATCTTTTTACTGTGTATCAATTACCTCTGGGGCCATGAAGTTTCGCTTATCTCTAGCACCACTTCAGTTGAGCTGGTTATTTATATCTGAAGCAAAATGGGTACATTCATTTCTATCCAAGACGGTCATTTTTCACCAACCTGATCATCGGGATCATCTGGGCCCAAGACTTGAGTCCCATGTTCCCACTGCCTTCCTCCCAGCCTGACCCCTCTGGCCTATCTCCCAACCCCCTTGCTGGCAAGAAAGTGCTTTGGAATTGGGTCTCTCCTATAAATTGCAGAGCTAGAAACTGTGATTTGAGACTCAAGGTAGACCACACGGGAGCCTTCTGTGGCTACTGGGAGTGGAACTCGTTCAAAAACCCTTAGGCTCTGGTGGGACTCCTTAAAAGAGGGAGGTTGTGGAATATGTTGGCAGGAATGTAGCCAGTGAAAGCATTGCAAGTAGAAGGACTATCAGAGTTTGGGGGTTATTTTGGAGCCTGGGGGGAATTCAGAGTGAAAAGAAGGAAAAGAGGTTCTAAGAGGAAAAGCTGGAGGAGGAGGAGGAGGAGGACATGAGGGGCAAGCGACACCTGTCATTGTGTTGAAAGGTAAAGGTCATTTTCAAGTAAAGTGACACCATGGTCGTGGTTATGAGCTTGAATCAGAACTAGATTCACACTTAAGGTCCTCTTGATTCTAGCTGAGTTTCAGACGTCAGAGAACACAGGCTCAGATTCGCCATCTGTGAAGTGAGGCTAATAACTGCTTCGCGGGTCATTGTAAGGACTGAGCAAGATGGAATGTAGAGATTAGACTCACAACGCCCAGCATATAGCAGACGCTCAACAGGTCATGGCTGAGGTGGTTAGCGCTGTTGGCTTAGAGTGGGAAGAGGTGGGCAGCCTCACTGGAGGGCACCAGGGCTACATGGCAGCAGCAGACTCTTCCTGGAGGGCAGGAGGACCTCGAGTGAGGTCCTGCTGGAAGCTGTGAATGCTCCCTTCCAGACTAGACGTAAGGGGGCCAGGCAGAGCAGCCCCTCTGGGAGGCAAGAGAGGGACGGTGATGGCCGAGAGCCCCTCAACACTAGGAAATGCCCTGAGGCCTCTGGCGGCCCATGTGAACTGTCGTTGCCCTCTGAGAAAGTAGGCCAGTGGGAACAGGCTTTGCCACAACTGTTCTCCTGCGTGAAAAATGACACCTGCTTCCTCACCAGATCAGACCAGGACACCGGCTCTGCCAGCTGGGGAGTGAGAAACGAGGAGCCCATTATGCCCAGAGGGGGGTCTGGCAAAGGCCTAGCCATGTTTCCAGAACCAGGAGAGAAGTGATGTGTGTGGCCTTTGACTTGAGTCACATAGCTAAACAGAATCCTGTGAGATCAAGTTATTAATTGTGAAGATACCCAACATTCAGAGCTAACCTCACCAAAGGATTCCTCAGGCCTATTTATAACTGTCAGTTTGGCTTTGGCTCTGATTCTGAGGAAACTGTTGGGGATTGAGGAAGAAGAGGCCCTAATTCTATCTCAGGGTCTAGGTAGCAGCCTTTCCAGGTGTCGTTCTATTGTGGCTGTTTAGAATGAAGCCCCAGAAGAGGCTGCAAGGATAGACATCAACATGATGACAGTTCTCATGACAAGAAGATCATTTTCACTATAATGAGTATTAACTAAACTCATTGTGGTAATCATTTTGCAATATCTGTATATTAAATCATTAGGTTGTACACTTAAAACCAATATAATTTTATGTGTCAGTTTTATCTCAATTAAAAAAGATTAATACCTCAGGCACCTGGGTGGCTCAGTGGTTAAGCTTTTGGCTCAGATCGTGATCCCGGGGTCTTGAGATCAAGTCCCACATCAGGTTCCCTGCAGGGAGCCTGCTTCTCCCTCTGCCTGTGTCTCTGTGTCACTCATGAATAAATAAAAAGTCTTTTTAAAAAATTAATATCTGTTATAAAGATCTTATGAAGATTTAAAAATGTAAGAATAGTGTCTGGCAAATAGTAAGTGTTCAGTAGATGCTAGCAAGCTATTGCAGTGTTGTCTCTGATAATAGCCAAAACAGATGAACTATCTGTGTACAGTTTGAGTTCAAAATAAAAATAATTATAACATTAAAAACAAAAACAAAAACAAATGATAATAGTGATCATCAATAATGGGATGCTGGAGACTCTTTTTCTTCATACTTTTATGGTTTTTCCAAAACCCCAATAATACTTTTTTAAAGATTTTATTTATTTGAGAGAGAGAGAGAAAGAGGATGAGCAGAGGGAGAGGGAGAAGCAGACTCCCTGCCCAGCAGGGAGCCTGATGCAGAACTCGATCCCAGAAACCTAAGATCATGACTGAGCCAAAGTCAGACTCTTAACTCAGGCACCCTCCAATAATATTTTAAATAGAGAAGAATTGCATCCTTTTAAAAAGTTGTAACGTGATTTTGGCAACATAGGGTGAACTATGTGGAGTGTAAAGGGTTCTATAGTTCAAAGGCCTCTATAAATATGGTCCTTTGGTCGGCTGGAGGAGTCCAGTGTCGTCTGCCATGGGTACAGGCTGGAAGTGGATGGTAAATAGACTCCTCTAAGCCAGGGTCAAACTTTCAGGGAAGGGGCTTCAAATCCTGAGATTCAAACAGATGAAGCGTGAACAGAACAGGCCTGAAGCTGTCCTCTTCCAAGGTGTGTTGGCTCCTAGCAGTGGGGCGAGGAGAAAGCCTTGGGGACCAGTGATCCTCTGGGGCCCAGAATGCGGATTGAATGGGAGGAGACTTCTTGGGAATGAGCAGTGGGAGCCCGTGGCTCTGGAGCTGCTGAGTAGTCATAGCCTGAAGAGTGTCCCACTATCCTCTCCAACCACAGGGTGGGCTGTCTCCATGCCATCTCCTGACCGTGAAGGTCATCCGGATGAGAAATGTCCGACAGGCTGATATGGGTGAGTATCCTCCTGTCTTCCTTCTTTCTCTGCTCATGGGACCTGGATTAAGTCAGGCCCTGGCTGGAGAAACATCAGAGGAGTGGCAGTGGGGGTGGGGGTGGGGGTGATTGCTATACTCAGGTAGTATTCCAGGCTTTGGGGTTTATATCATTTTTCCAGGCCCCTCCTCTCACCTGCTACCTTGGCACTACTGGCCCCTGCAGACCACCTGGGTCTGAGAACCGTGTTCACCTCACTCTCTCTTCCCTACTCCCCCTCCTCTAGCACCCATTGCTAGGAGCACCAGCTTCTCCCATGGTGGGCCCCTCTTGCTTCTGCATGAGTTTGTGGGCTGCTAGAGGTGGAAGGAGAGGCCCATCTGTCAGCCTAGTCCCAATGCCCTTTCTCAGTGCATGGGTCCTAAATTGGGTTCTGGGGTTCATGGCAGAAGCCACATAGCACCAGCTCTGCAGTGTAGCCCCATGGATATGGTCGGACTCACCAGGGCTGTTTGTGCAGTGTTTTCTTGTAGACTTAACTTCACTTTCAACCCAGTCTTGGCTGCATTCCCAGATTATGGGGGCCCTGGGAAGTCTTTGGCTTAAGAGAGAAGTGAAGGTATCTGGGTGGGCAGGATACTCCCCTCATGCTTATCTTTGGGGTGGAATTCGAGAAATCAGGAGAACTCAGATCTTCTCCCGATGCTGCTCTCAACTTGCTCCATCCAGAGTGAGGCTTGGCCCTCAAGAAGGAAAAAGCTCTGTGTCAAAGCCCCATGGCTTAGGTGTCCCCACTGACTGGTGACTACACAGGCATGGCCTAAGAGCCACCAAGCTCCCCCAGAGTTCCATCATTTTCCTCTTGCCCTCACCCTGGGATTCAGCTAGGTAGAGAGAGCCTCGGGGAGACAGAATGCAGAGAGCCATGTTACCAAGTGTGCATTTAACCCAAAGCAATTACAGACTAGTAACAGGAGATGACATTCTGAACCTACCACTATAGAACTTAGAACTGGGGGCCCTTGGGTGGCTCAGTCAGCTAAGCAGTTAAGCAGTTAAGCATCTGACTCTTGGTTTGGGCTCAGGTCATGATCTTCAGGTTCTGGGAGAGCAAACCACACCAGCACTGGGCTATGTGCTCAGCGAGGAGTCTGTTCGAGATTCTTTTCCCACCTCCCTGCTCACTTTCTCTCTCTCTCTCTCTCTCAAATAAATAAGTAAATAAATAAAATCTTAAAAAAAAAAAAAAAAAAGGAACTAGAGGAGGACATTGAAAGCCGAGAGTAGCTAAGGAAGGCTGCTCTGAGGGCCTGGGGTCTGACAGGGGCAGACCAGAGGTCCTGGGCGCCCGATCTGCGGGAGAGGCCATGTTGAGGGAGAGAGAGAGAGGCCTCAAGGCATCTGTGAGCACGGCCGGGGGCAGGCCTCCAAACAGCACTTGCTCCTTTGAACAACCCCAGGGTAATGCTGAGGCCCATTCCGCACACCGAGGCTAAGGATTGCCTAAAGTGGAAGCAGTGTTTGATCCTAGTGTTTGGACTCTGGGAAGGGGGGTGAGGTAGAGGGGATAAGCAGGAGAAGCAGGCTGGGGCCAGGCAGAGGAGGATTGGGAATCCAAGTGATAGGGTACCTGAGTTCCTAAGGAAGGGGTCGCATGACTTTCTGGGGGCGATAGGCATAGGTGGGGAGAGGCTGACAAACTGTTGCCACTATGCAAACAGAAGTGAGAGGGCCCTGGGGCTGAGGGAAAACCAGGGCGTAGGGAAGGACTCCAGCTGGCCCCCCTGGAGGCCAAAGTGTTCAGAGCCCATGCCAGCCAGTGTCAGTTTGAGCCTGGCTCTGCCAGGAGGCTGGCAGGAGACCAAGGGACTTCTCTGGTTTCTCGGGGCCTCCCAGGCCACCAGCGAGTGATCTGAGAAGTGTTCCCTGGGCAGGGCCTGGCCACTTCTTTTGCCTTTCTTGCCCATGCCACAGTGGGTCACACAGATACTTCACTCACCCCTGGGCAGAATTCACCCACTCCCCTCACCCCTAGGATACCCACAGCTTGCACTCCTCTGCTTCCACCCCCACCCAGGTGTGTCTGTCCCAACCCTGTGGGTCACCCAGGCTGCACACTTGTGGCATGCCTGCGCCTGTGTGTGCAGACCTTCCCTTTGACCAAGCTCCTCTGTCTTCTCCAGCCACACCCATCCCCTGCGCATCCCAGAGGTTGGGGTGGGGGGTAGGGGCACAGGCAATCAGACAAATGGACTGAGGTCTGGCCCCCCAACCTCCTCTTCCCTTTCCCCACAAGCCCCTCTGGCGCAGAGACTGCCTTTGGGAGGTTTCCAGATCCCCTTTGGGAATCCCCTCAGCTGAGCTCTGTTGTTGCCTTGCCTGATGAGATTGGCAACTATCCCAACGTCTTCTGGGTGCTGGGTTACTCCTGCCCTAAACTGTTCCCTTCTAGCTTGGATCAAAAATGAGCTCCACACTGGTTCAGTCCCCAAGTGTGTGTCTGAGTTTCCCAAGATTTTAAGGAGTCTGAAAGGAATGAGATTGGGGGATGACTCCCTTGTCAAAGAGTGCTCCACCCAGCCCGGGGCCAGGACAAGATGGAGCCCTGGAAACCTCCCAGGGTCCAAGAGCTTTTATTCTCTTGGGAAAATCAAGTTAAAACTCAAGCCAACAAATGTGAGGCAGGTGTCTCCAGAGGTATTAGGAAGATAGTGTCCTCAACATCTATAGATCTCACTGAGTCATCTTTGCCACCCATATTCTGGGAAAGAAGGTGTGTCATTCAATGACCAAGCCCTCTATCACTCCAAGAGGAACAAGGCTTAGAACTGTCTGTGCCTAGGAAATCCCCTGTAGTCTCCGAAATCCTCAAAATTGGGTCAGCATTGCTTAACCGTTCATCATAGCCAACATGCCGATCTCTCTCCTTCTAGCTAATGATGCCTGCCCCAGAGTATCCTCTGGGCCCCTGCTGGCCTCACTCCATCAAGTGATCTCTCCCTCTCCCAGGATTTCCCCCTCCTTCGGCTGTACTCTCCTTCCCCTTCCCAACCTTGTGGATAGAAGTGGGACCAGGTCTCTTAGAACTGAAAAACAAATCAATGCTGGAACTGGGGGTATCCGATTCATCCCTCTCTTCCAAGTCACACCTTGCCTAGAGATTTAAAACTTACGCCAAAAATACTGAGATTTTATTTAATGGGCTTAATGGGAGAATTTTAGGCATGAGCTGATAATAGGAAAGGGGTTTTAGAGGCAAAGGGGCCTTCTCAGGGCCAAATTATGCTAAGCAAATGGGTATAGAGTTAGCGGGATCCCTGCCTGCAGGTTCCCTACCATACAGGAGGAAGACCCTAGGAAAGTATTTCAGGTTGAGGAGGAATGGGGGTTGTCCAGGAGGGGTCCTGGGAGATCCCTGGGGAGTATCCCTATAAGCAGAGCAAATAGAGATCTGAGCTGCTTACCTATGTCTGTGGTGACCCAGCCCAGAATTTGATACAGTGCTCTAAAGCAGGAAGTTGGGCTTTTCCATTCAATTCCTCTATTCAACAAATTTTTAGCAAGTGCTGACTCATGGTCTCCAGGCCCTCTCAGCATTTGGGGCACAGTGGAGGCAGATGCTCTGACCTGCACTTTGGTCCAGTATAGCCAGTGCTCTGCCAAGAGAAGAGCAGAAATTCTAAGCTGTGTGTGTGTATAAGGGGGACACTGGCCAAGACTTGGGGGCTCAGGGAAGGCTTCCAGAGGAAGTTCCTTTTGACACCTGAAGGGGCTAGCCAAGGGAAGGGTGGGGTGAAAGTGGAAGAGAACCATGTTCTAGACAAAAAGGAATGGCAAGATAGCATGGCACTTCTGAGACCACACATGTTTGGGTTTGGCTGGAATGTAGAGGGTGAGTACAAGTGCTTGTGTGTGTGTGTGTGTGTGCATGTGTGTGTGTGTGTGTGCATGCATATGTGTGTGTTTGGGGGCAGGACAGGGGCTGGGTGATAGGGAGGGTAGAAGGAGGAGGCTGAGGCTGGGGAAGCGGGAGAGGCAGCCATGTTGAGTGCTTGGGACTCCTTCCTGAGGGCAGATAGCAGATGTTGAAGGATTTTAAACTGGGAGTGACATGGTCAGCTCTAAAAGGATCCCTCTGATTTATCTTGAGAGAAAAGATTAGAGTAGGGCATGACAGGAGACAGGGTGCCCAGTCGGGAAGTAGCAGCAGAGGTGACGGTTCCCTGCACCGAGGCAGTAGCAGTACAAGTAAGAAGTGAATGAGCCAGAGAGCTCAATGGAATTAAACTGATGTCATGTAAGAGCCAAGGATGATACTTGGCGTCTGGCCTGGCCACCTGAGTTGATGGCAAGCAGGAGCAGATTGGCCATGGAGGGGATGGGTGGGGACAATGAGGTCATCATTTTCTGTAGATTACTCTGGGTTTTGGTCATTCTTTGTGTCTGGATTAAGCAATTATGACCCCTAAGAGGCAATGCCATCTTACCTTTATTCAGTGGGAGGAGGGCCGTGAATTCCAACTCCCTTGAACGTCGAGCCCTCAAAGATTAATCAGACATCGGAGAGGAAATCAGAGACTAGGGATGCTTATGATGCAAACCATGGGTGGAGAGTCAGTCCCAGGGGACAGCCCAGGTTTACTCTCACCGGGCATTGCTACTAATAACTTGAACTAGTAGTTTTGGTCAGGCCTATTAGAACAAAACTCCTATCTTCACACCAGTTCCACCATCTAGAGGATTCTCTGACACTGGAGACTGTATTGACTTTTACCATTTTCTACATGCCTGGTGTGTACCCTGGAAATTACCCCAGCACATTGTCAGGAGAGTGACAAGGGCCATCATGGCACCTGTTTCTCTCTCCTCCCAGGTAGAATGGAGGGAGGGAGCCACACTAGGCTGCTATTTTTTTTCACCTCTATGCCTTCTGCTGCTCCAGCCAGAAGATCTGAGAGTCCTTCCCCTACTTTGGGAGGGATTTTTAAGAACAAAGCCTTTGGGACACTTGGGTGGCTCAGCGGTTGAGTGTCTGCCTTTGGCTCAGGTTGTGATCCCGGGGTTCTGGGATGGAGTCCTACATCAGGTTCCCTGCAGGGAGCCTGCTTCTTCCTCTGCCTGTCTCTGCCTCTCTTTCTGTGTCTCTCATGAATAAATATTTTTAAAAAAAGAACAAAGCCTTTGTCCCTTCTCCAGAGCACATCCCACAACATCACATTGGAGTTATTCATTTCAAGTGAGAAAAAAAAAGTACATGGCCTTAGATGTGAGGCTTTCTTGGGTCACATGCCTCATGCTGGGAGACTAGTGTAGGTATGAAGAGCCTGGCTAGGTGCAGTAGAGACATTAGTTCTATGTAAATGGTGGTCCCTGCTTCTAGATTCTCCTAAACTCTTGTTCCACTCAAGTCTTTTCCCATCCTGGCCCTCTGGGCAGACTCACAGCAGACTATGTCCCCTTGCTTCTCAGCAGCCCGAAGGAAGAGCAGTACCCTACTGTGGTTTCCCTGGTATCTTGGGCTAAGGAAAGAGTTGGACTGGACCCTGTGGAGCTTGTCCTCCAGATATTCCCCTGGCAGAGGAAAAACCGTGTAGTCAGACCTTGTTCCAATTTAGCAGGTGTTAGCTCAGAGAGCTGGGATGCTTCTGAAAAGAGCCAGAGGCTATCTGTGTCCTTGAGAGTGATCAGTGGGACCTGAATCCCCCTCTGAGAACTTTCTAGCCTGCAAGCTCTAGCCTTCTCAGGGGTTCTGGGAAAAGGTCTCTGGAGAGTCAGATCCATGAGTCAGGAGGGGAGACAAAGGCCTGAAGACAAAGGCTTGCTCTGAAAGTGACCTGCCTGAAGTTTCCTTCTGACTCTCTCCTTCCTGGACCCAGGCTGCTTCCTCACCCTTCCCCACTCTTGTCTTCCTTGGACAGTGAGCCAGACAGACTGCTTTGTGAGCCTCTGGCTGCCTACCGCTTCTCGTGAGAGGCTGAGGACTAGGACCATCTCCAACTGCCCAAACCCAGAGTGGAATGAAACCTTCAGCTTCCAGATCCAGAGCCAAGTGAAGGTGAGACTTGCAAGACACGCTGTGTCAGCCATGCTGACATTTCCAATCCCACCCCATGCCTGCTTTTCCTTCTGTTTGCTTATGTGTCCTTCTTCTATTTGTCTTTCTTTCCACCTACTTCTAGTGACCCATCTTCTCACTCACCCACTCCTTCATTAGGCCTGCCTCATGTTTGTCCCTCTGAGTCTATTCATCCTCTATCGTCTTTCCTTTCTCTCTCACCTTCTACCTAATTGTTGCTGGAACCTGGTGGTTCCAGCTGCAAAAATTGAGCATGCTTGCAGAACATGCTTCTAGTAAGAGAACACATGGAGGGAAAGGGCCATTCTATTCACTAGGTCCAAGGCCAGTCTAATTCCAGCCAGAGGATTTTCCCTATCTTAACTCCTTTTTAGAAGGCTTTATTATTTCTAGCTCCTTGAGTATCTGTTCTTTCATTTGTTGGGCTGTTGTTTCATGGTGTTGGCCTTCTTCAGATATATGGTGACTCCCCTGTGGGAGAATTCTCCCTCGGACATGCTGAGCTATAACCTCAGCAACCTCAGAGTGCTCTTTTTAATTTTTCTTTTTCTTTTTCTTCGCCTTTTTTTTTTTTTCTCCATGCCCAGCATTCCAGCATAGGACTGGAACTCATGACTGTGAGATCAAGACCTGGGCTAAGATCAATAGCTGGATACTTAACCAACTGAGCCACCCAGGCACCCCCTCGACAGAGTGCTCTTTAAACAAACTTGGCCTCATCATGGAGGTATCAATCCCAGTCTTGGGTCACTTGAGGCTTCACATCTCCAGCTTATTGCTTCCATATTTTAGAGTGATTCTTTATTTCTGGTTCATGATAAGTCCTTTTTGCTTTCAAGGAGGGCTTTATATTGGTTACTAGAAAACTATCTCCTCTATCATATGTATCATTTTGGTGAGGAAAGGGGATCTTGACTTGGGCTCAGACTCCATCTTGAAATCAGAATTTGGACTTCCTTTGTCTAAAGATCTATGGGGCTGCTCGTATGAATCTATGCAGTTGGTTCTGGGGCACGTCCATGTTTCTAGTAATTACAAGGTCAACAGATCTCATTCAGCAAGGAACCTCCAGCTATCTTTTAACCACCTGATAGGGACCAAAGAGGCAAACCCGGTCCCAACCCACATCTCCTAGGATCCTTGGAATAAGAGACCTCAGAGGCTAATCCACATCACCTAAAATCACTGACTTCAGTGTTCAGTTAGATGTTATAGTAGCCGCCCAACTCTTGCCATGCAGCTTTGGGACCACCCATGAGACTTCCTTAGGGGCTGATGAACCAAAGGGTAGAGTTCAAACACTTCACTCCAAGCTCATCAAGTATGAGAATCCTCATAATTTGCCACATCACTCTCCTGGAGCTTTAAGATGTTAGCTTCCCAGACTTGGGTTGTCTAGCACTTAATGGGCTCTCTTTAGCATCTAGGGCCCCAGTGCTGAACAGTCTATGACTTGGCAAGGGTCTTGCTCCCTCTGCCCTTCCATCATCCCCCTAGAGGGTCAGGAAGTCTTCAGAGAGTTGGAAAGGAGAGTATAGACACTATCCCCTCTGAGCTCATTTTTCTACAAATGACTCTCACACCTGAACAGGGACCTCTGTGCTGGTCTCATACCCAGACCCACATCCTTGCTAGGGAAATGGGTCCATGTAAACAAAGTAACCAGACTTGTATCCTCTCTTCTCCCCTAGAATGTGCTAGAGCTGAGCGTCTGTGATGAAGACACACTGACACCAGATGACCATCTCTTGACAATTCTCTATGACCTCACCAAACTCTGCTTCCGAAAGAAAACCCATGTGAAGTTCCCACTCAACCCAGAGGTGGGTGCAGGTATCCAGGCCCTCAGCCTCCTGCCTCATGAGGAGCAGCTGGTTATTTCCATGGCTCCACTCTAGGAGCTTCTCTCTATGTCACCAATTCAGGAAAAGATAGTACTGCTGGTTCAGTCCTTGTGCTATGCTTATTGGCTGTGTAACTTTGCAGAATATATTTAATTCTGTGTTCTGTTTCCTCATATGTCTAAGGGCAATGATGATACCTTGCAGGGTTGTTGTGGCACCAAAATGGGAAAACATAATTAAGGCACTTAGCACCTTTCACAGTACAAAATAGGGATGGAGTATGTGCTGGCTCCTTTACTTCCCTGACTCCTGCTGCTAAGATAGCCCAGGGTACAGAGGACAGATGAGGGTAAAGAAGGGAAAGTCTGCAAATCAGAGAAAACCAGAGCTGAAAAAGACCAGGATGTTATCAATTCAATCATTCAACAGATGCTTGATTTCCTACTATGTATCAGACACTGTCCCAGGCCCCGGAGACACAGCAGGGAACAAGTATCCCTGCTCTTGCCTGGCTTACATCCTGGCAGAAAAATTAAAGTCCAGTGAAATCACAGCTTCCTAAAATTATGTGACAAGAGGTATGAAGGAATAGATGAGGGAAGGGGCCCCCATTCTTCTAAGTTGAGCTGGCTGGAGATATTATCTCAGATCTTTGTCCCAGGTGCTGAGCCCTTTAAGAAGGCAGGAGAGGGACCCCTGGGTGGCGCAGCGGTTTGGCGCCTGCCTTTGGCCCAGGGCGCAATCCTGGAGACCCGGGATCGAATCCCACGTCGGGCTCCTGGTGCATGGAGCCTGCTTCTCCCTCTGCCTGTGTCTCTGCCTGTGTCTCTCTCTCTGTGATTATCATGAATAAAAAAAAAAAAAAAAAGAAGGCAGGAGAGTGATGGGAAGCTGGGGTGGGGGTAGAAGCTAAAGGGACTTGTTTTGGGGCCAACAGGTGCAGCCCCAGCTCACAAATGCTTTCCCTTTATCCACCTGCCAGGGCATGGAAGAGCTGGAGGTAGAGTTCTTGCTGGAGGAGAGGTGAGTAGGCCCCAACTCCCTAGGAACCCCCCCCCCAAAGTCCTGATTCCCAAATGGCTCTGGGCAGGCATTTCAGAGCCTGATCTGCCTTTTTGCTCCCCTCCTCTCTCCCACTCTTACCCTTGGCACCCCATCAGGGGAGGGAGCTTCTAAATACTGTTGGTGCCTCGGCCCCACCCCTATTCATCCTGTTCTCCTGACATCAGAATTGCTTCAGAGATCTAGAACTCTGGCCAAATTGCATTCCTAAGAGTAGCCTCTGGGAAGAATTCCTGCCATGTGGTGATGGGGCCTTGTAGAAGCCAGGCTGAGAAAGATGTCAAGACAGAGGATCACCTCTTTGACCCTGAACTGTTAAACTCCCCCAAACCCTGGCCTGAAGTAGCCTGTCCCCCTCTGTAGCCAACTCTGAACCATATCAAGGAGATGCTCAGATCCAACATGTGGGGTTATTAACCATCATTTTCAATTAAGAAAATAACCTAGGGTCCTAGGGATATGACTAGGCTGGGTACTCAAGTAGAATTGAGCCCCCAGAGCTGGAGGATAGGAAGGAGAGGAGAGAGGAAAGGGGAGGGTAGAGAGAGGAGAACTCTGTTCAGGATGGTTAGTGTGCCTTGTGATTGGGCAGCTGACTCCTCTCCATAGTCCTCATAGGGCTGAGCCCCTGGATTTAGGATAAGCCCAGAGAAAGGGGGAGGGGGAGGGGCAAGAGCTAGAACAAGAAAGCATGTCAAACTCCACTCTGAGAGAGTCCTCTACCTAGGGACTCTTGGAACTCTTTGGGGTGCCTCATTTTCCATCAACAGCTGATTAACAAATTAAAATCAATTTTATCTCCCACTGAAGAACATCTGGGCTCTCTCCTCCAGTTCTTGATTCATCAAGACTTAAGGAAAAATTCCTGGTAGCTTGCAAAATGAAACATGTCAAAATTGGTAGTAAGTGTTGATCTGGAGATATAATCATCTTAGGCCTAATTTTGGCATGGGGGGCTGTGGACTCCCCTAGGCTAATTGTAACTTTGAGGGCTTATATTCTTGACTATATAACATGAAGACATTTTCTATATACCAGACTCCTCTCTGGCTGGGTCAGAACTGTTCATTAAATACATGAATTAAATAAAGCACAGAAAGGAGAATGGGTCATTTCTGCCACCAGAACTATTTATATCTGCTGCAAGTGGCAGGCTCAGGCCTTTCTCTGCCACCTGTTTATCTTCATAGCTCCTTACAGTTGGGCATAGAGCACGGTTGGGCATCTGATTGAGCATAAAAAACAGTTATCCCTTTTTTAAAAAATGGCACTCTTCTCCTCCTTCCAACTGCTACATTTTTTCCCTATTCTATTTAAAATGTATGACTTTTTTCCTTGACAATCCATAGTTCTAAGGTTTCATTATTTTTTTTTAAGATTTTATTTATTCACTTGAGAGAGAGAGCATCAGGTGGGAGTGGCAGAGGGAGAGGGAGAAGCAGGCTCCCTCTAAGCAGGGAGCCCAATGTGGGGCTTGATCCCAGGACCCTAAGATCATGACCTGAGCCGAAGAAAGCCACTCAAATGCTCAACCAGTGGAGCTACCTACAGCCCCCATGATCTAAGGTTTCTTAAGCTGCTATTTTTCATAAGTATCAAGGAGGCCATGCTACCTCATTATTGTCCCTATACAGACTCTTTAACATCTTTGTGAGAAATCAAGCAAGAATAATATAACCGACCAGGCATTCTCATTTTGTTTTCCAGTCCCTCTCCACCTGAGTCCCTCATCACCAATGGTGTGCTGGTGGTAATTGTCCTTCCGGATTTCTGTAGTTCCAGAGGCCACACTTGGCTGCTGCTCTCAGGGGAACAGAACCATGGGAGAGAACATGGGCTCACCTGAGCCCCTGTCCTGAAGCATGCCAGGAACCAGGCTAACTAAAGCAGGCCAATGGGGGGCTTGGACGGGTGGGGCAGGGGCTGGGCCCCTGCTTCTGGGGCAGAGGGAGCCGGGGCATCTATCACCCTGGATCCTGTACCCCACAAGGACGACCTCTCCCCTTGGGAACCTCCCCAATTAAAGTACCTCCTTGGAAACAGCCTCCTCTCTGATTCAGCCTCTGTCCCATTTTCCCCAGCTCCAACTCCTCTATAAGCACAAGTCCGATGTTTAAAAGATTTTCATAATTCAGCTATCGGTACAGATATTTCAATTAAATTCATCTAAAGCCTTGGGATTCGAGATCTCTCCCCCAGAAATCAGTCTTAGGGAGTTTGTGGTAAAAGAATCTGACTTATAGAAGACTATTTTGTTGAAAGTTCTCACTTCCAAAGCTCACAGTGGAATGTTCTCTTTTTTTTGTTGTTGTTTTGAACAAAATCACTCAGCTTCCATCTCTGACCTGTAGCTGAGAGCATGACCCCTAGTAAATGGTGACCATACATCCTAGATTTTTCGGGATGGATTCCTTTTCACAACCATCTCTTAATGAGATGATAAGCCTTGATTGGGTTCAGAAAATGTAGTTGGTACACCCTAGAGTCGGCCCAAAATCAGACCAGCGCTGAATTTATGCCCTCATTCATCTCCTCCATTTGGCCTGGCAGAGGGAGGGGGCAACTGGTGCTCAGACTGACCCTCCTGTCCTTTGTTTTAGGCTCGTCAAGTCTCCTGCCTAGAGGTTCACACAGAATGCAGGCAGCAGAAGAAGAGCAGCAAAAGTAAGTCCTGTGACCTCCTCTGCTGCTGGGGACCGAAGTGCCACATGGCTGCCCTGGGCTCAGTCTGGATTTAGCTTGGCCAGGGCTCCTCAGGATCAGCTCACCTTCAGGGGTCATGAACCCCTGGTCTCCCTCCTGCTCTGTAAGGAGCATGCTCTTTCAGGCACCCACGTGACCCTCAGAACCTCTCAGGCCTGACAAGCACTGTGGGCAGGGGCCTGTGGCACAGCACTGCCCACCTGGCCCACTCAGGTCTGCGCTGCACTCCTGGTCTGCTGCAGTGGCCAGTCTCAAGGCAGGTGGGCTCCGACAACACCCAGGGCCCCCCTACCTGTGCCTGTTCCTCTGGTCGGATTATAATTCATAGAGGGTCCTAGCATCTTTTTTTTTTTTTTTTTTTTTTTTTAAGAAAGACAACTATCATATGATCTCACTTATATTGGAATCTAATTTTTTTTAATTTTTTTTTATTTATTTATGATAGTCACACAGAGAGAGAGAGAGGCAGAGACACAGGCAGAAGGAGAGGCAGAGACACAGGCAGAGGGAGAAGCAGGCTCCATGCACCGGGAGCCTGACGTGGGACTCGATCCCGGGTCTCCAGGATCGCGCCCTGGGCCAAAGGCAGGCGCTAAACCGCTGCGCCACCCAGGGATCCCAGGTCCTAGCATCTTATAGCCGGTGGGGACCTAAGAGATCCACAATTACAAAACTCTTCAGTTTACCGCTCCATCCCATCTTACTCATGCAAGGCTTCCAGCCCTGGCCCAAGAGAAGAGAGCAGCATAGCTGCACAGACGTGGGATGGGGAGGGAGGAAGAACCCACGCCCCCAAAATCTGGTGGTATGGTGAAGGCCCATTTTCAATATAGCAGGAGGATGACCTTAGGGCACCTCCTGGAAAAGCAGAACCTAGCAGGGCTAGTCCAGAGGATTCAGCATCTCAGGGCTTTCTAGGGACCTCATTTGTCAGCATCACACACAGCCTTGTTAAATACAGATTCATGGACCCTGCCTGACCCTATGGAATGAGACTGAGGCATTTTAACCAGTACCCTAGGTATATGCTTCTAAACCCCTGTCCTGGGTTCTTCCAGCCCGGCTTTTTCCTGGTTCAAGTTGGGGTGTAGGGGAGGTCAGAGGCTTCTAGGGGCTCATCCCTCTTGTCCTCTATCCCAGTGAAGGACCTCCTGGTGACAGTGAAGGAGTCCTTCGAGCACACCCAACGCGTCTCACACTGCCGGGAGCCGTGCTGCCCAAACCCGGCCTGCTTCCACTACCCCAAATACTTCCAGCCCTGGATGCACACGGAAGTGCCCAAGAGCCAGTGGAGCCATGGGGTACAAGACAGTGGCAGTGGGGGTGGTATAGGGGACTGGTGCAGGCGGGGCTGCCAGAAAGCCCCTCACCCCTCACAGAACCCATCCATCCTTCCAGCTTTGCTGCTGCTGTGCACACAAGAAGAGCAGCCTTGTCTGCCAGCCCCTTGATTGCCTCCCTGATGGCCAGACGGTGACCCTGCCAGTGGTAAGGGCCTGGGAGTGAGAAGGGGCCTGGGAGCAGCCTAGCCCCAAGTTCCCAAGGGAAGGAGATGGGGAAAGCATGGGGGAGGTGATGCAGGGGGGTCTCTCAGGCAGGTCAGAGGAGTCTTGTGGGGTAGGAAACTGCGGGCTGTGGTGTAGAGCCAAAGAGAGTGTATAGAGGCTGAGTTGAGGATCGTAAAGGGAATCCAGAAGAAGGAATGAAGGTTGTGTGTGTGTGTGTGTGTGTGTGTGTGCACGCATGTGGGCTGTGTGTGCTGAGTCGACAGTGGACAGTGTGGTGAGACTCCACTTCTTTGGTTGGGACCACTTGGCTCTAAATTGTCATCCCTGAAAAGCTGTTCATCTTTCAATTCCCAGGGTGAGAACTGCGCATTACACATGAAGACTACACCCTGGTAAAGCACCCTCTTTCTGTCTTTCTAAGTCAACTGAGGGAGTGATATGTCATTTTGATTTGCATTTCCCTGATGGCTAATGGTGTTGAGCATCTTTTCATGGACTTATTGACCATTTTTATATCTTTTTTTGGAGAAATGTCAATTCAAATATTTTGTCCATTTTTAAAGTGGGTTATTTGCCTCTTATTGTTAAGTTGTAAGCATTCTTTTTATACTCTGGATATAAGTCCCTTGTCAGATATATGATTTGAAAATATTTTCTCCTATTCTGGAGGTTGTCTTTTTACATTCTTGATAATGTCCTTGGAAGCAAAGACATTTTTTAAAAGATTTTATTTATTTTTATTTGAGAGCGCACAAGCAGGGGGAGGGGCAGAGGGAGAGGCAGAAGCAGGCTCCTTGGAGGGAGTCCAGTGTAATGTGGGGCCGGATCCCAGGACCCTGGGTTCACAACCTGAGCCTCTGAGCTGAAGGCAGATGCTTAACTGACTGAGCTACCCACCCCGGCACCCCGGCAAAGACATTTTAAACTCTGTGAAATCTAGTGTATGTATGTATGTCACCTGTGCTTTTCATATCATATTTCAGAAACTATTGCTTAATCCAATAGTTGTGAAGATTTACTCCCATGTTTTCTTCTAAGAGTTTTATGATTTTAGCTCTCACATTTAGGTCTATGACAGATTTTGAGTTAATTTGTGTATACAACGTGAAATAGGGACTCAGCTTAATTCTTTTGAATGTGGATATCCAGTTACCCCGACACCATTTACTAAAAAGACTATTCTTTCCCCCTTTGAATTGCCTTGGCATCCTTGTCAAAAATCAAGTGACCATTTACAATTTGATTAACTATTTTTCCTTGGACAAGTCATATAGCCTCTGTAGGTCGCAGTTTTTCTCATCTGTAAATTGGAGCAAAACCAAGAGTACATGTTGCCCTGAGGATCCAGTGAGAGAACACATGGGAAGTCCTCAGTGATCTGCAAGAGGGACACTCAGCAAATATCAACCAGTGTTATTACTGTTGTTTTATTATTTATTTTTTGTTGAGGCCAAGGAAAGAGTTATTTCTTCATAGTTGTGTCTGTAGGCCCATGTTCAACCTGGAGGGAACATGATGGCAAGGCTGCTAGGCTCTGGTTTCAAGGACATGTTATCTGGTTGGGGGTTCGGGCCACTAAGTAAGACTCAGGTCAGAAATTTGTCAAAGTCCATTCACCTGGAGTCCCTGGGGAACTGAGCCTGGGAGGACACTAGGGATGTACGTAGGCAGAGGGAGGAAGCTTCTGGTGAAGGCAAGGGCTGTGCAAAGGCTTGGAACTGAGACTGCTTCTGGGCTCTGAGAGCTAACATGCCCTTCCGAGAAGTAGTGAAAGATGAGGCTGGACATATCATGTAGGGTCTTGGCTGCCAGGCCAGGAGCCTGGACTTGTCCAGGGCAAGGATGTGATAAAAAGAAGACACGTGTTGGACACACTATGGCAGCTCCTGCCCACCTGCCTTGCAGATCTATGGAGATGAGAGGGTGATGACATCAGGAATATGAAAGGTTTTTGTCAATTGCACAAACACACAGAGGAGTATTTACTCCAGGACCAAGAAGAACTGGCTAGAGAATGTGAACTCCACAGAAGAGCCCTTATTGTAAAGCCTGGTCCAGGGAGATTGACCCAAAGGATCCCAGGGCTCCTTGTCACTGCTGTCTAGCCTCGGGTTATGGAAGATACCTGGGGGAAGCCTTTCTGGACTTTCCAGATAAGCTGAGGATGCAGAGGATTCGATTAGTCCCTGATTTTGTTGAGGCTCTGCTGAGAGTATGTCAGTTAAGGCTTTAGGGGCTTTCCGTTTGTCAATCTCATGAAGTGCTGAAGACAGCGCTGAGAGTTAAGCACAATTAGCCCCATTTTACAGATGAGAAAGCTGAGGCCCAAAGTCATAGAAATGGTATATGGCAAAACCAGGCTTCAAGCTGATGACCAACTGACCCTAAAACCTTATCTTCATGGTGGTGAAGCCTACAGGCCTACTTATCAGGCTCCTCTGTCTGCTTAGCCCTCAGACGCTGGATGTGCGGCTGGGCTTCAGCCTGTGTGCAGCAGAGCTGGAGTTCCTGCAGAAGCGGAAGGTGGTGGCGGCTCAGGCACTGAAACAGGTGCTGCAGCTGGAGGAGGACCTGCATGTGGATGAGGTGGGTAAGCAAAGGACTTCCAGCCTGGGAGTAAGTCCCCCTCTGAGCCGAGCTTGTCCTTCAGACACTACATCCTGCCAGCCACCTCCAAGTCCTACTTTGCCCCTGGGTGACCTCGCCACTACCTTTCCTGGGTGCCCAGCTGAGGGCCGTGCTGGATGTGATTCAATCGTGGGTTTGCAAGGGTAGGGAAGGGCAAGGCAGGGAGTGAAAGCAAGGAGCCGCAGCTGCTCCTCCCCATGCACTAAGGGATCCTGAGACGTCTTACTTACACAGGGACAAAAGGGCCTGCTCTCCCAGCCAGGAAAATATCTAAAGCTCTACCGCCTCTACCCAAAAGGCTGTGGGCTCTTCTTCAATTATTTCTTCCCCCAAATATGCACACATACACAACCCCCCAGAAAAAACATCAGTTGGAAACTATAGAGAAGCAGCTTCCCCTTGTAGGGCCAGCTTCTTCCCATAGGGCAGAAAGAGTGCCTTTGTTAGAGCCCTTTGTCACCTCCCTGGTACCGACTGAGGCCCACACCCCCCAGGCAGCAGATCACTAGTCCAATGCCTGCCTCCTGAGGCTGACCTTGGGTGAGAGGTTGGAGACCTCATGCCTGAGGAGGACTATGATGAGACTTTAGCCGACAGAAGGATCTTACTGTCCCTGCTCAAATAAAGAGTACATCTTGGCAAAGGTCCCCCTCTCCACTCTCCTGTCTTGAGGGGAAAACACCAAGGACATCTCAAACCTATGTAAATCTAGAGGTGACATCTCTACTCCTTCCCACATCAAGAATTCAGTGATTTCTGCTATTGTTCATATGGTATATATTGAGCACTTATCATATGCCAGGTCTGGGCCTGGTGCCCTAATATCATATCCTTGTACAGAAGGAACCATTAGGGAATCACACACTAGCTGGGTTCTCGAGGGAGTCTGTCAACCCTCTGGACCTCAGTGTCATCATCTGTTAACTGTGGGCTAGGCTAACAGTGCTAAGAACTCTTCCAGCTATGGTGTTCTGATTGACCAAGCCATGTAAAGCTTCAGAGCCATTTACCCTCCCCAAGTGTTGGGTTTGGAGCTAAGATCTAATTGTAGACCTACTCGATGGCCCATCACTCTGGGAAAGGCAGTTTTCAGGTCATTCGACGCCTCACTGTCTATGATCAGGTCCCTCCTCCACCGTTCTTTCTTAGCATCTATATGCCAGTCCATGTCTTCTCCTACCCAGCACCACTCCAACAGCTCTGTATGCTCCCAGGTACCACTGATAGCCATCATGGCCACTGGGGGTGGAACAAGATCCATGACCGCCATGTATGGCCACCTGTTGGCGCTGCAGAAGCTGAACATCCTGAACTGTGCCAGCTACATCACAGGCCTGTCAGGGGCCACCTGGTAAGGAGCTGGGTGCTGCTGCCTGGTGGAGCCCAGAGTAAGCAGTAAACAGGCCAGCCTGGGGTCTCTGGTGAAGCTCTCTCTGTCCTAAGTTAGAGTGTCTCGCAAAACCTGGGCAGCTCTACCACTTACAGCCGTGTGACCTTGGGCAGCAGCTTCACTTCTCTGAGTCTTTAGTTTCAGAATCTGTAAGTAGTTAACAATGGCACTGCCCCATGGGGTCATTGTGAGAGGCTCTCCCAGTACTGGGTACCCTGGGGCTGTGGCCGGGACCCAGGAACACAGTGGCTAGCACTGAGTGAACCACTCCTGCCACTGACCCATCCTGCCCAGAAGATGCCTCCCTCCGATCTGACGACACCAGCTCTCCTAGGGTGGGTAAGCTGGCCCAGCTGCTCTGGCTGCCCACACTCCAGCCCACCCCCATCCTGGCCCCTCCCTCTGCCAAGGAGGCTTCCTCAGGCTCCCACCTCATCACTCCCTGCTGGGGAGCAAGGAAAGTGAGCCCCCCCCCCAAGGTGATGCCAGTGTGAGGCCAATGTCTCCATGGGAACCACTGTGCCTAAGGCCCACAATGCTTGTAGAGGCCCACAAAAAATGTTTTACTTTCTCTTAAGAGTAGGGGAAAAAAAAAAAAAGAACATCTAGGTTGAAGGAAATGTTTTAATAAATAGCATGATTATATTTGTTTTTATACAATAACCATAAAACATACTTTTTAGTATTTTTATGGTGGAAGGGGCCCACTGAGGTCATAACACAGCCTGGTCCAGGTTGGCAGGGGCCTCTTGACCACCAGGGCTGCATCTTCTTCTGTCAGGGGCTCTGGTGGGCCTCTGAGCCTTGGAGGTCCCAAGCTGGGCCCCTCATCCTGGAGGAGCTCTAGGTAACTTATATTTGAGCAGTGGACATGAAGGCTAAGGGCTGCTGGTGCATCAGGAACTCCAAGGCTTCAGCCCAGATGAGACAGGAGGATAGCTGACATTTATTGGCATTGCCCATGGATGGTACACTAAGGAGATAAAACTTGCTTCCATCAGGGCAGAGGGGCGCCTGCATCCTGGCAGTGCTGGGCCCAGCAGGAGACTGGGAGGAGCTGAGGGGCCCTGGGGCGGGGGTGGGGGGGTGGGGGGGGTGGGGGATCTCCTGGCCTGGGAAAGCACTGGAAGTATTCTTTTAAAATCAATCATTTATAATGGTTTTGAAAGCTCTTTCAACATACAAAAGTAAGAGTGAATCTTACGGAGAGCAGGGTGCTTTTTGTTGATGAAATCTCTTGACCAACCCCCACCTTCCCAGACCAGAAACAAAGCCTGTGAAGGAAGAGGCCACTGTTCAGACAGCAGGGACATCGCAGGCTGTGGAGTACGGGGTTCCCGGGTGCTGTTCCGACAGAGACAGAAAAGCTGGGTCCAGGCCAAGAAGAGGCAGTGATCCAGGGCTAGAGGGATCTCCGTCTTTGTTCTACTCCTTCCCACTGCCCACATATAAGCTAAGAAGAAAAGGGGGAAATTAATCTTTACCCAGCATCATTTTTGTGGGAATTGTGGCAGAGTGGAAAGAGTCCAGGATTTGGAATCAGCCAAGCCTGGGATCAAATGTTGGCCTTGCCATGCCACGACCCAGCAATTACTTTGCGCTGGCTACTGTTCTAACCACTTTAAATTGCATTAACTCATGTAATCTTCTCAATAACTCTTTGAAGTAGGTATAATTATCATTTTCCCCATTCTACAGATGGGAAAACTGATATGAAGAGCGGTTAGATAACTTGCCCAAGATTACACAGCTAGTGAGTGGCAGAGTCTGGTTTTGAACCCAAGAAGATCTGGGTCCAGAATCCTCACTCTTGGTTTTTTTTTTTTTTTTTTTAGATTTTATTTATTTGAGAGAAAGAGAGAGAGAGAGAGCATGAGCTGGGGCGGGGGTGTGGGGGGGACAAGGGGCAGAGGGAGAGGGAAAGCAGATTCCCCACTGAGCAGGGAGCCTGATATGGCTCCATCCCAGGATCCCGGGATCATGACCTGAGCCTAAGGCAGACACTTAACTGACTGAGCCCCCCAGGCACCCCCAGAATCCTCACTCTTAAGCAACATGCTATACCTGGCACGTGGTGGGCAGTCAAGAAATGGTGGCCACTGTGACTCTGAATAATAATGCCCCCTCTTTCCCTCCAGGCTCTTCTCCTGGTGGGTTAGGGTCTCCCACGATCTGTCCACCCTCTCTATAGCCAGTTTCCCGTGTTCACTGGACCAGGGCTGGCTCAGTTCTATCCCCACGCGTGTCTCTCTCCAGGACCATGGCTACCTTGTACCGTGACCCCGACTGGTCCTCCAAAAATCTGGAGCCTGCCGTACTTGAGGCACGGAGGCATGTGGTCAAGGACAAGATGCCTGCCCTGTTCCCAGACCAGCTCTCCAAATTCCAGGAGGAGCTTCGGCAGCGCAGTCAGGAAGGCTACAAGGTCACCTTTACAGATTTCTGGGGCCTGCTGATTGAGGCCTGTCTGGGGGATGAGGTAAGTGCTCAGCATCTTCTGAGGTCCAGTGTGCCCCATGGATGTCCAGCTCTCTTTCTTCATTGGGGAGGGGGTGATGGTTTAGACTTACTTCTCAAAAGGAAGTTAGCTTAGATCTGCAAATTTACTTGTGGACTGTAGGAGGCGTGAAGTGCCCAAGTGCATGATGGAGGAAGATGGTGGAACTGTCTCCCCACATCCCTTTAGTGACTGAGACCCCTGTGGTGTGGATGGCTTAGATGCTGTCCTGCAGAGTGGCAGCGTGTCCTTCTTGGCCAAGACACCAGGAGAGAACACGGGGAGGGAGCTGGAGGAGGCTGGCAAGGCATTCGACTGTGATACAAGTCTGACCTCAAGTGGAGGAGAGAGGGAAGAAGGGCTGTGAGAAGCATCCTAGACTGCTGGTCTAGAAGGTTCAACAAGGCCCTTGGAGAATCCTCTAAACAAATTGTCTGTCAGGAGTTCGGTGACCTCCGAGGGCATGAATGGGCCTGCCTCAGGATCCCTGCTGCTTAGTCATGTGCTGGGAGCTGCCCAATGGGAAGTGTGACCCCAGTGCAAATTCAGCCATGGATTTCAGAGCACAGCAGCTAATGCCCTTGAGTCGATCATACTCCTTGCAGTCGAAGGTCTGTAGGGCTCCTTCTCATGGCCACCTCACAGAGGATGGGCCCAAGGAGGTTCCTTTCAGCTCTGAGATCCAACAATCTGCATACTACGTGCCCAAGAAGAAAAGCAGTCTGTGCTGGTGCTCTCAGCTGCTGTGAGCATCATCTGGGATGTGGGCAGCAGTGGCATCTGCAGGGGACGCCATGGTCCTGGACATCAGGGTGAGCTCAGCAGACACCCAGACCCTTCTAGCTGCACAGGCCCCAGGGAGGACCGACTTTAGCTGTTGCTTGGCCCCAAAGCAGAGCTTCCCACCTAGTTTCTGTCCAGACCTATCTCTGGATCTCTGCCCCACTCCCAAAAGTATCTGAGGAGTCCTGAACTCAAAACAGAACTTGCCAGGAGACGGACGGTAGCAAATTATTTTCTAGGAGGTCCCTAGATGAAGTCATCCTGAAAATGAAAGATGACCTGAACCTCATCTTCAAAGTGCATTCATTCCTTTATTTTTTTTCTTTCAAAAAAAAAATTAAGTGCCTCCCACATGTCAGAAACTGCTAGGCAATAGAGATTCAGAACTGAGGTACTCACAGCTTTCGATGGATCCCACCCACTCTCCCCTTCTTCATAACCCACCATCTAATCTGTCCTTATGATGAAGCAGGGCAGGCAGAGACTGAAGGTGTTGGCTTTTGGATTCAGGCAGGTTGGGGTTTCAGTTCTGGTCTTGCTCTGTGCTATTCCTTAAATTACAGCAATAAGTGGTAGTTAATATTTCTGATAATATTTAGTGCCCCGTGTGATGAGGAAGAAAGCACCAAGGCTTTTGATAACAGAAATCTGAGTGTTGCCTGGGGTTTGATATGGGGAGGGACTTTGGCTGCCATCAGGTACACCATTTCCAAACATTTTGTTTGAATTTTTTAAAAAGCAGCTTTTTCTCCCCCTCCCTTGTAAATTTTATGATGGAGCCCAATGTGCAAAGCAGATAAGAAAATGGACCTGCTCTAGTGTATGCGGGGTGGAAGATGATGGGGATGAAGAGGGTGGCCTTTTCCACCCCGACCTTTTCATTCTATGGTCCTTGAGACATGGGGAGATCCTGGGACTCTGAGGGATAGCCCTAAACTGCAGATTCGGTCCCACTCTCATCCATATGTCTGGGATGGTGAAGAGCCCAGGGATGAGTGAACATTCTACAGGTACATTTTAAGAGCAGGTTTGACTGGTATTGCCTGGGACCTACATAGTGACCTGGTGAGCTCAGGATGCAGGAAATGGCCTGCTGGAGGTCCAGACTGTCCCCTAATTCTGCTCTCCCTCTAGGCTGCTGCTTCTCCTTCACCATTTCATTTCCCCACAGAGAAATGAATCCAAACTATCAGATCAGCGTGCTGCTTTGAGCCAAGGCCAGAACCCCCTGCCCATCTACCTCACCATCAATGTCAAGGATGATGTAAGCAACCAGGATTTCAGAGGTAACACTGGTGGCTAGAAACTTATAAGGGTGTCCCTTCTCAGCAGGCAAAGGTACCCAGTACCCCAGCACACACACAACCGACCACACACTTTTGCCAACCTTCACCTTGACTTTGCTACCTCTTCTTTGTGGGTGGACTAGGCTGGTGGGGTTTCATGGCTTTTCTAGGAGCAGAGATTTGATGGGACAGGGGTAATCAAGTTAAGAAGGGAAGGGTTCTAGATATTTCCTAAGGTGCCCAGAATGAGGGACTCTGGATACCTATCCTGCTTTAAAGTCAAGTGTGGTCTCTGTTTATCCAGTTTGTGGAGCAAATGAGCCATGAGGGTTGCAAAGCAGTGTTTTGTCTGGCAGCAGAAGCCAGTTGTGGGCGCCCCCATGTGTCCTGTGGGGGAACTGTGGCCTCCCTGTGCCAGGCACCCCCAAGGCCCAGGACCTGTAGGAGCCCTGAGGAGGGAGGGCTGGGCTGTCCAGGCCTGAGCCTGACAACCTGCCGTGCTGCTTCATGTGCAGAGTGGTGCGAGTTCTCTCCCTACGAGGTGGGCCTGCAGAAGTATGGGGCCTTCATCCCCACAGAGCTCTTCGGCTCCAAGTTCTTCATGGGGCGGCTTATGAAGAGGATCCCAGAGTCGCGGATGTGCTACATGCTAGGTGACTCCTGGCCCGGGAAGCCTGTGGGAATCCTTTCAAGTAGAGGAGTAACAGGGAGGCGTGCTCTATTCCCCCATAATCCTGTCCTGGGTGCTGGTGCTGGTTTGGGTTACCCCTTGAGCAGGTGACCCTCCTGCATTTGCCAGCATGCCCTCATCAGTCATGGGTGTCCAGCTGCACAGTGGGGAGGGAAACCAAAGTCTGTCTCACCCCCTGAGCAGCCCAACTTGGAGGGAACATCAAGACCAAGGTAGAAGCAGTCGATCTTTGGGGTCTGGGGGCTCTGGGGCAGAGCTGCTCACGGCTGGCCCTGCTCCCTAGGCTTGTGGAGCAGCATCTTCTCCCTAAACCTGCTTGATGCCTGGAATCTGTCCCAAAGCTCGGAGGAGTTTTTCCACAGGTGGACGAGGGAGAGAGTGCACGACATCGGTGGGTGACCCCACTGGCTTCCCCTCTTGGTTGGGCAATGCGGGGAGGGGCGGATCACAAACACAGGACCAGTCCACCTGCCACATGTTTCAATGTCATCTCTGTGGTTCAGAGATGACACAGTAGCTAGGGTTAGATAACCCTTGCCTGGAGAGGAGGGTGACTGGAGGTCAGTCACAAGCTTCAGGGGCCAGCTCCGGCTGACTAGGGGTTGGGGAGGGCTGGCAGAGGGCACAGTGCCGAGGAGAGCTAAGGGGGTGGGGATCTAGGAGCACAGTTACAGGTGGCTGATTCCCAGTCCAGATTCCCTATCCTCTCTGGGACTCCCCTTACCTGTCATCACCCCTCTTCTCCACCACCCTGTCCCTGTTCTCTCACCTGAATCCTCCTGACTCCAGTGCCAGGATCTTAAAACCTAGGCAAGGAAGGTATGAGTGGCACTCACAGTGGCTGGCCCTTGGGTGCCAGGTAACAATGCAGTGCTTCACCTGGGCAATCTGGGGACCCCAGCTCTTAAGACTTGCCTTCCATCCTCCCTCTCCCCCACAGAAGATGAGCCACTCCTGCCTGAAATTCCCAAATGTGATGCCAACGTCTTGGACACTGCGGTGGTGATCCCAGGGTCATGGCTGTCCAATACTTTCCGCAGCATCCTCACCCATCGGGCCTTTGTGTCTCAGTTCCACAACTTCTTGTTGGGACTGCAGCTGCACACGGACTATCTCCAGAACAGCCAGTTCTCCATATGGAGAGGTAACCCTACCTGGCTGCCTGCCTCTGTTCCGATAAAGGGGGAAGTGCATGTTGAGGCTGCCGTGGAGAAAGGATGATAAAATTCCTCTGACCATGTTCATGGGTCAGAGTGTATCCCATGGTGTATTCCATGTTTGGTGAGGTTCTGAATGGCAGATGGAACAGTGTTAATATTTAATTAATTGAATTTGTACAACAATCCCAGCAGGTAAAAGTTGGGACCCTGGTGGGGAAATGTGGGTGCTGACTTTCTTTAATTGTACTCTGGGGGCACCTTTTAATGTGAATGGTGCTCCCTAGAATTGAGCAGGGATGACCCAGCTCAAGAACTCCCAAATAGTAAGTGGCAAAGCCAGGTCTTAAACTCAGCACCTCCTCCCCATCCTGCTGAGGCTTGAAGGTTGACTTGTTGCCATCTTTGGTATTTCCCTTGACCACAGCCTGTAAATGGCTGCTTTGGCCTGGCCCTAATGATCCTCATGCTCACTGTCTGGGGATGAAAGGGCAGGGCTCTGGGCTTAGGGTTTGTACTAATTTATGATATTCTTACAACCCTTTTTTTAAAAAAAAAAAAAAGATTTTATTTATTTATTCATGAGAGACACACAGAGAGAGAGAGAGAGAGAGAAAGAAGCAGACGGAGAAGCAGGCTCCACGCTGAGAGCCTGATGCGGGAGTCGATCCTGGGTCTCCAGGATCACGCCCTCGGCTGAAGGCAGGCGCTAAACCGCTGAGCCACCTGGGGATCCCCTCTTACACCCCTTTGACCCCACAAGCTCTGTGGCTGAGTCAGAGTGGGTTTTCTATGTGTGTTCCATTAAAGACTTGCTACAACCCCAAGATAATGCTGTTCTTCATCAGCACACCCCAAGGGGCACTGGGACTCACTGGGCATCCTGGCTAGAAGGGGGAGGGATAGAGGCCCAGGCCCAGGTAAAGGAGCTCCAGGCAGAGCATTGTGTCCACACCAGCTGCCTGTGACCATCCGCTGAGATCAGGTCACCAGGGCATGATAGTAACTGGAAATCTTGGCTTTCAGACACAGTGCTAGATGGTTTCCCGAACCAGCTGACAGAGTCCGTGAACCACTTGTGCCTGTTGGACACTGCATTCTTCGTCAACTCCAGCTACCCACCCCTCCTCAGGCCAGAGAGAAAAGTTGACCTCATCATTCACCTCAATTACTGCGCTGGGTCCCAGACAAAGGCAAGTGTAACAAAGAAGGTCTCCTGCCTGAGCAGGAGCACAGTGCCTCTTCTGAGACAGGCCACTGACCGAGCCCCACAAAACTGGGAAATGGGAGAACATGCATTCCCCGCAGGCCCCAAGACTTAGCATCAGAGAAACTCAAGCTGCTTTACTTGATGTGAGGTTAGCCATTCAAATCTCAGGGGGCAGCCATCTGGCCCTCACATGCAGTGTGGGCTTTAAGTAGTCTCATGGAGCAAATTCTAGTTTTATTTCTGGGCAATTTTATTATCTGAGCATTTGCTGTATTTGGCAATTCATCAGAAGAAAGAGAAAGAAAGAAGAAAGAAAGAAAGAAAGAAAGAAAGAAAGAAAGAAAGAAAGAAAAGAAAGAAAGAAAGAAAGAGAAAGAAAGAAAGAAAGAAAGAAAGAAAGAAAGAAAGAAAGAAAGAAAGAAAGAAGAAAGAAAGAGTTTTAAAAAATAACCTTAATAGAGTCCAGTCAATTCTAAAGTTTTATACCACTTTGAGATCTTATAATGTCCTATTTTCAAAATAATCACATTACCCCTTTGCCCAGGAAATATGACCCTCTGTGTGATTACATTAAAAACCAGGACCAGAGGTTTTTATTTTTTATTTTTCTCTATTTACCTTTGAAAAGTTTCGGTCTTTTAAGGGAAGGAAATTCTTTTTTGGTTTCCTTTAATACAGTCCCGTCCTGAAGCCCAGGAAAGGGGAGTAGAGACCAAGGAGAAGCATGACACCAGTGATAATGACTCAAGTTCATAAATGAGTGACAATGTGCTTTCCTACACATGCTCTCACTTGATCTTTACACCACTCTTGGAGGTAGATGGCCCAACTGCTATTATTCCCGTGTCACAGGTTAGGAAACTGAGGCACAGAGATGGGAAGTGGCTTGTTCAAGATCACTAGTGAGCTTGCAACAGAGGCCAGAACTAAGGGGATTCTGACACTCTCAGTCCACAGCTCTTTCTGTTAATGTCACATTTATAAAGATGCCCTTTCAGAGTCCTTTCCAGCCTTGTGGCCCTCTGGGAGTTCCAAAGGCCATGCACCTCCCATGGGAGCCTGGCCAGACATGGCTCTACGCAGCATAGCTCCAGTCACCCTCAGGCTGCCACTCACGTCTATCAGGTCTGTGTTTGGGTGAAGTGTCATTGAAAGGGCTTCTGTCTACCTTCAGGAGCTTGCAGTGGACACACACCAACCTATTGCCTCAGGCCCTTTGTTCTAAAATTAGCACCAACAGGCAAAGTAGTTGCAGACCTGAGACTTGGCTGGGGAAATCAGGAAGCTGCTTCTAAGAGTCCGGGTTTCTTACCACCACCACCACCCCTAATACTCAAACACGTCCTGTGATATTCCAGCCCATGAAGCAAACATGTGAGTACTGTACCATGCAGAACATCCCCTTCCCCAAATACGAGCTGCAGGAGGAGGAAGACAACCTCAAGGAGTGCTACTTGATGGAGAACTCCCAGGAACCAGATGCCCCCATTGTGATTTTCTTCCCACTCATCAATGACACCTTCCAGAAGTACAAGGCCCCAGGTAGGCCGCCTCTGAGCTCTGTTCCCACCGCCTACCCCCACTCCTGGCCTGGGGCTGACAGCTCCTATCGTTAGATTTGTGCAGTCTTCTGACTTTACTAACAGGGAAGCCAGGCTTAGCTCTAGTTTGAACCAACCTGGGTTTTGGGAAGAAAGCAAAGCCCTCCAGCTTGCATTAGCCAGTAATGTCCCCCTCTACTGTTTCAGTCACCCACCATTTACTAACATCCCACCATGGGCCTGGTGCTGTGTCATGCTAGGGAGGCCCCACGATGGGCAAGCTGCATCCCTGCCCTGAGGAACTTGGAGGTGTGCATGTGCATGCGTGTGTGTGTGTGTGTGCATGTGCATGTGTATGTGTGTTTTCATGCAGGTGTGTGTGTCCATGTGTGCTGGGACAGGCCACGGGGAGAGATACAGACACAAGTCATTACAACCTTCCACGTATAGCAAGTCCTTCTGCTGCCTCCAGGTGTGGAGCGAAGCCCTGAGGAGCTGGAACAGGGTCACGTGGACATTTATGGCCCTCAAACTCCATATGCTACCAAGGAGTTGACATACACAGAGGCTGCCTTTGACAAGCTGGTGAAGCTCTCTGAGTACAACATCCTGAATAACAAGGACAAGCTCCTTCAGGCCTTGAGGCTGGCGGTGGAGAGGAAGAAACGCCCAAAGAGCCAGTGTCCATCCTAAGTCCCAGACTCACTAATCCCATATCTGCTTCTAAGGTTGGGGGCGCAGAGCCCATTAGGGCTGACCGGCCTGCACAGCCATCTCTGCTCTCTGGCAAGGGATGTAGGCGGGCTGACCTGGGCTTTCTATCAAAAAAAAAAAAAAAAAAAAATCAAAATTTTAAAAAGTTGAGGGAGATAGAGAAAAAGGAACATAACACAAGCATGTGTCAGAATTATATAGCCACAGGTATTTTTTTAAACCTTTCCCTAAAGGGAAGGGAGTCCAGTAGCCACAGGGTCCCATGCATGCCCAAAGTGTGGAGAATAAAAACGTGGCTCAACGAAGAGACTGGTTCCCCAGAAACCTCAGCCTATGAGCTGGAGCTCAAAGCCCTCTCGACTCTATTCCTCTCTGCCTCCTGGAACAGGGGGCCTCCAGGAATAAACAAGAGGACCTGAGGAGGACTCTGGGTTCTCTGGGGGAAAAAATGCCTTTGTTAAATTTAAGGCAATTATGTTCTTGTGATTTTTATAGGCTATTATATTTTGTGGTTTTCATTTTTATGAATCAGGGTATTGATAGATAGTATGAGGCTAGAAGGTCCAGGCAGAGCATTAGACCGAGCGCTAGTCTCTTCAACAACAAAGCCAAACAAGTGACTGATGGGTTTCAGCAGGCCCTCCCTAGCCACTCAGAGCCCCAGGAATGGTGATTCCCTGGGATCTCCATCAGGCAGCCTCATCTGAGCACCCAGATCCAATGAAATACCAGGCAAAGCCCAAATCTGCAGCTCAGGTTCACTGAACAAGGATCTCGGATGTAGCTCAGGGACATCTGAGCAGGTAAATGGAGTCAGGCATCAGGCCAGTGCTCACTGACCAACCTGCTCCAGGGGCTCTCCTCAGTTCTCTTCTCACCTTCTAGATGGTTTCTCTGCCCTGCCCTGAGGGTTTCTAGATGCGATTATTTATTTCTAAATGGGATTCCCTTATTTATCATGTAAGCACCGTGGCCAGTACATCCCACCTCTTGGAGAGTTGCCCCAAGAGAAAAAAAATAGGAAGAATCAACCCTTAAAGGAGTAGGTTAGCCTTGAGGAGGAAGCCCATCCTTGCAGAAGGCTTGCAGATAAATCACTGGGGACACAGAGAAGCCCCGTCAAAGTATCCCGGTCTCCCATCAGGCTAGGAACTTGACTAAAGAAATATATAACCTGAGCCACTGAGATGCCCAGGCTGATAGAAAGTGTGACCAGAAAGGCATGTGGTCCTCATGAAGCCCAGCAAATCTGGAAGACTTGGCCGTCTTTCTTGGCCTCTAAGAAAGGCCGTCTTTCTTGCCTCCCTAAGCAGCCCTTTGGTTGTTAGGAAATGAGTGGTGACAGGTAATGAAAGTTCAGAAAAGTCGGCTTCCAAAATCCATCCTTACTACACAAAATATGTGGAGGTGTACTGGTTAGTAATGCAGAACCTCTGGCCCCACCTGAGGTCTGCTGAATCAGAATCTGCATTTTAGGGAGATTCCTACCTCCTTTGTGCTACACCTCCTATCCCATCCTCAAGATGGCTACACATATTAAATTTAAGAGGTATGGATTTATGCCATACTCTCCTATAAGCTTGGAAAGCAGGACTCAATCAACTCCCCTAAGCCACTGGTAAACAGGGCTCCTGGACCTGTAAAACTGGTCCCCACCCTCAGATAATGTTGACCTGGGACGCCACTCACCCCCTCCATTTGAGCAGCCAACAGCTTCCACTTCAACATCTTTTCTTTCCATGTGCAAAACAGGCTCTCCTTAAATTAGAGTGAGCCACGCTGTAAGACTTGTTTGCTGCAACAGTGAAGACAGTCCTGCCTTGGATTCATCCAAGTGCGTACAATGAGGCTCATAAAATCATTGTATTATTTGAACACAGAATAAAATGGCCATGTGCGGTAAATGCTGTTGACTCATCTTTATTCATTATCCAATGCTGCAAAACCAGCCCAACTCCTGCCCTCATCCTGCCTGGGCTTCTTGCACACCACTGCCGGCAGTATGCAAAGGCTATTTCCATCCATCCCCTTCCTCCTCTGCTGTCTTGTGGTGGGGCGCTCCTCTGTTTTTATGAAGCCGTGTCAGCCACCAGTAGAGCACCAGCTCTTGCTGCCTGATGCTGTTTGAAGCTCAGATGGTTTTCAGGAAGCACTGAGTGAGAGGAAGGATGGGCAGCCAGCACCAGCTGAGCACCTATGGAGCTCGGCAGTCGCCAAACATTCTCTGCTTTTCAGGAACTTAGATTTGAATTGGGATGGAGTGGGGCGAGGTGGGGGGACATGAAAAGATTTGTATATGAATTTGAGAAATTAAATAGCGACTTAGCTTCTAAAACAATGGTGGCAATGTCACAGAGCAGGAAAGGAGCAGGGGGCACACAAGGGGTAAGGACAGAGTGTTATCAACCCTGAGAGGGCAAGGGCACAGTCCTGGGGAGGTCAGGGAGGCTCCCTTGTCAGCTTCCCTGCTCTCTGTCTCTAATATAATAAAATAGGAAAAATTAAATTCCTCTCACCCTCCAGTGTCTCTTTGCTCATTTGCCCTTTCCTTCCCAAGAGAGCAGCCAACATGCCACCCTGCCACATGGCTCAGTCACCCTCTCCCCCAGTAGATGTTTTCTGTCCCTACATCCCCACAAAAACACTTCTCCCCAAGGTTACCAATGTCCTAATTGCCAGATACACTGAGCCAAATGGCACCAGTTCTTTACAGGCTTTATCTTATTTGATTGTTCTCGATATTTGGCACTGTGGACCACTCCTCCTTCCTGAAACCCTCCCTTCCCACGACTTCCTTGCCAACAGCAGTTCAATTCAACTCCACCTGCAAATATTTCTTGCCTTCTCACTACATGCCAATCACTGTTGTAGGCACTGGGACAACAAAAATGATTAACAATTGACCCCATACTTCAAGGAGCTTCCTTCTGGTCCCACGTAGAAGGACTTCAGAAAAACAGAGCCTTGCAAAAACAAAGGGAAAGTTCCATACTAGCTGTGTACACATGGGGAACGCATTAGGGGCTGCCAACTAATCTCCCCCTAGAGGGAAGGGGCTGAGTTTGCTGGACGCCATCCATCCTGGATGTTTTCCCACCTTCCAGTCCTTCCTGTGGTCTCACTCTGCTTTCCATTAGCTGCTTGTATTCCCTGAGGTTCTCTCCTTAGCTCTCCTCTCTTTTCACTCCATACTCTCCAATCTCATCTACACACAGGACTTCAGCTACCTCTCCTATCTTGAAAATTCTCTAACCTTTATCTCTAGACAAGCCAGTGTCCTAAGTTCTCAATTCATGTATTCAAATTCTATACCACTTAGCATTCCTTCCTAACAACATCAAAAAGATCAAAAAGTTAGAGTATCTTGAAGAAGTTAGAAGAAATGTATTTCTCTATTAGATACCCAGCCTCCTTTCAGCTCTTGCTTCTGCCATCATCAAGTTTGCCTTCTGGACCAATATGGCTGCTGGAGTTCCACCCATCATGTCCACATTCCAGGCAGCAGGAAGGATAAAGGGATCTGAATTCCTCCTGACAATGAACACACCAGACTAGCCCTGTTCTGCCTAACTCTGGATTTCTTTTCTATAACAGAAAACTAAACTTTTACCTTAACCAGATAATGAGAATTGTCCCAATTGTCTATGAGCAAACAAACCCCAAATATAATGGCATAAAATAACCACCATCTGATTACACCCACAGATTCTATGGGTCAGGAATTTAGAAAGAACACAGCAAGGACAATTCTTATTCATGTGTGGGGCCTCTGCAGAAATGACTTGAACTGCCTGGGGAGGACTCAGATGCCGGGGGTCTAGAATAGCCGGAGCCAAAGGATCTACCTCTGAGATGGCTCTTTCATTCACATGTCTGGTGCCTGGGTGAGAAAGGCCAGGAGGGATAAAGGACAGGCTCAGTTTGATTGACTGTCAGAGCACCTTCATGTGGCCTCCCCAGCATGGTGGTTTCAAGATAACCAACCTTCTTAAATGGCAGCTCAGGGCTCCAAGAGTAAATGTTATATAGTGGCAGGTGCATGGTATATTATGATCTAGTGTCAGAAATCACAGACATCACTTCCACAGTACTCTTGGCAGAAGCACTCACAAGCCAACCTAGATTTAAGTGGAGGGGACAAACATCCCATCTCAATCGGAGGCATGTCAAAAAATATGTGTGGCTATATTTCAAATTCCAGCCTGCTGTAATTGAATCCTTTTTTTTTTTAATGTTATTTATTTATTCACGAGAGACACACAGAGAGAGAGGCAGACATAGACAGAGGGAGAAGCAGACTCCTGACAGGGTGCCCGATGTGGGACTCGATCCCCAGACCTGTGATCACAATGCCCTAAGCCGAAGGCAGAGGTTCAATTGCTGAGCCACCCAGGCATCCCAGTAGTTGAATCTTTAATGTTGACCTTCCCTCTCTTACACTACATGAATGTCACATTTTTGGTTTCTGTTACTGCAGATTCCATTTCTGGTAACAAATTCATTGTAAGTTAGGAATTCCTTTTCATCTCTGATAGCAGAGACCTAACAAATAGGAGCTTCAAAACATTCATGAAAAAGAGCCCACAGGGAGGCTGTCCAAGGCTGGCATGGCACTTCCCTGATACATCAGGGATTCTTTCCTTCCAGCTCTGATTTACCATCCCTTGTAAATCCTTGGCCTCGTGGGAGGCCATACATACATCCCTTATGTAGTCCTTGGCCTCGTGGTCCGAGACGACCCTGGATGCTCCAGCCATCATATCAACATGCCAGACTACAAGAGACAAGAAGGGGAAAGCGAGATGGAACTCTTTTCTTTCTAAAGGACACTTCCTGTAAACCTCACACATCCTTCACATATCAGCAACCAGAACTTGGCCTTATGATCACACTTAATTGCACAGACACTGGAAAATTTTGTTTTTACTTGGGTGGCAATGCGCCTGGCTAAAAATGAGAGTTCTGTTGCTGAAAAAAGAACAACTTATAGGCAGCTGGCAGTTTTACTGCAAGTACTTACTAGACATATTCACCTGCATGTGCCATAAGCTACATCTCCAAGTGGCAGCAGTGACCTGGGTACATGGCCACAGAGAAAGGAGAGGTGTGTCTGAAAAGGAAGGGGCCCTTGCCAGAACAAAGTACCTCTCTAATCTCTTTAGTATGTGTCTCTCAGGCCTTTAACCACTCTGGGATTTAAAAATATCAGAATAGGGGTACCTGAGTGACCCAGTCAGTTAAGCAGCTGCCTTCAGCTCAAGGCATGATCCCCAGGGTCCTTGAATCGAGCCCCATATCAGGCTCTCTGCTCAGCGGGGAGTCTGTTCTCCCTCTCCCTCTCCCTCTGCTGTTCCCCCTGCTTATACACTCTCTCTCTGGTAAATAAATAAATAAAAATCTTTAAAAAATAAAATAAAATATGAGAGTAAGACAGTGGACTTGGTATGCATTTAGAATCAACCACTGAACACAATTTACTGCAAACCTTATGAGAGGTACCTGGGTGGCTCAGTCATTTAAGTATCCAACTCTTGACTTCAGCTCCAGTGGTGATCTCAGGGTTGTGAGATGAAGACCCATGTTGGACTCCATGCTGGGCATGGAGCCTGCATAAGAGTCTCTCTCTCTCTCTCTCTCTCTCTCTCTGTCTCTCTCTCTCTCTCTCATTAGAAGGTCTTATAGAGGGCAGCCCCGGTGGCCCAGCAGTTTAGTGCCACTTTCAGCCCCAGGTGTAATCCTGGAGACCCGGGATCGAGTCCCACATCAGGCTCCCTGCATGGAGCCTGCTTCTCCCTCTGCCTGTGTCTCTGCCTCTCTCTCTGTGGGTCTGTCATGAATAAATAAATAAAATCTTAAAAATAAATAAATAAAATAAAATTTCTATATAGCGAAGATGGTTGTTGAGTCTTATTATCAAAATACTTATTTCAGGAATTATTTAATCTAACAAAAATCCAAGTAACTAATGGCACTCTCTGTAAAACTGCCTGAAATAGGATTTAACTTGAAAAAAAAAAAATCACCAATTGGATTCAGATGAAGAGGTGACTGCAATTGGGATTGTTGAGGCTGAAGAAAGAAAACCAAAAGAGGATCACATCTTGCAAATGGATGCAAGATGACTATCCTCAGGAGCACCAGTCACTCCCCTGCTCCACTAAGGACAGATCAAGAACAGGGAATCGGCGACTGCAATTGTATGAAGACAGAGAAGGAAGAAAAGTAAGACATTATGATGTGTCCTCTGGGCCCGGCTCTTTCAGGCATTTCACTGGATTTGAAGACTAAAGACAATTTTTTTCTTCCTTCAAATTTTTTTCTGATTATAAAACAAGAACACGATTATTGTGTAAAATCTGAAAAATGCTAAAGCGCATAAGGAAGGAAACTAAGGTCATTCATCATGCCAAAACCCAGAGATCATTACTATTTTGGGGTTTATCTTTCCCATGTTTTCATTTCCTTAGATACTTTAATTCTTTTTTTCAAAAGTACAAAACCCTATACATCCACTTTTTAAAAATTGTGGTAAAATATACATAGCATAAAATTTACCATCTAAACCATTTTTAAATATAGTCCAAGAGTGTTAACTATGATCACATTGTTGTGATTGCCTAAATTTTTTCATTTTGCAAAACTGAAACTCTATACTACTGAACAACTCCCCATTTCCTCTTGTCTCCAGCCCCTGGTAACCACCATTCATTCTTTCTGTTTTTATGAATTTGACTACTTTAAGATACTTCATGTAAGTGGAATCAGATGCTACTTGTCTTTTTGTAACTGGTTTATTTCACTTAGCATCATGTTCTCAAGGTTCTTGTAGATTGTGGCATGTGACAGGATTTCCTTCCTTTTAAGTCTGAATAATATTTCGTTGTACGTATATACCACGTTTTGTTTATCCATTCATCCATCAATGGAAACTTGGGTAGCATCCATCTCTTGGCTGTTGTGAATAGTGCTGCTATGAACATGGATATGCAAATATCTCTTAGAGATCCTACTTTCGAGTTTTTTGGATACATACCCAAAAGTAGGATTACTGGATCATATGGTAGTTCTATTTTTAATTTTTCAAGGGATTGCCATACTGTTTTTCATAGTAATTGCATGTATTCTCTTCTGTAATCTGTCTTTTTTCCACTTAAAAATATATCTTGAGTATTTTCCCAGGTCATTATCATTCTTTTTATATGACTACAATTTTCAGAGACTGCATGGGAAGCCATTATCTATCTAACTAATCCTCCATGGGGGAACTTCTAATTACAGCTTTTCTCTATTGTAAGTGTTATACTGATAAACATTCTTTAGTTAAAGCTTTACATTGATTATTTCCTCAGGATCAAAATTCCTGAGTCTAGAAGTATGAGCACTTCTAACAACTAATTGACACACAATAAACTACACATATTTAAAGTGCACAATTTGGTAAGTTTGGGCAACTGTCAACCATCAACACAGACAAGGTAACGAACAAATCTTTCACCCTCAAAACTTTCCTCATGCCCTCTGTAATTCTTCCCTATTCTCTTTCCCTACTGGGTCATATGGCAGGTGTATGCTTTACTTTTTAAGAAATTGCTAAACTGCTAGGATCGAGCCCCGCGTCAGGGCTCCCTGCTCAGAGGAGAGCCTGCTTCTCCTTCTGCCTCTCCCCACCACTTGTGTTCGCTCTCTCTCTCTCTTTAACTCTCATTCTATCTCA
This sequence comes from Canis lupus baileyi, assembly GCF_048164855.1. Lineage (NCBI taxonomy): Eukaryota > Metazoa > Chordata > Mammalia > Carnivora > Canidae > Canis > Canis lupus. Next base: position 12,405,414 of record NC_132869.1, on the reverse strand, counting down.
AATAAATAAATAAAATATTTTTTTAAAAAATGAATTGCCCCCCCCCAAAAAAATGAATTGCCCAATTGTTTTCTGAAGGAGTTGTCTAATTTTACATTCCACTATCAATATATGAGAGTTCCAGTTGTTCCACATCCTCACCAACGATTGGTATGGTCAGTCTTCTAATTTTAGGCATTCTAATAGGTATGTAGTAGCATCTTGTTGTAGTTTTAATTTGCATTTTCCTAATAACTATTGATGTTGAACATCTCCTTATGTGCTTATTTGCCCATACATCTTCTTTGGTGAAGTATCTGTTCAAATATTTTTTTCCACGTTTTCAATTGGGTTGTTTTCTTATTATTGAATCTTAAGAGGTCTTTATATATTCTGGATACAAGTCCTTTATCAGATAGGTAATTTGAAAATATATTCTCCTAGCCTGTGCCTTATCTTTTCTTTAACAGTATCCTTCCAAGGTCAGAAGTTCTTAATCTTGCTGAAGTCCAATTTTTTTTTTCTCTTATGGATCATGCTTTTGGTATCACCTAAGAAACTTTTCCTTACATAATGTCCAAAGATTTTCCATTGTGTTTTCTTCTAGAAGTTTTATAATTTTAAGTTTTACATTTATGTCTATAGTCATTTTGAGTAATTTTTACATACAGTACAAGGTATGGATCACAGTTCATACTTTTGCATATAAATATCCAATTGGTCTAGCATTATTGACAAGATTTTTCTTCATCCATTGAATTGCCTTCACACTTCGTCAAAAACTATATTGACTATATGTGGGTCTATTTCTGAACTCTATTTATTTCATTGATATATTAGTTTATCTTTATATCAATTAATCTATCTCTATACCAATACCTCACTGTCTTGATTTCCATAGCTTTCTAAGTCTTGAAATTAGGCAGTGTAAGTCCTCCAACTTTGTTCATTTTTTCAGTCGTTTTGGCTATATTTTTTGCATTTACATGTGAATTTTAGAATCAGCCTGTCAATTCTGCTGGAATTGCACTAAAACTATACATTAGTTTGGAAAAAATACATTTAACAATATTGAGTCTTCTGATACATAAGCATTGTAGATGGTATATATCTCCATTTATTTACACCTTTTTTATTTCTCTCAGAAATGCTTAATGGTTCTCATTGTATAGACTTTATACATTTTCTTTTTAATTTAATTTAATTTAACTTAATTTAATTTAATATAAGATTTTATTTAGTTATTCATGAGAGACACAGAGAAAGAGGCAGAGACACAGGGAGAGGGAGAAGCAGGCTCCATGCAGGGAGCCCAATGCAGGACTAGATCCCAGCACTCTGGGATCACACCCTGAGCCAAAGGCAGATGCTCAACTGCTGAGCCACCCAGGCGTCTCTACATTTTCCTTTTATGAGAGAGAGCACACACATGAGCAGGAGGACAGGCAGAAGGAGAGAGAGAATCTTAAGCAGGGGGCTCAATCTCATAACCCTAAGATCATGACCTGAGCAGAAATCTAGAGTCGGACGCTTAACTGACTGAGCCACCCAGACGCCTTTAGACCTTGTACATTTTTTATCCATGTTTTATCTGATTTATCCTTAAGTATTTCATATTTTTATGCTATTGCAAATGACATTGATTTTTTATTTCACTGTCCAATTGTTCATTTCTAGAATATAAAGATGTAGCTGGTTTTTCTATATGTGTATTGTATCCAACACCCTTGCTAAACTCACTTATTAGTCGTAGTAGCTTTTTTTTTTTGTGGGCTCCATAGAGTTTTCTACATAGATGGTCATATCTTCTGCAAATAAAGGCAGTTTTATTTATTCCTATCGAATCTGGGTACTTTTTCTTTTTCTTGCCTTATTGTACTGGTTAGAACTTCTAGTATGACATTAAACAGAAGTGATGAATAGATATCTTTACCTTGTTCCTGATCTTAGCATTTAGTAATTTCACCATTAAATGTGATGTTGCAGAAATCTTGAATGTGCATTTCAAGATTTTTGATAATTATGGACTCCATTAAGGTGGCAATTTACACCATATCTAGCATTGTGTGAGATGGTACTTTTTCTACATTCTTGTCAACATTAGCATTATCTTAGAAAGATAAAAGTCTGCCATTCTTAATGTTACCTATTCATTTTAAATTTATGTTTTTCGATTATTAATGGAGGTTGACATCATTTAATGCTTATTGGCCAACTGTATTTGTCTTGTTAGTTGTTTATGTCCTTTGCTTATTTTCTTTTTTTTTTTTTTTTTTTTCTTTGCTTATTTTCTAATGAAGCATCATTTCTTTAATAATTTTAGTGGCTTTTTAAAGGTCTAATATCCTTAATTAAATATATCTATTGTATATGTCTGTCAATATTTTCCTCAATTTGTCTTTTGCCTTTTACCTTCATTAACAGATTTATTTTTTATATATACTATTTTTAATAGAATGTTTTAGAGCAGTCTTAAATTCACAACAAAATGAAGCATAAAGTATAGAGTCTCCATGTACCCTCTACCTTCCCAATACATAGCCTCCCACTATCAATATCCCGTACCAGCAATATTCTGCACCAGAGTGTAATTGATTCATTAAGATCAATGAACCTAGTCTACATTGACACGTTATCACCCAAATTCTACAGTTTACATTGTGGTTCACTCTTGATATTATATGTTCAATGAGTTTGGACAAATGAATGACATGTGTCTACCTTTACATTATCATAAAGAATTATTTCATTACCCTATAAATCTTTTTGCTCCTCCTATTCATCCTTCCCTCTTTCATAACCCATGGCAATCACTGATCTTTTTACTTTCCCTCTAGCTTTACCTTTTCCAGAATGTCATATAGTTACAATCATACAGTATGCAGCCTTTTCAGATTGTCTTCTCTCACTTAGTAATACGAATTTAAGGTTTCTCTGTGTCTTTCGATGGCTTGATAGTTCCTTTCCTTTTAGCACTGAATAATATTCTATCATCTGGTTGTATCACAGCAGAATGTATCTAGTGAAGGACGCAGGGTTGCTTTCAAGTCTTGACAATTATGAATAAAGCTGCTATAAATCCCCATGTGCAATTTTTATGCAGACAGAAGTTTTCAGCTTATTTAAATAAATACCAAGGGGTACCATTTCTGGATCATATGGTAAAGAGCATGTTTACATGGATTTGTATTTTTTTTAAATACACTAAAGCTTTTACTCTTTTGTTGAAAAACCTGTCAACCTTTTCCTTCATAATTTCTGTCTTTGGTTTTGATCAGAAAAGCTTTTCCCTTTCAAAATTCTGTAAATCTTCACCTGTACCTTCTTCTAGTAGCTCTATGTTTATTTTTATTTTTATTTTTTTGGGGGGGTATGTTTATTTTTATATTTTAATCTTTGTTTTATTCTGACATGAGGCAGATATCTAAGTTCATGTTCCTTTGGGTTTCTGTTCACTTCCCTAGTTACATACAGCTTCCTCTAAATATTTGATCCACACAACAACTTCCAAGGAGTTCCCATTTTTACAAACAAGGAAACTGAGGCAAAGGGGACGCTCATTGCATTTAAGGCTACATAGCCATTAATTTATGCAGTCAGGATTCAAACCCAGATCTTCTCTGCCAAGTCCTATTCTATCTTCACCACAGCCCTGACACTTAAAGTATAGTCCATAGTCAAACAGCATTGGAAACACCTGAGAACTTGTTAGAAATGTAGTCTAGGGTTCCAACCCACATCCCTGAATCAAAATCTGCATGGCTATCAAGTTAGAGAAGTATTGTTGTGCATCATAGTTCCCCAAATTTAGGGTACATCAGAATCACTGGGGAGTCCTTGTTGAGCTCCATTGCTACTCAATATTTTAACTCAGTGGGCTTGGGGTGACAACCAGAAATCTGCATTTTAATATTTTTTTAAGATTTTATTTATTTATTTATTTATTTATTTATTTATTTATTTATTTATTTATTTATTTATTTATTCATGAGAGACACAGAGAGAGGCAGAGACCCAGCAGAGGGAGAAGCAGGCTTCCTGTGAGGAGCCTAATGTGGGGGACTCCATCCCCCGACCCCGGGATCAGGCCCTGAGCCAAAGGCAGAGGCTCATCCTCTGAGCCACCCAGGTGTCCCGAAATCTGCATTTTATTTTATTTTATTTTTTTTTTAAATTTTATTTATTTATGATAGGCACACAGTGAGAGAGAGAGAGGCAGAGACACAGGCAGAGGGAGAAGCAGGCTCCATGCACCGGAAGCCCGACGTGGGATTCGATCCCGGATCTCCAGGATCGCGCCCTGGGCCAAAGGCAGGCGCCAAACCGCTGCGCCACCCAGGGATCCCCCGAAATCTGCATTTTAACAAGCATCCCAGGTTATTCTTACCCAGGTGACTTCATGGATCACACCTGAGAAACGGTCTAAAACAACTGAGACGTATTCTCAAACTATTAACTAGAAAACCAAAAGTGGTGGCTGATTATTTTCTCCCGGTCTCCATTTAGACCTGTCCTTTTAACCTGAAAAAGAGAGAGCTAGGAGGTAATGATAACTCCTTTGCGTGTCAATATGTGGTAATTAAGTTGTAATAATGAAGATGAGATTAAATCTTCAATTTTACATTAAATCAAATAAAGAAAAATACGGGCCAGAGGCCTTCCATCGATCCAGAATTTGGCGGAGGCAGTGTGAAGTAGAAGCACCTCCCCAAGTAAATTGGAGTCTCCTTCCCCTTATTCAAATCTTGTCAGTCGGTGAGTCAAGGTCTCTTCACTAATAAAACGAAGGTAAATAGCCGCCTGCCAGCAGGTAGAAAGAACCTGCCTGTCAACTTTCTGCACTTTTGTCCCCAGCCCCATAAGGCTGGGAGGAGTAGACTTCCTGGGAGACTAAGCAGGAGCCTCCGGAGGCTCACTTTGCCAGCTCAGATTTGCCCGGAAGTGGACGCCACCTGGACAGAGGTGGAGCCCCGGCGACCTAAGGGGGCCCCTCGGGTGACCCGGCGGAGCCACGCTCGGGAGACACCCTTTCCCCCGCCCCGTCCCGCGGAGAGACTCCGTCATCAATAATTCATTAAGAACCTCCTCTCCATTGGCTGACGCCACCACCCGCGCTGGCCGCGGCCCAATGAGGAAGGACTTGAGCGAGCCTTCTGAATAGTGAACGAGCTGCCGTGACGTAGCGCCCAGCGATTGGCTGCGACGGCGCGAGGCGGGGCCAGCTCGGGCGGCGGCGAGTGCGGCCGGGACTGCTCAGTGCGAGCCGGGGAGGGCCGAACCCGGAGCGGGGTCTGACCGCGGGGTCTGACCGCGGGGCCGACCGGAGGGGGCGGGCGCCGAGCGCGGCCCGGCTGCAGGATGTTCAGCTGGATGGGGCGGCAGGCGGGCGGGCGCGAGCGCGCGGGCGGCGCGGACGCGGTGCAGACGGTGACCGGCGGCCTGCGCTCGCTCTACCTGCGCAAGGTGCTGCCGCTGGAGGAGGCGTACCGCTTCCACGAGTTCCACTCGCCGGCGCTGGAGGACGCCGACTTCGAGAACAAGCCCATGATCCTGCTGGTGGGCCAGTACAGCACGGGCAAGACCACCTTCATCAGGTAACCCGCCCCCGCCAGGGACCCTGCTCGCACCACCTGGGTGGAGGCGGCCCTCCCCAAGCGTGCGTGGGCTCTCGCCAGCCTCCCGCCGCGCTCGGACATCCTGCGGCCCCGCTCCCCACCCCCACCCCCGCCCCCGTGCGGGATCCCCTCGCGGCTGTTTCCCCCTCCAGCACGGGCGTGACCTCAGGTCGTCGGGTCCCAGCGCCGGGAGCCCGCAGCCTCGCCCCGGGGCGCGGCAAGCCCTAGGAGGGGCTGGCCCTCCCGACGCAGGCAGGCAGGTCTCCGGAGCCCTGTCTCCGTGTACTCGGAGCCCTCCTTCTTTGCTCTTGGCGAAGGGCTCTTCCGACTGGGTTTGTCCTGTCACCCTGGCCTGGGGACCCGGGGAAGGGAGGGAGGAAGAGGGAGGCTATAATAAGCATCTTCTTGATGAGCGAGTGAGGCCTAGGGCTGGAAATGGGGACGGAGGTGTGTGGGATCCGAATGGGCTATTGAGTCATAGTTGGAGAATTAAGCCCCGAGCGCATAACTATTTATTGAATGAATGAATGAATGAATGAATGAATGTCAACAGTAGAGGGTGTTTCCAGTGCTCCCTTCCCTCGAGGTAGGTCCTCGTACGCCACCCCCAGCACAGTGCTGGGGGGAGCCGGTAAGAGGCCGCTTTTATTCAGCTCTTGCACAGCCCCGCCTTTATATGGAAAGGCCGTAGGAAGTTTAACTGTGTTGCAGCCCCAGCCGGCGCCCCGTGGAACTAAGGGGGAGTGTCATATTACTGTCCGTTAGTTTCCATTTCTTAGGTGGGTCATTCCCTCCTCCCTTGACAACTGAAAATATTTGTCAGGCTTCCTCTGTCTCCAAAAGCAAACAATTACTGTGCATTTACTAGGGTTCAAATCATATGGTTTCCTCTGAAGTGATTTTTGTTGGGAAATAATTTACATTGAAACAAAATGCTTTTTGAAGAAACCCTGTTCCTTTTCTAAAGCAGAAGTAAGGCACTTGGAAGACTCACTTTCTTTCGTTAGGAAACTTATTTTCCTGGGTTTAAACCCTGTGTCACTTAAAGTGACTAATCATTAAAGGTTTTGGTCTAAGGCTTGGGAAATTGTAACGATCTCTTCATCATTGATGTTCAACAGGTGTTCAGAAAACTGCATCTATATTTGGATATATGCCATTTCTATTAAGCAGCGTCCTCCTTTTCTCCATCCTAGTGACCTAAATAGTTCCTACAAATAGAGTAGTTGTCACTACAGGAAATGTGTTCAATTCAGACGTGCAGATACACTATGAATGAATTCAGCAAAGCAAACACACTAGATTGAAATATAGTTCCAGATAGTGAAGTGAATGTGAAGGAAGACTGAGAGAAATAATTTAATTTTTAAATTGACTGATTTGGTGCTTATTAATTAGGTGAAAAACGTATTAAATATATTACTCCAGACACTCAAATCATAGAAATGTTACAGTAACTGTTACCTTGAAAAATGACAGTACCTTTAAGGTCTCAGTAATAACCAGTTTTTAAGTACATGGGATAATGGAGTATTGTGACCAAGTGGTACAAGAGTGGGAGGTGGGCCTTTTGAAATACACAGATAAAGGATAAGAAGCTGGCATTGTCATATTTATTTGTTTATTTTTAATTTTGTTTATTTATTTGAAAGTGCACAAACTGGGGAGGGTCGATGCCAGAGGGAGAGGGAGATGCAGGCTCCTCACTGAGCAGGGAGCCCAACATTAGGCTCTATCATGATCCAAGCCCAAGGCAGTCACTCAACTGACTGAGCCGCCCGGGCATTGTCATAATTATAATCACTGCAGACATTAGCAGGGGCATGCTCATAGTCCCTTGGGCTGTTCCTCCTGTCTGTCTTTGCCACAGGGCTTTACTGTGCTATGTGTGATTAAGGAGTGTTGTTGCTGCTGTACCCACCTGGATGTGATGTGGCCATCTCTGCTCACATAGCCTCACTCTTCTCCCTTTTTTATCATTTGTGGGCAGCTTTGTGGAATGGCTAGGCATACTTTTAAAAAAGATATTGAGATTTGACTCCTGGCATCTTTATCCAAATGGACCATTTCTCGGTAGGCACTGGAGCCATGGGCAACCTCAGGGTGAGGGAGTAGTCTCCTTACCAAGAAGTCACTTGCCCTTGAGACCTTCCCTGGCCTAAGTGATTTTGTTCTTAGACAGTGGGCACAAAGTGGACCTGTTAGGTTAGAAGGAAATCAAGGTGGACAGGAAGCTTGGTGAGCCGCCAGAGACCGGAGTTTGGTTTCAGAGTGGAGCTGGGAGGAACAGACTTAATTCCTAAGAGGAAAGAAGCCCCAAACAAAAAGGCAGCTACCCTCTAGAGCCTGCCCTGAAACTGAAAGCAGTGGAGTTAGCCCAGGTTGCTGGCCATCCTGGATTCTGCCTGCATTTCTCTGAAGCTGGTTGGTGCCTTGGTTGTTTGTTTCTAGGCACTGAGCACTAGAAGTTCATACTTGGCTATGGGGTGACTTACATAGTCAAAGATTCCCATCCACCTGGCTTCTTGTTTATACCAAGAGGTCACTGGTAACACAGTCTGCACTGATAGGAAGGAAACTTCTCTCATTCTAAAGCCAGTCAGCAAGGCCTTTTGTATACACTGCATACTTTTTAAAATATTTATTTATTTATTTATTTATTTATTTATTTATTTATTTATGAGAGACACAGAAAGAGAGAGAGAGGGGCAGAGACACAGGCAGAGGGAGAAGCAGGCTTCATGCAGGGAGCCCGACGTGGGACTCGATCCTGGATCCCCAGGATCAGGCCCTGGGCTGAAGGCAGCACTAAACCGCTGAGCCACCCAGTCTGCCTGGCAAGCTGATTCTAATATTCCCTTGGAAACGTGAGGGATCTAGAATAGCCAAGACTGTCTTGAAAGAGAACAAAACTGGAGTTCTCCTACTTTCTAATTTCAAAGCTTGGTACAAAGCTACAATAAACCAGACAGTGTGATAGTAGCATAAGAATAGACATAAAGACAGAATAGAATTAAGAGTACAGAAATAAACCCATATGTCTGGTAAACTTGGTTTTCCAAGAGTTCCAACACAATTCAATGGGGGAAAGGACATTCTTTTCCGCAAATGGTGATGGACAACTAGATATCCACATTGCAAAAGGAATAGAGAGGGACTACTAATGGGTACAGAGTTTCTTTGGGGGATAATGAAAATGTTCTGAAATTACTAGAGGTATCAGTTGCACGACTTTGTGAAAGTACTAAAAACCACAAAAGTGTACCCTTTAAAAGGGTAGGTTTTATGAATTTTGTCTCAATTCAAAATATAAAACAATTCAGCCTTCCAACAGTTCAGCATCCTGTGATTTCTTTAATTTCCATAATTCTGCAATGTGCCAGTCAGATAATTTCTGCATCTGTATCCAATAATTTAAAATAAAAAGGATTGCCAGAAAAAAAGGCAAACCAAAAATCATGGAAATAAGCCAAAAGAACACATGGACAAAAGGAACTAAGGAGTATAGCTGAGGAAGAAAGGGAGTACAGGGGCACCTGTTAAGTGTCTGACTGTTGGTTTCAGCTCAGGTGGTGATCTCAGGCCATGAGATCGAGCCCTGTGGCAGGCTCTGCTCTGAGTAGAGTCTGCTTAAGGCTCACTCTCCGTCTCCCTCTGTCCCTCCCCACTGTTGGATTTCTCTCCCTCCCTTTTTCTCCCTTCTTTCTCTCTAAAATAAATCAATAAATCTTAAAGAAAGAAAGAAAAGAAGGAAGAAAGGAAAGGGAAGTACAAATAGCTATCACACAATCCCTATATTTTCCCCCCGTATATTCTCGTCAATGTATAAATATGTTCATTCTTCCTGACATTCAAATTAAGCTAGTAAAATCAAAGTATAATATTTTCCTATAAAATACTTGATAAAGTAATTATGTTTTAAAACTTTAAATATTGGGATGGTGGCTCAGTGGTTGAGTGTCTGACTTTGGCTCAGGTCATGATCCTGAGGTTCTGGGATTGAGTCCCGCATCGAGCACCTGCTTCTCCCTCTGCCTATGTCTCTACCTCTCTCTGTGTCTCTCATAAATAAATAAATAAAACCTTAAAAAAATAATAAAACTTTAAGTATCATTTAAATATAGTGTAAATGGGGGGAAAGAGGACACAAGCTCCATATGCAAGTGTGGAAACAAGGCTTATGGACAGTATGGAGTATTAAGAAGCTTGTAAGCAGGGATCCCTGGGTGGCGCAGCGGTTTGGCGCCTGCCTTTGGCCCAGGGCGCGATCCTGGAGACCCGGGATTGAATCCCACATCGGGCTCTCGGTGCATGGAGCCTGCTTCTCCCTCTGCCTGTGTCTCTGCCTCTCTCTCTCTGTGACTATCATAAATAAATAAAAATTTTTAAAAAATCTCTTTAAAAAAAAAGAGGCTTGTAAGCAGGTTGGGAAGGTGAAATTGCCTCAGCCAAGAAAAAGGCCTTTTCCGGTTTGAGCAGAACAAGAAAAAGAATCAGGAAGTGATAAGCCCACTGCTCCAGACTCTTGCTGTAGCCTTTCCAGGAAGCAGAACTACTCAGCTAGTATCATCGTCTTTTCTCCTTTTCTCTCAAAAGCAAACAATCCAGAGATGTGAAAGGGACCCCAGCCAGGTGGGAGGGTGTATGAGAAACCCCCCAAGGGCTGCACAGGCATGGCCCAGTAAATACCTGGGTGTAGGGTGGGAGTAGATGGCAGGGCCAGATAGCAAGAACTTATACTTGTGCTCCAAGAGCTGTCTGGTGATTTTTAAGAAGTGATGAGAATATGAGGAATATCAGAAAATTTGAAGCAGGCCAATGTCCCAGTTTTCAGAAAAAAGGGGGAAATAGATTCTATTAAAGAACAAAGCTCCACTTCATTCCTTTGGTAAGCCATAGACTCTGTTATTAAAATGACGAGAAGCGAGGGTACTCACCAGGAAGCAGCCTGGTTTGCCCATTAAAGAAAATCCCATTAAGAAAACACTGTGGGCCCAGTTGGGTGGTTCTCACTGTCAGCCTGGCCTTGGAGCCCCTGAAAATGATAGTCTTCTCTGCCAAATACCATGCCCTTTGTAGATCTTTCTGAAATGTTGAAATACTTAATTTTTACAGAAGAATGGACTATCTGTAATATGCAATATAAGATCATACTAGTATACCCCAGCATCTGTTTATTCAAATAATAATTGATTTCTGGGAAGGGTCTGGCTATCCCAGAACTTAGAGTTTCATGGGGAATATGGATAAGAATCCACAAGCCAGTAGGGCTCTGGGTGACAGGAGCTGTGACCCTAGAAGCACAGGGTGGGATGGGGGCATAGGAGGGACCATTCCTTCAGTCTGGAGGGTGGAAGAGTCCTCCCTGATGACACAACCTAAAAGCTGATCTCTGAGGAATGAGCCAGAATTAGCTGCCCAAATGAGACCAGGAAATGAGGGCAAGAAGTCATGATGAGGCCCAGGTTTCTTGGATAACTGGGTGGGTGGTGGAGCTATCCACTGAAATGAGGGACACACAGAGAGGAAGAGTGGGGGCATAGTTATGAGTTTAAATTTAAGCCCATGTTTGAGTAGACACTCAGGTGTAAAGTCCAAAAGGGGTTGGATATACAGGTCTGGAGTGAGAGGAAGACGAGCTTGTGGAGACCCAGGGACAAGTCACCAGAGAGGTGCAGTAATGTCACAGGAGGATGGTGATTTAGAGCCATCATAGGGCTCTTTTGGTTGTAACAAACTCAACTGAAGAAGGCTTAAGGAGAAAGGTACATTATCTCATGATTAGACCCTGATCAGACCAGGGTGTCCTGGCTTGAGGCCTGGCCTAGGACCCCCAGTGGTGCCATCTGGTCTCTGTCTCTCAGCTCTGCTGCCTTCCCTCATGTTGGCTTCCTTCTCAGGCAGTTGCATCTCATGGATGGGCAGGTGGCCATCTCTGACTCCAGACTCACCTTCTGCCAGCTAAGCAACCCCAGTGGGGAAAAAAGAGAACCTCTTCCCAACCATTTCCGCAAAAGTCTTAGGTTTGAGTGTCAATAGTTAGACCTTGGCCGTTTACCCATCCTGAACCAATTCCTTGAGCCAGGGGAATGGAATACCCATGCTTGCAGTGGGTGGACAGCCCCCAAGCCATGTGGTAGCTCCTCAGGGTGCTGCTATCAAAAAAGGAAAAATATTTGCTAAATAGGTGAGGCATCAGGTAGCCCCCACAAAAGTCAGGGAAAGAGGGAGCATGGTCAACAGGGCCAGATACTTCTGGGGAAAAGGTTGAAATGGATCCATTGGATTAGCCATCAAGAGCCAGGATGACCTCAGCAAGAGCCATGCCAGTAAGTGGTGGTGATGGAAGCCAGGTGGCGGTGGGTTGAGGAATGAGTGGGAGGTGAAGCGTCAAATATAGAAAACTCTTAGCAGCTGGTTACTGAAGGGAGGTACTGTGTCCTGGTGACAGGCGTTCTGGGGAAATGGGGAAATGTGGATGGAAGGGGCCCGTAGACAGCAGCTTTTTAACCTAAGAGGCAGGCCTCGGAGCAGGGGTTTGGGGGCTCCAGGGCCAGGTGGTACGGTGTGGGTGGCAACAGTCACGCAGAGAGACCCTGCAAGACGGCCTCTTGTCCACTTACTACATCACCTGCCTGATGGATGGGAGTAATGTCACAGGATTAGTAGAAGTATAAGGGGAGATAGGTTTGGGTTTTTTTTTTTTTAATTATAAAATTCTCTTCTTTAACTCACATCTAGAAGTTTACTTCTAAAAGACTTTCAGTATACTTTTCAAAACCTTGGAAAATTATGAACTAGAAAGCCATGGTTCCTGGATCTGGCTGTGGGTCAGAACCACTGGGAGCCTGAAAAGAGATTTCAAGGCCTCAATCCCAGACCTCCTGAACCGGAATCTCTGTGGGAGAAGTTCAGAAATCTGGTTTTGGTTTGGTTTTTATAAACCACCTCCCAGAGTCATTCTTAGGTAGCCTCCCCCAGGAAGTATTTAGGAACGATTGATAGAGGAAAGTTCATGATAGTTGAATCTTTTAAGCACGAAGCGGGTCGGCCTCAACCCAGAAGAGAAAGGCTCGCTTTGGTGGCCCTTCCATCACATGTGGTCCAAGCTCCATCTGTTCACATTCTTAGTGAATGACCTAGATGAAGACGTAGAAGTCATGCTTACAAAACTGGGAATTATGCAAAAAATGCAATTTAATAAACAGCCTTTTTCATTTAATATGATATGATGAACTTGTGTCATGAAGTAATCTTCAGAAATAGCTTTCATGACTGTATCCTAGTCTACCCTGCAGCTTGGAACATTGTTTCTAATTTTATGCTGTTATCTATAATATTGCAGTGGACATTCTTGGCTGTAAACCTTTGTCTCCTTTTTTTCCTTAGAATAGTATGAATTACTGCATCAAAAGGTATAAATATTTTTCAAGTTTATGTATATTGCTGATTACATATATACATACATATGTATATATATTTTATATAAAATAAAACATATATTTTATCCTGAATATATATATATACATATATTCCTTTTCAGAAAAGTCATTCCAAATTAGATTCCTACCACAGAGTCTAATATGAGGATCATGATTTCACAAACTGTCAGTAAAACTATGTATTATTATTTAAAAACATAAGTGTGCAGGAAAAAAATTTCTTTTAATTTGCTTTTCTTTTCCCTTTTACTGTGAAGTTGAACTTACAAAATATGTAGCTGTCATCTGTTTCTTTGTGAGTTATCTGTGAACTTTGTCCCAATTTTCATTTGGAATATTAGTCTTTATGTTGTAGGTGTTTAAATATTTTGCTTAATAATGTTTGTCAGTCTTTTGTCATAATTATTATTTTTCCAGTTTGAGGTTTGCCTTTTTAATTTTTATGATAATTTTTTGTCATGGAGATATATTTAATATTTGTGAGCAACTCTTAATATTTCTTTCCTCTTGGATGATGTCTTTTATGCCTCTAGAAAATCCTTAAATATTACGGAATCCTTAAGTTTAAAAAAATCTTTAAAATAGTTAACTTTTGGGGGCACCTGGATGGAGCAGTAGGTTGAGCATCCAACTCTTATTTTCAGCTCAGGTCATGAACACAGGGTCATGAGATCGAGCCCCTAATCAGGCTGTGCACTCAGTGTGGAGTCTACTTGGAATTCTCTCTCTCTCTCCCTTTCCCTATGCTCTCCACCTTTGCATCCCCCCCGCCAAATAAATAAATAAATATTTAAAAAATAAAATAAAATAGTTAACTCTTTAATCTACTTAAAATCTCTTTTGAAAGTATTCATTTTTTGTTTTTTATTTTTTAGCACTATTGAATAATCCTATTTTTTCCGCTACCACATGAGGCTTCTTCATATGCTAACTTATTAAATATTAGAATCTTTTGGAACCTTTCTCTCCTGTCATATTGCTCTGTTGGTAGATTCTTATGCCCACATCATACTCTCTTAAGGACTGTTACTTTAAAACATTCTTTAATTCAGTGGTAACACAGACCCTTCTGATCTCACTTCTCTTTATTTTGCAAATACTGTCAATCATCATTTCCTGTTATTCTTTCAGAGGAACTTCAAAATTACTTCATTAGATTCTTCTCAGAAAATACCATTCGGATCTGTTTATATTGGAATTGCACTGTATTTTGGTATTTGTTCTTTCCAGAACACAGTATGGCTTTAACTCAGACCTCTTGTAGACCTGAGAAAGGTGTTTGATTTACTTACATAGGTTCTACATACTCATATTAATGTTTTTCCTAGATATTTTATAATCCTTCACTCTTGTGAATCAGATTTTTTTTCCTTTTTATTTTCTAGATGGGTATTGCGAGAATGTGAGATAGCTAATGATTTTTAGGCATTTCCATTTTGTATCTGCTCATTTGATTCAAGTTACTCTGAGAGCTTTTCAGTATTCTTTTGGATTTTCTAGATAGACAGCTATATCAATGACATTCATGATCACTTTGTTTCCTCTTCTGCTTCGTATTTGATTGTACTGGGAAGTGATCATCTACATCAAGCTTTTAATTGTGACAACAGTGCTTTTGTTATTTCACTTTAAGATATGTTACCTACTAGTTTAATATTTTATAAATTAATCACATTAAGAAATTATCTTTTTATTACTAGTTTAGAAGAATGTCATTGGAAAAAACTAGAACAGATGTCGAGCTTCATTAAATGCCTTTTTACTTTTTCCTTTAACCTGTGTTCTGTGGAAGGTAATTCTGGGAGATTGTTAATAGATGTTTAAAAAGGGTCCTATAGTTAAGGCACTTGGGGAAATGTGTTCTGTAGCCTTATCATGACGCTTGCCAGTGTTCCCAGATCAACCTAAATTCTGTTGTCTGGTTCATAAAGTACAAGTCCTCACTTAATTAGATCTTCATTGCATGAGCAAATGAATGATTAGAGAAATTAATGGGGCTATAAAAAATTGGGAAGCATATTGCCATGATTCCAGTGAACTTCCTCCCCCTTTCATCTCCTTCCTTTCCTTTCTCTTTCTTCTGGCCTCCTTCCAGAATAGCATGGAAGGCAGAGTGGAGCAGCTCTTGGTACTGGCACAGGTTAGACACCACTGTGCCCTAAGCACATCTCAGCCCTGCATGATTTAAATGCCATTCATAGCTGGAAAAATAGAGCTGTGAAAAGGCTTTATCCAGCAAATTCCAGTTTCTTGATCCCATAGGCTAATGTAGATTCCATAGTAGGCACAACAGTTTCAAAGACGATGTCACTTGAACAAGCAGCCATGGCCATAACATGTCTGTGATTTAACTAAGGGAAAAATAAAAATGAAAATAAAAGTTAGGTTTCACACTTAAGGAAGACATTGAGTTTAAAATGCAAGTGAAGCTTGACCTTAGTTTTTCAGCAACTCAAAGATTAAAATTTTAAAGAAAGTGAGATATTTGTGATATTTATCTCAACATTATTTATAAGAGCAAGAAATGGGAAGCTATTTAAATGCCCAAGAGTAAGGAAGTAGCAAACTAAGTTATTAGATATTCATCTTAGAATAGTCTGCAGCCACTAAAAATTGTTTTCAAAGAATTTCTGATGGCCTGAGGAAAAACTAATGGTGGAAAATCTAGATGCAAAATTATTTAAACATTCTGATCCCAATTTTATAAAGAAAAAAAATATCTTCACAGAACAACGACAGATGGAAATAGATCAAAATGTTAAAAGTAGTCATTTTCCTGTGCTAATGTGGTTTAGTGCTAGCTGCTTACCTTGTCCTAAGCAGGGATAAAATGTCTGCTCCAACAACAGTGAGGGCAAAGTGATAAAACGTGTATGAAGTGCCTTATAGGGACACCTGGGTGGCTCAGTGGTTGAGCATCCGCCTTCGGCTCAGGGTGTGATCCCGGAGTCATAGGATTGAGTCCCACATCGGGCTCTTCGTGTGGAGCCTGCTTCTCCCTCTGCCTGTGTCTCTGCCTCTCTCTCTCTCTCTCTCTGTCATGAATAAATAAATAAAATCTTTTCTAAAAATGCCTTATAAACTGTACAGTGTGGTTTCATAATAATCTATTGTTCAGTGGTGTCCAGAAGGGGTAGTGGTGGTGGTGGTGTTTACTTGCTAAGAAATAATTACATATTCTTGACCATTTTCTAAGACTTTAATGATAACAAATGTTCGATTCTTCTCCCACTTACATTTCTTGGTATTAAACACAAGGATAAACAAAGGACACTGATTTAAAACATCATTTCTAGATTCAACACAAATCAGTTGAAGGACTAACCCTTTCTTTTCATTCACTCTCCTAGTGAAATAGTGGATCAAGTACTAGAAGTAAAAAGTACATTCTGTAAAGCTTGCCAACACTTTAAAATGAAGTGTATTTAAACTCTTAGCCCTGGATTTTAAAATAAGGAAATATAACTGCTTCTCCACTGAACTCAAAAGTTGTACCTTATATATTTCTTTCACATCTGTATGACTTAAAACCTTAGTAACGAATGCTCAAAAGAACAAAATGACTGTTTGAGATAGTTAAATGCTCTTTTTAAAAATATCCTACTCCATATCAATGAATTGAACTTTCAAACTATGCACAGATGCCAATGTATGCACAAACATTTCTAAACATTTCATCATCACACAAGCCATTTCTCTAGATTTTGGCTTGAGTATTGAAAAATAATGCTCATAAAACACCCCGAATTATATGTGCCATATTACTTTTTAGAGTGCTGATGTAGTTATTGAATACCTACTAAAAAGTCTGAGATTTGTATGTTTGTTATGATTCACAGAATGCATTCCTGTAAACGCTTCTGTTGCAGGCTGATAGCCTCTCAAGCTATGATTTAGGGCAGGTAGTGTTCTCACAGGATGGGTAAGACATTTAGGTTCTAATAAACCACTTAATTTATGTGAACCTTAGTTTTTTTCATTTGTAAAATGGGGATAAAAATAGTACCAACCCCATAAGGTACTTAGGATGAAATAGATTTATTCATATAAAGACATCAGCACATAACAAATCCTACAACGTCAGATATACAGTAGTCGTCCCTTATCCGCTCTTCTACTTCCATGGTTTCACTTACCTACCATCAACCGCAGTCCAGAAGTAGATGATTCTCCTTTTGACATATGGTCAGAAGGTCAGTAGTAGCTAATGCTACATCACAATGCTTATGTCATTTTCCTCACCTCATCTTGTCACGTAGGCATTTTATCATCTCACGTCACCACAAGAAGGGTGAGTACAGTAGAGCAAGATACTTTGAGAGAAAGAGAAAGACCACATTACATAATTTTTATGATGGTATATTTTAATTGTTCTATCTTATTAGTTATTTTTGTTAATCTCTTACTGTGCCTAATTTATCAATTAAACCCTATCATAGGTGTGTATGTATAGGAAAAAATATTGTGCGTGGAGGGCTCAGGCATCCACCAAGGCACTTGGAATGAATCCTCCATGAATAGGAGGACCACTATGCTACTAAAATAATTAATGTCTTTTCCATTGTTCCAAGCACGAGTCAGAACCTAGACAATGCATGGATGACTACCAGGAGAGACAACATTTGCAGCTGGAATTTCGGAAAGCCTATCCTTGAGTGACTACCTTGTTTGTTTGTTTTTGGTCATCCTTAAGCTCATCTTTGAGAAGATGGTGCTTAAGTATTTTGAGGGACTTTTCATCATCCTGAAGATTTTCTTTTCCTCTTAACACAAACTACATTTTTTGCTATGATGTTAAAAAAAAGGGTTTTTTCTAGCCTAAGCAACGGAAGAAAAAAGATACTGTCCACATATACCCTTGCATGCAGTCAGCTCCCTGATCTGAGGCTGGGCAAGTGTGTCCAGGAGCCACCTGGACGAGGAAATGCCATGGCCTTCAGCAGACAGGGACAAGCAAACATTGGGTCTCCCATCCTCCCCACCAATCCCTCTGCCCCGCTGCTTGAAATCCTAGATGTCTATCTGTTTTTTACGTTGATGGCTTAGAGCAGTCACACCTGGAAGAGGCAGCCCTTTCTGAGAACACAGGAGAAGGAGAACAAGGTGGAGCCAGGACAGAAACCCTTTCTAACACACAGGATGCCTGTGCAGTGGGCTCTTGGCTCAAAACTGTGGCGATGCTCTTCTGTAGTCTTCCTGTGGCCTCTTGGTCCTTTGAATTCTTGTTATTGCGGATAACACCACAAACTCTCCAGGACTCGTAGCTCTGGGAAAGCCTCTGGTACGGCCAAGTTTAACACAGTTGATCAGCCTGGTGCCTATAGGTGACCCGTTTTTGTATGTCGAAACTTGGGATCTGCTCAGACTTTTCAAGGTTGCTGGTTTTGAACCTCGTCACTTTCTTCACACTTTGTTCACGTCAGATACTCTGTGTCCTGGTTTTTCTTAGTTCCTTAGTGCCTGCCCACCTGGCAGTGTGACCTAAGTGTATCTGAATTTCCCCATCCCCCCATGTAAAACTTTTCTGGGCAGTCAGCTTAGAACATCATATATTAGCTCATGTATCCAACGGGTCCTACTTAGGGCAGACACCAGCAGCTGGGGGCTACATGGGACCCCAAAGCTACAGGGCAGAGCTTGATGTAAAAGCAAAAGCCTTGGGCCAAGAGAGAGGAGCCCTGGGAAATACAAGCCTTGCATGGCCAGTAGTTAGTCTGACCAGCAAGTCCTTGATTGCCTGCTCTAATCCTCAGTCTCTTCACCTGTAAAGACATGGGGTTGAGCCAAATGATTCCTAAGAGAGTTTGGGACTCGTGTGTGGATTGTGCTCTGCAGGAAATGACAACCTATCAGAAAAGAGGAGATCGGCCCACAGACAGCACTAATACCGGGTGTTCCTGAGAAGCTCTACAGCAGAAAGTGGTCAGAAAAAAAGGTCCTGGAGTGCTCAGGGAGGGAGGACTGCCCAAAGGAGGTGACACTTTGTAAAGTGACTGAAAGAGCGGGTAGGCTAGATGGTAGAGATCATGAGACATGATTCCCCACCAGACAGAGGGAATGAAGTAAGGGAAGTCAGGCACAGGAATTTCAGGCCTGGAAGAGACTAATCAAGGAGGAAAGAAGGCCTGCAATAGGTGAGGAGCAAGATCCCAGAGTGCGAGGCAGAAGAGGGGTGCTCGTGGGGTCCCGGAAGGGAAGTCATCTGGGAAGGACTGGGTGGTTAGTGAGGGCTGTCTGATTAAAGCTTTAGAAAAACAGTCTCATCCTGCAGGGCAGATGGGGAAGAAGGAGGCTGGGAGGCAGCTGGACAGGACCAGAGTGACCCACATGAGGTAGGATGAGGAGGCAGAAAAGTGAGGGAGGGAGGCCAGGGCCAAAGGGCCACCTGGATGAGGGCGCAGAGAAAGCCAGTCGGTCCCCAGACACTGGTTCCACACCTACTATGTGCCAGATGCTGTGTTGGATTCTACGGTACAGTCGTGAGCCAGACAGACCAGGGCCTGTCTCTCAAGGTGCTCCTAATATCCTGGGACAATGACATGCCAACAGGAAAGTGTCAGCTATTGGATAAGTGCTCTGCATAGGTAATGAGGGGGAGGGACAGGGAACCAGACTGGAGAGGCTGCTGCGTCAGGATGCTCCCCAAGGAAGTGCCATGTGACTGTGCAGGGATCTGGGGGAGGGCTTTCCAAGCAATCCCGAGGTGGGAATGGCCTTGGCCTATTGAAAAGGTGGTACAGAGCCTGGGTGGCTCAGTGGTTGAGCATCTGGTTTCGGCTCAGGGCATGATCCGAGGTCCTGGGATTGAGTCCCGCATCGGGCTCCTGCTTCTCCCTCTGCCTATGTCTCTGCCTCTCTCTCTCTGTGTCTCTCACGAATAAAATCTTTAAAAAAAGAAAAGAAAAGGTGGTACAGAGGCCAGTGTAATCACTCATCCACTCATTATTTCAACAAGTACTTATTGAGCACCTCAACCATGTACCAGAGATTGTTCCAAGCTTGTGGGAAGCATTAGTGAACGGAAGAGAATGAAAGCCCTGCGTTCCTACAGCATATACCCTACCAGGTGGAGGCAGCAAATACGTCATAAATATAATAAGTGCATTTTATATTATGGTAGAGCCATGGGAAAGAGAACACAATTTTTTTTCTAAATTTTTTGCTGTTCTGGATAATGCTGCAATGGACATCTTCACACAAAAATCTTTTTCACGTATCTAGGATTTTTGCAAAGGACCGATTTCAAAGAGAACTACCTCCATTTTAAAGGCTTTTAACACAAAGTATCAAACTGCTTTTCAGTGAGGTTATACTGATTCTCCCACTGATATATAATATATATCAGAGTGTTTATTTTACTACACCCTTACCAGAGTTGGGTGTTATGAGCTCTTTAAAGTGTTAATACATTATGTCTTTCATTGGTATTGCTTTGATAATGAAATTGAACGCTAAATTTTGGCTTTTAACTGTGGGAGAAAGTATTACTAAGCAAATTAACTAGGTAAGCAAGCTACAGGATAGCCCTTCCTAGTTCTACTTCTCTTCTATGTCTAGGACCCAAAAGTGAAGTGATTTATCAAAGTCACAGTTCAGAGGCACCTTTTACTTCAAACTGATTCACATTAGCAACATACTTGAACAATTATTTGTCAGATGTAAACCAAAATATATTTAAGTATGCTTTTTTTTAAGATTTTATTTATTCATTCATTCATTCATTCATTCATGAGAGACAGAGAGAGAGAGGGGGGCAGGCTCCATGCAGGGGAGCCTGATGTGGGACTCTATCCCGGGACTCCAGGATCACACCCTGGGCCAAAAGGAAGCACCCAACCACTGAGCCACCCAGATGTCCCTATTTAACTATGCTTAAAAAATAATTTGTTAAAGTTCTGTCTGGCAGGGTTGCTACCTAGGAAGTTCTAGCTTCAATTACATTATGAATTTGAAAATAAGAAACACCTGCTCCTCTTTAAACAATTTCATACTTTAGGTTTTTCATTGAAACCTCTGTTATTCCAGAATTAGTGGTGTTTGTTGTGCTTTTATATAAACCTATATATATTTATATAAACATTAAGAAGCAATTCGGGCTCTCCTTGGCAGTGATGGCCTGGCTTACACACCTTTACATGTGAGTTACTTCCCTGCTGGGGACTCACCGCTGAACCACCGCATCCACAAGCCCCTCAGCCCCTGCCTGAGCCCCATTCTCACCTCCCGACACCTGGAGCAGAAGGGTCCTCCTCCTGCCCAGGCCTGGGAAGGTGCTGAGAAGGGGCAAGATTGCAGAGAGCCACCCAAGGTGGTACCCAATACTGGGTTTTTGCCCAAAAGGTAGTGCTATGGTTCTTTTCTGGTTTGTCTGTTTTATTGGCGTGTGTGACCTTTGTAGGCTATCTTGCAAGCCAACCCTTGCTGTTAACATTGATTCCATGGGACAATGCCGGTTAGGTTTCAAACCAGCACTTGGACCTAACCCTTTCGTGAGAACTGCATGTGCTGCAGGGAGCCTGGTGACACTGCTGTTCTTCCAAGCCCAGGCCCTGCTCCTCAGTGGTCCACCTTCTGCACCCTGGATCTCCTGGCATAGCATCAGCCAGGCCACAGGGAATGAAAATCAAAGTGGACTCAGGAGGGATGTGATGTGGACTTGAATTCTAGCTTTGCTGATGAATGGTTTCAGACTTGAGACCGCAAGTGGCTGTACCACCTAAATTCATAGATGTATATGAAATCCATGCACTCTGCATTCAGTCTACAAGCGTTGGTGTTTCACAGAGCATGAGATGCTATTGTTGCTGGCTTCTACCAGTATTTCTAAGATTTGTGTGGAATTTCATAAGAATTTGTAAACATGAACATTTCTGCTTCCAAGGATATTTACGAGTCTACTCAGTACCTGAAAAAATTTTGAATTTTTTTAAAAATTAAATTTGAACATGTTTTGAAAAGTAGCTTCTTCTCTCCCCAGCTTTCTCTAGGGAAAACGGAGAGAGCTGTCCCCTTGTTGTTAGGGCAGCCCCAGAACCATGCAGGAAGGCAGTGGGGAGAGCTCTTCTCACTTTTGAGGAGATACAGGATTGTGGTGTCTATGGCCAGTGGCACACCCTGCATGAGGCCCATGAACTCCCCTTGTGCTCCTCATCTCTTAGCAAACCACCAGCTCAAACCCAGGTTTAAAACATTGTTTGGAGGGGCTCCTGGATGGCTCAGTGGTTGAGCGTCTGCCTTTGGCTCAGGTTGTGATCCTGGGGTCCAGGGATTGAGTCCCATATCAGGCTCTGCTGGGGGAGGTCTGCTTCTCCCTCTGCCTGTGTCTCTGCCTCTCTCTGTGTGTCTCATTAATAAATAAATTAAATCTTAAAAAAAAAAAAAGAACATTGCCTGGAGACAGCGCAAGACCTAGAGTCCCACTGCCTGCATTCCATTTCCACTGAAGCATACTTATTGTATGACCTCAGGCAAGTTGCTTAGCCTCTCTGATGCCCCAGTTTTCCCACCTGTAAAATGGGAATAATGTTACACCCACTTCAGAGTATTAGGGAGATTACATACATGAATAGTTGTGCATGTGGAGGGCTTTGTGCTCCAGGGAAATAATGAGCACTTGGTAAATGCTGGGTGTTATTAGCTGATTGGTTTTTTTTTTTTTTCACATTTCCTCAAAATTTAGGGGACCTATTTAAATGTCATCTATTCTGGTGCTCCACAACTTCAGAGAAATGTAGAAACTTTGGATGACACTAAAACTAGTGATGAGATCCATTAAATATTCAGAATACAGCCTGCTAAGTTTTCAGTTGCATTGGCATAGAAAACATAGGTGTCAGGGATGGCCTAATTTCTTATTCTTAGAAAGATGGCAAAATTGTGTTGGACAGTTGATAGTGCAGGTCCTTCTGTCCCAGAAAATAAAATCAAAATTTTGATTTTATCAAAATAAAATTTCAGGGCTGAAATTTGATCAGTTCGGGACATATTAGAAATAAACAAATAGCTTGGTACCAAATCCATTGTTAGCTGCAGGAATGGGAAGCCAGAGAACTATGCACATTTCTGCCCTTGAGCTTCTTTTCCAGGGTGAAAGCTCAGCCCCTGGCGGGGTTGGGACCTGGGACCTCAAAGAGGCATTTCTGTTCACTGCTCCCCACCTCCAGAACCTGCTCCCAGTCACTGTCAGGCATTCTGTGAAGGTGTTGCATTTCCACCTGCTCCTTGGTAATGAGGGAAACGTATCCCAAAATATGCCTTTCTTCATGTTCCCCTTGGCTGCAGAGGAAGGAGGGAGGAGTCTTTGCCCTGCCCCTCCCACCACATATATGCATAAATACACGAAAGTGTGTTCCTTCTTGGAAAGGAAATCTTGGTGGGGAGGGAGGGGCTCTGAGTGCCTTTAGCTGAACAAAGTGCTGGTGGAGGGAGGGGTGGTGGAGAGGAGCTATGTTAGGGGCTCAGCCCTTTACCACAGAAAGCAGACTTTCCCCACTGCTCCACCTCTGGCTGCCTTGCTGCACCCCAGCCATATCACTGAGCCAGTCCCATATCAACTGGCTTCCTCAGCCCCCTGAAGAGGAACCCTAAGTGACATTTGCTAGTCCCACGTGCATAGTGGTGCAGGTTAAACTACACGAGGGCACAGGGCAGGGGAGTGTGTGGGGGGTAAAATCTAGCTAGCTTGCTAAGCTGTAAACCCCGGTGCAGGGCTGGGTCTAACTGGAGGAAGGGGCATCTTTTTCCAATTTGCACATAGAGCTAGTATCTAATTCCTGGTGGTATCTAATCTGAACCTCTCCACCTCCTTTGGCCCCCACCCCCCCATAGCAACCTCTGTTGCTGCTCAGTTCTTTGGAGATGGTCTTCCATGGCCATGACCTCCAGGAACCCGAGGGAGCTGTAAAGTGTGCAAGGGAGGATGTGCGGGCCTCAGTAATCACCGGTGAGAAGGAGAAGAGGTAGTTCATTCTAACATTCACTACATTGAGTGCGCTCTGTGGGCAGGCACAGTGCTGGATGTGGGGGGCTATGCATCTGGCTGTAGGCATGGGCCTGCCCGCGAGGGCCCACAAACAGAGAAGTGCAGTGCCCCTGGTGAGCACCATCATGGCTGCAGGCACCAGGTGCCCGGGGCCCACAGAGCAGGTGTGCCCAGCACCCTGGAGGGAGGGGGGACACTTCCCAAAAGGAGATGGGCCTGAGTAGGTTCCAGCAGGATTGCACAGGAGCTGGCTGGGTACACTTCCCTGGGATGGCATCTGTGGTGCCCAGATCAGGAATTGTGCTAAGCAAAGGTACCTTTTCAGAAGATCCAGAAAGTCTGCAAGATGCTTGACCTGTTACTAGGCCTCAAAGGGTGGCGAGGGTGGGAGCGGGGGGCACCATGCTTAGGTCTGTAGATTTTAAGCTTTGAACATTTGCAGGAGAGTAAAATGCCAACCATTCTCCTTTTCTTGGTGTTTATATTTCTAGGCTCTTAAATGTTTATGTTAAAAATTGGTAGTCCCAGAAAGCTTTCTGGCCTCTTGCTTTGTGATAACTTGCTAAGTTTCTTTTCTTTTTCCCATTCCCAGATACTTACTGGAGCAAGATTTCCCAGGCATGAGGATTGGTCCAGAGCCCACCACGGATTCCTTCATCGCTGTGATGTATGGAGAGACTGAGGGTAGCACCCCAGGGAATGCATTAGTTGTGGATCCTAAAAAGCCATTTCGAAAGCTTAGTCGCTTTGGAAATGCTTTTCTGAATCGGTAAGCACGAGCAACCTGGCATTGTTGGTCAGGTTGTTTGTTTGTATGTTTATTTTTAAGAGTTTATTTATTTATTTGACAGAAAGAGCACAAGCAGGGGGAGCAGGAGAGGGAGAAGCAGGCTCCCCACCAAGCAGGGAGCCCAACATGGGGCTCGATCCCAGGACCCTAGGATCATGACCTGAGCCAAAGGCAGACGCTTAACTGAGCCGCCCAGGCGCCCTGGTCAGGTTTTCTTTGAATTCTTCTTTGAATTCTTGCCAATTACATATAAAGTTTCAAAAACAGAATGGAGTATGTCTGTTTTAGAAGAGAGAAGCTATAGAGAATATGCTTATTGTGTTCAAATATTTGAAAAGATTATTATAGAAAATGATCAGTTATTACCTATTCTGGGCGGCTTCAGAGGATAGAGCTAAGGCCTGGGATTGGTCATTATAAGGCCACACAGTACAGGGAATACATTTCTAATAATTTCAGCAGTCCAGAAATGGATCAAGTTGCCTTGTGAGGAAGTGTGCTTCCTGTCACTGACAATGTTAAGTGGTGACTGGATGGCCACCGCTCAGGTGTGGTATGCTGGGGACTCCTGTACAGGGAACTCAGCCCAGAGGACCCCTGAGGCTTGTCTGACCCCCCAGATTCAGCCTGTTGATATTCCTGCTTGGCTGCCCCTTATGCTTCTCACTCCCATGCTTTGAGCTATCTCCTCGTTCATTAAGGCCTGTCAGGAGAAATAGAGGCAAAACCACACAAAAACTTAAATTGGTTATTTGGTGGTTCTGTTGCAGAAGTGAAGTTGTGGGATAGCTGAGGTTCTGTCTTAGGTGGAGATGTGTTTTGCCTGTATTATCCTGTACCCTTTCTCCAGTGCTCCCAATGAAACAGAGGGCTGCAGACGAAGCAGGTCTGGATGCAGCTCTGCCCTCTTAGACATGACCTGTTGTCCCTTCCCTTGCCTTCCTCCTCTTTGCCACTTCTAGCTTTTTTTAAACCCCTTTTCTTTTTCTTCTCTCCTGCCATATCCCTCACCCCTCTATTTCCCTCTTTTATGAGTCTCCTGATTTAGACCAGTTACTCTGGGGGTGCAAAGCCAAGGAGGGGTCATCCAAACAAAAGAAACTGTACTTCTTTTTAGATGGTTTAAAAGATAGGAACAGATCCTCCCAGTCCATTGCCACCCTCCCAAAGGCTGAGATGTCTCATTGCACAACTCTGGGGAGTTCCATTCGCAAGGACTAGGGGAAGGATGATGTGCTCAGGTGTTGAGCAGTGACTCTGCCAAGGGCAGCCCATGCAACCTCCAGAGATGCCTCTGAGAAAAACCGGACTCTAAGGGCTTTTGTATGCTCTCATCACAAATCAAAGGAGGCATCCAAATGGCAGCCAGAAAATGTGGCAGTAGGAGAAATAGAAATGCATAGATGATGTAGATAGAGTCACAGAGAAATCCTGTCTTTTTGCTGACAGTGATTTGCAGAATACTGTCCAGATGATTTTCTCTACCTGCAGGATGCTCTCAGGGAGGAGTTTCCTCCTTCTCTCCAGAGCAGCCTTGGGTGGCACCAGAGCCTCTCCTGCGGGAGAAGTAGGGGTTGAGCCCATGTGGGAGAGCACCAGAAGGTCTCCTGAGGCACTTGAAGGGCAGTGGAACAAGAAATTCCCCCATCAAGGCCTCTTGGGGAGACCTGGTCATGGAGCAGGCAAACAGCCAGGCTTCCTGTCCCAAGATGGGCCCTGGAAGGTTCCGGAGGCCTGGAAAAGTGCAGGGCACAAGGTCCTTCTCCATGAAAGACTGCCTGGAAATCCCATGGTTTCATTACCACTGCCTTTTTGTCTTTCTTTTTGCCCGACAAAGGCTTAAAAAATAAATAAGCTGCCACTTTTTTCAAATTCCTATTTTGTGAAGTCCATATTCATAAGGGGAATCCCAGGAAGAATGGCTATCGGCTTCTTTTGAACAGATGATTTGCTTTCCTGACAAATCTTCTTTTCAAATGCCAAACATACAGCAGAGGAGTATGGAAATTTTGAACGGCAAGTTTCATTATCTGAGATTTTTTTATTTATTTATTTTATTTTATTTTATTTTAAATATTTTTTTTCAATTTTTATTTATTTATGATAGTCACAGAGAGAGAGAGAGAGGCAGAGACACAGGCCGAGGGAGAAGCAGGCTCCATGCACCGGGAGCCCGATGTGGGATTCGATCCCCGGTCTCCAGGATCGCGCCCTGGGCCAAAGGCAGGCGCAAAACCGCTGCGCCACCCAGGGATCCCTGAGATTGTTTTTTTAAAGATTTTATTTATTTATTCATGAGAAACACAGAAAGAGAGGCAGAGACACAGGAAGAGGGAGAAGCAGGCTCCACACAGGGAGCCCGACGTGGGACTCGATCCCGGGTCTCCAGGATCACACCCCGGGGCCGAAGGTGGCGCTAAACCGCTGAGCCGCCCGGGCTGCCCCATTAGCTGAGATTTAAAACTTGCTGAAAGTCATCCGTGTATTATGTAATCAAGTGTTAATTAAGTTGAGAATACATAGAAAAATGTTAGCAAATATTAGTATAGCCTTTACTGTGTGTCAGATACAGTTCTTGACTTTACTTGTATATTAGCTCTAAATCCTCATCAAGTCTCTGTGACCTACATGCTACTATTATCCTCCACATAGACAGGAGGAGTTGATGCATAGAAGTTCATTTGACTTCCACAGAGCCACTCAGCTGAGAAGTGGCAGTGCTGGTTTAGGAACTCAGGCCATCTGGCTCACAGTCCCTACTAGTGCCCAATGTACTGCCCAATGGCATGAATGACACTTGGACTGAGGATCGCTCCTACTGTCCCCGATCTAACTTTGCAGGCTGTCCTTAATAAGGCCCCTGAACAATGAGTATGATTATGTTCCTAGTTAATAGATTAAAATGTTCACATACACTACTTTTTCTGGGTTAATAAGACAGTGTTACTATGGCCATTTTACAGATGAGAAAGCTGAGAGCAAAGTAAAATGATTTACCCATGAAAAGGCCAAGACAATATTAAAATTCAGCTTCCTCTTCCCTTCTGTCCACCACCTCGTACCTCATGAAGCAGTCTCAGAGAAGAGTTTCTGTTCCAGTCCTGCTGGTGGCCATGTATTTGTGAGGGACACACCTCATCGCACTTAAGAATAAACAGCATGTCTAAAGTCATATCCATACAACAGTGCTCTTGTTTCACCCACTGCTTGGGTAAGAAAAAAGTCAATTAGTGTAGGGCACTCAAACATGTGTATGTAATTATAATGTCCCTATGGGAACACCAGGTGAGCTAGCTCTAATGCCAGGCAAACTCCTCTTTACATAGCATACTTCAAAATAGAATACTTAGAGGAATGGGGATTGATTGTCTGCAGGGAAGAACTTTCTCCTCCCCACCCACCGAGCAACCACCAGTCACCCTTGGGATAGGTCTGGCTTATTACCCTGGCCTTCTCATTATGGAGCATTGGCTTGAGGCCCTGCCCCCAGGGACGTCTTTAAAAGTGGTTACTACTTCATGAGGTGGTACCAGGTGACACCTGATGGGTGTCAGCCTATAAGCATTAAGCAAACCAGTGCAGCCTGAGTTTTAACACGTAAGGCTGGTTGCTGAGAAAGTAACAGAGGCTCTATGGTGCTGTTCTGAGAAAAGAAGGCAAATTCCCAAAAAGGCAGCTCCAGATTATGGACATTCCACACTTGAACAATCAGAGGAGTTGAGTCTAGAACAAAAAGAGTTCTATGGAAATAACTTTAGTTCCATTCCATTCCATTCCGAAACTCCACCATGCTACCTTGCTTTGGAGAGGAATTCGCAGTCGGGCTCGTCTTGGGAATGTGGTTACTGAGGCTCCAGTCTGTTACCAGGAGACAGTTCTAACTCCCCCAGGAGGAGATGGATGACCAGCAGGACCCGAGGGCATGTGGCCTGGGAGGCTCTGCATCTTGGTCAGTTCCAGCAGTGTCAGGATTGACTCTGACATTTCCACTCCCTTTACCCCCTGGTTTTGAACTGGATGTTATGTTTTTCCCTCAATCTTTTTTTTTTTTTTTTTAAGATTTTATTTATTCATTCATGAGAGATACACACACAGAGAGAAAGAGAGGCAGAGACACAGGCGGAGGGAGAAGCAGGCTCCATGCAGGGAGCCCAACATGTGGGACTGGATCCTGGGTCTCCAGGATCAGGCTCTGGGCTGAAGGCAGCGCTAAACCGCTGAGCCACCCAGGCTGCCCCTCAATTTCCTTTTCTAAACATGGTAGTCTTTTTGTTTGTTTGTTTGTTTGTTTTGTTTTTAATCCAGATAGCTGCAGGCATTGTGTTTAGTTTAGGATCTATTTTAATTTTAAATCATAGTCATCCACAGAAGAAATTCTTAATAGCATTTCCTCATTGCCTCTGTTTACTTTTGAAAAAACAAACAAACAAACAAACAAAAAAACTTTAATCAGTAGCCCCAGGGATTGAAATTTGGAAACTTTCTTTCAAGCTAAAGGAATCTAAATGCTGCTTCCAGTGCACCTGTCATTTTAGCCAGGCCTGAGAATAGTGATGATAAAATACAAACCCATTCTCATGTTGGTGTGATGATTTAGCCATAATAGAATACATATGTGCATTTTGTGACTTCTATTCTGTTCGTCACCTCTCTGTAAGTAAATGAAGCTTTAATAATAGGCTTTTTAAATATGAATATTATAGTCACTTAGTACCATAGGGAATATTTTTCTAACTGACTTACTACAAGTATACAGCATCAGTCTGGACACATACCGGCTTCATCAGCTAATTTAGATGCATAGATTAAGGAAAAGAGGCTTCTGCCAAGAATCACCAGCAAATTTGTTGTTTTCTTTTTAATCTGAGTGATGAACTGGTATTGTTTGTTGATTTGTCCATTTTGTGGTGTGCTTATCCATCATAAACGTATTGAAGCTCTTCCCATTAGTCTAACCTCAGGATTTGTGGTGGCTGCCAAGTCATTAACCATTGTTCCTCCCTGGCAGCCGCCTGTACGTACGGTCCTGGTCCTAACATTCCAGAAAACCAGCTGTGCTCCCTGGATTCAGGCAGACTTTCCCAGCACTGGGTGCACTGCTGTTCCCCACTCTGGCAGTCAGGAAAGAGAGGCTTGAAAAGTACATGTTTAGGTTGCACGCCATGAAATTGCCAATATTCAGCCATCCTTTACTTGTAAAAGTGGTAATTCTGTAAGATTCCATCTAAGCAGGTAACTGTGGCCTTTTTTATATGCTGGATGTGAAATTAAATTTCTCCTGGGCCGTGAAGGTTAGATCAGCCGTTTGTGGCAGGACCATGTAATAATTATTATCGTGGGTTGGTTGTCAGAGGCTTTTTGCATATCGTGTGCTATTTATGATGGCATCTTAGGAAGTCATGTCATCTCTCTGGTCTCCCTCTAATCAGCATATGAGTTAGGGTTGAAGGAGGTGCTTTGAAACTGCACCATACTCTGTCCACCGTAGGCATCCGCTGTTATCTGAACCAGATGACACCGTGGGAGTTCTCGGGCTGCTAGAATTGCTCAGATACCTAGAGCTTGCAGAGTTAGTAAGCGAGGTCTTCTGCCTTCTGGCACCTCTACCCTCCAGTAGTAGGCTGGAACAAGTCACGAGGGAGCCTCTGGTGGGGAGTTCCAGGGCTGTGGCACATCACTCCCTTGTTTTGGGATGTTGCCGTCTGTGACAAGGTACACAGTAGTGGTTCAAATGCACTAAGTGGTGGTAGCAGCCTAGTAGTCAAAAACCCCAGGCCCAAGTCCAAACTGCTGGGTTAGCATCCCAGCTCCATCACTTACCAGCCACGTGACTTGGCAAGTTATGGCATGTGCCCCTCTGTGCCCTGGTCTCCTCCTGTGTAAACGGCAGCACACATCCCCTACCTTTCAGATTTTGATGAGGATTAAGTGATTTAAAATGTATACAAAAACTGTTTAGGGATGCCTGGATGGCTCAGTGGTTGAGTGTCTGCCTTCGGCTCAGACTCAGGTTGTGGTCCTGGGGGTCCTGGGATTGAGTTCCGCATTGGGCTCCCCACAGGGAGCCTGCTTCTCTGTCAGTCTCTGCCTCTCATGAATAGATAAATAAAATCCTTAAAAAAAAAAAATCTTTACTATATGTGTTAAGACATATAGTAATTGGGCAGTAAATGTTTGTGCCATTTTATTATTGCCGTAACTACCAAATATCACTACATTGTTAAAATCAAACAGCGTTAAAGTACCACCTGGTTCTTTCAGAATGTTGGTCATCAAATTGGAATGTTAGCATTTAGAGGCAATTTTAAAATCCCTAATCTTCTCGCCTCCTTGTTTTACTATGTAGCAAGACCTTACAACCCAGACTATTCCTTCACCCAGCCCCCTTTCTGCTACCCCTGAGCCTTCTTTGGGTGTGGGGGTGGCAGGGGAGGGGGGTGAAGTGCAGAGTTGGCGTCCTTCTTCCGCTTCTTTTATCAGACAATGAGATGCATCAGGTCAGCCCTGGGCGAGAAGATGCTTCGTAACAGCTTCTGTGAGGCTCCTGGGCTTAACGGACACATGTCTGTGATTTTCATGGGAAATGTAGAGGGCAAGGCACAGGTACACTTTTATGTTAGTCACTCTAAAAAGGAGGAGGAAGTCCATCTTGGCACAGCAAACCTGTGCTTGGAGACATTTCAGCACGCAAACATAAGCAAGAAAAGCCTGACCTAGGGCTGACTGTACTATACCCAATAAATAACCTTGCCTTTCACCTTCCTGTCTTGGAGCCTAACAATAAGATAGGTTTGCTGTAACAGCATTGCATTAGGGTGTTTTTCTGATTACAATATAATTATTTAAGAAAACATCCATGTGGGCCTGACTCCTCCTGTATGAGGCCTGCCCCCACGCAGGGGTCTGAAAGCTGACCTGTGCTCTGTGCTCCCCTGCTGCACCCCTCCCTCCACCCCTGCACGCCCTCACTCCCCTACCTCACAGGCTTTCTTGCTTTCCTTCATGGAATGTAGCCAGGTTTTGGACATGCAAGCCAACCACCCCATCCCAGGGTGCACCTGGAGAGCTCTCTCCTTCTCTCCCCACCGTCCCCCACCTCCTGTGCCTTCTCCTTCCCTCCTTCTCCCCCTCCTCCCTTTTTCTGCAGTTATCCTTGTGGGCCCCTCAGGTGATCCCTTGTCTACTGTGTGGGAATGTGGTTGTCACCACATTCACCGCATCTTGTTTTGTGGCTCACAGATTTCACCTCTGCTGTTGTGTCAGAAGGCATGGGAGTTGTTGGAAGTTTGTCACTCTGCAGAGAGGGAGTGGACAATTTATATATTTTGAATCCCTCTGTTAACTCCACACTAGAATCCAAAGTTTTGTGTTTTGGAAAAATTGATATTGAGTGTGAGCTTGTGGTTTTGGAGACAGGTCAGTCTCTCTCAGGAATAGCTTAGGGTGAATAGTTTCACCCATGTGCAATTTTTCAGCATTGCCGAATGTCTCAAGCCATCCAATAAAAAGGATGGGACTGGAATAAGAGACAGAATCATCACTGACAAGAAACGCAGTCTACCACAGATGCACTCAGAACTCTGTTCCTCGCTCAGTTCTAGAGCGTTGAATGGGGTGGTTTGTTTCTCTGTGAACTTACAAAGAATGAATGCTTAGTGATCTCTGTGTACTTTATTCTCACAGATCTGCTCTCCCAACATTGAGCAGTGGGGTTTATTTAAAGGTCTGGAGGGTGCATGAGGGGTGAGAGAAAATCAGAAATAAGTAGTTCTCTTAAAAAAAAAAAAAAAAGTAGTTCTCTTAAATTAGCTTGTCCCTTTATTTTTAACATGGTGAGATTTTTAACTTTATGGATTGAGTTCTACTCAGCTGACATCAGAAATTCTAGATTGTGGTCTTTGGCCAGCCATGCATTAATGGTGTGACCTCAAGATGTCATAACTACTCTGTGCTTCATCTTTTCCAGCAGCAAAATGATCATAATATCTTTTCCTACATCTCCTTGGGCTGACTTGAAAATATAGGAAAGAATGTGTGGGAAACTTGTCCTGAGCACTTCAAAGATGGCTATTTTGAAATGTCAGTAATTGTATCTCTTTCTCAGGACTGCCCACCCCTGGCCGTGCGGCCAAGCCCCTACCCTGCCCGTGGGGCTATGCCATCCACATGTGTACTGTGAGGGCTGGCATCGCCTCCCTGTCTTGCATTCCCAGCATATTTACTTTCTGAGTGATCCCACCAGTTCCACTGAATGGAAGAATTGAGCTTTTGCTGAGAGTTTTCCAGCTTTCTGCCCACACCAATACAGAAGTTAGCCATTTACAATAGAGAAGAGGAGAGACACTCTATAGTTTTCGCCTTAAAACAGACACAGTGCCTACCAGGGATCCACCTTGGGGTCTGCTGCCTGAGTGAAAGTATCAAAGTGTTTCCCTCTGCTACTCTAGAGTTACTTACCATTAAAGCTAAAAAAAAGACCTTACTTGTCCCCATCCAAGTGTCTCCATTTATACATAAGGACACAGGCCCAAAGTTGGGAAGCCCTTGTCCAGGGTCCCACAGCAGATTATTGGCAAAGGTCGAGCTGAACCTGAACCCAGTCTGCTGACCCACAGGTCAAATTTTCCTCCCATTTCACGCTGCTTCCGTGAGGCTGATGCCAGGACAGCTGAAAGCAGGGGGATCAGGATGAGAAGGAAGAAATGGTATCAGGGAAGTGAGGGCCAAGGAGGGAGGCTTGAGATGCCCAGCCAGGACTCTCCCCTGCCCCTGCTACTTTGTCCACTTTTAGGGTACACCTCGGATTCTGAGGCACTTGGAGGATTTGGGGTATTTCTCACAGGTGCTTGCCCTGTGCTGGGTCTGAAACCACATGGGCAGCAAACTAGATGCTGAGTCCCCACGGCATCAGTGAAAACAGGCCCTGGTATTTCCACCATCACACCAGGGAGTGGGCAACACGACCAGACAGGGAGCTTAGGATACTCCAGCACAGGCATCCCTGGGTGGCTCAGCGGTTTAGTGCCTGCCTTCAGCCTAGGGTGTGACCCTGGAGTCTCAGGATCAATACCACATCAGGCTTCCTGCATGGAGCCTGCTTCTCCCTTGCCTGTCTCTCTGCCTCTGTCTCTCTCTGTGTGTCTCTCATGAATAAATAAAATCTTTAAAAAAAAAAAAAAAAAGATACTCCAGCACAGTGGGGCAGTGACCCTGAAGGAGGCATAGTATTCCCTGGGAGAAGAAGCCCAGGATGCTTGGCCAAGGAGCAGTATAGGGAATGGGTAGGCAAGGGATGGGCTTTGGGTTGGGCTGGCCTGGGTTTAAGGCCCAGCTCTGAGTGATGCTGAGTAAGTTACTTCTCTGACATTAATAGGAATTTCTTCCTCAAGGGATTAGTTACTATGAGGAACAAATGCAATGATGTTTGTAAAATATCTAAGTATTCAGGGGTGCCTGGGTGGCGTAGTTGGTTAAGCATCTGATTTCGGCTCAGGTCGTGGTCCCAGGGTCTTGGGATTGAATCTGGCATCGGGCTCCCTACTCTGGTGGGGAGTCTGCTTCTCTCCTCCCTCTGCCCCTCCTCTGCACTCGTGTGTTCTCTCTCCCTCTGCTCTCTCCCTCAAATAAATAAATCAAATTTCTAAGAAATATATCTAAGTGTTCAGTAAATATCAGCTAAAATCAAAATTAATGGGTAAGGATCTGGTGGCAGGTAGCAGGCAGGTGCCAAGGTACCTTCCCATACCTGCCCCATGGTCCAGCATCTAATCCCCATGGCACCAGTGGAGGTGCTGTAAATCCCCTGCAACCCCCCACTTTACAGACAACGTCAATAACCTTGAGAGGCCAGGGAGCTCCTCAGAGCTTGGAGATGTGTAGTTCCTGATCCCGCCTTTGATCCCTTTTTTTCCAGATTCATGTGCTCCCAGCTGCCCAATCAGGTCTTGAAGAGCATCAGCATCATCGACAGCCCTGGAATCCTGTCTGGGGAGAAGCAGCGCATCAGCCGAGGTCAGTGCCCACCCCAGGCCCACCCCTACTCCGGGGCTGCTGAGGCTCACTGTCAGGCAGCAGAGGATTTCTGTTTCTAGGAGATTCTGTCCACCACCCAGGATGCCTTCAGCGGCCCTGGACAGCCTGGGGGTCCAGAACTGGAGGGGCCCCGAAAAACAATCGGGAGGCATAAATAGCATCAGAGGTTCTGCATTTCAACTGAGAAACTTCTGGAGTGTTAGCTAAAATCTCTTAGTCCCTTTAAACGCTGCCATCTGCCACTAGTACCCACCTCATATAATTCTTGTGAGTTTAAGAGGTGACATACATGTCGCTACTAACCATTCCCTTGGACACGTATGACAAAAAATAAAGGAGATGAGTAGTCACTGCAAAGGAGAGAAGCCCTGCCTCCCACTCTTCCCCCCTCCCCCGTCAGCACACATCCCACTGTCCCACACCGGGGCCTCTGCAGCACTCTTATGCATCAACCTTTGTTGTGGTGCCAGACACTGTGTCGTATGCTGGGGATGCAGCAAAAACAGGCCTACTTTCTGCCCTCATGGAGCTCATGTTCTAATGGGGAAGACAGACACCAAGCCAGTGATCACAGGGAGATAGAAAGTGAGAACTGAGATGGAGCATGTGTTAGGGTGGAAAGGGGAACTAGCCTGGCCCTGGGATGTTGGGAAAGACTCCCCAGTGGAAGTGACATCTGAGCCAAGACCTAGCATATGAGTAGGAATTACCTGAGGGAGGCCCTGCAGTGGGGAAGGAGAGACTAGAAGGCGTTCAGAGATCTGTGGAGAATAGAAAATGCTTGAAAAGTGACATCTGGGCTTCTTTGACCTTCAGAAAATGAGGCTGAGCCATAAACAATATCTAGACCTGTAAGCCATGGTTAAGCAGATGAGCCTGCTGTCTCCTCCGCCCACCCTGGTGAAGGGGCCATTGGGTGGCCTGGAGGGCACAGCTTATTCAGAGTGAGGATGCCTGACTGGGAGGACACTAGGGTGGATTCCTGCAGTCACAGAGGCAGGTCAGATTCCCCTGACCCTTGAAACAAAAGACGGTCCTTTGAGGCTCTGCTGGGAGGGAGAAGATGGAGCAGATGAATTGCTGCTGTCACTTGTCCCTGATAAGTCTTCACGACCCCTTGGATAGCAAGTCCATAGAACTGTGTCTAGAAGTACCAAGGTTGAGCAGGGATGTGTCTGGGGTCATGGCCTCTGGTTCTGGCCAGATGGTGAACTCCCCTGGCACCCATGGAGCAGAAGTGCAGCTACATAGGCCTTGGGGACACTCCCAGGAGCTAGAAAGCAAGGTCCTAAGATGGGTAAAGAAAGGCCAAGGCCTATAGGCCCTCCTTTCTCATGGCATTTCAGGAATGCTGACTTTGCAGCCTCCGTGGACTCAGATTCGTGGAGAGCTGAATCCTGCCTGTGCCTTCGCCTATTCAGTCAGGGACTCTGGACCATTAGGCAACCCTAAGGCCTCCGAGAACATTGCTTATAGAAAAAAGCATAATACTCTTCTTCTCTCATAAATATATGTTAGATTTAGTTTCAGTTATAAAAATAATGTTTGTTGTAAAAGATCCAAGCAATGACTAGGGGTGTACAAAATCTCTCTGTCACAATTAACAATTGTTAACGGTGTTCTCCAGCTCTTTAGAGACTTTTTCCTGTGCGTGTACAAACATACCATTTTTAACAGAAATGCAATTTCCTGACACATTTTCTACAACTTAATTTTTTTTGCCATAGTGGTCTGTCACAGACATCATTCCTTGCTGGTATTTTCAAATTACTTTATTCCTCTTAATAGGTGCTTAGTTTCCATCAAAGGGACCTAACATAGTTTATTTAACTAATTTGTGGAAATTGTGATGGTGAGTAATTTTTTACTGTTACAAAGAGTGCTACAAATAGACATCATTTTTGTATCTTTACGCCTCATTGCCAATAGATTTTTTTCAGAGCCAGTTTAGGACCACTCATCTGGCCCCATAAAAGTTGCTCTGCAGAAAAAAATGTTTTGTTTTAAAAGGAAAATAAAGCAACCCCACTCCCCACAGCTTTTCTAAGCTCTCCATGTTTTATTGCTGCTACCAGTTGGCCGATTCTAATCATTCATGGTCTTCAGGGCTTCTCCTTTGCCTAGTAATTAGAAGTCTTTCAAACTGTAGCTCCTTTATAGTAGTGTCGCATAGCATGCTGCTTTCAGGATGCTTTGAAGACCAGTTCTTTTTAACACTATATAGTAATCTGACTCATATCCTGGTCCGACTTACTAGGGCATGTACTTACTCACATCCTCTGCACAGAAATAGTACACATGGTGCCAAGGAGTCGGTGCCTGCCACCCTGACAGCTAGAGCAGCTGGTGGGGAAGGACCTAGAGCTGCAAATGGTGATGGCGCTCTGCACCGGGGCTGATGTTCCCAGGCTTCAGTACCAAGCTGTGTTTGGGACAATTGGTGGCTGGAGTCACTTAGCTGTCAGTTTCAGCACGTTAACTCCAAAGAGTCTATACAATTTTAAAGCTGCTTCTGCTTAAACTGTTGCAAACAGTGCTGTGCTCCCACTCATCCTCACCCTGCTTCCTCCTTCCAGCTTCATAAATTACAGCACCACCTTCACCAGGCCCTTAGGTCAACACTGGATGAGGGAGTAGGTACGAATTGTGACCCCGCTAAGCATTTGAAACATCTGCCACTGACTTTATTAGTAGGACTCTGACTTCCTTATGGGTGTTCTGTCTATGAAAGAGAGAAAAGATGCCAGCTGCTGTGCCTTTCCTTGTCCCTTGCTGCAGCCGATGGATTAGCCCTCAAGAAGCAGAATCTCCTCAGGGAGATTCCTCTTACACATCTGCAGAGTCTTTTTAGGTGTGTATCCGCAATAGCAGTATAAGAACAGCCACCATATATTGAGTCCTTGTTATATGTCTACACTGTGCTAATCACTTGGGATTTGCCATCTGTGTTAAACCTGTTATACTCATGCACTGACAGTAGCTCAGCCCTGGCAAGTAAACCCCACTTGCCCTCACTCCCCTGGGAAAGCAGAGCCTTCCAACGACCATGAGAGCTCTTTCCCCACCTGCTAGGCAGATGAGTGACTGAGCTTGACAGAGTAAACACTATTGACAGGGTGCCACTTCTGGAGAATAGATTCTGAGGACGAGTGCTGTACAGGCAGGCAGTGCAGCTGCAGGAGGAGGTGGTGAGGGGTTGGCGACTGCTGAACACCCCAGGAAGACCTGATGACTACAACACACACTCAGGCCTTGGCCCATTAGCATGGGACAGGGAGGTGACAGTGGGATCGTGGAGCTTTGTGCTCTCTTGCTAGGGATCTAATGGGGAAGGAGGGACTTGAACTGGGGAGCTGGCCTCACACCATCACTGACATCCCCCAAGCACCCCTAGGGCATTGCCCAGGTGTCCAGAGCTCTGAGGACCAGATGGTCAGTGAGGGTGTAGTTCCAAGAAGGAATCCTGATGCCTTAGCGGTGAGAGCAAAAATGGGGACTCTGAATATGGGGTTCAGTACCATTATCTTACCTCCCCCATGGCTCCATTCTTCCTGACACATCCCTCTCTCTCATGACATCATAAGCCTGGTTCCTTTTCATCTGGTGCTGAGGAGAGAGGTAAGTGTGATTACAAGGAAGACATAGTGTTCAGTCATGGCTCTTCTCTAGGCCAAAGTCATAGGGAATGGAAAGAAACTTGACATTTCTAAATAATAGTTCATAGTTTATGGTGTCGGGTTTGAGGGAAAACATGGCAGACCCACTCTTATGTTGGAAGCACATTTACCAAACAAGTGTTGGTGAGGATGTGGAGAAAAAGGAGACCTGTAGCATGTTGGTGGGAATGCAAACTGGTGCAGCCATTGTGGAAGACTGTATGGAGGGTCCTCAGAGAATTAAAAAGGAAGCTACCTTACAATCCAGTAATTAATTGCACCACTGGGTATCTACCCAAAAAATACAAAAACACTAATTCAAAGGGACATATATACCCCTATGTTTATAGCAGCATTATGTACAATAGCCAAATTATGGAAGCAGCCCACGTGTCCATCGATAAATGAATGAATAAAGAAGATGTGGTGTATATATGCGATGGAATATTATTCAGCCACAATAAAGAATGAAATCTTGACATTTACAACAACATGGATGGAGCTAGAGAGTATAATTAATGCTAAGCAAAATAAGTCAGAGAAATATAAACCATATGATCCCTTTATATGCGGAATTTAAGAAACAAAACACAAAGAAAATAAAAAGAGAGAAACCAAGAAAAAGACTCTTAATTATAGAGAACAAACTGATGGTTACTAGAGGGGAAGGAGTGGGGGGATGGGTGAAATAGGTGATGGGGATTAAAAAGAAAAGAAAGAAAGAAGTGACCTTTACCAATTAGGATAGGTAATTTTTCTCAGCAGACTCTTAACATTGCCCCTAGAAGTCAGATCACTGGACCCCTTGTCTCTCTGCTCTGCTTCACAGTGAAACAAGAAAAGAATACATAGAGCATCTGGGGAGAGTATTACCTAAATTTACTTGGGAGCTCTATAAATAAAACCCACCAAGGTGATTGATTTTGGAATAATTTTTAGTATATTCCATATGGAAACCCAGTACCCTTCAGATGTTCTTTAGTTAAGTTATAGTTAGCAAAAAATCTTTAGGAACAAAGGATTGAGCTTAGTTACAAAACTGTAGGTTTCGTGGCTGACATAAAAAATATCAAGCATGGATAAAAATGTTCTAAATATTTATAATAATAATTTTATTCTAATCAAGTAATTTTATTACTAAAATAAAGAGCTAGCAAAAAAAAATAGCTAACAAACAAAATAGCTTCCTAATTATTGTAGCCAATAAAAGAATGTTTGGATTCTTAAGATTTTCTAAATTATTTTCTTGAGGGATCCCTGGGTGGCGCAGCGGTTTGGCGCCTGCCTTTGGCCCA
Source organism: Canis lupus baileyi (assembly GCF_048164855.1). Classification (NCBI taxonomy): domain Eukaryota; kingdom Metazoa; phylum Chordata; class Mammalia; order Carnivora; family Canidae; genus Canis; species Canis lupus. Next base: position 12,365,624 of record NC_132869.1, on the reverse strand, counting down.
GGGCGCGATCCTGGGGACCCGGGATCGAGTCCCACGTCGGGCTCCCAGTGCATGGAGCCTGCTTCTCCCTCTGCCTGTGTCTCTGCCTCTCTCTCTCTCTCTCTCTCTCTCTCTCTCTGTGACTATCATAAATAAATAAAAATTAAAAAAAATTATTTTCTTGAGAGGTGCCTGGGGGGTGTCAATGATGATGTGAGGCCAGCTCCCCAGTTCAAGTCCCTCCTTCCCCATTCGACCCCCCAGCAAGGCAGCACAATGCTCCACCACCCCACCTGCCATCTGCATTGTCCCATGCTGACAGGCTGAACTCTGGGTGTGGTGCAGAAGTTACCTCTTCTCATACTTTCTAAATGTGAGTTGGTTCACTCTTAATCCTTTGCCCCTGATGACAGCATCCAGGTTTTTTACTTTCTATGATGAGAAAACAGAGCACATTTACCTGCACACCCTTATTTTCATTCCTGCTCTTTTATTATTCTGGTTCGTGGCCTGTTTACTTCCTAAAATACTGTTTATTCATGCTGATCCTAACCATTATCTGGGTCTGGACCATTATTTCTGGACTCCGGCATTAACACAAATATGTTCCCAACTCCTAGTATGAATGAATCTCTGGCCTCTGGCTCTAATCATAATGCGCTGGTCTGACTAGGAGAACTCTGAAAAATTCTAATGTGGCAACTGGTATACTTGTCCACCTATTTAACATATAAGCATGTGGAAGGCACTGTTTTAGCAGTGAATAATTATTCCTGTGGTTTCCTGAAAGGATGAGACTTTGTGTAGCCTTCAACAGACTTCACTTTGATAGCAAGATTAGTATAATTTTTCTCTCTTAAAAATTTAACTCCAAAAGAAAAAAGTCGTTGTGGTCTGAATTTTCTGACAGCCATACCTCTTCCTCCAGAACCAGGACCTTGTCAGTTAAAAATCCGAGAACAGCTTCTTCTGATGTTTAAGTCCTTTATTGTATAGGCCCTTCTCATTTTAAGTCCATAAATGAAACTAGGAAGAGAGAGAAAAATAAAAAAGCAGAAAATGTCCTGCTAGGAAAAGCAGTAAATTATAGTAATGCATGCAACAGAAGGAATCAAACTATGCTTCAGGTAACATAACAATCACAGCTTCAAAAATCATCAATTTGTGTTTTAACATTTATATACTGACATCCTTAAGTCTTCTTACTTCTAGCAACATTGAGGAAAGCCTTCAAGAATAAAAAGGGTGGATAGGATGCCTGGGTGGCTCAGCGGTTTAGCGCCTGCCTTCCGCCCAGGGCGTGATCCTGGAGTTCCTGGACCGAGTCCCGTATCGGGCTCCCTGCATGGAGCCTGCTTCTCCCTCTGCTTGTATCTCTGCCTCTCTCTCTCTGTGTTTGTCTCTCATGAATAAATAAGTAAAATCTTTAAAAAATAATAATAAAAAGGGCGGGTCACCTAGGTGGCTCAGGTGGTTAAGTGTCTGCCTTCAGCTCTGGTCATGATCTCAGGGCCCTGGGATTGAGCCCCACGTTGGGCTCCCCGCTCAGTGGGAAATCAGCTTTCCCCTCTCCCTTTGCCGCTCCTCACTGCTTGAGCTTTCTCTCTCTGTCTTAAATGATTAAAATCTTTAAAAAAAAAAATTTTTTTTTTTTAAAAAAAGGGCATCTGAAGACATGACAGGAACTATGAACAGGCAGTTTCAAAGGTCTCCCAACTCAGCAAAAGCGCCCAAACATAATACCACATGAGAACTGACAGACCTGGGGAAAAGGGCTGTGCAACTCCAACCTGGAATTAATAAAGCTGCAGAAAAATAGAAAAGGTGCAAATAAGCCACAATCAAGGAAGCATAGGCACAACCACTTGAAAGACAAAAGGCCAGAGTTTGAAGGCTGCCCAAGAAAGGAGAGAGAACATTTAGGGGTGTCCTGATAAGAATGACTTGCCCTCTTGGGCTTTGGGAACCACAAGGCCTAGAGAGGAAAACACACATGCACACAAAGAGGAAGGAGTCTTCCCCCTAAAAGACCAAGAAAACTTGAAGGAAGGAAGATGTTAGCCATGTTCGACTGCAGCAAAGACCCTTCTAAGAAGCTTGGGGAGAGCAGAGAGCTGAAGAGACTTAGGAGGCCAGCAACATCCTCCCCAGGACAGTGATGGCAGGTGGATCCTGTCCTTAAGATGGGCTGTGCAGTCTCGGCCGTGGGTGTGAGCGTGGAACTTCATGAAGACTTTCTGAGAGGGGCCTCCTAATGCCTGCCAAGTACCCCTGGAGCAAGGATGTTCAGGCTTTACTTGGATAGAAATAATAATTCAGTAAAGAGGGGGGTGGGTGTGGTAGCATTATCCTTTCCCTCATTCTGGTCACCACCCAATTACTGATATAGCTCAGGACCATCCCAGCTTTTCTGCAGGACCAGAGGCTGCAGCCACATGAGCTCACTGGGCATGTGGCCCCCAACTCCCCATCATGTGGTTGCTACAGGGTTTCTTGACGTTTTGTTTTGTTTCTTGGGGTTTGGGCCTAACCATAGTTCATGCTCTCTTAGCTCCTCTCCTTGTTTCCTGTGGCTCCTCCCAGCTTCAAGGCATTCCTAGGCTTCATCAGCATCCCATTGACCTTTACCCTTGGATCCAGAAGTTGGGTGAACAGAGCCCAAGGGCAAACCTTGAGGCATGCCAGTAGAGACTGCCCTCTGGGTTGATAGTATCTCATTAAGGAACAAGTTCCATTGAGGCGTATTGACTTCTTATGTGCCAGGTGCCAAGCTAGGAACTGGGAGCGTAAAGATGATCAAGTTACTGCCCCTACCCTGGAGTGGCTACAGCCTAGTGTGGCCATCCAGCCAGTCACTGATGCACCAAATTGTTATATAAGAAAGGTGTCACCTCAATAAACTTATTATCTGGTCAACAAACAGTAGGTTAAAAATTGGACATGGTCACTGCCCTTATGGAATTCATATTCTAGTAGGAGAGTCCGGGCAGGTAAACGAATGAATAAATCATTGTAATTAGTGGTGAGGGCCAGGGAGGAAACAGATGAGACACTGAGCTCCATGAGAGGAGCTGAGGTGGAGCTGCCCGCTTCTGGGAGGTAGGGAAGCCTGGGGCTGAAAGCCCAGAGGGACCCGGCCTTCTCAGTGGTGTGGGACAAGGTTTTGCAGGTTTGGGCTGCATTTGTCTATTCAGATATTTCCCACTTGATATGAAAAGGATACATAGGGATCCCTGGGTGGCGCAGCGGTTTGGCGCCTGCCTTTGGCCCAGGGTGCGATCCTGGAGACCCGGGATCGAGTCCCACGTCGGGCTCCCGGTGCATGGAGCCTGCTTCTCCCTCTGCCTGTGTCTCTGCCTCTCTCTCTCTCTGTGGCTATCATAAATAAATAAAAATTTTAAAAAAAATTTAAAAGAAAAGGATACATAAAATAATAGGTATTCAGTTGTCGGGTGGATATGCATGGATTTCAGTTCCTGAATATCCGTGTTTTCTTTCTCCCCACACCCCATCCCCCAGGTCTTTTCTGTGACCGACATCGATCAGTCTGTAGACCCAGAATCAAACAAATTGCTTTCCTTGGTCCAGTCAAGGGATGGAAATCCTGAATGTAGTATAGCGAGAAGCATGGGCAATAACTTTGGATTCCCTGGGTTCAGCTTACCCGTGTGCTGCTTGCATGGCTTCAGGGAAGCTGTGAGTCTGTAAAAGGAGGGAAATAGTAGTACCTCATGAGTTCATGTTGTTGTAACTGAATTAATACATTGAAAGCAGAAAACGATGCCCTGCCTAACACACAGTAAGTGCTCAATATATGTTAGCTCTTCTTACTATTTTCATCATCTCATTGTATCATCGTTGTTATTGTTGAAGGCCAAAAGGTTCTCAAAGGCTGAGTTTTTGGTTGTTTTTTTTTTTTAAGATTTTATTTATTCATGAGAGACATAGAGACATAGGCAGAGGGAGAAGCAGGCTTCTTGTGAGGAGCCCCATGTGGGGCTCGATCCCAGGATCACAACCTGATCCGAAGGCAGATGATCAACTACTGAGCCACCCAGGTGCCCCTCAAAGGCCGAGTTTAATCAGCCTTTATATTGGTTTCTGGCTTCTTAAAGTCTTCTGTCTCATAGAGTAGGAGAAATTTTAGTCAAGTTATCTGCGATGTAGTTTGTTGCTCAGGGGCTGTATATTCTATTTTTATTTTTTTAAATATTTTATTTATTCATGAGAGACAGAGAGAGAGGTAGAGACACAGGCAGAGGGAGCAACAGGCTCCATGCAGGGAGCCTGATGTGGGACTCGATCCCGGGACTCTGGGATCACACCCTGAGTCAAAGGCAGACACTCAACTGCTGAGCCACCCAGGCATCCCTGATGAAAAGAATCTTAAAAGAAACAGACATTGTGTGCATGTGCGTATGAGTGTGATCTTTTTGGTATTCTTTTATTTTAGAGGTGATGGTATAAAAAAGTGATGCATAATGTTAGAGGCATGCTAGAGACTATTCAACACACATGTATGTTGCTTATCCACTGAACGGTAAGCACTTTCCTGGATGCCAGCATTAAAAATGAGCTAGACACAGGCCTTGGCCAGGGCGCTCATACTCAGTTGGAGCGGATAGACCTGCAAACAAGCCAGGTCTATCCTGTGTGTTATAGAGGAGTTCTGATCAAGAAGTATAATGAGCAGGGGACCACCAGCCCCCAGTGGGAAGTGGGAGGTAGGTGATCAATGAAGCTACTAAGAGAAGAGGTTCTTCTTTCCCCTCCTTTTTTTGGGAGGGATTTGCATTCTCTCCCTCTGTCTCTCAACAATTTAGTAGGTTCTTTATATATTTACAAAATCATGCAACCATCACCACAACTAATTTTAGAACATTTTCATCATCCTGAAAAGAAAGTTTACACTTATTAGCAATCACTATCAGTTTTTCCCCAACCCCAGACCAACCACTAATCTACTTCCTGTCTCTATGGATTTGCCTATTCTGGACATTTCATATAAATGGAATACATGGCCTTTTTATCTGGCTTTTTTCACTTAGCATAATGTGTTCAAGGTTTATCCATGTTACAATAGGTATCAGTACTTCATTCCTTTTTATGATTGAATAGCATTCCGTTGTATGGCTGTGTGACATTTTATTAATTCACCAATTGATGGACATTTGGCTTTCCACTGTTTTGGCCATTTTGAATAATAATGCTGTGATCATTCATGTACAAGTTCTTGCAAAAATATACATTGTCAGTTCTCTTGGGTATTTACCTAGGAGTAGAATTTCTGGGTCCTGTGGTAACTCAGTGTTTTGAGGAACTCAGTTTTCCGAAGTGGCTGCATCATTCCCACCAGCAGAGTACAAGCATTCCAATTTCTCTACATCCTCATCAACACTGTCATTTTGATTAAAACCATCCCAGTAGGTATGAAGTGGTATTTCATTGTGGTTTCAATTTGCATTTCTCTGATGGTTAATGATGTTGAGCATCCTCTCGTGTGCTTTGTTAGCCATTTGTATATCTTCTTTGAAGAAATGTATATATAGATGCTTTGCCTATTTTTAATTGGATTATTTGTCCTTCTATTGTTAAGTTTTAACATTCTCTATGTACCTCTATACTAGTCAGATATATGCTTTGCAAATATTTTATCTCATGTCCTGGGTTGTCTTTTCATTGTCTTTATGGTATCATCTGAAGCACAGACATTTTTCATTTTACTGAAAGCTAATTTATCAATTTTAATTTTTGTCACTTCACCTAACCCAAGCTCATGAAAATTTAATCCTATATTTTTTTCTGAGAGTCCTAGTACTTACATTTAGGTCATTGTTGCATTTTAAGTTAATTTTTGTATATGGTGTGAGGTTGAGAGTGCACCTTGATTCTTTTGCATGTATATGTCTGGTTGACCCAGTACCATTTGTTGAAAAAGACTGTATTTTCCTCCACTGAATTCTCTTGGCACCCTCACTGAAAATCAGATGGCTATAAAAGTGAAGGTTTATTTCTATATCCTCAATTCTATTTCGTTGATCTATATGTCTAACCTTATGAAGCAACACTTCTTGATCAGGGCTTCCAGGTAAATGAGTGAGTTCATTAGCCAGCAAACTCAAGACCTTATCAGATAGGGTGAGAATACAGTAAGATGATGGTATGAAGCTCTTACCACAGCACCTGAGTGGTGTGTAGTCAAGGGAAAGATAACCATGGCTGCCTTTAGTATTGCCTGGAAGAGGCATCAGAAAGGGTATGTTCAAGATGTGTGAGCTGGGGCCCTTTGAAAGAACGTACATTGTGCGTATGGCTGGAACATGGACATGTGATAGGTGGGCACTTGTGACAGGAGACTGGGTTTTGTCCTTAGGGCTGCATGGAATACTGAGGAGTGCAAGGCAAAGGATGACATGGTAGAGAATTCTGTAGAACAGAATGTATGTCTTGAGGCTCAGATCCCGAAGCCATTTTTATATTTAGACTTGAGCTCAATGCTTGTTTCGGAGCTTTGTTTGAATTTGGCAACAATAGAAGTGTCTATCCCCAGGGACTGGGGCTGAGTACCGATGATTTGTCGGCAGATCCTGTTTTCTGGCAGTGTTAAGACCAGTTGGAGTGTGAGGTCCTGGATACCACTCACTTCTTGGGCCTCCAACAGGAAATCCTGGTTCCTTTTTGTTTTGGGGAAGTTTGCTGACAGACGCATTCATGGCTCCTTTTCCGCCACTGACACAGGAAATTCCACACCACAAGTGTGGCTTCTGTCCCTGATGTGAGCCCGTCATCGCCATGACTCAGAATGGTATTCGCCAAGCCCTGGCAGTTATTTTTAGTTTTTGTCCATATTTTAAATGCATACTTGATCATGAGGAATAACTGCTTCTACTCAGACTTTAAACCTACCTAGACTTTTAAATGAAAAACAATTTTTTTTGGTAGAGAGAATATCACTTATCTTGCTGTCCTCTATGGAACACCTCATGATCATCAAACATTTCATAGACATTGGGATACAGAGATTAGTCAGAGAAAAATTTTGCTCCTTACTCTTGAGTAAGTAATAATAATAATAGCTAATACTTAACACAGTGCATTGTGAGTTGCTTTCCATATATTTTTAACTCATTTGCTTCTCACAGGAGCTCTATGAGGTAGGAACTATAACTACATTTCATAGGAAAGAAGACTGAGGCATAAGAGGTTAAGTAACTTGCTCACAGTCCTATAGAAGTATGGTAGATAATCTCAAAAGATGCCTCCTACTCCCACCACCATGTACAGTGCCTCCCAATATTTATACCCTGGTGCAGTCTCTTCCCCTGGAATCTCAGGTGGCCTTCTGATTCACTATTTGATGAGTAGAATTCAGTAAGAGTGATGCTTCATGACTTGCCAAGTCTCAGTCAGAAGAAGTCCTGAAAGTACCAGCTGGATCTATGGGCAGCCAGCCAACTGACACCTAAAAAGTCCAACTACCTGGAGACCAACATACAGTGAGGGAAGCCCAGGCTGGTCACATGAAGAAGCCAGGAGGCACAGGCAACCTTTAGACTAACTGAGGTGTGAGTGAAGAAGCATCAAGGACAATCAGCTCCACTGAGCTCTCAGATGGTTCCAGCCCCAACTACCATCTGATTGTCACCTCATGATATTCCCTAGTTGAGAACTACCCACCTGACCCCAGTCAATCCTTGGACCAGAGAAAATAGTAAGTAATTATTTAAGCCACTAAGTTTTAAAGTGACTGATAACCAAAGCAGCTAGTAAGTAGCTGAGTGGGATTCAAACTACACAGCCTGGTTCCAGAGTATATGCTGTTAACCACCAAGGGACAAGGACACAAACCAGGAAAATCTCTCTTTGTCTCTCTCTCACTTTCTCTCACTGTCACTCACACACACACACACACACACACACACACACACACACACACACACGGCAGCACTGGGCAAGAGGTACCAGCTAGGCCAGGTTTCCATGTAATTGACGCTCTCTGCCTTCACCTCCAAACTTCCTGGGTTTTTTACTTCAGCAATTGTTGATGGTTGCCTTTGGGAAAGACCGTATACAGTGCCCTGCATTCTCATTCAAAAGGTAGCAGAAAGGAGAAGTTTTCTTTTATAGAATATCTGCCATGCACCAAACTCTGCTAGGTTCCTCCTGGTCCATTTCTTGTGTCAGGTATTAGGTACTTCTTTACTTTTAACAAAATGAGATAGACTCTGTCACACTTTACTGGAGTATACACTGAGGAGGAGGATGGATGAGCAGAAATACAAAACAAATGCAAGTTGAAACCAAGACTTGCCTTGCTGAGTCCCACAGCAGGGGCAGTCCTACTATAGATAGGGCGTCAGAGGAGGTGTCTCTGAGGAGGTAACATTTAAGTTAAGACCTAAAGAATAAAAGGACTAGCCTGGCAGGGCATTGGGGGAAGGACGTTGTAGACAAAGGCTAAGGGTAGTTAAGAACTGGCAGGTCCAGCTGGTGAGTAGCTGGGAAGTGGTGAGCAGTGAGGTCGGGAGAGTTTGCTGGGGGGAGCTGTTGGCCTTAGGGAAGCACATGGGTTTTATTCGGAGAGGAATAGAAAGCCACTGAAGGATTCTTTTTCAACATTCTCTTGATTATCCAGAATTATTGCTGTTGAGCATCCAAGGGTTCTTGTACTGAACAGTAACAGAACGAGCCCTGGGTCTGCCACGCCGCTTCTGTGGGTTTGTTTGGTTGGTTTTCTCTTCCCTGGTTGTCACTGTCATGTCTTCTTCCGGGGGACCTGTTCTCAGGTCACCCTCTCTCCGCCTTCCTTCTGCCCTGGAGTTGATGAGTCTCTGAATGAGGCCATGAAGCCCTACTGCTGTGATTCTCCAGCAGGCAGACCCCCAGCAGGGAACTTGTTAAAACAGGCTACTTCCTGGCCTCAGCACAAATAACATGGGAGGTGTGAGGTAGGGCCCAGAAAGCAGCCAGTCCAGGGTGCTGCAGCGCACTGGTCCCCCACCTGGAGGAATCTGGGGTGGTGCTGAGTCTGCTTCCTGAGCCTGCCCTTTCCTGTGCACCCTGCCATCCCCAAAGCCAAGTGAAAGAAGAGATGATTACAAATTGGGAAACCTACCAAAATGGTGTGCCCCATATCTCTGTTCTGCCAGCGTGAATGCTGCCCTCTTGGAGGCCAGGACGGAAGATGTAAGGGGGCGGGGGGGGCGGTCTTTGAATGGGGCAGGAGCAGCCTGGCACTGGGCTGGGCTCTGTGACTAACCAACATCCTCCCAGGCGAGGGCTTTGAAAGGAAGGAGAGGTAACGGTAGTTACCATAGTGGTCCCCGGGTGACCCAGTAACTGCGGTTGTGTTAGCTCGAGAGTGTCTGACAGGGAGTACTGGCCTGACGCTGCTGTCCTCTGCCTGGGCCTTCAGCCCATGTCAGAACACCCCCAACATTTTATTTTTTTAAGATTTTATTTATTTATTCTTGAGAGACACACTCAGAGAGGGGGCAGAGACATAGGCAGAGGGAGAAGCAGGCTCCATGCAGGGAGCCCAATGTGGGACTCGATCCCAGGACTCCAGGATCACGCCCTGAGCCGAAGGCAGACACTCAACTGTTAGCCACCCAAGGGTCCTGAAAGAAGGGATTTTTAAAATATTTCTCATTTACATTTCAGATGTTTAATAAGTTCACTGCTATAATGAGGACATTCTTGTTATATAACCTCCATCCCCGTCACTGTGCACTGGACCCCCAGACTGGAGAGTGGGACGGATAGATTGAAAATGCAGGATTCTAGGTGGAGGTGGAGCAGGATAGTGCCGAGCAACACTGACCTGCAGCATTTTTTCCATTTCTCGAGTGCTTCTGCTTACCAACTGGGTGACCTGGGCCACCCACCTTACTCCGCGTCTGTGAGCCTCAGTCTCCTCCTCTATAAAATGGGAAGAAAAGTGCTTTCCTCAGAGAGTTAGATCTTGTGAGGATCTGAGTGATTGGTGTAAATGCCTAAGTGCTCCACAGACGTCAGTAATGAAGCATGCATAGAGTGAGAGGATCCAAAGTGTGGCCAGAAGTCAGGTCTCATGTACCAGCGCTGCATGGCTAGGCATCTCGAGCCAGTAGATGTGGATACGTGCTGAAAATAGCAGCATTTTCAGGGCATCTTTGCTTTCCATGGAAGCAGAGAGGGAGGTGGTGAGATGCAGGCAAGCTCACTGTGAGTCCTGGAGGAGGCTGACATGAGTTCAAATCCCAGCACTCCCCTCCCACCTACTGTGGGAGCCTCAGTTCACAGTTTTATAAAGGTATAGGATAAATTCTCCCTCCCAGGGTTGTTTGAAGATGAAATGACGTAACAGGTATTAACCATTTGGCAGGGACTCATGGTGGTTTAACTTCGTTCACTTCATGGAATTGGATGGTCCCAGAATAGGTGGCTCAGGATTGCAGGGTCAGCTCGGCTAAGGTCTCCAGCATTCCCCAGGGAGAGCAGATGGTGGCAAGTCCTGGGACCTAGACCAAAAAGAACCTGGCTCTTCCAGGAACCAAAAAAAAGGAGAGAGGAGGATAAAGGAAATATGTGGGCTTGACAATAGACCTGTGCCAGGAATGATGGGAGAATACAGCCCAGGAAGGAAGCTGGGGGAACCTGCTAAAGACAATGACCCAGAGGAGGTGTTCTCTTGTGGCTGAGGCCCCAGCTCTTGTCACTCTTCCACTTCTTGTTGCCATTATCTTCTTTCTGGTATCTGGGGATATTTCTCACATGTGCCGTGACGCAGTTTCCTTTAGAAACCTCCACGTCGCCTGGTTTCTTTTAGTCTCATTCTCAAAATCACCTCCTGTTTGAATCCAAATCACAGAGTAAAGCACAACCCAGACCATTATTTAGCATTTCATCTTTCCAAAGTCTACTTCCGTCCTACCACCATTTTGCACAAGTGTGTGTACATACTTGAGATGAAAAATTGAAGTTACAGAAAGATGGTGAAGAGTATCCCAGCTGCACACCCAGTTCCTCCCCCAGAGGAAACCCTGTCGGCAGTGTCTCCCAGAGCAGGAGGGTCCCACACACTTCCCTGCATCCAGAGTTTTCCACTTAGCAATAAATCTTGGAGTGAGTCCGTGTCAGGACCTTAGAGCATTCCATCATACAGGTCCACCCAAATTAACAGCCAGTATCCTTTTGATGATTTGCTGTTCCAGACTGTGCTACAGAAGGTAGTTTGTTTTTTTTTTTTTTTAAGATTTTATTTATTTATTCATAGAGACACAGCTAGAGAGAGAGGCAGAGACACAGGCAGAGGGAGAAGCAGGCTCCACGCAGGGAGCCCGACGTGGGACTCGATCCCGGGTCTCCAGGATCACGCCCCGGGCTGAAGGCGGCGCTAAACTGCTGCGCCACCGGGGCTGCCCAGAAGGTAGTTTTGTACACAGTGCAAACACGTACAATTTGCACACTAGGGTGCAAACGGAACTCTAAGATACAAAACAAATGAAGAGAGAAACAAAAAATGAAACAGACTGAGGGTCTGTTTGCCAGAGGGGAGGTGGGTGGAGAATGGGGGAAACTGACAAAGGGAAGTGAGAGGTACAAACTTCCAGTTATAAAATGAATAATTCACAGAAGTAAAAAGTACAGCATAGAGAATATAGTCAATAATATTGTAATAACATTGTATGATAAGTGCACTTAGTGTGGTGAGCATTGAGTAATGGATAGAATTGTCAAATCACTGTGTTGTACACCTGAAACTAATATAATATTGCATGTCAGTTAAAAAAAAAAAAAAAAAAGATGCAGTCCTAGTAGTGAAATTACTGAGTCAAAAGGAACTGTGGTCTTTTTACTGAGTTAACTGATGCGAAAATGCCTTTTCTAGAAGATGTTCCTACTTACATTCTCACCAACAATAGAGTAGTGCCTGTTTGCACACATCCTCCCCAACCAGGAGCATTACTGATTTTTTTCCCCTTTATCTTCACCTTATCTTTGATAGGTGAATGGCATCTCATTCAAATTCAAATTTTCATTTTTATTATTAGTGTGATTGAGCACCTTTGCATATTTACCAGTATTTCAAAGTATTTCCTCTCTGGAGTTATTTGACCATTTTGAAATGCTGTTGGTACTATGTGAACTTTTATTTAATTAAATAAGTGAGTCATTTTTTAAATAAGGAACCCAGTGTGGATTCACATGGTCCCCATTGACTTGATCTACCTCTCCATCTGTGATATAAACCCAGAAGTAACTATCTCTGGGTAATAGTTTGGCTTTAAGAGCAGATTAGCTGATAACTTAGTGGCTGGCACTGGTCTTCATGACTGGCTGTTGTCCAAATGCTCACAGAACACTCACGCAATGCTGGGATTGTTTAAAAGGAGCAATAGGGCAGGGCAGGCCAGAAGTTGCTGGCAAGCTGTTTGTTGATTCCAAAGTTGTCATCTTGTTTTAACATTTCTCTTTAGAAAAGTGTAGCTTGAAGAAATATTGTCTTTTTGCCCTTCTGAACCACAGAATGACAGAATGTATTGTCAAGGTAGAAGCCTTGATTGTAAACATTTAGCCTCATCACACTTGGGTGGAGACTGTGTCTCATTGGCCTTTTGCCTCAAGAAAATCCAATACAAGTACAAACTGTCTGATTTATAGATGTATTGTGAGAGACTTTCTTGCCTGAGATACACAACACCCACTCGAAAACAAGAAATGGGCTATCTCCATAGGCATGACACTTGATTTCTGGATTTGCTTACTTCTATTATTAGAAGTTTGGGTCTGATGATCTCTTAAGCATTCTTGAATGCTCAAATTCTGAGACTTTTCCTTGGGTAATTTCTTCCAGCATAGACTTACTGGCAGTTGGGTGACAAATTAAACTTCAGGGCAACTAGAGACCCTTGTAGAAACATGCAAGGACCTTCAAATCAGCGCTATGCACCATAGTACAGGAGTCCAATGGAACAAATAGAGTAAAATGAGACTTGTTACTTGATCGTTTTTCCCCCTTAGATTTAGTCATTGGGTATTCCTATAACCACCTGATTTATTTATTTATTTATTTTATTTATTTTTTTTTTTTAAGATTTATTTATTTATTCATGAGAGACATAGGGAGGCAGAGACATAGGCAGAGGGAGAAGCAGTCTTCCTGTGGGGAGCCCAATGCAGAACTTGATCCCAGGATCCTGGGATCACAACCTCAGCCAAAGGCAGATGCTCAACCATTGAGCTACTTGGGCATCCCCGGTTTTATGTTATTATGCTGGTATTGTAGCCATCTGATATCTACTATAGTTAATTTAAAATCTGTTAAAAAAAATTCTTACTGATCATCTAACCCATCTGATTTATTTGGAAACTGAGGCCCAGCAAAGCAAAATGGCTGAACCAGGCTCCAGAACCTGTGGGAATTTCTTGGTAAATTCCCACCAATCTTTCTCTCCAGCAAGGAGCACACAGGGGTGCTTTAGCTAGGGTCAATGCTCTTTAAATGGACCTGCTTCTTAACCTAATTTTTAGTCTGAGTTGGAAAATGAGATATGAAACCCAATTTCCCCTTTGACATAGTCACGTGACCAGAGGCCACGGTGTTCATCAGGCTGAATATTCAAGTGGAGCCTTTCTCTGTTCCCCACCTATGTGCTGTACGGTGTGATCCAGTGATGTAAGGGGCCTTTGGGGTCACATGGCCCCCATCTGCCCCATCGTTATCTTTACAGCATCCCCAGAGGGAAGAGAGACAGGCTGTGGGGTTAGCTTGTTTATTTTAGGAGGAAACAGGCAACGATAAATTCGTTCACAGAGTTTGGACTAAATTCCAAAGGAAGAAGGAGTTGGGAGAGGAAACAGAAGATAAACAACACCAAGCCCATCCAAGGACAGATTCAGTCCTTGGTTTTATTTCAACTATGGTATGTTCAGTGACTGAACCCCCTTCAGGCCAGGCACAGTGAGACAGGGAACTCTGTAATCATGGGAATTTTCTTGTAGGCAATTATACTCTAAGAGGTGGCCACTAGCAACTGAACACTTCGAGGCAGACACACACTGAACGTCCATAGTGTGTGCCTACATGGAGGCCACTTTTCTTCTCTGGTAGTCTTATTCCATCTCCAGGACAGGGTTTAGTGTCAGTGCCTCCCCACACCCACCAGGAGCCTGGACCCATGCCCCCCCCCCCAACTGCTACCCCCACCCACCCTACCTATGGCTCTGATCAGCTTGGGGCGAGACGAAGTAGAGAGGGCAGCAGGAGCAAAGTGTCTGTGACTCATCTCCATACCAGCTTGTACCTGTTGGTCTGGCAAGTATAGCTGATCAAGGGCTGACTCTTCCCCCAGAGGTTACGTGTAGTTGCAAAGACACTACTTCACCCTCATGGTTTCTTAAGATGGTGATAGGCTAGAAAATGCTAGAAATCTAGACCCTAGCTAAACACCATTATAGAAGAAAAGGAAAGCCTTGCTCAGTAATATTGTTAGCCCAGTCACATGTGGACCAATAATTTTTACAATATGCTTATTTTTTATTACAAAAATAGTATGTTTATTGTAGAACACTTATAAAACTACTTTTAAAAAGATCAAAAAGAAGAAAACAAAAATCACCTCTAATGCTACCACCCTGGTATACATTTGGTGCCGTGCAGTGGATAAAAGCACGGGCTCTGGGATGATTGAATCCTGGCTCTCCTAGGAAATAGCTGTGTGACCTTGGGTAAGTTATTTAACCTCTCTGAGTCTCTATAGCCTCACCCGTAAAATTGGGATGATAATAATACCTGTTTCTTTTTTTTTTTTTTTTAAGATTTTATTTATTTATTCATGAGAGACACAGAGAGAGGCAGAGACACAAGCAGAGGGAGAAGCAGGCTCCATGTAGGAAGCCCAATGTGGGACTCCATCCCAGGACTCCGGGATCACGCCCTGAACCAAAGGCAGATGCTCAACTGCTGAGCCACCCAGGCATCCCACAGTACTTCCTGGGGTTATTGTGACGATTACAGGAGATTATGTTGATTAAAAGTGCAGGAATGTTGAGAGAGCTTAGTAAATATTTGCTGCCATCATTTATTTTGAGCAATCATTCCACACCCAACCCCAGTCATATTTTCAGAAACAACCTTTTCCAGCTGCAAAGTAAACTCCACCTGGAAACAATACAAGGACTCCTTGCACATGTTTAACTGAAGTGGCTGTTATTGTTAACTGAAGTGACTATTTTTGAAAATGTATATTTAATACCTGAGTAATCCCAGATATTTGATGTTTATTTTGAGATTATTTGTACTTCCTATTATTAGTAACAGCTCTTTTTTTTTTAGAAACTCACAGCACTATTGAAGCCTTGCCCTCTAACTTGCTAAAAATCAGTTATACTTCTTGTTCAAGTCAATTCACTTAATTAATCAAATTTATTTTATTGTTTTAGATTTTACTTATGTATGTACATATGCAATACATATGTATATGTATTATAGTAAAAACACTTAAAATGCAGTCTATCCTCTTAAATTTTTAAAAAAGATGTTATTTGTTTGTTCATGAGAGACACAGAGAGAGAGGTAGAGACATAGGCAGAGGGAGAAGGAGGCTCCCTACGGGGAGCCCACCGTGGGACTCGATCCCGGGTCTCCAGGATCATGCCCTGGGCTGAAGGCGGCGCTAAACCGCTGAGCTGCCCGGGCTGCCCTAAACCACATTTCTGTTACTCATTTGTCTGCCAAAGAACATTAAGGTTGTTTCCATATCTCCGCTATTGTGAATGGTGATGCAGTAAACATGGGAATACTAATTTAAATTCTTTTGAATTTAATTCTTCTGAATCCCCAGAAGTGGGATTGCTGGGATCATATGCTAGTTCTATTTTTGATTTTTTGAGGAATAGCCCAAATTTATTGAACATCCTCAATTGTAGGTACCGAGTACTGGGTATACAGTGGTAAACAGAATGAGAGATGGAGTCTCTACCCTCACAGAGTTTCTGTCTTATAATCACCAAAAAATATATCATTGGAAGGTATACGTGTTACCAAAGAAAAATTGTTGGTGGTCTAAGAATAATCCATCACAGGGAGCCTGATTTAGATAGTACAAATTTTTGTGATGGGCTTTTGGAGGCCAAGTATGATTAAGATTTGCCCCCTGCTCTCAGGCTGCTTATAGTTTAGTGACTGAGCTGTGGCTCCTGAGAGTTCTCCCTCTCAGGAGTAAATAGGAGGGAAGGTCTATTCTGCTCAGGTGGGGGAAGGCCTCTTGGAGGGAGGTGACCCCGAGGGATGCGTAGTTGGAGATGAAGAGAGAGCAGGGCATTCTGGGCTGGGCAGAGGTGCAGAGGCACAAGACTACAGGATGCTTTTGAAGAGGGGCAAAGAGCCCCAGCATGGTTTATGAGGTGGAGTAGGGTTTAATAAGAGACCTTGAGAAAAAGCTGAAGAGGTAAGGTGGGAGCTAGTCACAGAATTTATAAACAATTATTCTAAAAGTAATCAGGGCACTCAGAATTCTAGAGGTTCTCTCCAACTCCTGAGAAGAGGTGGGGACCATTTGAGGGCAAGATTGGAGAGGAAAGAGCCTGGAGACAAGAAGTACAGTTAAGAGGTACTGCTCACATACTCTGTGTGCCTGTCTGGACACTCTGCATTGGACAGCCAACTAGGTCCTCGAGGGACACAAAGATGGACATGATGCCCGGAGAAAGGCTGATGATACCCCAACAAACAGCACAGTCAGAGCTGTGGTAGGGTAATGAGTGCCCTGGTGTGGACAGGAGCTGCGAGCTCTAGAAAGGCCAGGCCAGTGCCCCACCAAAGATGGGAGGTCTGAGCAGAGTCCTGGGCCATGTCCAACTGGGCAAGTGGTTTCCCCTACCCCAAAGATGGGGCCAGAGGCATGGACAGGGAGGACCTGGCCTCTGTTCTGGCTGTCCTCCATTATCTTGCATCCTTTTATTGACACATGCCTTGTTTAAAACTCATGTAATTAGCAACTTGGCTCTGGGAAGAAATTTAAGCATTTTTTTCTGTTCTATTAAAAACAGACTGCCAAATTTGTTTTCTCAAGGCCCCCACCCTATATTTACCCGAGCCAGGGGGCAACTGTTCTAATCTCAGATGTCATTTCCTGGTGGGTCCCTTCGGATGGAGACCACAGCTTCCATGGAGGCTGTGATGAAAGCTCCTGATTGGGTAGAAGGCGCCCCTTCCTTCCTGCCCCCTCCCTTTGTTCCCAGAACGTGGAGCCAGGATGCCAAGCTGGGATCTTCCACAGGACAAATTCTCTTTCTCAGCTGCCAATGCTATATAACTTGGGCGGGGAGGGTCCTTTTGTGAAGATAGAAACTACATTTTTAACCAATTGGGCTGATGACAACCAGTTTTATTCTAGAATAATTAAAGTTCCATTAGAAGGTCTTATAGAGGGCAGCCCCGGTGGCTCAGCGGTTTAGCACCGCCTTCAGTCCAGGGTGTGATCCTGGAGACACAGGATCAAGGGCCGCATCAGGCTCCCTGCATTGGAGCCTGCTTCTCCCTCGCCTGTGTCTCTGCCTCTCTCTCTCTCTGTCTCTCCTGAATAAATAAATAAATAATCTTTTTTTAAAAAAAAGGTCTTATAGAATTGAAATGTCTATAATAGAATGAATAAATTTTAAAAATACAGGGCACCTGGGTGGCTCAGTTGGTTAATTGCCTTCAGCTCCGGCCATGATCCAGGGTCGTGGGATCCAGTTCCACATCGGGTTCCCTGCTTAGCAGGGAGTCTGCGTCTCCCTCTGCCTTTTTTTCTGCTCATGCTCTATCAGATAAATAAAATCTTTTTTAAAAAAAAATTAAAAAATACATTGAACACCATGGGGCAAGTCTGTCACGATACTGGTTCCTATGCCTTCCATAAATACTCATTAATACATACATGCACGCACTACCCCCACATGCGTGTACACACACACACACACATAGGTTTGTAAGTGCCCTAGGCTCTGGTACATTCTGCCTAGCTGGAATGGATTCTCATAAACTCAGAGCATCCTCATCCCTGACCCATCACCATGAGAGACTCTCTTATCACCTTAGCCAGAAGGTATGAATCTTACGAAATTACACCACTGTCAAAGTTCCAGCGGATGAGCCAAATTTTACATTAACCTCTTTGATGAAGACTGATTTAAAAAAAAAAAAAAAAAAAAAGACTGATTTTTACTAAAGCCTAGGGCTCCTGCTTCAGCTCCCTTCAACTCTGTTCCCAGCCAGATGAGCCATATAGTACTGTTGATGAGCAGATTTCAACTTCTTGGTCCACCCAGCAGTTTGTGGAGATGCATAGCTTGAAACAAGTTAAGCAGCCTTGAGTCCATTCTCTTTCCTTCTTTCTTATTTTTTTTTATTTTTAATGCCAATCTTATTGAAGTATAATAACATAATGCACTCATTTTAATTGTACGGTTTGGTGAGTTTTGACCAGTGCACCTTAGTGTAACCATCGCCATCAAGAAATAGAAACTTTCCATCTCCCTGAGAAGTTCCTCCTCTGTCCATGCCACTTTGCAGTCAGGCCCAGTCCCACCCTCAGCCAGAAGCAACCACTGACCTGCTCCGGTCACTGTAGCTTGGTTTTGCCTGTTCTAGAATTTTGTATAAATGGAATCCTACAGTGCATACTATTTAGCCTCAGGCTTCTCTCATCACTCAGTGTGGCATTTCTGAGATGGCCCCATGTGGCTGCGCATGTCAGTAGCTCATTCCTTTTCTTGCTGAGCACTATTCCACTGGTACAGTTTATCCATTCACCTGTTGAGGGACATTTGGATTGTTTCCAGTTTGGGATTAGTATGGATCAAGCCAGCAGCCTTTGTTTTATAGATGTCCCTCAGCAACCATTCCAAGCACATCCTAGGCATTTGGTAATCATTAATGAATCCCTTTTTAACTTTTGTATTTGAAATGTATTGTTGAATTTCAAAATGTTTAGTGTACTTCTAAGTTCCAGAGACAGGTGTTCCAGAAGGTTGTTTAATGCCAGTTCTGGGAATTGTGAACACAGTTTTCCACAGAAAACACTCAGGCCTTCAGGAAGTATTTATGGAGGCCCGCTCTTGGTGAGCACTGCCTTGGTGCTGTAGGGGTAAAAAGGGCCCCTCCCCTGGGGCTTCAAGGCCCCCTGGGGGAACCGCTGTGACCTCAGATGGTACAGTTCTGTGGGGAGCTATAAAACCTGTGCGGGGGCCGGGACCTGGGAGTGGCTTTTCAGAGGCAGAGTTGGGTCGAGTCAGAGTTGTGGTATTTCCACTCAGAAGGGGGCACCAGGTGGAAGAGGCTATCTGTAAGAATTACAAAGCATGTTTGGACCAAAAACAGACAATTCCAAGTGTAAAGACACTTGTATAGGCCAAACAGAATAGTAGCGGAGGGCCCATTCTGTGTCAGGGCCCCTTGTTTTCACTTCGCTTCAAGTAGTTCTGTCACAGACCTCCTTAGCATAGTGAGGCTGAACTCTATTTGCTAATGGGGACCTGACCACCCTCTGTACCAGAATCTTTGGGAAAATCCATTACTCTCCTACTGGGTACAGTGGATGCCCTGATTATCCCGGCCAGTATGACTGCACAGCACTTGCATAAGCCAGAGTGTATCTGCAATTAGAATCATAGCTTTAGGGGCACCTGGGTGGCTCAGTGGCTGAGCATCTGCCTTTGGCTCAGGTTGTGATCCCGGGGTCCTGGGATCAAGTCCTGTGTCAGGCTCCCTGCATGGAGCCTGCTTCTCCCTCTGCCTATGTCTCTGCCTCTCTCTATGTCTCTCATGAACAAATAAATAAAATATTTTTTTAAAAAAAGAATCATAGCTTTATTTTAGGAGCAACCCTGGGCCTTTAAGACCATCTGGCAGAACTCCATCTGTTTCACAAGGAGAAAAGAAAGGCCTCTGGACCTTCAAGGGCCCACTAGCTCTATTTATAAAATATGGACTGTTCTCCACTAAGTTGTATCTTCTGTTAGCTATCTTCTGAGCACTGATTCTTTCAATTGGCTCAAGCATCATATCACTGTCACCTTTACCCTTATTCACTGTGTTTTCTCCATGGCTGCAGACTATACTTTGCCCCAGCCATGCATCCTTCAACATTTATTGTGCTCCCACCATGCAGCAGTTGCAATGGCTTTTTGGGGGTTTTTTTGGGGGGCAGGGTTAATGATTTTATTTATTTGAGAGAGAGTGCAAGAAAGAAAGATTGAGCGGGGGAAGGAAGGGGAGAAGGAGAAGCAGGCTCTCTGCTCAGGGAGCCCGATGTGGGGCTCGATCCCAGGACCCCAAGATCATGACCTGAGCTGAGAGCAAACACTTAACTGAGCCACCCAGGTGCCCCTGCAAAAGTTTTTTGAATAACCAGTAGATAACATTTCAGAGACTTTCTAGATGTCAAGATGACTCAAATGTTTCTCATATGTTAACTCCACAGCCCCATGTGATATGTGGATGCTATCATTAGCTCCATTTTACAGATGAGGATATGAGGCAGAGAGAGGTTAAGTAATTTGCCCCAACTCACAAAACTAATAAATGATGGAGCCAGGATTAGACCCAAGGCAGGCAGCCTGAGTCCAAATATACTTTTTATTTTTTTTTCCTGAGGCATAATCGACAAATAAAAATTCTGTATATTGGGATGCCTGGGTGGCTCAGTGGTTGAGTGTCTGCCTTTAGCTGAGATCCTAATACCAGGCTCCTGGGATCAAGTCCCACGTCGGGCTCCCTGAGCCTGCTTCTCTCTCTGCCTATGTCTCTGCCTCTCTCTCTGTGTCTCTCATGAATAAATAAATAAAATCTTTTTAAAAATTCTGTATATTGAAGGTGTTATGACATGATTTAATGTACGTATACAGTGAAATGATTCCTACAACTAAGCTAATTAACACACCCACACCCACACCTTACCCAGTTACCACCTTGTTTCTAATTGTATATAATTTGTATTAACTTTACACAGTATAGAAGTATGTATTTGCAAAACCAGTGATGTTGAATGAAACTATAATACTACCTACCCCAGACTTGTTGTGAAGATTAAATGAATTAATGTGTGTACACTGATAAGAACAAGGCCTTGGTAAGCATATTATTAGCATTAACCATTATTATTGTTATATTTAATTTTCCAATTTTGATCACCCTTATACTTACTGTTAAAACAGAATTACGCGTGGCCCTCTTTACAAGTTGATCATAAAGTTTCCTATCATTAGTAATGTGCTAACTTACACCACCTTAAATAACTGATAATGTACTCACAAGTTCAGGAAACAAAACCACTAGATTATTTTTGAGTTTATGAGTAATGATATGATAGTAGGATACCATGTGTATAAGTGTATAGAGTTCTCTTAGAAATTCTAGAATGAGGAAATTCATATATGCTACCATCAATACACTTCACTGCAATTGTCTCCTTTGTTCTTTCTCCATTCTTTGTTGGAGCCTTGATCTTTCCTAAAGGAAGATAAGAATGTGTTAGGCAGGTAAGCCTCAAAAATCTTATCCTACGTGGACAACAGTAAAAGGAAAAAATCTGACCACTGCTTTCCACTAGCTTCCTGTGAAGAAACTGCTTCTGACTCAGGGTTTGTTGGTTTTGTTTTTGTTTTGTTTTGTTTTTTTAATTGGAAGCACTTTTTCAAGAATAGATCTCTTTGAATACCTGAAACTAATACAATGTTCTGTGTCAATTATATTTCAATTTTTTAAAGCCTTGAAAAAAGAATATATTATCTATGTCCATCTCTTATGCAAGAATGAGGAAGACATGGTCCCTGCAGTTAAAGAAGTTATGATCCAATGAGAGAGACCCATTTATCCATCAAATTATAATACACTCTGTAAAGTATAAGCAAAGGGCTGGGGGTGGGAAGTGGTCAGAAGAAGGAGCTTTTAAATCCATGTATAGCAGGGGTTGGGGGGACAAATAATAATAAAAGTTTAT
Organism: Canis lupus baileyi; assembly: GCF_048164855.1. Classification (NCBI taxonomy): domain Eukaryota; kingdom Metazoa; phylum Chordata; class Mammalia; order Carnivora; family Canidae; genus Canis; species Canis lupus. Next base: position 12,343,677 of record NC_132869.1, on the reverse strand, counting down.
ATTTATTGGAAGTTTACTAAGTTTCAACACTATATTGAGCACGTTAAGAGAATTTTCTCATGTAATCGCTCAATGGCTCAATTTTACAGATGAGAAAATTGGGGCTTAAGAAAGTTAAGTAACACGGAACTGAATCAGGTTCCGCTCAGGTATTTTGAAGAATGATGAGAATTTAGGCCAAATTTCTGGGTCCTAAGCCCAAGGGGAAGGGCTTGCCAGGACTTGGCTAGGCTGAAATCCAGCATGAGCAAAGATGGGGAAACTTTAATAAATTTAAAATTCCATCTTCAAATAAGCAGATTTAAATTCCACGTTTCCTCAGTTCTATGATGTGCCATCTAAGCATCTATTGGTAACTTTTTAGAATAAAAAGAAGCTATTTTAGATGCGTTTAGACCGGTAGTAAAATAGATCTATCTGTGCCATCCTATGAGTATTCAGTCTAGAGTAGTGGTCCTTAAACTACCAGGCATTCCCGACTATCTGGGAGGTTTAAAAAAAATGCAAAAAAAAAAAAAATAAAATAAAAAAAAATGCAGATGACCAAGCCCAGCCTCAGAGATTCCGATTCTGTGCTTCTAGGGAGAGGTCTGCAAATCCAAACTTTGGCGTGCACCTTCTTTTTCTGAGTCTAATACGAGACCATACTTTGAGATTCAGTGATCTGAATCTCAGGACCAGTCAGTTTTCCTTCAACAGATAGACTAAATAACATCATTAAATTAAATAATTTCTTTAAAATCAGATGGAACTTTTCAGTAGATAGGTACTTTTCGGTAGATAGGTACTTGGTGCCTGTCTTATAGCATGAAGATATAAGAATTGAGCAGACCTATTCAGCCTTAAAAAGGAAGGAAATTCTGACAAATTCTACAACATGGATGGACCTTGAGAGCATTGTGGTAAATGAAAGAAGCCAGTCACAAAAAGATAAATACCCTACAATTCCAGATGTATGAGGTACCTAGAGTAGGCAAATTCATAAAGACAAAATAGAATTGTGGTGGCCAGGGTTGGAGGGGGCAGGGAGAAATGAGAAGTTAATGTTTAATGGGTACTTAGTTTCAGTTTGGAAGATGGAGAGTTCTGGAATGTATGGTGGTGATTACACAACAACGTGAATGGGCTTAATGCCAATAAATTGTACCCTTGAAAAATGGTGAAAATGGGGAGCGTCTGGGGGGTCCAGTCAGTTAAGTGCCTACCTTTTGATTTTGCCTCAGGTCTTGATCTCAGAGTTGTGAGATCAAGCCCCATGTCAGGCTCTATGCTCAGTGGACAATCTGCTCCAGATTCCTCCCTTTGTCCCTCTCCCCCTCTAAAATAAATAAACTCTTTTAAAAAATGGTCAAAATGGTAAAATACTAATAACAACAACTGTGTACAAAAAATTTTAAAAATAAAAAAAGACCAGATCAATCTATCCCAGCTATGGTAATTCTTTGCCTTCTCTTGAGACACTTGGTGATTTCATCTCCTTTGATTATACTCCATAAGGTGTAACAAATCATCCTTTTACACCTGCTCAGTGACAAACAGATGGAACACAAGTTCCATCTACCTGTACTTCTTAAACCTTAAGTTTTCCTGGTTACTTTAAAACAAGAAAATATGGCCATGTGGCCATTCCTCCAGAGATGAGTAATGGCCTCACTTACGGTAAACTTACATCTAGAAGCTCTGTTCCCACCAATGTTTTATTTCAATGAGGCATTGGAGTGACATCTTTTAAAAAGACATTGAAAATAACTATTAGGAACCCAAATTTAAGTGAAAGTGTAAATATAGGTACTGTCAAGGTCAACCATTCAACCTGGATGGTCCTTGGAGAAAGAGATTCGTTTCACCGTGACTGAATTGACACATGTGGGTAGTGACAGCGATGGGGGTGCCAAATTTCTTTTGGCACTATTTATAAAAGTATTGTGGGGAAAATTATTTACCAATCATGATTCCTGGTAGCAAATCAAGGAAGCTGATTCTGATGTAAGCAAAAAGGAAATTTTCGGAAAATCAAGTTATTCACAGAATTAATGGATAGGTTGGAAAGCTAGTCTCAAACACTAGGTTAGGAAGCCGTCACCACTGTACTCTCAGTTTAGCACTTCTGCCATGAAGAAATTCTCATTTTCCCTGTGTCTTTCCTTCATTCCCTCAAGATTCAACACCCCACTCTGGTGGAAGGAGATGATTCTCTGGTTCTAGATCACCTGTCCATACCCAGCCTGACAATGAGTGGGGTAAGGGACTGCCTGTTACACCTTCAGCTTCTATGGCCCACATGGAACCCCTCACCCAATAGGAAAGGTGTTCAGCAAAATTCAACTGCTTTCCCCTCCAGTGTCCACACACACGTCCTTTTGGTGGTCAGTTCTAAAACATCTTCCTGGCTCCCAGGGCACAAGGCCATCATTCATCTGCTGAGATCTGCTACCCAGTGTCTGGGGCTATCTGACTGACCCAGGTCAGGCTGGAAACAGAACCACCTTGGGAGGCAGTTTGTTCTGGCCCTGCAAGGACAAAGCTGAGAGTGAAATCTTGAGGCTGAATCTTTACGTACTGCTGTACGACCCCATTCAACAGGTCTTTAGTTTTCCTCTGGTCAGCAGTTTTCCTGACTGCTGATCACAATGAAAATAAACTCTGGCCCACATTCCGACAACTACCTTTGCCCTCCTTGTCCCTAAGGAATCAGGGAGTGCCATCATGAGACAGAAGAGAGAAGTGAAAAGTATGAACAGGAAATACACAAATGTAATGATGCTTTCCTCTGGGGAATGTGCTTGGTCCCCAAGCACACGGGGGCGGGGGGTAGCATTTTGGAATGTTTTGTTTCCTTATTAAAACTGTCTAAATCCCTTTGTTCTTCGTCTACTCCCCTTACACCTGTTCTTCAAATTTATGGAAAGTTTAGTTCATCAACTACCTTTATTTTTGAAAATAGATCATCCTAGATGTTTTCCCATCTACCTTAGATCCTTCAGAGTTCATCAATATCCAAAATTAGCGTTAATATTTATGCTGTAGTCTATAATCTGTTGGCTTTTGAGTATTGCTTTGTTTTTTAACATTTTATGTGAGCGTTGTCATGTTGTACATATCTTTTTTTTTTTTTTTTTTTTTTTTGTACATATCCTTTTGAAACTGATTTTTTACTCCCTAGTCTTTTGGAGATTTGCCGGTGTCGACAAGTGAAAATCTAATTCATCCTCACTGATATATGAGATTTTGTTATATAAAGAAAGAACACTTAAATTCCTTAAAGTATCTGAGGCAAATAACGCCAAGAATCAAAACTTATTAAAGTTATGTGATGGGGGAGCAGCCCAGGTGGCTCAGCGGTTTAGTGCCACCTTCAGCCCAGGGCCTGATCCTGGAGACCCGGGATCGAGTCCTGCATTGGGTTCCCTGCATGGAGCCTGCTTCTCCCTCTGCCTGTGTCTCTGCCTCTCTCTCTCTCTCTCTCTCTCTCTGTGTGTGTGTGTCTCTCATGAATAAATAAATAAAATCTTTAAAAAAAAAAAAGTTATGTGATAGGTATATCAGCATTCATCATATTATTTTCTAGACCTTTATGTCTGTTTGGAAGTTCTCAAAATCTATAAAAAGAGATGATAGAACTAAAGTAGGGGGTCAGGAAAGGTGCCATCTCAGCTCTAATTGGGCTGTACCTACCCTGAGCCCATAGGTCATCAGACTGAGATTAAAAATAAGCCTTGTGGGACTGGTACTCTGTTGTCTGCTTTTCATGGGCCTCTGCCTCCCCAATGGGGGTGCCCGAAACAGGCCTTGACCATGGTCTGCAAAGAATGTTTATGGAGCTGCATGATTCGGAGCATATTGGCGCGCGGCCAGAGTAAGCTCAATAATTTGTTGTGGGCCTAGCAAATTTTACAAAAGAAACTGGCAAGAGACCATCTCGCACAATGGCTGTGAGACGTGGTTTTTAAAAAATATTTACAACTTACTTAAGATATAAATAGCTCAAATGATAAATATTGGTCACAGTTTTGTGACCAACCTTTGGCCTCCTTTAACACTCTTAAATACGTAGGATAAGGGAAGATAATTCATCTTTTGTTGTGCTTACTGGGCACCCCGTGGGACCTTGAGTGCCCCCTGGGTTTTCTTCCCTCTGCACCTCTGCTACTTTCAGAATAGCAAGCCTTTTATTTTTTATTGGTGTTCAATTTGCCAACATACAGAATAACACCCAGTGCTCATCCCGTCAAGTGCCCCCCTCAGTGCCCGTCACCCATTCACCCCCACCCCTCACCCTCCTCCCCTTCCATCACCCCTAGTTCGTTTCCCAGAGTTAGGAGTCTTTATGTTCTGTCTCCCTTGCAGAAGGGAGAGCTTTTGACCTGGGGTCTTTGGTTTTACAGAGCTATTGATCCAATTTGCTGTCAATCCCAAGAGCCATACCAGGTGAAGTAAGGGGCTCATGAGGACTGCATGAAATCACAGGTCTGGGAGTGAGCGATGCCCAGTCAGAGCGATGCCCTTCTCGGGCCCTGTTTCTTCCCCGGGAAGGGCTCCTGGGACCCTCCATGTTAACTCCTAAATGCGTCCAGCCCCGGAGGGGCTCCTTTGCAGTGATATTCAGGCTGTGAAGCCTCGGCTGCCTCCCTGGAGGTGGCACTCTGTCCTTGGCCGCTGCCAGGGACCCAGCGAGTCCCCAGCCTCAAGCAGCCAGCCACACTAACGTGCCCTTCTCTCCACCTAGGCTACGACTTCTGCCAGGTGCTGCAGTGGTTCGCGGAGCGCGTCGACAGGATCATCCTGCTCTTCGATGCTCACAAACTGGACATCTCAGATGAGTTCTCGGAGGCCATCAAGGCCTTCCGGGGCCAGGATGACAAGATCCGTGTGGTGCTGAACAAGGCCGACCAAGTGGACACACAACAGCTGATGCGCGTCTACGGGGCCCTCATGTGGTCCCTAGGCAAAGTCATCAACACACCCGAGGTGCTTCGCGTCTACATCGGCTCTTTTTGGGCACAGCCCCTACAGAACACTGACAACCGCCGCCTCTTCGAGGCAGAAGCCCAGGACCTCTTCAGAGACATCCAGAGCCTTCCCCAGAAAGCGGCTGTGCGCAAACTCAACGACCTCATCAAGCGAGCGAGGCTGGCCAAGGTGAGCCAAGGAGACACCCCGGGCAGCAGAGGACCCTTCCCTCTGTCTCCTCTCTAAGAGAAGGTGGGCATGGGGGAGGCTCCATTCACATGCCCTAGGGAATGGAATGTGGAAAAGCATAAGAAAAGAGCCTTAAGATCAGAATGCCTGTTTAGATTCTGGCTCCTACTCTGTGATCTTAGGCAGATCCTGTTTCCAGTTTCCAAACCTGTTTTATAATCTGTGAAATGGAACCAATAAGAGCACATCAGAGGACATTTGTGGGGATCCGGTGTGACCTAACCTGGAGGGCACACAGGGAGGGATCAATGCACCCACCACCTGGAGCTGCTGTTTTCTTAGGACAATGGGAATGTAGCCAGCTGAACCAGAGTGGGGTGCTCAGATGCCACCACCAGTCATCCCATGCCTAAGGCACAGAACCTGATGTGTGATATCACTGCCTGGAGCCAGAGTCACCCTAGGAGGAGGTTGGTTCAGCCTGATGCACTGAGTGTGCTGCCCTGAGGGCCATACCACATCCCCATTCAGGGTGGTGGCCTGCAAGCGCGCACACTGTGGCTCTGGGCTCCTCCACCTCGTAACTGAGCCTTTTGGCAGGCAGCCCCAGAGCTGTGTATTACCCGACAGGGTAAGTGGTCATCTGCTAACCATCCTCAAGTACTATAGTGGACTCTGTCACATCTCTGAAGAGAGAAAAGTGCATGACTCGTCTAAGAAAAAGTAGGAGGGAAAAGGTTCTCTAAAAGCTGTGTGCACGTTTCATAAAATCCTATTCCTCAAATGCTAGAAGTGCCTCCAGAGTTTCTCAAGTGTCCGTGATCATGTAAATGTAACCTAACCAATGTATAAATTCCCAGGCCCTGCCCAGAGCTTCTGATTCAAGTGTGTGTGTGTGTGTGTGTGTGTGTGTGTGTGTGTGTGTGTGTAAAGCTCCCCAGGTGATTCTGATAATCAGCCACATTTGGAAGCCAGAGGTCAACCACTCCCTAATTTTAGAAGGACAAGCAATTTCTCCAAGGTCACCTAATCCAGGAGTAACAAAACTAGGACCAAAAGATGGCCCTCCTGCTCTCAGCCTAGCCCTGTCATGTCAACTGAAACCAGTCCACAGGCCTGCCTTGCCAAATCCACTAGTATCCTGGTTGGGAAGGGAAGGCAGCTTACTTCCCCTTCGTCTTCTGGTGGCAAAGAAACCATGCCCCCTCCCTTACCTTCTTAGTGCACAGAAAGTGACTTCTGGTCTGGCCTCGGGGGTCCAGCAGGCCAGCCTTCTGGAATCTACCACCTCTTGGCCTCATTCAGGCAGCATTTGCTCAGCACCCCTGGGTCAGGGCCGGGGAGCCTAGCTGGTGGAGGAGGAGGCCCCAAACGCCCTATTACAGAATGCTGAGTCATGTGCAGAGTCGGGTGTGGACACCATGCTCTGAGGAGGGGGCCTGGCTGGGGGAGGCAGGGAGTAAAGGCACCCTTTACTGAGGGTGACTGCTGGGCAGGCTATCAGCCTTCTCACACTCCGTCATCGCTGCCTAGCAACCTCTGTCTTCATGCCCACATGTTCACCCAGCAGCTGCCCTCCTGTATCCTAAGAGATGCCTCACTGCTGCTGCGGCCCCATAGTTAGGACCTCCATCCGCTCTTTCCCCCTCTGCTCACCTTCTGTCCCAGTGCATGCTCACACATACTCCCATCTTGCTCAGCTGATCTGTAGTCCCGGTGCCCTGTGAGGCACCATTCTTTATCCTGTCTCCTGGTCCAGGCTGGTTCCTTTCTGGAGCTACAGCCACCTTTATTGCATTTCCACAAGGCAGTTGTGCCAACCAGTTTGTAAATCCACTTATTTGCAGCTTTCCTGATTTCTTTCATGTGCCAGTCCCAGGCCTAATGCTCCGTGGCAGGAAGTCTGGTTTTACCCCTTTAGTAGTTCCTTGGCATAGTGTTTCTCTTCTTCAGCTGATTCATCTGAACTTACACTTGAGGGCACACAGTACCCAAGAGTATTTCATAACCAAGGCTGGTAAATCACGTGCTAGCATTTGGAGATCTCAGGATTGTTTTGGAACTATTAATAAATGCCCATGGACATTTCTATGTTACCAGCCCCTGCTGAAGGCCCAGTGACCCAAGACGCAGTTATATTCGGTCAGATAAATAAATAAAGAGTCAAGAGTTCCCTGGGAGCACCAAGTGCCTTGGGACTCCTCTGCCCTCCTTGAGCATAATTATGCCCTCTGAACGCGTGGCCCAGCCTGGCCACAGAATGCTGCTCTGTCCTGACACTGGGAATAATGAAAGCCCTTGTATCAACGCAGGGGGTGGGGGGCCAGAGCGGCCAACTTGCTGAGCTTACTTCTAGGAAAAAAGCTTGTCTTTTTTTTTTTTTCCTTCCTAAGAATAGTATCTGGCTTGTTCCTTTTCATAAAGGAAAACATTTAAGTATGGATGTTTCCAGCTTGAGCAAGTCAGTGCCAGTGTGCTCCCGGGGCAGTACCATCCCGCGGAGGGGACAGGAAACGGGCTCAGGCAGAGAAAGAGCAGAACTCAGCACAGTAGCCTTAGCTACCAACCAATGGCATCAGCTTTACACCATCTGCAGTCTGATGGCCCTTTATGAACTTGTTGCTTAAATGGGCAAGAAGTCACCCGAGTTCTTCTCTTTGCGGTGTTTATATTTCATGAAAATGCTCTTTGATTTTGGTGTATTGATCTTCTCCTTTTGCTTTTGCAAGCCAATCCTTACTGAGGGTTTGCAGTGTTCCAGAAGCTCTAAGATTTGCATTTCATGTGCTATTTCATCTGAGCCGGTCCAGAACTGCACAAAGTTGGGCATTATCTTTGTTTCTTGTGTAAGGGAATGGAAGCTCAGAAAGGTGAAGGTGGAGTACCTGGGTGGCTCAATCGGTTAAGCATCTGCCATCAGTTCAGGTCATGATCCCAGGGTTCTGGGTTGGAGCCCCTCATCGGGCTCCCTGCTCAGTGGAGAGTCAGCTTCTCCCTCTCCCTCTGTGCTCTCTCTCTCAAATAAATACAATCTTTAAAAAAAAAAAAAGAAGAAGAAGAAAGAGAGAAAGGTAAAATATCTTGCCCAAGGCCTCACAGTGTGTGTGAGTGGCCAAATATAAACCCAGACCTTAGTTGGTTTGACTCCTGAGTCTGGAAAGCATTCACCTGAAATGCAGAGTGGACAACATCTATAGCTTCCCACAATGTCCTTGCTTTTTGCGTTCATCTGTCACTCTGTGTAGTCTATAAAATGGTTTATCCACCGGAACCTGCAAAGTTTAGAGGTTTATCAAGCTGACATTTTGAAAACATGCAAAGGATAAATTTTCAGATGCCACCTAGGAGGTGTCAGATCTGAGTTGGAGGGTGGAATGCATCTATTTATAGAACACCTTCCTTAGGCGAAATTCACGTCCCATCCAGAAGTAAAGCAAGCGTGTCCTGTCGTTAATGTCCTGCTGGGTTCTGCAGTGATCAAACTCAAGGTACCATAAAAATGACACTTTACTAGAAAAATGGCACCAAGGATCTCTTGAACTTTAATGATTTCCTTGCTTTTTCCTATATATATATTTTTTCAACAACTGTATTTCAAGGAACAAGAAAACTTTAGAGTGGGTTTTTTGTTAACCTCAAAGATTGCATCTCAGTGATATCAGTAGTCATCCTTTTTTGAAGACTTTACAATCTGAGATGCTAATCATGGTTCATTTCATAATTCTTTAAGCTATTTTGGGAAAGCCCAAAAAAGTGTTTAGAAAATATGATTTAGTTTCACTCAGCTATCATTAGAATAGCCAAATTGAAGATATTAGGCTCTTACAGACCAACCCCAAATAATAGTACTTTAATGGAATAAATGAACAAAAAAAAAAAGTGAGGACTCCACCCTTTATAAATGTTGCCCAAGAGTAGGAAAGGTTCCCGCCCCTTTAGTAATCTTCACTCAACAGAAAAATGAGTTAACATTTGAGGAAGGAACAGCTAAAAATGAGAAAGAAAAGGAGAGGTCAGTGATTTTTCAGCATCCACCCTAGGTTTGTGGCATTTAGTTTCGTCTTCAAAGAGTGTTGGTCTCTAGTCACGTGTAAAGTGCAGAACTTAGTTTTCCGGTCTGTCTGCACTGCAATTCCTTCTGTGGAGAAGTTAGATGTTTACAGTTCACCACCAAATGGACCCGGGCTAAGGTGTGAAGATCCTTCTACAGTGGCTGATGACACTCCACTAATGCTTAGCCCACCAAGGGGCTTTTAAAAGGAGCTCAGTCAGCTGTGCATATGTGTGTCAGTTTTGCACCCACGTGGGGAAGCCTGTCTCTTTGAGGGTTGAACTCACATGAATAGGTGGGCCCCCTTGAGTCTCCTTTAAGCTCTTCAGAATTACATGCAATGGTGGGTGCCAGCTTTGATTTCAACAGAAGAACAAGCCCCTGCTTGAGAGGGAACCAGTGAGCTGCTTTTCTCTGCCTCTTAAAGTCCATGGTCTTTAAATCTGATGGGTCTACCTTTTAGATCTCTAGTTCATTAACTGACTTTTTTTATATATCATCATATAAACTCACCTTTAAAATGTGCTGATCGCTTGATGTTTAAATGCTATATGCAAGTTTTTAGCTGGGCCTACAAAGATGCAGGTCTCCGACAGATTATGTTAGCTAGCAGATGAGGTTGTGTAGTTCTTCCAGCCTGAATCCCCCCCCCAAACTACTCCCCAATATCCAGATTCCATGAGGATTTCCACTCCTACTGACCATGAGCACTGGAAGCTTCCAGCACCCACTACCTGGGCTTACCCTCCACGCCCAAGGTGAATACATCCATCATCACCCTGAGTACATGCCTCTCTTCATCTTGGATATACATGAACATTTGTCACTGGACACAGTTCATGAAATTGTTGCAGAGTATATATGTTAACTAGATATAAATTCATATTCATTTAAAGGAAAGGACATCTCTTTCTGCTCATTGAGTTATTAGCCCAGAGAGAAACTGACATTGTGATTCATTTGACCTCTCCCAAATGATCAGTATTGGGGCTTTCCCAGTTTTACGCAAAGGAAAGGATGAATTAAACAAGATTAGAGCCCCCAGGGTTCAATGTCACTTACTCGTGAATGAAGGGCTTGGGGCCCAGATTCATCATTTTACTATTCAAATACATAGAGCTTACTAATTTTTTCAATAACTACTAATGACTCAGTAAGAGTTTATTCCTTATTCGGAAAGAACTAAACAACCACAAGACTTCTCTGGCATACTAACCCTCTGACTGTTGGTCTTTGGCTGTTAGGTAATGACAAGTAACATTTTTCCTCTGCTTTTTTAGTACAACCAAATCCACGCCCTCTTTTGATTCTCATACTAACAGCCCTGGGAGGTAAGAGTTAAAATTTCCATTTTGCGCGTGAGTAAGCCGAGGTGGGAGACTAGAGTCGCCTGGCATTGCTCAATAAATGCACGGTGGTAGAGGGCTTGAACCTGGCCTTCCAGCATGGGGTCTCGTCATGCCTCCTCCTCCTCCTCTTTCCCTTCCCCCTTGTCTCTCCTATCTCCCTTCTTTTCTATTAGTTTTCTCTCATTACAAAGAACAAAAGTCTTAGGCTGTGTCCACCTCCCTCCCCAGGGACCATTGCCTGGTCTGGCCCTCAGTCTTGTGTTTATCTGGAAAGACTTCTTTGACACAGAAGGGCAAGAATGAGCCTCCGGGCTGTCCCCTCCGTTTACCAAGAGTCTTTAGAAAGTTATCTTATAACTTATGCCCTCCTGCCAGTAGATTGCTGTCTTCACCCTCATCCTACATGGTGTCATGATGTCGTGTGCCATAATGTATGTGTTTTTTGTGTATGGGAAAGGAGGCTATAAATGACTTTCCTGAAGCATCCCTGGGACTGAGGGACAATCAAAACCAAAAACTCAAGTCACAGTTTTCCACACTGTTTTTCTATAGGACATGGTTCATTTTCAATTCCAGATTTCAGCAGCTTTGGTAAGATTTGTTAATGCATAGACACAGATAGCAGTGGACTCTAATGTCCCGTAAGACAGGAATGAGGCAATTGAATGCTGATGCCAGCTCCACACCTCCTAACTGGCTGTATGACCTTGAGTTAAGTCACATAAATTTAGTGGGAGTTCAGTTAGATACAGACCCCAGATGTAATGCGCCGCAATGCTAAGGATTATGATTTACCTTGTAATTTGATAAGCTTCCTAAAGGCAGGGTCCAAACATCGTATCTGACCCTGGGTTATTGTCAGGATGTCCATGGAAGGGCAGGAGGGGGTGGTCATGCAGAAGCAGCACAACAGGAGACTCCCACAAAACAGGCCAGTAGAACTTTCTGAAAGTGGAGGTTGCTGCTGAGAGCAGCCTGCAGCATGAGCAGAGTACCTGAGGGTCATGACTCAGATAGTGCCAGGCAGGGTGGAAGGATGAAGGAATTGAGGCCCAGTTTCTGTCAGGGCACTAGATGCCTGGTATCCAAGGACAGCCCACCATCCAGCAGTCTTGGTCATCAGCCAAAGAACACCAGGAGGGCCAAGATGAGGAAGCAGATGCCAGGCCATGGGTGGAGAGCTATGGCAGGTGCATATCACCTGCAGTCAGGCCAGGTAAAGCAGGCCCCTGGGCATCAGGCAGTGTTCAGAAACCAGTGCCAATCCTAGTGGGGAGTCAGGCTTCCCTGAGCAGAGGCCTGGCAACTCAAGGGATCCACATTAGTAGGTAGTGAGGGAGCCTTGGGAGCCCTGCAGGGGTCTGGCAGCTGCCCCAAGCCTGTGCTCTGAGGGTGAGGCTCAGTAACAAAGCATGTAGATAGTTAGACTAAGCAGCTTGGGAGTTCGTTTCAGTTGGGGTGGCTCCAGCTCAGGGCAGACCTGCTCATGAATGGGAGAGGTATCCACAGGCCTCGTCTAGAAGTTCCGGGAAGACCTGGAAATGACACAAGGACAGCTAGTGAACATATGGTTCTCCCAATTGGGTACGGCAGTCCCCCTAAGTGCTTCCTTGTGATACAGTGCCCTCTTTCAGCGCCCCCAAACCAAGCCAGGCATTCACTGTCCAGGGCAAGGAAATTACTAGTCTTACCCACTTATTCATCATATCCTCAGGAATGCAGTTAAAGTCTGACACTCAAACAATTCCCAAATTTGGGGTTTCTCTATATCAAAGAATCAGTTTTAATTTGAAAAATAGGTAAATAAGTTTACTAGTGACAGAGAGGCTTAGACACCTCAGTCCCCATCTGTACTTGTAGCAGTAGCCAGGCAGCACAGTGTGTGCTTATGTTGAATGACCTTTATGTAGACGGAAACGTTAGCGTTGTCTGGTCTGAGGCCGTCAGCGTTTACATTATGCACTTATGCACTTATCTTAGTATTCAGATCTTAGCAGAATGTTTTGGGTTCTACCCAGTGTGTGTCTGTACACAGAGGCTCTCAGCTGAGGTAGAGGATGTCTCTGCTTACCCCCTTTAATCAATTTCCATTTTTCCACAAGATTATAGGAGTCTGTTTTCTTCAATAAAAGATTTTCCATAACTGCACAGTCATTTTCTTTCTGTAATCACTGTTCTGCTTGTCATCCATTCCTATTTTATTTTCTTGACTTCTAAATGACTCTATAGAATTCTGACATACAAAGAGAACTTTTGTAACGAACGTTTCTTCATGTCCTAAAGTTGGAAATCAGCAGAAGAGTGGAAATGTTAAGGAAGGGGTTGACACAGCCAAACAGAACCACCACCACCCCCCGCCCCCCCCAGCAGGGTTCACCAACCCTCAGGTGACGGTCCCAGTCCTGCTACTGCCAGCTGATCGGGGTTTCTGGAACTTCCCTTCATGTACCAGGGGTCCCTTTCCTAGAGGGAGCTTCCACCATCCAGCCTGGTCCCATACAACCGATCTCATGCAGAAAGAGCTTCAGTGCCATCTCTAGAGATCCTGGAGTTCAAACTCTCCACAGGGAGATTACAGGAATTTTCATCTCTCTGTTCACTGGGCACAGATTTCCATGCAGATTAGCCACTTACGTCAGATCAGCCATTTCCATCAGCCTCCAGTTTCGTTTCCTGGTGCTCCTGGGCACCAGCCCTGCTGAAACTTTCTTTAGGTCTTCTGGTTCATCACCAGAGCTAAGGTCTTTCTGCCCAGGCCTCACCCACCCTGCTCACTCCCTGCGCAGACTCAAAACAGCGGCTCACAACTCAGCGCCACAGACCCCCCAGGTCTGTCTGCCCACCCCAGCCCGCTTTGAAAGCAGGGAGCTCACGGAGCTCCCTGCCCTATTCTGGCCTCTGGTCTCCCAGACCTTTCATCAGCGCTGCAGGAGGTTAGCGGAGGCTCAATCTAGTCCTGCAGCGGCTCCTGGCACCCACAGCAGGCTGCCTTCCCCACCTGAGATGTGCGCAGCCACCCACGGCACTGCCCCAAATACGGCCCCCCAGTGTGTTACCTCCCTTCCGCTGTCCCCACTTTCCTCTCTCCTGGCTGGCCACAGCCCTCCCTTACATCCTCCCTATCTACAGGGCCCAACTCAGGTGTCCCCTCTCCCTGGCCCTTCTCTCTCACAGCCTTTATCTGTCACTGTCCACACCCCGAGGTCTTTTTCTGGCTCCTCCTCCTCCTCCTGGACCTTCTTGGGAGCGGTTTTCTCTGCTCACTTTCCCTTGGTGGTCTCAACCACTCCTGTGGCTCTGGCCACCACCTCAACTCCAGCTCTCAAACCTGACCCCCCAGGCCAGCTCTCTCTCTGGTGCTCAGAGCTGGAGGAGGGCCTCTTCCCAGACACCCATAGACAGCACCATCCAGAGGTACTTCATATACCTCACATTCTACACACCCAGAGGCAGGCTTGTAATGTACCACCCAAACCCCCATCTCTGATCCTCACCCTTCTGTCTCAAGGGCCATGACCCTGCGTGGGTACCTGTTATGTGTTATGATACCTTTAAGATGCCATCCTGTTTATCTTTCTGGTGCAGTTCTAAATAGTATATCCTTTCTATAAACCCCTTCAGGTCCATGCCTACATTATCAGCTACCTGAAGAAGGAGATGCCGAGTGTATTCGGAAAGGAAAACAAGAAGAGAGAGCTTATCAGCAGATTGCCAGAAATCTACCTTCAGCTGCAGCGAGAATACCAGATTTCTGCTGGGGACTTCCCAGAAGTCAAGGCAATGCAGGTACTGGAAGCCCATCGTAGCATCATGGGCAAGTGATGGAGAGGCAATGCCACCTTGTCTGGCTGGTTGCAGGGTATGCATGAGGGTTTCATGGTTTAAGGAGAGAGAACACAGGGCACTGTGGTGGCTCATTCAGTTAAGCATCCAACATTTGATTTTAGCTCAGGTCATGATCTCAGGGTCATGAGATCAAGCCCCATGTCAGGCTCTGCACTGGGTGTGGAGCCTGCTTAAGTCTCTCTCTCTCTGTCTCTCTCCCTCCCTCCCTCCCTCCCACATACACCTTTAAAAAAAGGATAGAGAATGCAATGAATGCATCTTCCTAATGGTAATCCATGATAATAGGCTTCTATGAATAAAGCAGAGATTGCCTGCCTCCCAAAACATTTAACCAAAAAGGGACATATTTCAAGAAGTAAATTTATCCAATGGAATATTACTCAGCCATCAAAAGAAGGAAATCTTGCCATTTGTGATGATGTGGCTAGAACCAGAGGGTATTATGCTAAGCAAAATCAGTCAGTCAGAGAAAGAAATTTACTAGATGATTTCACTCATGTGGAATTTAAGAAACGAGAGATGAACACAGAGAAAGAGAAGGAAAAATAAAATAAGATGAAAATAGAGAGGGAAACAAACCATAAGAGATGCTTAATTCTAGGAAACAAACTGAGGGTTGCTGGAGGGGAGAGAGTGGGGGAGATGAAGTAACTGGGTGATGGGCATTAAGGAGGGCATGTGATGTGATGAGCACTGGGTGTTGTACACAACTGATGAATCACTGAATTTTACCCCTGAAATTAATAATACACTACGTGTTAACTAAATTGAATTTAAATAATTTTAAAAAAAGAAGTAAATTTAGATCATGTCAAAAAATCAGATGAGCGGCCCTCTTAGGCTGTGCTCAAAGTTGTTTTGGCATTAAGTGACACCTGTTTTTTGGATTCCCAGAACCTTAAGGGAATTAGAGCTGACAGTGACCATGGAGGTCATTTCAGGTGGCCTCCTCGGGCCTGCACTGCCAAGCAGTATGGGAGTATATACTCAGGCAATATTGCGGTTGCAACCTCAGAACCCTAATCAGAATCCATGGCTGGACTCCACTGGGCACAACAAGTTGTGCTCACTAAAGATTTTGCTTACGGGTTGCCATTGGTCAACTTTTGGCCTGATGTTAGAGTCTCCCTAAGTGTGTCTGAGCAGCCCCAGATAAGCCCAGATGGGTGCTGCATGTAGCCACCCCGGCCTGACCAGTATGTCTGTGTCTGCCGCCCCACAGTAGTGTTATTTAAGGACATCAGTGCTGACCATGTCTTCCCAAGTGAGGCTACGCCACCTGGCTCCTCACAGAGCCAGACTACCATATTTTGGTCCAGAGCAAGGACCCATCTGCACTAGAGGCCACAGTCTTCTCTGGAAAGCAGACCACCCAGACTCAGATGCCAGTGGCTCATGAGGCAGGCCAGGCAAAGAAAAGCACATCACCCCCTTAGACTCTCTCTTGTCTTCCCACATTTGATGGAGATGTGGGTTTTGAGAAATATGGTTCTCCTAGGAGGAAAACAAGTCTGCAAGTACAGTGAGAACTTATGAGGGCCCACTTTGGGGCAGGGCAGGGAATCTGTGCCCCACTTCAGTGTGGCCGCTACCTTGAGGGAACACAGGCCTGGGTGATTTTGCGAGAAGCTGCAAATCTAGATTTGCGTGTAAAGTCCTCTGGTTTTCAAATTGTAGCTCCAACTTTCAAAGAGCACTAATTAGGCTGGACAGAGCATCCTGCAATTTTGGCCACACCCTGGAGGCCTCCAGGGACCATCGTCTGCCTTGAGCCACAGAGGAGGAGGGGGCAGGAGGAAGAGAGGTCGAAGACATGCAAGTTGGCCTGGCTGCCTCAGGAGGGCATCGTAGGAGGAGAGATGGAGCAGTGGAGGCGAGGAGCGACAGGCAGCAGGAGGGGAAGCTTCAGCCTTGGCAGCTTTTTAATGCAAACTTTCTGTAAAGGATACACTAACATAGGAGTGAGTCATACTGTCGTGACAGCAGGATTCAGGCTGATAAGTGCATGTGGAATATATGATGTGGTCACACATGACTTAGCTGGCTTCAAACTAAATCCAGAACATCTCTTTTCTTCCAAGAATGAAATAGGTATTCTTGTACTCAGTGAACAAATTGTGGGGGACAGCGAGCCATTCGGATCCCAGGATGGCTAATCGGAGGGCTACTGGGCCTCCAGAGTAGTCTTCCTCAGCAGGCCCAGCTTCACGCCCTTGGGCTATGCCCTGCACCCCATGACCAAACTGAAGGACAGCAGTTTCCTTGCAGCCTTCAGATATTTTTTTATGGAAAATTAGTTTCTTGACTGAAATGAAAGCTCTGGATAAGTACACGGTGCACACGATGGGCTACTGGGGCTTCTGTGGTGGCTCATTAGGCTAACGAGCCACCACAGTGCCCCACCCACAAGAAGGTGCCCTGTCCCCAGACCCGAGGCACCACTCAGCCCAGCAGAAAGCCACCGTGAGCCTCCTTTACAAGACCTGCAAACCTGTCCCCAGGTGAACTCCCATAACACAGGTAGCACACTGTGACCAGAGGTGCTCATGGCCATGTTAGCTTTGGCCCAGCAGTGTCAGGAAACCCAGACCTCTCAGAGCTGGAGCAGAGGGGCAGTCCCTGAGAAGACGACAAGGAAGCCGCGTGCCCCACTTCTAGCATCTCAGGAGAGGCCTGAGTGCCCTAGCACTTGGAACAAGAAGTGCCACCTGCTAGGTACCCTCATTCACCTGTGTGCATTTACTCACCAAGAAATATGAATTGAGTCTGCCATGCCTGGCACTGTTTTAGGTCCCTGGAATAAATCCGTGAACAAACAGCAAACATCCCTGCCCCTACGGAGTGTACATTCCGGATTACAGTATCTGCCACAATGACTGTGGCTGGCAATGAAGTTTTGGCAGCAGAGCCTGTTGTTAGGATGTATGCTCTTCATTACACTAGTGCTGTTGTGCTTCAGCGTAACTCATTTATTTATTCAGTGGCTCTCTCCCTCATAAGGCTCCATGAGGCCAGCGACCCATGTCCTGTGCACTGCCGTATCCCCAGCACCTGGGATGTGGCCCAGTGAATTGTTAGATGAGCTCATTGGTAAATTAGTGTGTGTTTACATCCTAGCACCTGTAGGGTAGTGAAATTCTCAGATCCTGACCTAGCCCTGATGCCCACACAGCTTTTAAGAGACCAACAGTTTTCAGAGCAAGTCCCAGGAAGCTGGGTAGGCCCTGATCACACCACCCCAGTCCCTTCAGGAAATCCCCAAAGAACAAGGCAGTCCTGGATGCTTGCCATCACCTGATACTTCAAGCTAGGAAGTTTTGGGGGCTTGAGGCTGTGGGCCAGGGCCTCTGTCATCTTGGAATCTGTTGAGCATCTGACATCCCCTCCAACACAGGTGTTCAGCCTCACGTCAACTATGCTTGGGACAGCAGCCGGGACATAAGTTGGGAGGTAACTTTGTTCTGATCGTCACATGGCTCAGAGAGCTCCCCGATGCCAGCTTAGGTCTCTGCTCTCCCTGTGTGCTCAGAGACCAAGCTGGTTGGGGTGACTCTGCTCTAGCAGTGAGCTGAGTGTATTTTGAAGGCTTTTGCCCAGTGCTGGGAGAGGCCTGTGACCTGCAGGTGAAGCAGCCTGTGTCTGCCCTGCATCCTCTCGGGAGGGCATCTGACTTACTACACTGATGTGTCCAGACCGGAGAAGGAGGACACCAGCAAGGCCCCCTTTATCACAGACTCAGTTTCCCTCCTCAGAGAATTTGCCCCCCTCTTCAGCTGATGAGTTGGCAGCATTTCAACAGCAAAGGGCAGCAGAGCCACCCCCACCTGCCCAGCCCAACTGTAAATTGAAAAACTGCTCCCAGTGAATGCTGGGAGTGGGCAAGAGATAGCCCAGCAAAGACTGGGCTTGGAACTGACCTTCGTAGTTTGGGAGGGAGAAGTTCCAGGATCCCCCGCATGGTGGCTTTGATGGATACAATTGTTGATGGGTAAATCTTTAAATTCCCCAATGTATATTCATCCCAATACAAAGATTTCTTTTCGGAGCAAACTTGATGGAAGGCAGGGGCGGCAGTGGTTTCACTTGTACCCGCATTCCCTGGTCAGGCCTCGGCATCAGAGTGTAGGGTTTACTTCCTCTGTGCCCTCCAGGCAAGGGTGGCTGCTGCTCTTACTTGCTGTCCACCCCTGCAAACGTGTGGCCGTTTCCCCTGCCAGCTTCCCAGAGGTTTGCAGTCTGAATCCGTGTACCCTGCAAGCGGATGGAAAGTTCGGGCGGATACCGCCCTCGTTCGTCTGCATGGCCAGACACAGCAGCTTTGTGTGTGCTCAGAGCTCAGGCTCATTCACGAGGAAGCAGGGTAGGTGTCTGTGCACCCAGGGGAATCCAGACTTGTTTACCCCAGCAGCACTTGGATTTTTGTGTAGGCTGCCTGGTCTCCTCCTGGGCTTTCTCGTCCCAATCCCCTCGGCTGACTGAAATAGTGGCAGGGGGAGCCCAACGTGTTGGCAGTGTTGTTTAGTCCTGGTATTGGAGTGGCACACGGTGACTTGGCACACAGTGACTCTGCTCTGTCGGTGAGGATCGACGACACGCAAACCAGAATGGGTTTAGAAACCAGGCCCTCCCCACCCTGCAGCTTCCAGCTGAGCACAGGCTGCCCACCGGGTGTCAGCCCAGCCCAGCCCAGCCCTGCGTGATTTGAGGGCGTCAGAGTTCGCTACTGAGAAGAGTGTTGGAGGTACCTCTCTAAAGATCCATCAAGCTGTTTAGCTTTTAGCTCTGTCCCTCCATCTGAAGCTCAGGGCCCCACTTCTAAGTGATAGCACAGAATGTCTGCCCTGCTGGGACCCTCTAGAGACCCACTTTTGATGCTCTATTGGAGACACGTGCAACCACATGGGATAGGGTAGAGGAAGAATGGCCCAGCTGTAGTTTAATCTTATACAGCTATTAAGAATAAGGTTGCATAAAAATTATCCTCAGGGAAAGATGTGATACATTTTTTTTCTTAAAAACACAGGATGTCAAAAAATAAATAAATAAATAAATAAATAAATAAATAAATAAATAAATAAAAACACAGGTTGTCAAACAGTGTGGTCTTATTTCAGTTTAAGTGTGCTTGTGCGTGTGCATGCACGCACATATTTATAGAAATGGCTAGTAATGGGTGCCCAAAGAATATTAGCAGAAGTTATTGCTAGGTGATAGAATTATAAGTGATTTAAATTTTTTATTTTGTCTTTCAGCTTTTCCCCAAATTTTTACAATAAAGATGTGATATTATGATTACACAGAGTTTTGCCCCTTTTTCCCCCCTGACTGTCCATGACGTTACTTCTGCCAAGAACAGTCAGGTCTGTGGGGTATATGAAAACCTCCTTTACTTAAGGATCTCCCTACTTCATCTCCAGATAATTGCACATGTGGATGGCCCCTTGCTGGCCTTCTAGAATTTTCCTAACAGAAATATTTCACATAAAGCCCATATAAGAAATGAGAGGTAGTAGCCTACTTTCAAGAAGGGTTTGACTTAGCTTACAGTGGAAAAATGATAACATGAAATAGAAGAAAGTCATTAGAAAAGGAAAAGCTACATAACTAAGAGGAAGAAGAAGGAGACCATTACATCAGACATCTAAGGTAAGAAAAGCTACTGCTCCTCAGATACCCTGCCTGGGGTGCTGGGGCTACACCCTCTCGTTGTCAAAGGGAAGAAACCACCTGTTCATTGCGGGAGACAAACTTGTTCTGAATTGTGAGAGTTACCTGGGGCCTTTTATGACCTTTGGAAAATGTCTTCAACAGCAGTTTTGCCATATAAATGCAGATAATTCCAAGTATGGAAGTTTTTATATGGGCTTTATGTGTAATATTTCTGTTAAGAAAATTCTAGAAGGCCAGCAAGAAGTTGTATTCCACGCATCTCGTTTCTTATTCCTAAAGCTGCTCCTGGATCTGGTGAATTCGGATGTGGGAACCTTACCAAAGAGAGAGCTCTGGAGCAGCCCAGGGATGGGGTGGGATGTCTGCCTATGGAAGAACTCTGCCTCCAGCTCTTCCGCTTCCTATCTGTTTCCTGAAGCGAGCGCACGTGACCAAGTCTGTGGTTTCTCCTTTTGCAGGAACAGCTGGAGAACTATGACTTCACCAAATTCCACTCGCTGAAGCCCAAGCTGATCGAGGCGGTAGACAACATGCTGAGCAGTAAGATCTCATCCCTGATGAACCTCATCAGCCAGGAGGAGATGAGCACGCCGACGCAGCTCGTGCAGGGTGGCGCCTTCGACGGCACCACCGAGGGCCCCTTCAACCAGGGCTACGGGGAGGGCGCCAAGGAGGGTGCCGACGAGGAGGAGTGGGTCGTGGCCAAAGACAAGCCCGTCTACGATGAGCTCTTCTACACCCTGTCGCCCGTCAATGGCAAGATATCAGGTGTCAATGCCAAGAAGGAGATGGTGACATCCAAGCTGCCCAACAGCGTCCTGGGTAAGATCTGGAAGCTGGCCGACTGTGACTGTGACGGCATGCTGGACGAGGAGGAGTTCGCGCTGGCCAAGCACCTCATCAAGATCAAGCTTGATGGCTACGAGCTGCCCAACAGCCTGCCCCCACACCTCGTGCCCCCGTCCCACAGGAAGTCCTTCCCGAAGGCCGACTGAAGGGTGGGCTACTCTTGGGGCAGGCAGTGGGCAGTAGGGATCGGGGGCCCTGGGCCTGAGGCCCGTGCTGCCGCTGACTCACTGACCCTGGCCATGGCCTCAGTTTCCCCACCTGTGGAATGAGGAGGGCAGACACTGGACACTAGCTGAGGTTCCTTCACCTCCAAAATTCCCTGAGTTTCTATTAATATTGGGAGGAAGGGGTGGATAAGGAGATTAAAGGGTTGAGAAAAAAGAGGAATTGACCAAAGAGTACTTGGAAGCCTGGTAGATGGAGGCGGGCTGCGTAGAATCCCACAACCAGAGGGGGTAAGCTGGGGGCTCTTCCGGAGCAGGCGAGCCTGTGCTGCACTGGACCACACATCATCACGCACCTGCCTTGGCTCCTGTCTGTCCCTTAGAGGGTACGAGGAGGGAGCAAAGTTAATCTTATTTATTTTGTTTCCTGCTGTAATGAGAGTGGAAAACAATAGAGCACAGAAGGTTTCTGATCTCTCCAGACCGTCTACCAAAGAGAAGACTGCTTCCCCTAGGTTTGAAAGGAGGGCTCACTGTGCCTTTGTATGCACCCATCCCTCCTGCAAGCTCAAACAGAACAGACAGCCAGGCCAGCAGAGAGCATCTGTGACACCCAGCAGCCCCCTGACTAACCCACCCAGAGCTCCCCCCACCCTGACCCCTCCCAGCAAAGTGGTATTTGGTTAGGAATTTGGAAGTCAGAATCTTTATTGGCCCCTGGCAAAATTTCTAGTATTCAAGTCATGCTGAAGTCTTGAAGGTCAGCTCTTCTCACTGGCCTACCCAATAATGTGTAGTAAAGTCTATTTATCATATTCAACCTACAGTAAAGGAGAGAGGTGGTTCTCCACAGTCGTCAGTGTGGTGACATGTCCCCAAGGCTTCTTGGTCAATGGCAGGATTTAAATTCAGCAAAGCCATCCCTTGGTAGCTGCAGTGTGCTGAGCCTAGGGACACGAGAAGGAGAGGCAAGCCCACCCCAAGCTGTCAGGGAGAAAAGGTCACTTTCTAGCTTTAGACACTATTTTTATTTTTTAAAAAAAGGCATTTTTATTATGTCCAGCTTTTCTTTCTTATAGGAAAAGCCTTTATACAGAAACAGGATGGACTCTTTCATATGAAACCTTTTCTTCACAAGGCAGGATTTAGTGCAGGACAGAGATGCTTGAATAAAAGTCACTGATGAAAAAATAAAAAGAACATGGCAGGATTTTGGTAGATACCTGCCCATTGATTCCTGAGTGTTCTCTTTCTGAGTCTTGGTATAAACCTCTCCAGTTCACTGGCTCAAATGCCCATCAAGTGGAGTTGGTTAATACTCATTGTCACTGCCCCTCCTCTGTGCGCTGCAGCTTAGGGATTCATTTCATTATTATTTATGCAATACAAAAGAGAAGCACAACATGACAATGGCCACATGGCACCAAAGTGAATCAAATCAGAACAGTGCACCCTGAGCCTTCCAAAAACCAGTTTTTTTTCCTCTGATATCACCTGTGAGTGACATCCGGGTCAGAAATGCAGACTTGAGAAAATTTATATTTGGGAGGAAGCTTTTGTCCAGATGCCAGCCCTCACACTCCCTGGTTTACTTCCTAAATAATGTCATTTTAAGAGAAGTAAATTTGTAATACAGTTTTTAATCTTAATGAGCACTTTTAAATTAAATTAATTTTAAATTAGTTACAAACACAACAAAGAAAGGTTTATGTCAGTGCTGTCATATAAACAGATGGTTTGGTGAATGCCTGAGGACTGCCCAAGTGTGTACCCACCAGGGGGTCCACTAAAGGGCAAAACAGAAGAAAAGAGAATTCATTGCTCCAAAGGTTTAGAGATCCCAGGGTAAGCTGATTTTCCATTCAGAATTATCCTGCTCCTTTAATTCTTCTCAATCATCATATATAAAGATACACACACACACACACACACACACACACACACACACCACATGAGTATGTATTCTTGACACTTGTCAATGTGTAAATATGCAGATATGGCCAAGCTTTGTCTATGCAGAGATCTACAGGAAAACTTTTATTAGAGGGCCAGCAGACTGAGGTTTCTGCCTTCCACATGGAAGGAAGCTTCTCATGGCATTGTGATCACTACCCCCATGCCGTCAGGTAGGAGAACATCTGGCAGCTGCTAAGAAAGAAAAAAAAAAAAGAGAAATCACATGCCCATTTTTCTTAACGTCTTTTCTTACAACATGAAGTCCTTCATTTTGAAAAGTGGATTGGAAAGAAAAGCACTAGAAAAGATTAGGGACCGCTGCCAAGGATGAGGACCCATATCTTCCCAGGATCCACACAAAGCTCCTTGAGTCTGTGTCCACAACACTCATTATCCCACCTCCCTGTGCCACGGGGCTGGGGGACAGCAGAGCCCTTTAGAATTCTGTTCATATTGCCCGACCACATGGTCCTCCCACGCTGCCCCAACTTTCAAAGCACCCCATCCCGCGCGTGTTTACAGGTGGGCAGGAGGGTGGAGGTAGGTCAGCTCTAGGACTGTGAAACTAACTCTCCATGCTCTCCACAATTCCACAAAAGAAAATCTAAAAATCCTGAATCTATTTTCCATCCAGCATGTGATACATGTAACAAACCTCCGCAGCCTTGAGTTTAGGGGGAAAAACAATTTTGGCCTCTTCCCAAAGTCAGTTCCAAGCCGTAAGCCTGCTCATGAGGCCCTGCTGACCCTACCTGGCAAGAAGTGTTGCTGCAAGCCCTATGGAAGCCATCCAGCTCCGTGGCGACATGCAGGCATCCAGCCCTCACTGCACCCACGAATGGCCTGGGGGTCACCCTGCAATGGGGAGGGCCGTTCATTTAGCCCACTTTCGCCTGTCCAGGGCTGGACTGGGTTCTCCTCGAGATGTTTGTCCTGCAGCTAGAGCATCTTTAGATCTGGAGCCGTGCTTCCTCCCTCAGGACGGTGGGCCTTTGAGGAGTTGAATTCCGTATCACGGGACTGGGTGTCCAGGTGGGTCGGAGAGCACGTGTGGAGACGCCAATGCCTCCTGCCCTCCCCTCGACCCCTACCCTGATGACCAGCCCAAGGGAAGCCTCCGAAGAGCCCTGGCCCCACTGCCCCCGACCACAGCCCTTCCCCGTTTTCTGCTGGTCTCCCCAGTCGCCGCCTGCCCACCACACCACACCGCGTCCCCCGCCCGGCATGGGGTTCACCGCCCCGGCGCCTCTCCACTCTGCACCATCGCACTTCTTCGTTATGCCCAGACCGATGCCCCGGGGAAATTGCCCTGAAGATAAGGAAAGCGATTTATTTCCTCTGTGGAATGTAGCAGAGGATTAACATTCTTAGGACAGGTAACCACTGAGTTTATTCAGGTAAACATGGGCCTAATTTAAGAGTGTATCAAGTTACATGTCAATTCGCCAATGCAGTTAATACACAATGCTTCTATTTTTTTGTAATCTTGTTTAGAAGTGTCAAAAAAAGACACAATCTATTGATCAATAAACTTCTGAAAATATTCACTACCTTTCCTCCGTTGGCTCTGGTTTTCCAGTGACCCAGTTGTCTCAAGGAGTAAAGCAGGGATCTGTTGGCTCCCTGCTGAAATGAGGCCGAGGGGTTAGTGGGGAGGGCGTGCCCCTTGTGCGGTGACCATCCCGCACGCACGGTGACCCCCAACTCTGCAGATCCTCTAGGCTGGGAGACTCCCAAAGTGGGGCTTTTAGCTGGCAAGCAGCTCCTGCTGGGGGCAGAGGCCAGGTCTGGAAGCAGTCCCCAGCTGAGGATGACTGGAAACCAGGATAGAAGAGGGGGCCCTTCGGAGGCTGGGAAGGGCATCACTGAGCGTGCTCAAAGGACATAGGTGCCTGCTGCCTGGTGCTCTTCAGCTCAGAGGCAAGTCCCCATGCCTGATAGTGAAGTGGTGCTAAGGTTGGAGCCCCCTACCTGGCTGGCATTGCCCCTGCCTCCTGTCACACACACACCCCCACCCCCACCACAGCAGACATCTGGGTTTTCCCCACTGTCCCCCATCTACCCTTGTGGTGATCCAGACCCAGAATTTCCTTTGCAGAATGCTCCCTACTTCCCCACCCTCCATCTGAGCCATGAGGTTAGGGTGAGATGGACACTTCTCCTGACTGGCTTGAACCACTTAGAGTTATTTCATTCCCCAGGTCACAAAATTGGTTTAGGAATGGACATGTGGTTTAATTCAAGCCTGTGAGAGTCAAGCCCCTTGGACTTCTCTTCTAACTCTTGAGAGAGACGTCCTCCCTCTCTAAAGAAGTGAAACTATTGCTACAACATGAATGGCATTGAGAGGAGTGCCCAGAGCTACTGGGGGCTGAAGACTGAGGTTAGGCTAAAGCAACCACCTTCTGGGGCATGAAGGTGAAGGAAGCATTGAGGACAGAGTCCAGGCCTGTGGTGGCATCATTTGAACTGCTGGATCAAACTTCACCTAAAGTCCTCTTCCTGCCAGACATTTCAGTCCTCTGGGTCAAAACATTCCTTTTATATTGTTTATGTTTGTTTGACTCGAGATTTTAGTTACTTGCCACATAAATAATCCCAAACTGTATTGACTAGCAAGGGATTTTCATTTCAGCAGGGGCTGCAATCAGCCGCAGCAAAAGAACCAGTTCCTTTGCCACATGTGCAATGGCTTTAGCTACATCTGAGCTAAGGAGGAAGAAAAGCAGTTCCCCAGCCCCACTCAGCAACCTAATACAATAATCTCTGTTGAGGTTTGTGTGCAAAGCATCATGCAATTCATCATAAAAGATGCCCCAGGCCAAGGGTATTAATAGGAGGAGAAATAAGCTGGGAGCAAGGGGCAAGGAACCTGCTAGAAGGAGCAAGATTTTAACTGGGGCTGATAGGATAGGAAAATGTGGACGATGAGGAACAGAGAAGACATTCTAAGCTGAAAGAACAGCTGAAGCCCAAATGTGGGCAGGTAACCTCTGGTCGGGCAGCCCAGGTGGCTCAGCAGTTTAGCGCCGCCTTCAGCCCGAGGTCCTGATCTTGGAGAACCGGGATTGGTCCCACGTCGGGATCCCTGCAGGGAGCCTGCTTCTCCCTCTGCCTGTGTCTCTGCCTCTCTCTCTCTCTCTCTCTCTGTGTCTCATGAATAAATAAATTTTTTTTTAAAAAAAAAAAAAAAGGAAGGTTCTGGTCCTGTTCAAGTAATGAGGAGTCTTCATAGGCATGAGCAGAGTTGTGCTCTGGGAGGTAACTGGTGGGCTGTGCATAGGCTGATGTGCGGGCAAGATGTGGAGTCAGGGAACCGTGATGGGGCCGTGCAGGAGCAGTGCAAGTAGACCAGGTGGGAGGGTAGACCATGGAATTTTGGGGAGCAGGTAGCAGCCGCCACTGAGGACTGACTGGATCTGGGGTTATGAGCGAGGAAGAAGCCTGAGCTCACTCCAACATTAGGAATCCAGCCAGGGGCAGGAGGGACCTAACAGGGAGAGGGCAAGGGGAGGATGCTCCTCTCAGATGCAGGGGAGCTACACTACCCCAAGAGCACCATGCCCCTCATTCCCAGCCTCGGGCGTGGAGTTCTGGAGTGCTTTGTCCTGCCCAGCTCTGGAGGGCAACCTGCGGCCTCCCCTCCTCTCACCAGCCTTGGCTACCAAGGACACCTGCCTGAGGAGCGCTGCATCTCCTCTCAAGAGTCTCCGTGGCTGCCGGGTGAACGTGCAGTACAGAGTTTAGCCAGAACATTTTGTGAAGCCACCGGAGTTAGAACTGTCTCCAGCATGCAGTTCCAGATTGCTCAGGGAGGGAGAGCGAGTTGCCTGCAGGCTCCCTCCACAGCCCCTGCCCTGAGCCCCAAGACCCAGACAGCTCTCTGGAAGCACAGGTGCTGGGGTCCTCACCGTGAACCCCCCAAAAGCGAACACCACGTCTCCAGCTTTGGAGGGGACTCTCATTTCATTTCCACCACCTTTGCAGCCCCAAGTTACCCCTTCCCAGGGAGACCCCTCTTCAGAAAGTGGCCCCCGAGCATGAGGGAGCACCCACTGTGGGTGCACCTGGGCCAGGTCAGGGCCTGGAAGGCCGAGCGCAGGGCCCAAGGACTCCCCTCCATCTATGCGGCATGCCCCTGGGCAGGATGAGAGGGCATGCTGCCTCCCACCC
Source organism: Canis lupus baileyi (assembly GCF_048164855.1). Taxonomy (NCBI): domain Eukaryota; kingdom Metazoa; phylum Chordata; class Mammalia; order Carnivora; family Canidae; genus Canis; species Canis lupus. The sequence continues at coordinate 12,316,480 of NC_132869.1, read as the reverse complement.
CCCACCCCACCCCCGCCCTAGGTGCTGCAGCGGTATAGAAGAGCAGTCCCAGACTGGGAAGGGGGTACAGAAGCTTCTGTCCAGAGGCTCTGCCATGTAGGTGCCTTTTACCTGGACTGCAGCACCCTCGTGGCACCCCCACCCAGAGCCAACCTGAGACGCATCCCACAGGCCTCTGTGTCTTGACAGCCAGGACCCCCATCTGATGCTGGGAGCATGGGAGGGGGGAAGATGAGGAGGAGATCCTGGAGCCACAGGCTGGCACATTCCAGAGCCACCCCCTCCCAGTCTGGGCCAAGCCTTCTGGCAGGTGGGAGGACAATGTCCGGCTGTGTGCGGTCACCCCCGCCCCTCCAGCTCAAGAGGAGGGCCTTGGCCTCTCCTGTGGTTCTCTCCCTCCCAGCACAGCCCCTGCTATCTGCCGCTCCCATCTGTCCACTAGGGTCTCTTTCCAGGTACAGACATCGCCAAGGTGAGCAGTTTCCTGTTTTCCTTCTGCCCATCCTTTCATCCCAAGGAGCAGGGGCCAGTCCTGGTGTGGGGTGGGGCAAAGGGCTCTGAGGGCACCAGCGGGAGCACCAGAACCTTACCTGGCTAGGCCCCGAGCCGCAAACCCCCCACCAAATATGAGGACCGCTCACGCCCCTGCCCCAGCCTCCACACCCCTCAACATCTCCAGCTCAGGGAAGCATCTGGAGGCCCCTCGTCCCTAAAGGGCTGCAGGCCCGATGGCTGGTCAGCCGCACAGTCCCCAGCAGCTCCTTGGGGCTACAGGGCACCTGAAGCAGGAGGCCAGCCGCAGAGCCCCGGGGCAGCTCTCCCAGGCCCGTCCCACCATGGACTCTGCCTACGAGATGAGCCTCGTTCGCAAGCTGCAGGCGCAGCACACACGGATGCAGGAGAAGACTTTCACCAACTGGATCAACAACATCTTCTGGCATGGCCGGGTGAGTGTGCCGGCGGCGCCCCGCAGCCCACCTCTACTGTCCCCCCTCACTCCCCGGCCAGCAGATTCAGGGCCAGCTGTGAGGTCACCTGGCTGCAACTTCGTGCAGACCCCAGAGCCCAGCTGAAGCCACTTCTATTGACCCTCCAGCACAGCTGAGGCTGTGCTTCCCTGAGGAAGCTGCTCTGGGCTGTACCTCCCGGGTCCTGGGATCCACCAGACGTGTGGGGGGTGGGGGGGCGCTGACCCTGTGCCTTTACCCTACGTCGCCTAGGTGGGCATCAAGATCCGGAACCTGTACAGAGAGCTGGCTGATGGTACCCACCTACTTCGGCTGCTGGAGCTCATCTCGGGGGAGGCCCTGCCACCCCCCAGCCGGGGCCACATGCGGGCACACTTCCTGGAGAACAGCAGCCGAGCTCTGGCTTTCCTTAGGGGCAAGGTGGGCACCGGGGAGACCGCTTCTGGGCCGGGGGCAGGCAGCCAGGATCGGCTGGAGTGCTAGGTCATCCTTCTGGGCTGGCCAGGGCAGAGCAGAGGATCGGGAGCCTGACTCCAGGAATAGCAGCTGGGGACAGAGGTCCAGAAAGTACAGCCTTTCCTTGAACAGCACTCCCAGCTTAGAGGGCACCAAAGTGGTTGCAGCGGGGGGGACAGCCTTCATATGAAATGCGCAGTTGCCTGCAATGAGAGATTTGCAGGATTCTAAGCTGTAAGATTCAGTGTACTCTTTTTTTTTTTTAAGATTTTGTTTATTTGACATAGAGGGAGAGTGCATGCACGAACAGGGGGAGGTGTAGATGGAGAAGCAGACTCCCCGCAGAGCAGGGAGCCCCAATGGGGGCTTGATCCCAGGACCCTGGGACCATGACCTGAGCCGAAGGCAGGCAGTTGACTGAGCCTCAAGGCACCCTGATTTCCTTTTAACTTTCTCCTTTCCTAAATAAGGAAATAATTTATCAGGCAAGACACATGGTCAGTGGGCCAGCAGAGTCTGGATGCAGGGTTGTGGGAGGCAGGCTGAGGGTAGGACACAGGAGAAGAGCCCTGGATACTGAGCCACACGGTGGAGGGAAAAGAGGCAGGTCTGCCTTGGAGAGGCTGCTTCAGTTAGCAGGGAGGGGCTGGAGAGGGGAGCCACAGTCTCCTGAAAGAGATTGGCCAAAGAAATAGTCATTAAAAGAGGCAAAAACCCCAGGGACCTGTAAGGACCTAATGGCCAGTGTCAGAGCAGGTAGGCAGGGGTCATTTTACTGACAGCCAGTATTTGAGAAGCCCACAGGGCACCTGGCCTCAGGTCCTGAAGCCATGAGGTGGCTGTTCCTGGAGGCTGCAAATCACTGAGCTGGGTGGAATTGGCTGGGCTGAACCTGTGTGTGCCTGTCACTTACATCCTGGGTTGGAAGTCACAGCCCCCGGGACCCTGGCATGCTTGAGAGGGGCTGGGGAGCTTAGAAGCCAAAGCTAGGGATGGTGGTACTGTGGTCCCTGAGCACAGGGAGGAGTAGAAAGCTGACAGCCACAGAATGCCAGGCCCTTTTTAGTCCCAGGTACAAGAGCCTGTGAGCCAGCCACCTGTCCTCCAGGTACTTGGAAAGAGCAGGAGCCCTGTGGCCCTTGTCAGAGGCTTTGCAGCTCCCCTCGAGCTTTGATACACAGCATGTCACTGATACATAGTCTATGATAGTGACAGCCTTGTCTCGTCTCTACTATACATACTGTTGCCCCCACACAGGGTTAAGGAGTAGCAGAGTGTGGAATGCACTCACTTCTGGAGACTTTGTCATGTGCTGGATACTCCATGCCAGGCTCTGGGGACCACACTCAGCAAAGCAAGGCACCTGCAGTTTCAGGGAAGACAGTTGATTTGAACCCAGATCAGAGTGTGCTGCTAAATGTTTAACAACCAGCTCTGAGAGCAGAGGGAATAAAACCCCTCGTTTGTAGCATTTGCTAATTTCTGCAGCATCGATACCTCCACCGCGGCTGATTCCAAGCTACCAGTGAGATATCACTAAACACAAAGTGGGAAGATCAGCCTTCGCAAGCCAGTCTGAGCAGCCTCCAACACCCCACTGACCGGCTGCTCCAACTACAAGCTGGGGAGAATGCCAAAGGGCTCTGATGTGCCAGGAGAGGAAGGCTGAGCACGGAGTAGATCCTTCAGACTTCAGGCAGATACAACAAAGGGTACCCAGGGACAGTACCCAGAGGTGTAGCCCCATCCACCAGGCAGGTGGTTGGCAGAAGCCAGCTTCCCTCCAGGTCTTATGGAGAGTCTTCCCCCTTCTTTCTCCATTCAGTATGTACTTATCCACTACCCATTATATGCCAGACACCCGACTAAGGAGACATCAGGGAACAAAACCGAGATCCCCACCCAAGCAGGGTGAGGGGGTCAGGCAGGTGTGTCTGAGCGGGAGGAACAGTCCTTGGGCTTGGATTTTAAATAAGGTGGCTAATGAAAATACTATTGAAAAAGTGATTATTTGAGTAAAGACATAGAAGAGAGGGATGTAGCCATGTGGCTACTGAGGGCAATATTTTCAGACAGCAGGGACGGCCAGTACAAAGACCCCAAGACCTACACAAAGAATCCCAAGGAACTCTTAGAATCCCACAGGCCTTGGAGCCCTGTGATCCAAGAGAGGAAGATGGAGCCCAGGGTGAAAGGGCTTCTGTGAGGCTTTGATGTTTATTCCGTTCCTTTCTCCTCTCATTCACTCCTCCTCCCTGTCCATGTGGGCAAGATCTAGAGCAGCAGGTTTTCAACTTTAGGGCCAGGAAAACCGCCTGAGGACTTCGTCCAAATGCAAAGTCCCAGGCCCTGGCCCAGGAGAGTCTGATTGTGTGGAGCTTGGGAATCTTCCTGTTTAACAGGAGATGGAACACTGATGAAGAGGGCTGAGAGTGAAGTGGGAGCCAAGGACCCAGGCACTCCCTGGACATTCCAAGATGCCCTGTGAGATGGAGGCAAACAGTTGCTGTTATCCATTGAGCTCATACATGGACTGTTATGACCCCTCATTTCCAACCCCCAGGGCCAAGCCACTGATCTTGGCCCATGTTTATCTATAGTCCGCATACAGGGAGCTCCCCACCCCAGCAGTCCAGCCCCGCCCACCAGGCTGGGGTTTTGCCCGGGAGGACCTGAGTCTGAAGCTGCAACCACTTAGAAAGGCTTCACCTGCTTGGCATTGTGCCCTGCCTTCTTCTCCGCTGGGGACCTTGGAGCAGGATGGATTCCAAGACCCTCCCATCTGGCAGCAGACCCCCTGGATTTTTGGTTACTCTGAGTCTTCTCTGGCACACGGGCTTCACAATTGAGTCCAGCCCACTGTGCCCACAGGTGCCGATACCCTTCATTGGGCCAGAAAACATCGTGGATGGAGACCAGACACTCATCCTGGGACTCATCTGGGTCATCATTCTGCGTTTCCAGATTTCCCACATCTCCCTGGACAGGGTATGTCCCAGCTCCCAATTGCCCAGCCCAGCCCTGGCCATGGATCTGGGCCAAACCCAGGAAGACCCTAGAAATCCATCGTATGAGTGTGAGCCCCAAGACAGGGGCTTTGCCCAGATGTGTCCCCAAAGCCTAGCATCTATGCAGTGGATGAAGTGATGGATGAATCTCATTTTTTTAATTTAATTATTTATTCATAAGAAACACACACAGAAAGAGAGGCAGAGATACAGGCAGAGGGAGAAGCAGGCTCCCCACAGGGAGCCTGATATAGGACTCGATCCCGGATTCTGGGATCACGACCTGAGCCGTAGGCAGGCGCCCAACTGCTGAGCCACCCAGGTGTCCCTGATGGATGAATTTCTAACTGGCCTCAAGTCCTTCCATGCAGCTACACTTCCTTCCTTGGTCCCCTAAGCCAGTCCCAGTTGACACATCTGCTTTCTCTTGGGAGCAGTAGGTGTGTCATCCCCTGACCAGTCACCCTGCTCCTTGACTGGCTCAGGCTCTGCTCCCTGCAAAACAGATGCCCCCACTCCCATGCTCACGCCCCAGACCCTCTTCTGGTTCATGTCTGCCAGCCTCGCCCTGCTGCTGAGTGCATGTGCTCTGGGCCCCAACGCTCCCCCTGCTCTGCTGCCCCCAGGCCCAAAGGACAAGGGAGGAGACGCAACCTGCCCTATTCTGACATTTTGGGTTTATAAGCAGGAATTGGTGGAAGGGTGGAGCAAATAAGAGGAAGCACAGAGTTGGGGAGGAAGAAGGAGAGGAGACTTTGGGTTGGGAAGGTGAGGGAGGGAGTGGGTGGAAGGAGAGTACCACTGAGGGAAGGACAGGAACCAGAAATGGAGACTGGAGGAGGGGGAGTAGCAGGGAGGAAGGGGGTGGGAAAGGAGCACTGAGGGGGAGGAGAGAAAGCAGGGCAGAGTGGAGGCAGGTGGAACAAAGAGTAACAGAATAAAGGAAATTCTCAGTAAGAGAAACATGGAGGGTGGAGGGGGTTGCAACCAAATGAAGATGTCCTTGCCCTTGCCCAGCCTGAAGAGGCAGCACAGGCTCTGCCCTCAGCAGCTCTGTGAGCCATTAGGGTGGTAGACAGGTGGGCTCACCAACTGGAGGTGGGCGTCAGTCGGTCCTGGTCAGGGAAGTCCCTGCCCTATTGGTGGAGGGACACTGAGCAACCTAATTGCTCCTCTGTACCTCCTTGCATCATCCCTAGAATGTAAACAGTAACAGTGCCACCTCCTAGGGCCGCAAGCGTGCACGGGCCCTGTGCCTGGCTGGCAGACAGCCCACGGGGCCCAGGAGCCACTCTAACAAATCCCAGCCTCAACTCCCTGAAGCCCATTGATAGCACAATGCCCAGCCCATCAGAAGGGCTGGAGAAACGGGAGCTCCTGCTCCTGAGGTCATCAACTGTGACTCAAAGCCAGCTGCTCAGACGTAGCAGCTTTCAGGTGCCCCACTTCTCTGGAAGGACCATCTCTCTCAGCCCCAGTCCCCACCCACTACAAATGAAATCGAGTAAAAGCAGGTGCTCTGAAGAGAGAGCAAGCTGCACCTGCCTCCAGGTGGGGGAGAGGGATCACAACCCGGCCCAGCCCCCCTCTCCCACGGCCTGCCTGCGGGTTCTGCTGCCTTCACAGCTGTGCCTGCATGGTGACGTACTGTCCTGCCCTACCAGGAGGAGTTTGGGGCCAGCGCAGCCCTGCTATCTGCCAAGGAAGCTCTGCTGGTCTGGTGCCAGCGGAAGACGGCCGGCTATGCCAACGTCAACATCACCGACTTCTCCCGCAGCTGGAGTGACGGGCTCGCTTTCAGTGCCCTCATCCATGCACACAGGTGTGCACCAGGGAGCACAGCCCCAGCACCCTCTCAGCCCCGACCAGGTCTGGGGCCGGCCTCAGCCTCCCTCTCAGAGGCCCCCACCGCTGACCAGGGAGAATAGGCTGGGGTCCTCAACCTGCCCATCTCCCACATCCCCCTGGCCCCTGCACCCTGGGCACAGAAGTGGAGAAGGCTGAGAGCCGAGGCCCTCCCCCTTCACTAGGAAATCCCATGGAATCGGCCCTGGACCCCAGCCTTTCTCCACTTTCTGTTTCCCTGACTCTATTCTCAGTCCTCTCCCTGCCAAGTACCTACCCTTTTGGAGCTTTTCCCCCATAAGCCTGGTCCCTGAGGGGAAATTAACCCCCCTTCTCCATCAGAGCCCCATTCCTTCATTAGGGGCTCAGACTACCGCCAGGGGAAACTAATGTGTGGGTAAGATGTGAATGGCCAATAGGGCCTGGTTTGCCTTTTTTTTTTTTTTAAGATTTTATTTATTTATTCATGAGAGACACACAGAGAGAGGCAGAGACAGGCAGAGGGAGAAGCAGGCCCCCTGCAGGGAGCCCGATGTGGAACTCAATCCCGGGATGCCCTGAGCCAAAGACAGATGCTCAACCACTGAGCCACCCAGGTGCCCCTGGTTTGCCTTTTTAACAAGTCCCTTAGACCCAAGCAGTAAATTACTCTGGCGAAGAGCTCTGCTTACCTTCTGTCCAGGCCAGACCTGCTTGACTACTGCTCCCTGCATCCCAAGCGCCCACTGCACAACCTTGACCTGGCTTTCCACGTGGCTGAGCAGGAACTGGGCATTGCTCAGCTGCTGGACCCCGAGGACGTGGCGGCCCTCCAGCCTGATGAGCGTTCCATCATGACCTATGTCTCCCTCTACTACCACCACTTCTCCCGCCTACACCAGGAGCAGACTGTCCAGAGGAGACTTGCTAAGGTTGGTGACCAAGGGAAGGTGGCACCACAGAGAGGTACGGTGAGCACGGTCTCTGGAGGCAGACACATCTGGCTTTGAAGCCTGCCTCTGCCACTTTCTAGCTGTGTGGCCTTGCCCGTGTCCCCTAACTTCACTGTGCTTCCTCTGTCATATGGAGCCGATAGTGCCTGGGGTAATAGAAGGCTGCCATGAGTGTTGAGCCCAATGCCCAGCACAGGGCCTGGCACACAGGGAAAGCCAGGTGAGCATCATCCCTTCCTGTCCCCACCCCTCCCCCCCTTAGGTTGTTAAGCTCCTAATGGGATTGAAAAGCTCAGAGAGTCAGACTCTAACATCAGTGCACAAGCAGCTCTGCTGCTCAGTCCATGTTTCAGGGGCTCCCTTACCCTCTGGGCACAGTGGCAGATGCGGAGGCCTGGGAAGGCTGTGCTCAGGGTTGGTGTCTCAGTTAGGGAGGGGGTAGATGATCAAGGCCAAGGGCTTGAGCTGCTTTAGGGACGCGGGGGCCTTAGGGAAGGGAAAGGTGGCTCACAAAAAGGACAGTATAGACCTCACCCAGAGGTGAGGCCTAATGGGGTAAAAGAAAATGGAGGAAGGCAGGATGGGTGTTCCCCCACTCCGGGGTCTAACGTGCAATGCAGGCAGACACGCTTCTCCGGGGGCTGGAAGAACCCCCACTTTAGTGCAACTTCAGGGCGGGAGGGAGGAAGCTACCACCCTCCCCCCACAACCCACAACCCCCCCCCCCCAATCCTGGCAGTCACTCAGCAGTCGGCAGGGCCGTGCTCCACTCCAGGGCCTGCTCCGAGGTCCTGCCCTGCACCCTTCTCTTGCCTCCTCCAGATCCTGCTTCAGCTGCAGGAGACCGAGGAGCTGCAGACCCAGTACGAGCAGCTGGTGGCCGACCTGCTGGGCTGGATTGCAGAGAAGCAGGTGTGGCTGGAGGCGCGGGATTTCCCAGACTCCTTGCCTGCCACGCGCCAGCTGCTGGTGGCCTTTGCCTTCTTCCGCACCCAGGAGAAGCCCCCGCGGCTGCAGCAGCGAGGGGCCACAGAGGCCCTGCTCTTCCGGCTGCAGACCGCGCTCCGGGCACAGAACCGCAAGCCCTTCCTGCCTAAGGAGGGCCTGGGCCCTGCAGAGCTGTCCCAGCGCTGGGCAGGCCTGGAGCACGCAGAGGCCTCACGGAGCCAGGCCCTGCTGCAGAGGCTCCTGCAGCTAGAGCGGTTGGAAACCCTGGTCCGGCACTTCCAGCGCAAGGCAGCCCTCAGGGAAAGCTTCCTGACAGACACAGAGCACATGCTGGACCAGGCCGCGGCCGCAGCCCCGCCAGCCAGCCTGGCTGCAGTGGAGGCAGCTGCCCAGAGGCTGGGAATGCTAGAGGCCAGCATCCCGCCCCAAGAGGCCCGCTTCCAGGCCCTGGCTGAGATCTCAGACATCCTCCAGCAGGAGCAGCACCATGACTGGGCAGATGTGGCCTGCAGGTGAGCCCAAGCACGGAAACCATCCTCAAGATAGGCTAAGGCCTTCCTGTCATACCCCTATCTTTACATGTGCCCATTCCCAGCCATAGAGGTATGATCTATAGGTTCGAGGCTCCCTTTAAAAGCTGTACCTCCCACCAATGCGTGAAGTTCCAGCATCCATAATTGACCCCTTTGGGTAAGGCACTGCCCTGTCTAGATAGCTCTTATTAATTCTTTCACTAAACAAACATTTATGTCCCAAGCCTGTTTGAGGTGCTGGAGATTTAGTAGTGAAGAGGGCAAACAATAATCCTTCTGCTCACAGAGCTTACACACTACTAAGGAAAACAAAATATGCATATGGTACCTGAGATAGTGATAGAAAAAAAATAGTAATAAAGCATAGAAGATTATGAAGTGGCAACACGGGGGGAAGGAGTTAGATTGGGTGGTCAGAGGAAGTTCACTTTTGAGCAAAGACCAGAAAGGAGTGAGGGAGTCAGCCATACAAATGTGGGAACAAACTATCCAAGGCAGAGAAAATGGCTAATGCTGTGTGCCAAGGTGGGCACATGTCTGGCGTGTTTGAAAAATAGCATGGAGGCCAGCATTGAAAAACAAGAAGTCTTAGAGGTCAAAAACAAAGAAAACAAGTAGTCTTAGAGGTCAAAGAAGTACAGGGGCAAAGGGTAGAGGCAGATAACATGCTATGATCTGTAGGGCACAGTAAAAACCGGATTTATTCAGAGGAAGATGGAAAACCAATCACAGGAGGCCTTCAGCAGAGGAGTAGCACAGTCTAACTCCCGTGCTACAATGATCATTCTAGATGCCATGTTGGGAACAGACTGAAGGGGCAGAAGCAGAGAGACCACTTATGAGGCTATTGTAATCACCTAGGCCAGAGAGAAGCAACAGAGGCCATGAGAAATGGTGGGATTCTGGATATATTTTGAATCCAAGAGGATTTACAGACAGATCAGAGATGGGGTGTGAGAAAATGAGTTCTTGAGATCTTAGCCCAGGCTACTAGAAGGATAGAGTTGCTATCTATCATCTGAGATGGGGACTGGAAAGAAGGCTTGGGGCCCCTGAAGACCTAAACCCCACAGACCCTCCTTCTGGCTTCTCTGCCAGTGTCTAAGAAGCCAGAACACAATGTCCCAACCACCCCAGGCTAGGATGCTCCAAGCTCCCAGCCACCAGGCACAGGATCCTCCATGACCACCAAACCCCCTGTCCACCAGCTGCAGACCCCGAGGTGGCTTCCTCCCTGCACTCTCCCCACCCCACCAGCCCAGTAAAGACCACCCTTACTCTCATGCCCTCCAGGCAATTAGAGATCAGTGGGCGCTGGGAGCAAGTCCTTGAGCGTCTCCAAGGGCAGAAGAAGCAGATGGCAGACCTGCAGGCTGTGCTGAGCTTGCTGCAGGGGGTGGAGAGCACCTCCAACCAGCTCAAGGAACTCCAGGTGGGCCCTGCACCAGCAGATCCCGAGGCAACACAGCAGGGTACACCTGCCTGGCACTCACGGGGCACTCTGGGACCACAACGATCACCTGTCCATCCCTGGCCAGGTGCTGGCCAGCTCCACAGCCTGTGGGCAGCAGCTGGCAGAAACAGTGGAGCTGCTGCAGAAGCATGACCTGCTGGAGGCCCAGGTCTCGGCACACGGAGCCCATGTGCACCATCTTGCCCTCCAGACGGCCGAGCTGGACTCCTCCACGGGCACTAGTGTGGAGGTGCTGCAGGCCGAAGTCCAGGCACTCGCCCAGCTCCACCAAAGCCTGGTGTCTCTGGTCAGGGCCCGGTAAGAGCTCCCCCCACCCTCTTACCTTCTCCAGAACTTTGTGAGCAACCCACTGTACCTCCTGCCGGGGTTAAAATACTGCTGACTTGGCAACTCCCTCCACACTGACCCTCACCCCTGAGTCTTCTGGGTCCCCCATTCAGTTATCCAGGAAAAGAAAACTCCTGTTTAAGGGGAGGTGTCTGAGCCTGGTGGGGAGCGCGCACGCGCACACACACACACACACACACCCCCGCCCCCGCCACCAATGTCTTTGGTGCCCCTCGCCATCCCTCAGACGGACCCTGCTGGAGCAGACCCTGCAGCACGCAGAGTTCCTGGACAGCTGTGAGGAGGAGGAAGCCTGGGTGAGGGAGCACGAGCGGCTGGTGGAGGGTGAGGCCCTGGGCAGGGACCTCGGCACCCTCAGAGCGGCCCTGCGGAAACACAAGGTACCTGCCGCCCGCGCCCTGCCGTCCCCATCTTGCCGCCGCCCCTCTCCGCCCTCGCACCCAGTGCGACTGTGCCCCCCAACCAGGCCCTGGAAGCCGAGATCCGCCGCCACCAGGCTGTGTGCGCCGACCTCGTGCGGAGGGGATGCGACGTGGGCGCCCCCGGACTCCCCACGAGGCCGGGTCCCCGCGAGAGGGCCGAGGCGCTGCAGGGCGCGGGGCAGCGGCTCCGGGCCCGGGCGGCCAGCTGGGGGGCGCGGCTGCAGGCGGCGGCGCTGGTCCAGCAGGTAGGGGCGGGGGGGGGGGAGGGGGGGCCGGCCGGGGGCGGGGCGGGGGGGGGCCGGGCAGGGGGTGGGGCGGGGGGGGCCGGCCGGGGCTCAGCCTGCCCCCCTCCCCGCAGTACGCGGCGGACGCGGCGGACGCGGCGTCGTGGCTGCAGGAGCGGCGCCTGGCGCTGGAGGGCGCTCCCCGCGGGCCGGCCCGGGAGGCGGCCGGGGCCCTGCTGCGGAGCCACGGGCGGCTGGAGCGCGCGGTGCACGCCTTCGGGGCCGAGCTGCGGCGGCTGGACGAGCAGGCGCGGGCGGCCGCCACCCAGGTGTCGCTCACGGTGCGCGGCGGGGTCCCAGCGCTGCAGCCCTGCTGCCCTGACCACACAGAAGGTGCCAGCGGGAGGGCTTCTGTGGCGCCGACCCGGGCATCGTGGCCTCCCCCACCCCGGGGCTTGGGGGCGCCCCACCCTCCGCAGCAGCATCCTACCCACGGCCACGCGCACGCGTACGGAGCTCAGCCAGGATGGTTTGGCTTTGCTCATTTTGCCCGCCCGTTCCTCCTGGACCGCCCCCTTTACTCTCAGCAGCCCCCCCCCCCCCCCAGCCTTCTGTGCCCAGGGGAGCCCCCTCTGGACACGCTGCCCTCTGTTCTGTCAGCACAGGTGGTGTCTGCCCTGAGCTCTCTAAAGAGAGGCCGGAGGACCCCGGGGACCTGGAGTGAGGTTTCCTGCCGCCCTGGCCCCCTGGGAACAGAGAAGATGGCCCTCTCTGCTGAGCTCGACCCTGACTTTGACCCTAACACCATACTCCAGGCACAGGACTGCTTGAGGCGGGACTATGAGGGTCTGCGGGTCCTGGCAAAGGTAACGCTCTTGTTCTAGAAAATGTTCATGGAGCAGACCCTGAGCTATGAACCCAGGGACAGAGCAGTTACTGGACATGCACGCTGCCCTCAAGGAGCTTCCGTCAGGGCAGAGAAGATGAGAAGTCATTAGGTGGCTGTGGGCGTGATGGGAGCCCAGGTCAGGCTGTGAGTCAGGGAGGGCATTCTGAGGGGAGGACATAGGCTGAGCCTGGAACAAGGAGAGGCTAAGAGCAGGGAAAGCCGGAGGGAGGGCGGGGGAGACTGGGGCGGGTGTTCTGGGGAAAGACCATGCCCTAGGCAGGACCTATACCAAGGCAGGAAGGAGGCCCTGAAGGAGTTAAGGCCAGAGTGCCTGGAGCCCAGGAGTGAAGCCGGGAGTGGTGGGTGGTAGGAGAGCCTGGAGGGGTGGCGGACCAGGCCAGACAGAGCCAGGTCCCACAGAGGTAAGGCTGTCCCAAACAGCCAAGCTGGATCTAAAGAGCACACTCTGCCAGGGCCCTCGACCTGATGCTAAGCTCTTGTGAGCTCCGTCTTCTGGGCCTCTGACGGAGGGCGCCGGGCCCAGCAGTGGGGCGGGGACCCTCTCTGGCCCTGGCTCTGAGCTCTGCTGGTCACGGAGTCAGGATGATGGGTCTGCCCTGAGGGCCCTATGGGGAGGCTGACCCTCACCCCAACCTCTGGGCCGGCCTCTCCTCAGCACCGCAGGGCACATCTGGAGGAGGCAGTAGCCCTGTTTGGATTCTATGACTTATGTGGGGAGCTGCAGTCATGGCTGGAGAACCAGACAGCACTGCTCCAAATGCTGCAGCCCCAGGCCGACGATAACGTGGAGGTCGCGCAGCTCAAATATGAGGTACCGCCCCTGTGGACCCGAAGTGGGGGTCTTAGCTGCTTGATCCTTCTGCCCTTCCTCATTCCTATCCTCCTCCCTCCCTGCCGGCTCCTGCCTCTCTGTTATTTGCTCCTGTGCCTGATTGTCCATGTTAGTTGGCTTCCTGTCTGGGAAGAAAGAGCAAGGGATCTGGCCTTGCATTTTTAATGAGGTATAACTGATATGTGACGTTACATTAGTTTCAGATATGCAACATAATGATATTTGTATATATTGTGGAATGATCACAATAATTCTAGTTAACATCAATGTATTATATTATTAACATAATGACTCGACACATGTCTATGTTGTAAAATGTACACCACGGTAAGTCTAGTTAATGTCCATCACCCCACGTAGTTACAGAATTTATTTCTTGGGATGAGAACTTTTAAGATGTACTCTCTTAGCAACTTTCAAACACTGCAACACGGCATTATTAATTGCAGTCCCCAGGCTTACCTTATATCCCCATAGCTTATTTATTTCATTTTTTTAAGATTTTATTTATTTATTCATGAGAGACACAGGGGCAGAGACATAGGCAGAGGGAGAATCAGGCGACTCGCAGGGATCCTGATGTGGAACTCAATCCCAGGACCCTGGGACCACCCCCTGAGCCAAAGGCAGATGCTCAACCACTGAGCCACCCAGGCGTCCCAACTTACTTATTTTATAGCCTCATTACCCGTTTCACCCACCCCTTGATTCCCCACCTCTGGCAACCACCAATGTGTCTTCTGTCTCTATCTGGTTTTATTTTGTGTTTTTAGATCCCCCATACAAGTAAGATCATCCAGTATTTATCTCACTCTACCTCATTTCATTTAGCATAATGCCCTCATGGTCCATCCACCTTGTCCCAAAGGGCAAGATTTCATTCTTTTTTATGATATGAAAGAAATATTTATTTCTGTTGTATGTGGTGTGTATATATACCACATTTTCTTTGTCCATCCATCAGTGGACAGTTAGGCTGCTTTCATATCTTGACTATTGTAAATAATGCTGGTACAAATGGGAGGGGGGTGCAGATACCTTTTCAAATGAATGTTTTCATTTTCTTTGGATAAATACCCAGAAGTGGAATTGCTGGACCATATAGTAGTTCTATTTTCCATTTTGTTTTTGAGGAACCTCCATATTATTTTCCATAGTACCAATTTACATCCCTAACAGTGCACAATGGTTTCCTTTCCTCCACATCCTCACCAACACTTACTTCTAGTATTTTTGAGAAGAGCCATTCTCACAGGTGTGAGATGATCTCTCGTTGCAGTTTTGATTTGCATTTCCCTAAAGATTAGTGATGCTGAGTATCTTTTCCTATGTCTGTTGGGCATCTGAATGTCGTCTTTGGAGAAATGTCTATTCAGGTCCTCTGCCTATTTTTCAATCTGATTATTTGCTTTTAGTGTTGAGCATTTTGAATTTATTGCTGTATATGGTGTAAGGTAGGGGTCCAGTTTCATATTTTGCATGTGGCTGTCCAGTTTTCCCAGCACCATCTATTGAAGAAACTGTCCTTTCCCCATGGTATATTCTTGGCTCCTTTATCATAAATTAATTGACCTTGTGTGCATGGCTTTATTTCTGGGCTCTCTATTCTGTCCCACTGATCTATGTATCTGTTTTTATGCGAAGACCACACTGTTTTGATTACTATAAATAATTACTGTAGTTTAATATAGTAAACTATATAGTTTGAAATCAGGGAGTGTGATGCCTCTGACTTTCTTCTTTCTCAAGATTGCTTTGGCTATTCAGAGTCTTTTGTGTTTCCATATAAATTTTAGGATTGTTCTATTCCTGCGAAAAATGCTATTGGAGTTTTGATAGGGATTATATTGAATTTGTAGGTTGCTTTGAGTAGTTTGGACATTTTAACAATATTAATTCTTCCAGTCCATGGGCATGATAGATCTTTCCATTTGTTTGTGGGTTTTTCCTAATTTCTTTCATCAGTGTCTTAGAGTTTTCAGTTCAGTCTCCCATCTCTTTTGGTTAAATTTATTCCTGGGTATTTTAGTCTTCTTTTTTTTTTTAAGATTTTATTTATTTATTCATGAGAGGCACAGAGAGAGAGAGAGAGGCAGAGACACAGGCAGAGGGAGAAGCAGGCTCCATGCAAGGAGCCCGATGTGGGACTCGATCCCAGGTCTCCAGGATCACACCCTGGGCTGCAGGCAGCGCCAAACCGCTGCGCCACCGGGACTGCCCTATTTTATTCTTCGTAATGCAATTGTAAATTAGATTGTTTTCTTAATTTCTCTTTCTGATAGTTCATTATTATTGTATAGAAATGCAAAATGCTCTTATAAATTGATTCTGTGCCCTGCAACTTTACTTAATTCATTTATTAGTTCTAACAATTTGTTGGTGGGGTCTTTCGGGTTTCTGTGTATAATACCCTATCATTGACCACTAGTGACAGTTTTGCTTCTTTCTAATTTGGATACTTGGCTTTGAGTTTTTAAAGGGACCTCCAGGGAGCCCTTTAAGGACAAAGATCTCAGTCCTTTGAGAGGGTTGCAGCTCAAACACCTATGCATCAGAGCATGTCTGAGGTCATTTGTAGTCTTGAGGGCAGTATGGGAAGAGAAGCTGCCTCAAGGCCTGGGTCTTCCTTTCCCCAGAACTTCCTCACTGCCCTGTCTGTGAGAAGGGGCTATTGGGCTGAAGTCAGCAGCTCTGCTGAGCAGTTAAAGCAGAAATATCCTGAAGACACCCCCAAAATCCAGCAACAGCAGGAGGAACTGAGCTGGAGGTAAGAATGAGGGAGTGCAGGACAGGAGACAGATTGGATGCAGCTCCTGGGCCTGTGCACCTGCTTACCTACATCCCGAAATGCCAGGAGGAAACACTGGGCATGTCAGATACAGGGAGCAGAGGGTATGGGGACAGCCAGCCTAGTGGCAGCTATTGTGTGAGCCCCTGGCTAGGGCCCCAGGATGGATGGGGATGTCTCTTTGATGGAGACATCCCTGCTCCCTCTGCACAGGTGGGGGCAGCTGGAAGCCCTGAAGATAGAGAAGGAAATGCAGCTGGCACGCACCACAGATGTGTGCGGTTTTCTGTACCAGTGCAGATCCACACAGGTCCAGCTGCAAGACCTGCTACTCCAACTGGAAACCCTAGAGCTGGGGCAGTCAGAAGACAGCCACCGCACCTTGCAACTGGTCCAGCAGAAGATGCTAACACTGGAGAGGAGTGTCCACTACTTGCAAGGGGCAGCCATAAAGTACAGCCTGGGTTTGGCACAGCGATGGGGCCCTGGGAGGCAGGGAGGACCGACCAGGGCTGTGGAATGAGGAACAGGACAGGAATTGGAGGATGGGCAGGATGCACTGTGTGGCGGGCAGGGGTGCAGGTGGGGGAATGGCATGAAGAAATACTCACAGGGAAAGGGTGAGCCATGCAGGCTTGCTGTCCCCAGGCGAGGAGGAGGTGGGAGGGCAGGGTCATTTTCCCCGGGGGAGTTCAAGCCTGGACAGCAGGCCTGGGCAGGGCACTGACTAGGCGGTGGACCCCATCTCCCAGAGCTAAGGAGTCAAGCCCTACCAAGAGCCAGTCCCTGCAAGAACAGGTGGAGACGCTACAGGGACTGCTGGAGCGGGGACAGCAGCATGTGGCCCAACAGGCCAGGGTCCAGGCTGAAGCACAGGCACGGCAGAGCTTCCTGCGGGAGAGCCAGCAGCTGCTGCTGTGGATGGAAGGTGTCTGGGCTCAGCTGCATAGTGAGGAGAAGGTGGTGGACATGGCGTCAGCCCAGCAGCTGCTTCTGGAGCACAGCAATCTGCTGGAGGAGATCCGGCTGCAGCAGGAGAGGTCAGGGTGGGAGGGCATACAGGGTGTGCTCAGGCTGGCTAAGGCCTGTGGGGACAGGCCACCAGAAGGGGAGAGGCAGGAAGCAAGATGTTACCCAGGGTAGTGGTCCAGGCTGGTTTCCAGCAGGTGCTTACACAAGGTTTTGAGGAGGATGTAACTAAGAACTAGTCAGGCATCCTGCATATTTGGGGGGTGGGGGTTGTAGGGCACAATCTGAGTTTCCTGAAAAGTTTTGTGAGTTTAGGCTTGGCTATACCCCATCCAGGTGAGCCTGATGGATTGCTTTTTGTTGGGGCAGCCTAGCCTTCCAAGCCATTCTGGATAATGCAGATCCTGCAGGCTCCTGGAGTCAGATGGCTCACCCTACCTCCCCGTCTCCCCCCACCCACCCACCCTCCGCCTTGTAGGACAAGGACACCTACCTCCTCAGTATGGCAAGACCTCTCCTCCTGCAGGGATGATGGTACAGGTCCATCAGGCAGGCAGGGTCACCATGCACAGACTATAAGCTGTGCCCTGTACAGTGGGGCCTGAAGGCAGCCGAGTGGGCAGTGAATCCATCTCACCCTCTGTTTGCCAGATTCTACTAATGCTTCAGGGCCTCCTCACCTCAGAGGAAGTGGAGCCTTTTTCTGATCCACACAAGGGTGTTACCTGTCCCCAAGCTGTGTGCCTGGGCGCTCAATTCACTGAAAGAGGCACCCTTCCTAAATGCTCATGGGCTGGCACTGGCTTTTCAGGCAGGCATGTATGTGGTTTGAGGGATTTTTCTACTTGCCTGGGCATCAACCAATAGGACAGTGTTCTGGAGCAGCGGTGTGACGTGGCAGGGAGCGTGACAGCTGTTAAGACCTAAGTAGTGTGCTAGGCCCATTACATTCTGTGTGTCAGTAGTGCTCCAGGGCACAGTTCTTCTATGGGGCGAGTGAACCTGCGGGGAAGGGCTTACCAGCCTCAGGCCCCTGCCAGTTACCCTTTATCAGAACTCCAGAATGAATGAGCAATGAGAGGGGAGGAAGGATGGGGTGAGAGGAGTGGGTGGGGTTTGACCTTCTGCCTGTCATTGTGGACAGGCTGCGGCAGCTGGAGGCTTGGGGCCAGCCTATTTCAGCCCTGGATTCCCCGGACTCCCAAGAGGTGGCCCATGCTCTGGGGCTCCTGAGCCAGCAAGGCCAGGGCCTGCAGGCCGCCTGGGAGCAGAGACAGCAGCGGCTGCAGGAGGGACTGGAACTGCAGAGATTTGGCCATGATGTAGATGGTTTCACTGCCGCCTGTGCCAGCCGCGAGGCCTTCCTGGAACTGGACAACCTCGGGGTAGGGAGCCAGGGATACGGGGCTGCAGTGCCACTTCCCCACCACTGGAGGGGGCTCTGAAGCCAGCAACCGTGACTCCCCATCTCTGCACCCCTAGGAAGATGTCGGGGAGGCCCAGCGCCTGCTGCAGCAGCACAAGGAGTTTGGGCGGCTGCTGAGCATCCTTGGCCATCGAGCAGAGGCTCTGCAGGCACGCGGGGAGAAGCTGGCCCTGAGCCAACACCTTGCTGCGCACAAGTGAGTCCAGGCCTGTCTGGGCAGCACCTGCCCCCCTCTCTCGGCCTGTACAGGCTGCTGCCTGGAGGCTGGGAGAGAGTGCGGGGCGTGGGGCCGAACCCGGCACACCATGGGCGGCAACAGGCCTTGGGCAGAGGGGAGCCTCCCTGAGCCTTCCCTGATCCGGCCTCCAGGGTCCTGGTGCAGCTGCAGAGCATCCAGACACAGTGGACCAGGATCCAGGAGAGGAGTGAGCAGAGGAGGAGGCAGCTGCTGGCTTCTCTCCAGCTCCAGGTGAAGGGGCCTCCCCAGCAGGACTGCCTTGGAGTCTACTGCTGCGCTCACCCTTCTGCACAATGCAAAGCTCTTTACAGTTTGCAAAGGTCTTTCCCATGTGTTATATCATGGACCCTCATCGCCCCTCTTGTGAGACAGACATTCTGGCTCTGATTTTTCCAGATGAGAACAGGCTAAGGCCATACTGTTCAGAGGCAGGACTGGACCTGAAGTCCTAATAAACCCCCTTGCCCTCCCTCATCCGGCAACTTCCCTTCCTCATTTCTGGCCACGCTCTAGGTTTACCCATGGGCCATGGGCACCAGCTGCAGACCTCGGCTTTGTAAGATATTTGTTCAGCCCAGGCTCTGAGCTGGGCCTAAGTAGCATAAGCCTCTTTGGGGAGAAATGGCTGGACGTGATTTAAGGTGGGTTGGAGTAGTGGGAATGGACCAAATGCTCTTCTTCTCTGGGCACAGGACACCATGGGGCCAGGCTGTCACTCCCTGGGCTGCCTCCTACTGTGAGGGGGAAACCTTTCTCTACCAATCTCAGCTTCCCTGTCCCTACTTGCAAGCGGTCACCCCAGCCCCCACCTTGCACACTAGGATTGGCTCTGGCTCCTGCTCTTTCCCATGGGGGTCCATGAGACCCCCTCACCTCTGCTCGTGAGACCCATTCTCTTCTGGTTCTTGGGCAGAAATGGAAGCAGGATGTGGCAGAGCTGGTGCTGTGGATAGAGGAGAAGGGACGGAGGGCAGCAGATGAGCCTTCCCGAGAGCCCAGCAAAGTCCTGCAGCAACTCAGGCAGCACGAAGCAGCTGAGCGCGAGTTGCTGGCCAACCTTGGGCACGTGGAGGGCCTGCAGCAGGTGGGGGCACGGGCCGAGGGTGCAGGGCCTATTCCTCTTCAAATTCCCAGCCCTGGTGTATGGTGTGCTTTCGTGGAACAAACTCCCTGAAGGAAGAGTCATTCTCCGTTATCTCAGAATTAGGATCCCACAGACTCCTCCTCCACTCAGCTGGGTACCCCTCTGTCTTAGTCCCCAAACAGCCTGGAATGTTTCCATTGGCTCTCCCCCCGCCCCCACCCGCCCCCAGCTCTGAGGGCAGTTCCAGTGCCTGCTGCCTCCACCTGAACAAAACCTTCCCTACTGCAGTCTGCTGCCCGCTCACCTGGCTCTACCTGGGGGCATCAGAGGAAAGCCCGCCCACCTCTGCCCACAGATTTGGGGCCAAATGAAATGCTCAAGTGCTTGCAGCCTGTAGAAAGCAACCTGTAGCCAACTACCCCCGCCCACCTCTGCCACTTGAGTCCAGCCTGCTGTGGCCACTCACGGTACCAGCAACTCAACAGAATTCCCTTAGTCTTTGTGTCCACTCCAGGTTGGGAGACAGCTGTTGAGCAGCAGGCCCCAAGCCCAGGAAGATGTGCAGAGCAGCCTCCAGGGCCTGAGGAACAAGTGGGAAGCAGTGAAGCGCAAGATGGCGGAGCATGGGGACCAGCTCCGGCAGGCGAGGCAGCAGGCCCAGCTTCTGGGGCTGCTGCAGGTGGGCCGAAGGGAGGGGCGGGGCACAGGAGGGAGACTGGGGCTGTGCTGGGCTAGGCTGGGTGGGAACAGGCAGGAAGGGAGGGGAGGGGAAGAGTCTGGGTGTTCTGCTTACTCTGGAGTAGCCCTCTTTAGAGGCCTCTGGCCTGTGGCGAGTTGAGCCTGGCTTTGCCAACTTAGAACTGTCTCCTGTGTGTGCAGTGTGTAGTCAGCACAACTTGAATCCCCACAGAGGAAAAAGCACGAGGGGATAGGAGTGTTGGCGAGGCTCAGGGGGAAGGTGGTAGGTGGACAACAGCAAGGTTAACAGTCTCTAGTAGGTCCTCCGTGAATCCGGTGAGCTGCAAGCAGTGTGGGCTGCTGTACTGCAGAGCCTGATCCATACCCTGCGCCCTCCCCAGGATGCCAAGAAGAAGATGGAGCAGCTGGAGGGGGCCCTGCAGAGTGCAGAAACCGGGCAGGACCTGGGCTCGAGCCGGGGGCTGCAGAGGCAGCACTGCCAACTGGAAAGGGAGAGCCAGGCACTGGCCAGCAAGATGGCTGCTCTCGTCTCCCAGGCCCACCAGGGGCTCACTTCCCAGACCGTCATGGAGGAGACCCAAAAGTACCTACTGAGGTACCCACCTGCTTTTCCATCTTCACCCCATTGTGTGCCACCCCCAGCACATGAACATTAGGATGGTTTCTACCCAGTGAGCCCAGCAGCAGCATCCATAGGACCTGAGGTGGTCCAGACCTCCTTCTGAGTAAAGTCATTCCCAGAACAGGAAGGCCAGAGACCCCAACCAGGCTTCCTCAGCACCCCACAATCTGAAGTCAGGCAGGTTGTCTGGGTGAAAGGTTGGGCCCCAGGCCCAGCTGCCTGCCAGTCATCAGATGAGGCTTTCCTCTGTCCGCTACTTTGTTCCTCATGGGTCCCTGGTTGGGCTGTGGAAAGCCCCACCAGGGGAGGCCACCTGTTCCCAACCACCACCATCTCTTCTGCCTCCACCCAGGTTCGAGTCCCTGCAGGGCCATCTGGCTGCCCGGCGCCTACAGCTGCAGGCCTCAGTTGGGCTGTACCAGTTCTACCAACTGAGTAACCTGGAGCTCACTTGGGTGGCCGAGCACATGCCCAGTGCCAGCTCCGCCAAATGCTTGAGTGGTGCCCAGAGCCTTCGCCACAAGCACGAGGTAACGGTCCCCTTTTCAACTCTCCAGATCCCTGACATCCCATTCTAGACCTCAGAAGCCTTCTGTCATGAAACGGTGTATCCTGATTTCCAAGTCTCTGCCCCCAGTTATTCCCTGCCCAGGAGTTTTGCCCCTGTGGGAGCCAGAGCCGCCTCCATGGCTCTGTTCCAGTCTCCCTGTGACTGAGGGCGGCAGCCCCTCATCCTGTCCTGTGGCAGGAGCTCCAGGTGGAGGTGAAAGCCCACCAGGGACAGGTGCAGCAGGTGCTGGGTTCTGGACGGAGCCTTGCAGCCTCAGGGCACCCCCATGCCCAGTGCATCGTGGAGCAGTGCGAAAAGCTGGCAGGCCGCTGGGCAGAGCTGGAGCAGGCATGTGAGGTGCAGGCCCAGTGCCTGCAGGAGGCTGTCGTTCTGCAGCAGGTAGGATGCATCGAGCACCAGGATTGGGGGGAGTGGCGAACGTCCGGCAGCCACCGCGAGTGAGGCGTGCAGGGGCTGGCACTCTCAGAGCAGTGGGTCAGTTGTGAACACCCGGGCCCAGGACCTGGCTAGTATCCAGTAGGCACAGAAACCTCTTTGTGCTGGCTTCTGGGGAGCTTCCCATGATGTCTCCAGGGGGTGGTGGAGGATCCCATCTGACATCATCAAGGTGAGGTGTCCTCATTCTTGGCAGTGTTTTCTGGCTGCATCCGAGCTAGAGGACTGGGTGAAGGCAAAGCAGCCACTGGTGAGCAGTCAGGACTGTGGTGGAGACCAGGGAGCCACCGTCAGGCTCATTGAAAAGCACCAGGTACCATGTCCTGGGCAGCCTCCACACATCCTGGACTGGGATGACGATGATCCACAAGGGGAGGGCTGTCACCCTCCTAAAGGGCACATCCTCCTTCTCAGAGCCCCACTTTTTCTTCTGGAAGACATGCCCAGCTTCCTTTCCTGCCAGCCCAAGTCTAGCAAGGTACCCTGCCCATCCGCAGGGCTCCCTTTCTGCAGACAACCCTTTGAAGAACTCCTGTCCCTTTCTTTTGTCTTTTGACCAGTTTATACCCCTGTGACCTCAGGATTTCTCTGGCTTCTTCCTCTCTTGCCCAGCACTTTCTCCTCTCTTGGAGTCACCTATTTTAACCCACTCCACATTTTCCACAGGGTTCTTCCTCTCACACTTTGAATGTCATCCTTCAAATTAATCAAGTGCTCTCCTGAAACCTACCTCCCCCCGCAAGCAGCCCCTAGTTAAAGGGAGGGAGGCCTGGAGTACCCTCCCCTTTCCGGAATCGGACTCTCAGGACCACACAGCTCTGGGCCCCACAGCAGCTCCAGTTCTGGTTGGCACTGAAGCATCCTCTTGTCTGGACATGGTTTTGTGTAGAGCCCTAGTGGTTGGTATTTCCATGTCTTGTGACTGAGGACTCTCAGCCGTTCCTACAGGGTGTGCCTGGAGCTATGACCTTGTGGTGCTCTGGTATTCCAGACATCCTGGGCAGCTCGCTTAACCCTGGCCATCTCTGTCTACTCTATTGGGAGGGTCTATGCAGTGCCTCTAGTACCTTCCTTTCCCTGGCCCCAGTTACCCAGCATTTACACTTCCTTGCTAAATAGCAAGCCCTCTGAGGGCTATGTCCTCACTTTTCTGGAACAGTAAGAACTCCATCAGTTTTGGGTAGGTAGATGATGGATGGACACATGGATGGGTTAAAGATGAATGGATGGGTAGATCAATGTATGGGTAGATGGGTACATGGATGGGTCTGACATTCAGGGGTGAATGGATGGGTGGGTAGGTGAATGTAGAGGTGAATGAGCCACCAAGTCTGAGACTGGCCTGGGTCCATGTGTACTGGCAGGCCCTACGGCAGGAACTAGCTCTTCACTGGAGCTCCTTGGAGGAGCTTGACCAGAGGGTCCAAACCCTGGCTGGCCCTGAGACCTCTGAGCAGCTGGGCGTGGTACGGGAGAGGCTCCGGGAGCAGCTGCAAGTGCTGCAGGAGTTGGCCGCCAAACGGTAAGGAGCACTGTACCCACTCTGGGTAGGGGGGCCTAGCCACAGTTGACTGTCCCCATACTGTGACCCTGAGTTGGAAGGACACTATGGTTCCAGGCCTACAGAGATGTGTCAGATGAGTCCTTGCTGGGTGATACCTCCTTCTGTCAAGTCCTGAATGAGGCCCACTGGCAAGAACTCAGCCCACCAGCTCCCAGGTCCCATTTCTTCCCTGTAGATGCACCCGCTGCCCTGTACTGTCCTCCTTGGGTTTAGTGTTCCCTGAATCCAGAGCCACAGGCTTATGCAGACCATGAATAAGCTCCTTCAAGGTGCCCCCTCCAGTTGGGCCAGCTGTCCCCAGGGGAGTGGGCAGCTCACCTGGGCGAACTGGGCTGTCCCCACAGGGGCTGTGAGCTGGAGGGGACACTGAAACTGCATGAGTTCATGGGGGAGGCTGAGGAGCTGCGGTGCTGGCTGGCTAGCCAGAAGCAGGCAGCCAGGCCAGAGCAGAACCTCGGAGAAGACCATGAGCACATCCTGGTGAGAAGAGAGCTGGGGCTCTGAGGATACCCTCAGGTGGAAGGCTGGGGACAGTGGGCCAGCCTATAGGGCCATGGAGAAGGGGGCTGTGGCGGTCACAAGTGCTGGCTGAAGACAGGCCCTCTGAGTACAATATGGAGGCACAGTGGTTGTCCCACCCCTCATTGCCCAGATGGTCAGGAGGCACCTGCTCCCCAGGCTGCTTCCTGCCCTGCCAGTGGGGGGCCATTATGTCACCCACTCCCCTCTTCTCCTCAGCACCTCCGTTCCAGGTTTGCAAGGTTTCAGCACCAAGTGGAGCTGGGTGGCCAGCGGGTGACTACCTGCCAGCAGCTAGTAGAGAGCCTGCTGGACCTCGGGCACAGTGCGGCCCCCAATGCCCGTCAAAGGCAGCAGGACCTGCAGTGAGTGCCCAGTGGGCTAGGCCAGGGGTGCAGATTTGGGAGAGCAAGCTGTGCAGGCAGCTCCTGGGGTGTTGAGAGGGCAGGATGCTCTGAGGGCCACACTGGCTCTGCCTGCCCACCAGGTGTCCGGAGAGGGTGCTGGTCCTGGGAGGCTGGGTCAGCCTCTGGTGACCACGGTGTGTGCAGGGAGGCAGGGCTGGGTGTGCAGGTCAGGGAGTCCTGCCCAGCCCCCCCCCCCCCCCCCGACACTTTTCCAAACACTGGTTCCTGGGACTTGGGGAAGGAGATGTGTAAAAACTGCCTAGCTGCCTCCAGGCTGCTGTGGGCCCCCCCAGCCTGTGCGCTCTGAGGCCAGGCTGGACTTGTCTGTGGAACCTGGCCCGGTAGAAGTCTTAGAAGCTCAGTGAGACTTGGCTGAGTAAATAAGGAATGGAGAGAAGATGCGGCTTCTGCCCTTGAGCGTTTGTAATCTGATTGACATTTGAGACTGGACTACATAAGCTGGAAGAAATACCACAAAGCGTAGAAATCAGGCGCTGAGCAAGAGAGTGGCGAAGGACTGAATTCCTGGTAAAGGCGCACAAGCTCCAGGGAGGAAGGTTTGCAGGCAGGCCCCGAGGCAGGACAGGGGCTCAGAAGGGGAGCTTTGGGCCCGTCCTGGATGCAGCCCAGAGAGGAGGAGGCTGATGAGACTAGCGAAGGGTGGACTGACCTGTCGGTCTTCCACATGCCTGTGGACAGGGCTGCCTGGTCGGAGCTATGGGAGCTGACCCAGGCCCAAGGCCACCTGCTCCAAGATGCCGAGGTCACCCTCAGAGTACACAGAGATCTGTTGGAAGCCCTCAAGCAAGTCCGGGTATGAGCCCAAGGGGGAGAAAGGGTATTCTTTCTAGAAGTGGATCCACCCCAGGCTCATACCCCGCCTTCGATTCCTGATGGCCTTGGCCATCTCCTCACCTCAGGAAAAAGCCACAAGCCTCCCCAGTGATGTGGCCCCAGACCTGCGTGGGCTGGAGGCCCAGCTGAGAAGACACAAGGAACTGGAGCATGAGCTGGTGGGCACTGGGTGGCAGGTGAGCCATGCAGGCCCCTACAGGCCCCCTCAGGCCTGCCCATGTCTTCCTCTGGGTCTCCCACACTCCTGCAGGGCCTCTAGTAGGGCCTATTGTGCCTGGCAGGGCATGGCTTAAGGAGAGGTCTATGGGATGGAAAGGCCCTTCAGCCTCTAGGAAGACATGACCCTTCCCTCCTTATCCTCTACCCTGACCCCAGCTGCAGGAACTGCTAGAGACTGCAAGCACAGTACAGAAGCTGGGGCCAGGGCCCCAGGCCCAAGCCGTACAGCAGAGGCAGCAGACTCTGATGCAGGCCTGGGAGGCCCTGAAGCTACACGTGGAGCAGCGCCGGACCCAACTGGAGCGGGCATGCCTCCTGGCCCATTTCCACAGAGCAGTGAGGGCTCCTTCCTCTTGGGCAGTGCGCGTGCGTGCGTGTGTGTGTGTGTGTGTGTGTTTACCATGCAATGCACTTGCATGTACTAATGAGGCCCTCAAGCTCTGGAGGGAAACCCAGTGTGGACATGAATTAGAAGAGCGTGGGTACGCCTGCATATCTGGCTGGCTGGTCACAGCACTGAGCACATGGGATGTAGCAGTGACTCCTTAGGTTTGAGTCAACAGCAGCCCAGGTGAGTAACAGAGCAGGCAGGAGACAGGGGCCCAGCTGGGCCTGGGGAGGGAAAATAGCCCAGAAGTTAGAGATCCAAATGTTCTAGACAGTGACGTCAGGATCAGCTAGCATCTATTTAACATCTGTGTCTCACTGTCTACTGGGTCCCGTGGGTGGGAAGAGAAGGCTGATGACAAAGCTGCATTAGATGGACTTGCTGCCCTCATGGAGCTGATCTAGCCAGGAAGATCAGCCTAACACTCCAGAAGTCAGATTGGGGTGGGGGCCCTGGCCACAGGCTATCCCGGGAACCCCCAGATTTCAGTGCCTGGTGAACCAGGAGGCGCAAACTATGACACCATGAATAGGCTCGATTTGAGGGTTCTACCTCTGCTACTTTCTAGCAGCGTCAGTTTGGGCTAGGCACAGAGTCCAAGTTGTCGCCCTCTGTGAGGACCTAGAGCTTGCAAACCTCCTTCATACACATTGTGCTATTGACCCTTCTTCACTTACGCAACGAGGTGTTTGGACAAGGATCCAAGGCCCCTCCAGCTCTACCATGCGTGTGTACACAAATCAGCAGAAGACACTTGATAAGTATTAAAGTAGAAATCCCGAGGACAAGGTGACAGATGTCACAGTGCCAGGGAAGCCTCCAGGATGCAAACAAGGCTTGGCCGTTGAGGAGCAGGTAAGCTTGGAGGAGTCAGAAAGGAGGAGAAGGAGCTTCTAAGCAGGAGCAGCCCCAAAAGCAAAGGGTGATGAGTCTCG
Source organism: Canis lupus baileyi (assembly GCF_048164855.1). Classification (NCBI taxonomy): domain Eukaryota; kingdom Metazoa; phylum Chordata; class Mammalia; order Carnivora; family Canidae; genus Canis; species Canis lupus. The sequence goes on along the minus strand of NC_132869.1, from coordinate 12,289,861 downwards.
GTGAGGGTGCTGAGGAGGCTGCAGATGTGGAGATTTCGTGGGCCTGGAAGGATGAGGCTGGATGAGAGCAGAGGAACCAAGAACACAAGGCCCCAGGAGCCTCAGCTGAGGCTCTGACCTGGGACAGCTCAGTTACTCCAATGAGCGAGCAGAAGGGGGCGGGCTGTCATTGGCTTCAGAACCCGGGTCTCTGCCACAGCCCTGCCCTCACCCAGCTCTCTCCTTCCATCTCCTGGGGACCCAGGTGCAGGACTACACCTCCTGGGCGGCCGCTGTGCGGCAGGAACTGCAGGGAGAGGAGAGCTCCCAGGAGCCCAGTGGGGGCCTTCTAACGCTCAGCGCCCACCAGCAGCTTCGGGCCGAGCTGGAGGCCCGTGAGGACCTGCACCAGAGGGCTTTCCAGCTGGGCCAGCAGGCGCTTCTGGATGTAGGGACACCCATGAAGGAGGTGGGCCCATTTGTTGGTGCCCCCCCAGCCTGCCCTGCCCTAGTCTGATCCTGCCCCACTCTGCCCCACTGGCTGCTCCACGGGGGGCTTCCCTCGGGATCTTTCACCTCGTCCACACGGCTCTCCCCACTGTGGGCTCCCACCTGCCCATCCCCAGGTCCAGGAATGGCTGCAAGCCCTGGAGGATGAGCGGGAGCAGGTGTTCCAGGCCTGGGAGCGGCAGGAGGAGAAGCTGCAGACTGTGCACCGGGAGCAGCTCTTCCTGAGAAAGTGTGACCACCTGGAACAGATCCTCACAGCCCAGGAGGCAGGTCCCCCTCACCCCACAACATACCTCCCCGTGCACACGGTCTACTCCCTTTCTCCTCTCCCCTTACTCGTTTACTTGCCTCCTGGGATTCTGGGTTTTTCCCTGATAGGCACAGAAGCTGTGCGTTGCTGCCTCAGCACAGATGAGGCAAATGGGGGTGGGGAGGCCCAGCTGTCTGGGTAGTCCCTGATGGCCCCTCTGACTTTTCCATGGGTGATCCAGGCCTCCCTGAAAGCCGGTGCCTTGGGGAGCTCAGTGGAAGAGGTAGAGCAGTTGATCCGCAAACACAACACTTTCCAGAAAGTTCTGACTGCCCAAGATGAGAAGGTAATAGGCTCTGAGAGAACTGGGCGTGGTCAGGAATCTGGGATGGGGTAGGGGAGAAGAGGGCAGAGTCTAGGAACTTTGAAGACTTCGGAACAAAAGATGAAGTGCTTGGTGCGCACCCACAGGTAATGGTGACATACGGTGACAGCCTGTGGGAATAGGGGTGCCTGGTTGCAGCTGACTGAGCAGAGTGGGATGTACAGCTCGAGAACAGGGCCACAGGGCAGGGATGCCAGGGCCACTTGGCTCCACATGATGAGGTCACTGGGGAGCTGCGGGTTTGGTTCTGGCTCTCTGGGAGGACCAGCCAGCCCTGGGCCATGCTGGGCTGAGGGAAGGGCTTCCCTGCGGGCCCTGCTCCAGCCTCCTGGCATGGGGGAACAGTAGACTCTGCCCCTGCCCCCCAGGAGTCAGCTCTGTGCGAGCAGGCAAAGACACATGGGGACCCCAAGGTGCAGGAGCGGCTCCACGCAGTGCTAGAGCATCGGGCTCGAGTGAAGGAACTGGCAGAGGGCCGGAGACGAGCCTTGCACACCTCACTGCTGATGACTGGCTTCACCAGGGCTGTGACTCAGGTCAGAGGGCCACCCCCAGCCCCGTGCCTTCCGCGTGGGCCACCTTTTACGGTGTACAGATGACCTTAACCTTCACAGGCGCCTTCAGGCCTCACCACACCCCTGTGATGAGGACACTGAAGTCTGGAGGGTTACATGGCTTTCCCAGAGCCCTCGCTGGGACCCACAGCATTTGATTCAGAGATACAGTGGGCAGAGACCTGACTGCTTACTGAGCCTGTGAGGGCCAGGCCTGAGAGAAGTGGGGAGGCAGAGGGACGGAGCCAAGCTTCTAGGGCGTTGGAGCAGGCCAGCCTCACCTCCAAAGGCCCTGCCAGCCCTTCCCTGTGGCTGGGGGCCAGCTGGCCCTGGCACACGTCCTCCTGGGCCAGAAGCACTGGATCTCATCTACCTGGCCCTGCCTTGCCCAGCCCTTGGGGCTGGCAGTCAACCACCTGGGCACAGCAGAGAGTGGGTGCGTGGGACGTTGTCACGGGCTGAAGCAGCACCGGCATCACGGGATTCGTGTCCCCACCCCCACCAGGCCCAGGACTGGATGGAGGAGCGAGTCCAGCAGCTAAAAGAGCCAATCCCTCGTGGGGACCTGAAAGATAAATTGAGGCTCCTGCGGAAACACCAGGCCTTCGAGGCTGAGGTCCAGGCCCATGAGGGGGTCATAACCGCTGTCACCAAGGTAACAGCCAGGCCCTCGGCCCCAGTTTTGCCTCGGAGTGTGGGCTCTCAGGTGGCCAAGGGGGAAGGACTCAGGTGGGGTGGGATGGGGGCAGTGACAGGCAAGATCTCCTGGCATCCTGTCTCCCAGGATGGCGAGGCTCTCCTGGCACAGAGCCACCTTCGGGCAGGAGAGGTCTCCCAGAGGCTGTGGGAACTGCAGGAGTGCTGGCGGAAGCTGAAGCAGGCGCTGGCTCTCCGGCGCCAGGACCTAGAGGACGGGTGGAACTTTCTGGAATTTCTGAGGAGAGCTGACCTTGCAGATGCCTGGATCCAGGAGATGGTAAGACCCAGCCAGCAGAGTCAGGGATGGGGCCTCGGGGCTGAGAGATGGGGGCAAGGAGCCCTGGGCCTGTAGCTCCCCGGATCCCTGACAGGTGGAACCCCAGCGGGAACTTCCCAAAACTGCCCCCTGCCCCCCCGTGCTGGGTGCCCCCGGTGCTGGGGCTCAGACACTGCCCCCAGGTCCTCACCCCTCGGCCTCCACAGGATGCCATGGTGAACGTAGGCAACCTCGGCCGGGACCTTGAGCACTGTCTGCAGCTCCGCAGGCAGCTCCACCAGCTCCGAGGAGTCTGGGCCCAGGTAAGGGGGCCCTGGGGGGAGAGGTTGGTCAACAGGTCCCCACAGGAATCAGGACTGCTCAGAGAAGTGATGATCGAGGCTCAGGGAAGGGCTCCAAACTGCCGCTCCGTGCTTACCACCTGCGTGTGGTAAGGGGGAGCTGGGGGGAGGGTACAGGGGACTTCTCCCTACCACTTTTGCAATTTCCCGTGCATCTATAATCGTTTCAAAATTTGAAAAAAGAATGCACGTATGCCTGGGTATAGTGGATAATCTATCCGCAAACTGCAGCTGCCCGTAACCCTCATCCAGCCTCTCAGCTTCTCATCACCACGCCCCCACATGCACCCCCCAAATCCCTTTCTCTTATATGCTATAGATGAAAGAAAGACCGATGTAGTCATAGTCAGGTGTTAGAGCCAATACACGCTAACCTCCTCCCTCTGGGGGAAGCATGTATGATTTCTGCAAGGCTGCAGTGCTCCACCCCAAGCTCCCCTTTGCTGGTAATGGAATTCGCAGCCTCCGCCAGGTGCTGTGGTAGAAGGAGAACCAGAGAGACTCAAGGAGCGAGGCTCAAATCCTGGCTCTGCCACACGTTAGCCACGGTAGCCTCTGACTGTTCTGAAGAGCGTCTGTAGGAGAGGAACCCCCTTCCCTGCCTAGCTCGTATGCGACCCTCCTAGGGAAGCGCTTTGGAGACTTTAACAAGCCCTAGGAACACAGGCTGCTTTTGCTGGTGGTAGGACCCCCACACTCCCTCCCACTGCCAGGGGCCCCGGCTCATGGACCCGGAAGCCCCTGTCACTAAGCAGCCCCAGCCTGTGACTCCTAGGGGTGCAGACACTCAAACACCAGGAGACCCAAGCTCACCACTTGCTTTACTTTTCTTGCCAATTCTTATTCTCAGTTCTTATTCTTGCTTTCTTATCAATTGCTTTTCTGAGCAATTTAACTTGAAGGCTTCCGTTAATCCTTGCCGGCCGGCCCTGCCACCCTGCCCAGTTTTGACCCAGGAGCATTTTTCTAGCCTTAGAGAGGACGCTGGGGCTGCAGGCCATGAGTGTCTCTTGCTCACTGCCCCCGGCATGTGGTGCAGCTGCTTGCACTCCCCAGTCACACTGCTCCTCACCCCCTTTCGGGCCCGGCCAGACCCTCCGTGTGCTGACTGCTTGGGGTGGGTGTCACAGGTGCCTTCACCCTTCACCCTCACAGGACACGGTGGATGACACCCACATCAGGAGCATCAATGACTTGTCCCTGAAGCTCGAGAAGCTGGACCCTGAGCAAGTCAAGACCATCCGCCAGCGGCGACATGAGCTGAACAGCAGGCCAGTCCCAGAGTGGGAGGCAGTGGGGCCAGGAGAGAGGGGGCTGGAGGGCCGCCTCACCTCAGCCTTCCACCCTCTTTGCCAGATGGAAGAGTTTCCATGGCAACCTACTCTGGTACCGGCAGCAGCTTGAGGGAGCCCTGGAGATGCATATATTGTCCAGAAAACTGGATGAGCTCACTGAGCGGCTTAGGGAGAAGGTAAGCAGTGAAAGGCCGTAACAGCCAGCTGGGTGCCCTCACCCCGAGTTTCCCAGGTGTCTCGCCCGTAGGCCTCCTCTCCTCCTCAGCTGGGAGACTGAAGATAGATGCCACTAGGGGTCCTTCAGAGCTGGGGAAAGGGATCTGCCAGGGGCTCTCAGGATATCAGCTCTGATATCCCAGAAGCCCCCGTGCCAGGCTTGGAGGCTGACCCACCTGGCTTCCAGAAACACCCGGCCAGAGGCCAGAGCACTGTTCCCCCAAGCACTCTTCCCTCCGTTGTCCCTGAGCAAGCCCAGAGCACACAGGAGGCTTGCCCTGGACCCTGTCAGCAACCACAGAGAAACGTGCTGGCAGAGGTAGAAGTGAAGAAACTGCCCCCCAAGAAGTCCCGCGTGACACAGACGGGGCCCTGTTCTGGCCATGCAGGGGGCTGTGGCCTCACTGTTTTCACTCCTCTGGTTCCTGCTGCAGCCAGAGGCTTGGCTGTCAGTGCTCGGTTTCCCCCAGAGGAGTGAGAGACAGACGAGACGAGGTGTGTGGAGGCACCACACAAACAGATCACTGTGTGAGAAGAAACTCTGTCCCCAGGCTCTCCTGGGAATCTTCCTCCTTCACAGAAGGAAGGAGCCTGTGGTTGGTGGGGGGCATGGGGAAGGGAATCAGGTGGGGGTACGTGCTTCTCACACAGAAACCAGTGGCTGGTGATTCCTCTGCAGTGAGGGAGGAGCGGGGGCAAAGGCGAAGCCAGTAATGCCGCATTCTTTCCCAGGCTGCCCTGGTCCAGGCCCTGGACCTTGGGAAAGATCTGGAGAGCGTGCAGAGGCAGATACGGAAACACAAGGAGTTGGAGCGGGACATGGGCCTCCTCCAGGCCCAGGTGGAGGTGTGCAGCTGGGCGTGGAGGTGGGCCCTGCCCACGATGCCTCCTCTGGGGTCCCCGGGCAGGCACATAGGGCAGGCCGGCCTCGTGATCTCGAGAGCTGCAGGGCCCATCCTGCAGTACAGCCCCTCACAGGCCAGGGGGCCTCCTGCAGCCCTGGCCCCCCTGAGTACATACAACCTGCCTCCTTCCCACAGCCCCTGGAGCGAGAGGTGGGCCGCGTTTGCCAGCAGAGCCCTGGAGCAGCCAAGAGCCTCAGCCCCAAGCAGCGGGAGATGATGGACAGTTGGTGGCAACTCTGGAGGGAGGCCCAGAAGCGGTAGGAACCCCTGGGCCTCGTTCCCTCCCTGCCCTCACAGACTCCATCCCTGTGGCGTCTCAGTCTCTGCAATACCCTTTGACCCCAGTTTCCCCTGAGAGCCTTTCTCCATCCTTCGAATAACCGTTGGTATTATCCAGCTATTAATTCCCAGCCCAGAGGCCCTTCTTTGGCTAAGGGGGTTCAGGGACGGAAAGCACTGGTTGGGGGTGGGCGAGAGGATGGTCTCAGAGCCCCCAGGACCAGCTGATGAACCCTGTGGGCAGGAGGGAGTCACTGGACGCCTTGCACCGAGTTCAGACCCTGCAGGCCATGCTGCAGCACTTGTTGGTCTGGGCGCGGAAGCTACGGGTGGAGATGGACACCCGGAGCGCCCCCGGAAACCCCGCGGAGGCCCAGCGCAGGTTGGAGGAGCATCAGGAGCTCAAGGTGAGGGCTGGGCCCCTGGGGCCTTGCCTCCTCTCTGCGCTGCCCCCTACGGAGCCCAGGGATCCCTGGGCGCCTTTCTCCTCTGCCTCCGCCCCCCATTTGGCTCTGTTCCCGCCCGTCCCCCTCCCGCTGTGCCTCCTGTCCCTGAGGAGCCTCAGCCCCGGGGATCTGAGGCCAGCCTTGTTCCAGGCCGAGCTGGACTCCCGAGCAGACAGCATCAGCCTGGCCCGAAGCACCGGGCAGCGACTGCTCGCAGCCAGGCTCCCGTCCGCCGCCGCCACGCGCCAGGCCCTGGCTGCTTTAGACCAGGAGCTGAACAGCCTGGAGGGCGCCTGGCAGTTGCACCAGCGTCAGCTGCAGCAGGACCTGGAGCTCCAGGCAGGCAGCCTCATCCTGCCCCCGTCCTAACCCCACCGCTAAACCCAGGGAGGCTGCCGTCTCGGGGTTTGCCCACCGCTCAGCGTGTCTGCAGCAAGTCTTGCCCGCTGCGGGCTCATCCTCTAGAGCCAGGTGTCTCAGTCTCCAGTTTCTCCTCTGGACCCAACAGTCACTCCACCTGCAGCGACGGGACCCTCCGCTCATGTCCTCTGCCTTTTCCTTTCTTGACAGCTGGTTCTGAGTTCTGTGGAGCAGATGGAAAGCTGGCTCTGCAGCCAGGAGGCCTGCCCAGCCGGCGACGGTCTGGGGGTAGGTGCCGATGAGGGTTTTACAAAAGCAGCAACCGGCACTGCCCGGGCTCCCCCGCCCAGGAGGCTCTCCCTGCCCTCTACCGCATCGGTCACTGGTCTCTCAGCCGTCCACGGGTGGCTCTTGTGCACCCAGGGCTGGGCCCCACAGGGGATGTCCCGGGGGCTTCGAGGGGGTGCGCGTGGCCTTTGACCCCCCCTTGCCTCCTTCCCACAACTTCCCACCTCTGCGTTCCTCGCTTCCCTGCACAGAGGTTTGCTCCAACCACTTTCCCAACCCAGTGGCAGGCTAGCCTAACTCAGGGGAGACCTCAGAGAAAGCGGGGGCTGGCTCGACCTGTGCTGATGCAGTCTGACCAGAATGCAGAGGAGGGGGTAGTCCTATTACGTGAACAAACTCCACCTGCCTTGAACATTCTGACATTGACCCTTATCCCCAGTACCTTCCCTGGCTAAGATCACTGTCCTGAAGCCAAGTGCAGCCCTGAGAAACTAGAGGGATGTGTTTGGGCAGAGCACTCACCATGTGGGTGAGTGAGTGGTGGCACGGCTGTTCGGCGGGGCGAGCAGATAGCCTGGGATGGGAGGGGCAGCCCTGTGGACTTATCGGCTTCCCTACTCCTGCCAGGACTCTTTGGCCAATGTGGAGACCCTCCTGTGGAAGCACAAAGGGCTCGAGCGGGACCTGGAGGCACAGGCTGAAAAGATCAGCACCCTGGAGGCCGCAGCCCGCAGCCTGCACCAGAGTGGGCACCCTGATGCCCAGGGTGCCCTGGGTCGGTGCCAGGCCATGCTCCTCAGGTACCTCTGGCTCTGGGCTGTGGGCGGGATGACCACACTCACCAGCCTTTCCGAAGTCTGAGGTCAATGCCAAAACCCCAGCACCCCTGCCCAGCACAGCGTCTACCAGCAAAGTGAAGGAGAGGTGACCTAGTGGAATGACGGTGCCAGAGCACAGCGGCTGGCCACTCATGGTGGGACTTGGGGCAGATGCCTCTCAGATGCCAGGTCTACAAGGAGGAGGTAACAATACCTGCCTCCTCGGGTAGTGGGGAGGATTGAGAAGGTACCCTTAATGTCTTAGCACATTTCTCATGCTCGTTTAAATGAAGCTGGCACAGCTTAGAGATACCAGGCTCTGCCTTTTTTCCTCATAAAAGCCCATCTGGTTCAGCTACCTCCCCCAGCTCTTCTCAGGCTCTTACCAAGGCAGATTTAGCCAAAAGCCGGGTCTCAGACTGGCGGGGGTCCCTGTCTTCCCCAGAGAGCCCGTCAGTGTGGGCACCGTGGCCGGGGCAGGGTGGGGCCATTCCCTCCTACTTTCTGCATGTGGGACCCCACCTGGCCACCAGGAGGCCTGTGGGGGGACAGATGACAAATGTTGGTTTGCTGGATTCCATCACACCCTCCTTGCCTGACCCCCAATCACCTTAGGTGGTTGGTGGCCGGCCTTGCTGTCCCTGAGCATGGTGCCACGCTGAGCCCTCCCTGCTGGCTTCTGGCATCCTCTGTGGGGGGCGGGGCAAGGGGGTTCCCATTCCATCAAGCCTCTCTCCATCTCCTCCTCCCCCCCACACCGTTTGGTCACCCCAGCAAGGGTTTCCACTCACACCGGTGTGGAAACTATAGATGCGGGCAGTGTAGGTGATTTTTTCCTATTTATTTATTTTTTAGATCACATTTCTAATTTCTATTTTTGTGCATATGGCAACGTACCTGATACATTGGTACAGAGGTAGGCGCATATGCAAATCAGTAGACACCACGCAAAAATACATGTGTGTTTTGAGTGAACACTGCTCGAAGTTCTTCCTAATAGCAGCGTGTGATCAAAGAAGTGGGTTTAGATGCTGTACTAGTTGGCGAGCGCTGCCACAGCAAAGTACCACAGATGGGTGGCTTCGACACCAGAAATGTATTCCCTCACAGTTCTGGAGACCAAAAGTCCTCAATCAAGATATCGGCAGGGTTGGTTTGTCCCGAGGCCTCTCTCCCTGGCCAGCAGACGGCCGTCTTTCTCCTCCTTCACATGACTGTCCCTGGGTGTGTGCCACCTGCTGGAGCACGTTAGGATGCACCCTCATGATCCTTTTTAAACTGAATTCTTTAAAACCCTATCTTCAAATACAGTCACATTGTGAGGTACTGTGGAGGCAGATTCGACATAAGGATGGGGGGACAGAGTTCAGCCCATCACAGGCACTAGTGACAAGGGGAGTAGAATGTCTCTCCAGTTCAAAGGGACCCCCAGACTCAGGGTGTGCTGATGCAGAAGGGCTGTTGCCGGCTGGAAGGGCACACACATGCACACCCCCTGGAGCAGCCCCAGGTCCAGTGGGGGGAACTGAGGGCCCATGAGCCCCTCCTTCTGGCAGGAAAGAGGCACTGGTGGAAGGAGCCGGGACCCGCCGCCGTCAGCTGGAAGAGCTCCGGCAGCTGCAGACTCTCCTGCAGGAATCCTTTGAGGTTCCCCTTGGCTCAGGGTGTGGGTAGTGGTTGTGGCGGGAAAGGATCTGCTCCTGACGGGGCCACCCTTGCTCCGGGCAGCCCAGTGGTTTGGGGGAATGGGAGGCCCTGAGGTAGCCAAGCCTGGTCCTCTGCATACATCCAGGTGGCCATGTGGCTGAGGGAGAAGAACTCAGTGGCCCTGGAAGAGGGCTGGAGGGACCCAGCTCTGCTGCAGGCCCAGCTGTGGAAGCAGCAGAGTCTCCAGGCCGAGCTAGATGCAAATGTCCACGAACAACAAAGGCTGCAGATGGTGAGCCCCTGGGGCCTGTGGGACAGTCCTGCAGGCCAGAGCATGGGGAGACCCCGCAGAGCCCTGGCAATGGCTCTGAGCCATGGTAATGGATGGCCAACATTCACGGAGTACCTTCTGTATACAGGCACCATGCTAAGCACCCAAGGGTAGTGAGAAGCAGTAGCTTTCCTGGGGACCCTCTCCAAAAACAGTACCTTTTCAAGAATCTTAAAGATGACATTTTGACGGATAGCTTATAAAGCCATCTTGGAAAGATATTAGGGGATGGAGGAGGGCATAGCTAGCAGTCCTGTGGGTAACGGAGTCCAAATGTCTCATCTTTTAAATTTACCCTCTCCTACCTACAAAGGGCAGGTCCTGGCCCCAGGCTGGCTCCAATATAAATTGTTCTGAAAAAAAAAAATTTCTTTTTAAGATTTTTTTTTATTTTTTATTTTTTTTCTTTTTAAGATTTTATTTGAGAGACAAAACAAGCAAGACGGAGAGGGAGAAGGAGCAGTAAAAGCAGACTCCCCACTGAGCAAGGAGCCCAACATGGGGCTCAATCCCAGGACCCTGGGATCATGACCGGAGCTGAAGGCAGACACTTAAGCAACTGGGCCACCCAGGCGTCCCTAAAAAATTCTTAATGTTTTATCTCATTTAAACTAAAGAACCATTGTTCACTCCATTATATAGATAAGGAAAATGAGCTCAGAGAGGTTAAAGAATTTGAGGTCACACAGCACACAGGCTGGTGGGCAGAGCCAACACCAGTCCCCTGGCACCAGCAGTCCTGAGTCCATGCACCGTATTTGCTGTAGGAGGGGCAGAGGCTGCTGCAGGAGGGCCACCCAGCCTCGGAGACCATCCAGGAGCGGCTGCGGGAGCTGGGAGAGCTCTGGGACGAGCTGCAGGCCAATAGCCGGAGGAAGGCAGCCGCGCTACAAGAGGCTTGCAAGGTGGGTTCTGTGCGCCATGGAGCAGGCTGGAGGCGGTGCTGGGCCTCTCCTTGGTGCCCACCTCACATTCTGCCCCAGGCTCTGCGTCTCCGGCGGAGTGTGGAGGACCTAGAGAGCTGGCTGGAGCCTGTGGAGGTCAAGCTGAGAGACCCCATCGGGGACCAGGCCCAGCCTGAGCTGGACGAGCTCATGGGGGCCCAGGGGGAGCTGGAGGCAGCGGTGGACCGGCAGGCCGGGCAGGCACAGTTGCTGCTGGGCCAGGCCCAGGTCTTCACAGGGGAAGGCCGCTGCCTTGCCCAGGACGTGGAGGACCAGGCCCGGCGGCTGCTTCGGAGGTAGATCTGCCCCTGTGTATCCCCCTTGCCCTCCAGCTTGTGTCCTCAGGGCTCCCCCTTCCCTCAGGATGAGGGGCACCCAGCGCGTGGGCTCCGGGCCTGACCGATGGCTGATGGCCGGGGCGCCCGCCCTGGTCCCACCGTCCGCTGCTGCAGGTTGGAGGGCCTGCGGGCGCCCCTGCGGGAGCGCAGAGCAGCCCTGGAGGCCCGGCGCCTCGCCCTGCAGTTCTTCAGGGACGCCGATGAGGAGCTGGCGTGGGTGCAGGAGAAGCTGCCCCTGGCCACGGCCCGGGACTGCGGGCAGAGCCTGAGCGCCGTGCGCCGCCTGCAGGAGAAGCACCAGGTGTGGACCCTCCCGCCTCGAACGGGGGGCGGGGGGGTGGGGGGGCTCAGATTGAGCCCGAGGCTCTGAGCCCGTGGTGCTGGGAGCGCCGTGCCCGGGCGGCCGCTGGCATCCCCGCCCTGTCTTCCTCCGCCGCCACAGAACCTGGAGCGTGAGCTGAGCAGCCACGAGGCCCTGGCCCAGGCCGTGGTGGACGCGGGCCGCCGGCTGGTGGAGGCGGGTGCCGGCCGCGCCGTGGCTGCCCGCGCGCAGCAGCTGGAGGACGCCGTGGGCTGCCTGCGGGCCGAGGCGGCGCAGAGGCGGCGGCGGCTCCAGCAGGCTCAGGAGGCCCAGCAGTTCCTGACGGAGGTGAGGGGACGCGGGGCTCGGAGGACGGGCCCCAGCTCTGTGGCTCTGCCCCAGCTCTCCCGCCAGGGAGCACGGCCCCTCCCTCCTAAACCGGTGGTTGTCAATCATCACGTTCCCGATGACCTGGAACTTTCTGGAAATGCTGATACTCCCTTCCCAGGCCAGGCCAGGCCAGGCCGGAGCCCGTGGGGCGGAGAGCCAGGCACAGGGAGCGAGAAAGCTCCCCGGGGGGGTCCCGAGCTCGGCCACGGCGGAAAGCCCTGCGGCCCCCACTCCGAGCCGGGAGCCCTGGAGGCCTCCTCCCAGGGAAGACTGTCCCCTCTGCCCCGCAGCTCCTGGAGGCCGAGTCCTGGCTGCAGCAACAGGGCTGTGCGCTGCACACCCAGGATGGGGCCCAGAGTGCTGAGGCCGCGCGCGCCTCCCTGCGGCGGCTGGAGGCCACCAGGAGACTCCTAGAGGCGTTCGGGCCGCGCTTGGAGCGCCTGCAGCAGGGGGCCGCCCTCCTCCAGGGCGGGCAGCTCCCCGGGAGGTGGGTGCGAGGCGCGGGCGGGCTCTCCCCACAGAGGCGCGGCGGTCCGGCCTAGCGGAGAAGGGCGGCGCTCGGTTGTCCTTCCTGCCACAGCGCGCAGGTGCTGGCCCGGCTGCGGGCGGTGGGGGAGGCCCATTCGGGGCTGCTGCGGACGGCGGAAGGCCGAGCGCGGGGCTGGCGGGAACAGCTGCAGCTCCACCGCGCCGAGCGGGAGGCCCGGCTTCTCGAAACCTGGCTGGCCGGCAAGGTGGCCGCCGCCGAGTCCCAGGACCATGGGCAGGACCTGGAAGCCGTCGAGGTGGGTCTCCCCTGGGTGAACCTGGGGAAGAGTGGACTGCGGCTGAAAGGAGCAAAGGAAGTGTGCGTCCCAGGCGGGAGGGGGTGAGGGGGTGAGCAGAAGGGAAGTAGGGGGCTCTGGGCGGGTCCCTGCGGTACGGCCGAGCCCAGGACCTCATCCAGTACGGACCAGGGGACTGTCAGGGACAGCGTGAGCACGAGCTGCGGGACTCCACTGCCAGAGTGCCCCTCGCTGGCCCTGTATCCTCGCAGATGCTGGAAAAGAAATTTGAGGCTTTCAGAAAGGAAGTTCAGAGCCTGGGCCCGGCCAAGGTGGAGGCCCTGAGGGAGCTGGCGGGCTCCCTGGAACGGACCGCGCACAAGTACAATCCCCAGATCCAAGCCCAGAGGAGTCGCATCGAGGCCACTTGGGAGAGGCTGGACCGGGCAATAAAAGCCCGCACACAGGTAAACGCCCCCAGGCCAGGCCGGGGCAGCCCAGGGGCTGGAACATCTCTGCCTTCTGCCTGGGTCCAGGACAAGCAGACACGCCGGTTGTGCGTGTGTGTGTGTGCGCGCGCGCGTGCGCAGAGGGAGATGGCTGCCTCTAATTCCCAGCATGGAGCAAGTGGGCAGTCTCAACACCTTGCACTTCCACCCCACCTCAGCCCTCTCCTCCAGTTTGGATTCCTGCTGGTGCAGTTCGCACCTCCAGGGAGAAACAGGAAGCATGTCCAGCCAGCTTCTGAGCCCCTCGAAGCCTCCCCTAAATACAGGCCTCGGGTTTTAAGATCCACCCTGTTCACCTCTCCTCGACCCCACTCGCTTAACCGGCTCCTTCACGCCACTGCCTCGCTCTTCTAACCCCGGGCCCTGTGCAGGCGGCTTCACTGCTGCTCCACAGCCTGTGTTCACAGCCCTATGCTGGTTTCTGTTAAAGCAGGCTGCTCCCTGAGCCCCTGGCCTCCGAGGCAGCCTCCTGAACCCACGCAAACCCAACTCTTCCCTCACGTGGCCCCCTCCCCCGCTGCTTCATGGCCTCCTTTCTGCTTTTCTCGAGACTCACACATCAAAGACTCTCATCACAGAATGCCCCCCTGAGGCCCTACTGCATCATCAGTAACATCCCACATTCAGAAGCACCTGCCACACCTGGCGCATTTTATGTACCTGCTGGTCACTACCGAGTCACTGAGCCCCACGGTCCTCGTTATTTAAAAGGAGGTGGCCCACAAGGCCGTGTCTCCAGGGAGAAAGGACCCTAGGAATGAGCTCAACCCAGAGCAGGCCCTCCCCCCTCTCCCAGAGCCTGGCCACAGCCCGGGAGGTCCGTGGTTTTGAGCAAACAGTGGCCTGGCTCCAGAGCTGGATGCAGGAGAAGGCCACCCTGATGGCGAGAGACGTCTGTGGCCACAGCCCGTCATCAGTGCAGACCTTCGAGCAACAGCACAGGTGCCTGGAGGTGAGGGCTCACACCCCATGGTCTGCCCGTCGGAGCCCCTCCCTGCAGGTGGTAGGTAGCACCCCCCCCCCGCCCCACCCCACCCCACCCCACCCCAGCCAGGTAGGGCTGGCCCAGGCTGTGGAACAGTGGAGTTGGCTTGGGAAATTCTGGGAAACAGATCAGGACCCCTCAGAGAGGACTGGATGCTCCCAAATGAGGGGTATGTGTCAGGTTGACGGGGGTGAGATCTGATTGTGTGTTCTGGTGGCAGAGGGAACTGGCGGCAATGGAGAAGGAGGTGGCACGGGTGCGGATGGAGGCCTGCCGGTTGGGCCAGCTACACCCCATGGCTCAGGATGGCCTGTCTGAGCAGCTGGCTAGGGTGGAGGAGGCCTGGGCCACCCTGGAGGTGAAGGCCCGGGAGCAGGGCCAGCAGCTGGAGCAGGCTGCCCGGGGCCACGCCTTCCTCGGCCGCTGCAGGGAACTGCTGTAAGTGGCCTCCTGCCCTGGTGTTGGCTCAGCTCCACCCTGTGGGGTGGGGGTCACCCCAGCACATCGGAAGCCTGACCCCCCTTCCCAGTGCACACCTCATGCCCCACCTCCCAAGGCTGCTCCCCACCCTGATGGCAGTTTTGTCTCCCTGTCCCCAGAACATGGGCTCAGGAGAAGCAAGCTGTGGTTTCGTCTGAGGAGCTGGCCGGGGACCTGGTGGGAGCTGAGCGGCTCCTGGCCCAGCATGACGAGCTGGGGCGAGAAATCAAGGAGCACTGCCTACAAGCCCAGGTTGTACAGCAAGAAGGGCAGCAGCTGATAGACAGTGGCCACTTCATGTCCCTGGAGGTACGAGCACGAAAGTGGACCTGGGGTTGAGCTGGGGATGGAGCTCAGCTACCCAAGGCCTCAGAACACAGAAACCCTCAGTGGCAGGCCGGGAAGGAGCAGAGACAGAGAAGCAGAGAAAGGAAGGGCCTGGGCCTTCCCTGGACCCCTCTGCTGGGCACTCCAGCCCTGCCCTGCCTCAGTGCTCCTGCTCATGCATGTGACCCATAGCACCCCTTTCCACCAGGTGGCAGGGTGTCTGCAGGAGCTAGAAGGGCAGCTGCAGGCACTCACAGAGGCCTGCGTCCTACGCCGGGAGCGCTGCGAGGAGAACTGGGGCCTGCAGAAGCTGCGACAGGAGCTGGACCAAGCTGAGGCCTGGCTGGCCTCCCGGGAGGGTCTACTGCTGGACCCCAACTGTGGGGTGAGCCAAAGGCCCCCCCCCCCCCCCTCGCCATTAGCCAGCTGTACCAGCCCGCAGCTGCAGCCGAGGGCAGATCCTGTTACTCCTCTGATCCCTGACCAGCGAAGCGGGTCGGGGACCAGGACGGGGAGGCTCTCCACACCCCCATGGAGCTGGGGCTCACCCTGGCTTTGCTTCCCCGCAGCACTCTGTGCCTGATGTGGAGTTGCTGCTCGGCAGACACCAGGACTTAGAAAAGTTGCTGGCAGCCCAGGAAGAGAAGTTTGCCCAACTGCAGAGAAAGACGGGAGTGAGCAGAGGCCGGACGAGGATTCCCTAGCGGCGAGGGGCCCGAGGGCTGGGGGTGGGAGCATCCTGGTCTCAACCTGAGACTGGGGCCTCCCCAGTACATGGAGCCCATGTGTGACCCCTCACGAGAGCCCTGTTCTTTGCCTGGCCAGCTGCCAGGGCCTGTCCCCCCCTTGTCCAGGTAGGCCAGAGCCCCACTATGGACTAGGATGACAGGGGAAGTCTCTTAAGCAAGCTGAAGCAGGAGGAGATAAAGAGCAATGAGGAGACAGGGATTCTCTCCGGGTGGAAGGGCTTTGGAGAGGAGAGGCGGGGGCACGGAGCCCTGCCCTGGCTCACCTTCCTCCCCTCTCCAAGGTGGAACAGAAGCTGCTGCAGCCGGGGACAGGGCTGACACCCAGCAATGCTGGCCATGGGCTCACCTCCCTCCAGCAGAGGCCCTTCGGAAGCTGGTGGCCAGGAGTACAGCTGGCTGAGACAAGGGACCTGCAGCCAGGTGGCCCCGTCAGCCCACACATACCCTCTGCCACCACTGTCTCCCTGGAGCGGGCAGCCAGGCAGCAGGAGCCCAGGGGTGCCAGGGCCATGGGGGTAAGGCCCAGACCCTGGAGCCAGCACTGAGGCCCTGGGGGTTTGGGGCACTAGGGATAGGAGCTGAGAGTCCTCAGGAATGAAGTGGTTGGAGGGGGGTAGATTTCTAGCGCACCTTCCAGAGGGGGCCTGTCCTCTGTTGCTGGATGTTTCCTGGGCCCCATCTGGCACTTGCAGGATGCGAAGGGTGCCTTCACCACGGAGGGATTTTTGGAGCTCAAGCAGCAGCTCCTGCTTGCAGGGAGGCAGGTAAGTATGAGGAGATTCCTTCTCCAGGCACCTCTCCTCCACAGAACCACTCAGCTCAGAGGGACTATCAGGGCCTGGCATCCTGACATGATGGATAGCCCCCCCACCCCCAGCCATTCTTAAGACAGTCTCCTTTTTTCTTTAAGTAATCTCTACCCCTCAATGTAGGGCTTGAACTCACAACCCCGAGATCAGGAGTCACAGACTCTATTGACCGAGCCAGCCAGGCGCCTCAAGATAGTTTCATTCTTTACCTACCACACAGCTTCTGCCCCGCACCCAAGTAGGGTGGGGGGAGGGTGAAGGCCCTCTTCCTCCTCTTGCTGGTCTCCCCACACATCATCCCCTGGCTCCCTCTTCCCCGTGGACACCTCTGTCCAACCCAGGACTTGGCCTGAGAGCCTCTGAAGACACAGGCCTTCCCAAGGCCAGGCTGCAGCCTCCCCTCCATGCCTAGCTGGTGCAGCCTCACTGCCCTCTCTCCACAGCCCTGCTCAAGCTCCGGGGATGGCTGCCATGGCACCTTGGGGGTTAGCTCCCTGAGCCTCCTCTGGGACAAGAGGACAGCAGCAGAGGTACTAGGCGGTGGAATATGGGGGAGGCTGAGCACAGGCCCACAGAGAAGAGCGGACATGTTCATAGTAACCCCTTGCTCATCTCTTCTCAGAATATGGCCCCAGTGGCCACCCTTGACCTCAGAGAAGCCCAGTGTGAGAGGCTGGGCCACCAGCATAGCAGGAAACACACTTTCTCCTTAAAGTGAGTGCTACTGCAGAGGAGACAATAGCCCCAGGACATACTGACCCAGTAGGCACAGCCTCCCAGAAGCAGGCACCTGGATGGGGCTGGACGCAGGGGTTCACCCATGTGGGAAGTGCAGAGATTTGACCCGTGGCTATCTGGGTGGCAGGTTGAGCAGCGAGGTGGAAACCCTGCGTGCAGCACCGTCAGAAGGGCAGGCTGAGAGCCGGCACCACGTCCTGAGCCGCACAGTTGGTAGGCGCCACCAGAACCTAGGGAGGGACTTGGGTGTGAGCCCCTGGGCCCCAAGCCGCTGTTTCACACATCCTCAGCAATCTCGCATCTAGTACCTCTAGAGCCTGAGATGTAGTTGGGACTTAAGTGTCTTCTCAAAGAATTTAAGACCCAGAAAGGGTAAACCACTTGCCATAGATCACACCGCTCATCTAATTAGTACCAGAGATAGGGCCAGGCTTGCCCCCAGCTGCCGCCTGGTCCCTTTGGAGTCTGTCTCTGTGACTCCCCTGAGTGCTCCTAGGCTTTGTTCTGTGACCCTGGGACCTTCTCTAACCTTCCAGTCCTCAAAAAGCTCTGAATGCACTGCCCTTGGGTATCTTGTGGACAGTGGTCAAACCCAGTTCTATCAGGAGGGATGCCTGGGAAGCACCCCTGCACCAGGTATCTGTCGGTGGGGTCGGACAGGCTCCACCTGGACAGCATGTTCAGGTCATGTCCTCAGGCTGCCGGGAGCCCAGGTGGGAGTCCTTTCCTGTTCCTCCCAGTCTCTCTGGGTTCTTGGCTCCATTCCTTGCACTGTCTCTGGTCCCCTCTGAGCCTGTCCTTCCAGAATCCCAAAGGGATCTTGAGTTTCTTCAGGATCTCCTCCAGACTGAGCCTTTCTTAGCCTGCATTCAGACTTCTAGGAGGCAGCGTGCACTGGGGGGCCTGCCTGGGGGCTGGGCCTATGCCGCACCTCCGCACAGGCAAGGCTTGGTGCATACAGAGCCTCCTGTGGTGGGCACATCTGTCTGTTTGGGCCACTTTTTTTTTTTTTTAAAGATTTATTTAATTTATTTATTTATGATAGTCACACACACAGAGAGAGAGAGAGAGAGAGGCAGAGACACAGGCAGAGGGAGAAGCAGGCCCCATGCACCAGGAGCCCGACGTGGGATTTGATCCCGGGTCTCCAGGATCGCGCCCTGGGCCAAAGGCAGGCGCTAAACCGCTGCGCCACCCAGGGATCCCTGTTTGGGCCACTTTTAATAAAAATATCAGACTGGGTAGGTTACAGACCAGAACCATTTGTTTTTACAGTGCTAGAGCCTAGCAAGTCCAACATCAAGGCACCAGCAGATGGGGTGTCTGGTAAGTCTGAGTTGTGCGTGACACCTGCTTACTGTGTCCTCACTTGGTGGAAGCGGTCAGGTTGTTCTCTGGGGTCCTTTTTGTAAGGACTCCACCCTCCTGACCCCATCACCTCGGGGTTAGGATTTCAACATATGCATTTGAGGGAAGACACAAACATGCAAGGAGGCTGCTGTCTTCAGAGGCCTAGCACCTGCACCAGGGCTGACCACTGAGCTCCCTTTGCTCTGCAGCCCAGAGTCTGAGCCTGGAGCTCAGAGCCAGACCTGTGGGCTTCCCAGCTGAGCACACTGGTGAGACGGTGTCCAGCCCCGCTGCTCCGCTCAGGTAGGGCACCTGGGTATGTGGGTGGGTGGGTGGGTGGGAAGTCCTGAGCCCCCAGGACTGATATAGCTGCTGCTGTCTTAAGCCAAGATCTGGAGCCTCAGACCTACGCTGCTAGGGTATGGGGTAATCCCCATATTGGAGACCCTCAGCAATAGAAAATCCTAGCACCCACCCCACTGCGTACAAACCCCTGCTCAGTGTCCAGGTCCTGAGACTCCCTTTTCCCACAGGCTCCATGGCTGTCCCCTGACTTCCTCACTGAGGGGTATGCATGTGAGTGCCGATGGCCAGCTGCAACCCTTGCAGTTCCTGCCGGCTGCTGGCCCTGCCCAGGCACCTGCCCCTGGCTCCTCATGCCTTTCCTGCCCAGGCCGGGCCCAAGGTGCAGACTCCCTCGGTCTCCCCATGTGACTCACGCCATGGCCTCTTCTTCCTAAGACAGAAGACAGGTTGCAAGCCAGCTCCCTCTGACCTGCCCTCTGCCCGCCACCTCTCCTGCTTTCCCCTGCTCCAATGGGAAAGGAGAGATTTACTGTCCTAGAGCAGACCAGCTATCAGGCTGTCACCCACACACACACACACCCCCACAGACTCAGGCACAGACAGAGCCCTTGCAGCACACCTGAGGGCAGCCACGGCTGCACAAGCCTGCTGCACAGGACCCACGGGCTCCGCTTTAGGATTCAGATGACCTGTTGCCTTATCCTCGATGGTGGCTTCTAAGGCGGCCATTTCTTCCACTGCGATGCTAGCCACATGCCCAAGGCAGGGCCCAAGAATTGGTGGGCCAGAGCAGACAGGTAGGGGGAGTTGAGTCACAAGAACCTGTTTCCTCCCACCCACTGGCCTCCTCACACCGCAGTCAGACCTGCAGCTACCTGTCAGCAATCAGTATCCAAGTAGCACAGCAACATTAAAAGAAGGTGGAATGTTCGAAGGGAGGCCAGGCCCTGCGTTCACTCTGCCTTCCTGTTACCCCCCAACAGATCTAGGCCCTGAAGCAAACCCTGAGCTGGCACCAACCAAGGACAACCTCTAGAGAACCAGAACAAGGCTCTGCTACCCAGCTACTCAGGACCAACTTCTGGAATAGACTGTTCCTTGTTAAGAGGCAGCCCTCACCAAGATCACAATTTACTGAAGTTAAGCCATTGGCGCTTGTCCCTTTGGCTGCTCTGATCCCACCCCTCCTGTGGAACAGGAAGCAGCCCTTTGACGGAGAGGAGGACAGGGGTGCTAGCGCCACTGCCTGTGCATCCAGTTACCTGCACAGGGCCAGGATCCAGCAGCAGCACCCCCCCAGGCCATACTGGCCTCCTCCCTACTTGGAGAGTGTAGCCCCAGTGGGGTATACACGGCCTGCTCTCCCTCTGCTAGCTAGCTCTGTAAGGTGCCTGGGGGGAGGTTTTTTTCAAACCAGTCCTTATTATGTGTAACCAAGAGCCCAGGGTGA
The DNA here is from genome assembly GCF_048164855.1 of Canis lupus baileyi. Lineage (NCBI taxonomy): Eukaryota > Metazoa > Chordata > Mammalia > Carnivora > Canidae > Canis > Canis lupus. The sequence continues at coordinate 12,269,841 of NC_132869.1, read as the reverse complement.
CCTGTCCTTCCTTGACAGCAATGACAACCCGCTACCACCTCACATTTATATGAGCCTGTGATCCACAAATCACTCTATTTCGCTAGGGAAAATGGTCCCCTGGCTTTGGGTGCTTATGCAACTGTGGTCAGTACTGCTCTGGGCCCACGCCGTTGTCCATGTCTACGTGAGGCTACCACCGAACCCCTGAATGTTCTCCTTGCTTGAAGAGGACACGTCTCTGGCCTGAGGAGACCAGGCCCAGCCCTGTTAAGCCCTCAACCCCCATGCCTGTGTAGGTGGCAAGGCTGTGGTGGCTGCGGGGACCCGTCAGGGTGGCGCTGGGCACTGACGCTGGCATAGCCATTCAGAGGGCGAGAGGGCCAGGGCCAGGCCACTCAGGCCCCAGAGGCTCTGGATGATCTGGCGAGTTGTCTCTGCCCAACTCACCCAGAAGAGCCAGGGGGCCAGGGAGTGAGTCTACCCAAGTGGCAGGGGAGGGGCGGTAGGAGCCCAGGCCAGCCGCCCTCCTGCGCCCTCACTGGGGGTGGCGCTGCCTGCGCTCCCGCCTCCGCTGCACAGCCGCACGCAGGGCCTCTAGCAGCTGCTCCCGGTTGTTGCAGATGTTGTAGTGGGTCAGGCGCAGCAGCTTGTCCATGTCCTCTGGGCTGTAGGTCACCTTGGAGTAGTGGTAGGGGGAGTCGGAGGAAGATAGGTTCACCTCCCCCGCCGCCTTTTCCTCTGGTGTGCGCCGGATGCCTGGTGAAAGTGGGGAGCTTGGCAATGGGGCAGCCAGAAGGTGGGGGGGAGCAGGAGGAGGGGTGGGGGGCTCACCAGGGGCCGAGTACTCCTGGAAGGAGTCATCCACTAGAGGGAAGTGCAGCACAGCTGGGGCCTCGGGGCAGTCTGGGTCCAAAAACGAGTGGCACTCTCCTGGCTGCTGCTGCTCTCCAACGCTGGGTGAGATGGGTGGGAACGGGATGCCCTGCTCCTGGCACCACCGGCCCAGGAGCTGCAGTTGCTGCAGGGCAGGCACAAGTGCCGTCAGGGGCAGGGCCCACAGGGCTCTCTGGGGCCCCGACACTGAACGCAGAGGCTGGCTGAGACCCCTGGGAGTTAGAGCCCGGTTGCCAAATCTGACCGAGGCCCACCCCCAGGGCCAGGCCAGGCCGGGGAAAGCGCCATGACCCTGACCGCCCCTCTGCTGCGCCTCCTGGGAGCTCCGTGGCCCAGGGCTGCTGATGGCTTCCAGCTTCCACAGCAACCTTCACTGGACCAACACAAAAACTCACAGCACAGGGTTCCCAAGGCCCAAATGAGGACAGGTGCCCCAAATATAAAATACACAGAAAACATTCCCCCCACCCTACTGAAGCAGTTTGGGAAGCAAGACCTGAACGCTATACCAGCTACATGTCCCGGGCTTCCTCCCAAGCACTCCTGATGGAATATTCTCCAGGATTATCTATGACCATCTGGAGTTATTAGGCCCTTCAGGACGCCTTAGGACTCATTTTATCCTTTGCTTTGCTTCCCAGCTACCTTAACTCAGAACCTTATTTATTGTGAGATGAAAAAATCATGCACGTGCAGGTATTATCTTAGCCTTAGCCTGTGTAAATGACACAGGAAAGCTATTTTGTAATGACAGTAAATCTAATGTCTGTGTAAATCAAGAACCAGAAATCTGAACTCTACCTTTTGGCTAACTCAAAATTGTTGTCATTGTGATAATCAGAACATGGTTTTTATGCTTTGTCTTATTACAGTAAATTTTGCTAATAGTTTAAAAAAGAAAACCTCTCCCTTGTCACTTCAACTTCCTGAGCAGAGTAAGTTCCCCTGGTGGTAAATTCATGGGATCCATATTCATATGATGTCACTGTCTCAGCCCCTAAGGGATGCTGGACCACATACTGGACTCGTAGGTAGATCTCCCCTAAAGCCGGAGCCAAGATGCCAGGCCCAGCTGGTGTCACCACTGCCTCCCAAGCCTGCCCCTTAATCCACCTGAAAGGCTCCTTGGAGGTTGTAATCCAGCGACAGGATGAGGTCCACGTCCCGTGTGGGCCGCAGTAGGGGCGGGAAGCTGGTGTTGATAAGGTAGCCAACATCCAGCAGGCAAAGGTGGGGCTCTGCAGGTGTCAGCTGGTTGGGGAGCCCATCCAGTTTGGTGGCTGGAAAGGTTAGGCGGGTGGGGTAGAAAAGCAGCTGTCATTGGTATGGAGCACAACAGACCCCTCTACCCTAATGCTAGCTCCTTGCCACTGGCAGAAGCCAACTCTGCCCTCTAGTCCCTGATCTCTCCTGCCAAAGTAGCCCTGCTACTTCCCAAGACCCCACAGATGGGCCCTGATCCACAATAAAAAGGAGAGGAAAAGGGTTGCCAGTCCAGGCAGCCCAGTGAACTAAACTCAAAGGAGCTTAGGGCCCAGGGGTTGGGTGTCTGGACCAGGGATCTAAGGCTCAGGTGGCCTTGAACAGACCTTGGAGTGCTAGGACCAGGGAGAGAAAAAGATACCTTTCCAGGTAGAGAAGTAAGGATGTTGGAAGTAGTCCTTGTGGAAATGGAGGCCATGCAGGAAATTGTGGGTGGCCTGGGCCAGTGGGCGCCGCGTCAGAAGGTCAGTGAAAAACTCAACAATCCTGCCAGTCCCAGTGGGAGGCTCTTCTATCTTTAGAAGAGGGACCTGCTCCTTGTCTGCACAGTCAAGAAAGGGGAAAGCGGAATATCTTTTAGGAAATGGGAGCCCCTGAACTTTTACCCCAGCTTCTGTGGACTGCCAAAGGCCATCCCACCACCCCCAGACACCCCAGTGGCTGCCTCTGCACCTCCTTACAAGGAGCCCAGGCACCTACCCAGGTTGGCCTGATCCTGTGCCCAGCGGTCCCAGAACTGACTGGGGTCTGAGGCCCAGTATAAACTATCCTGGAGGTTGGCTGCATATAGGTTGCTCCAGATACCTAAGAGAGGGAACATAAGGGGAACAGAGGGGACACAAAGGGGAGAGTCCCCCACCCCATCACAATCTGACCTTTTCCCACAACCCATCCTAGACCAGGACATGTCCCCGTGAGCTGAGAGGTGGAGGCCTGCCGTCTTCCCCAGGCCCATTCTCCACACTACATTAGCTTCCCTAACCTTCCAAGCTCCTCCCTCTCACCTTCGAGGAAGCAGATTCGGGACTCAGGAAGCCGCTTGGTCAGGCGCCCCATGAAGAACTCAGAGCCGAAGAGCTCAGAGGGGATGAAGGCACCATACTTGGGAAAGCCAACCTCATAGGGGGAGAACTCACACCACTCTGTGAGGAGACCATACAGCTTCACTGTGGGGTTCAGAACCCCAGGATCCTCTATCACCACCGGAGGCTCAGGCTGGTCACAGTCACCCTGACCATGGACCTATAGATCCCAACCCCATGCCAAAGCCTGAGTGACTCTGGTAGGATGACAGTCTCTGAAAAGCATGGGACCTGGCCCAGAAGCAGTGGGTGTAACACCCACCTCCTCCACAGAGGCCCCACTCCCCCTCACCCTACCAGCCACAAGAGCGCAGCTCTCAGCTCCAGGGCTACTCACCTCCAAATTCAAAGGTGCTCAGCTTCTTCTCCTTGGTGTTAAGGGCACAGTAGATGGGCAGAGGGTTCTGGCCGTGACTCAGGGCCTCTCGCTGGTCTGAGAGTGTGTGGTTATGGGGCTGGTGGCAGGAGAGGATTTGAACCTAAAGCTGTGGCTTTCTGGTATCTGAGACCTTTCCTCCTTGCTGCCCAGGGCAGCTCCCCATCTCCAAACCATACCCTGGCCCAGCAGTCCCCACACCTCATCGTGCAGCAGTGCCTCGCAGATGAGGGCCCACAGGTTGGTGAAGCAGGCCGGGTGGCCCAGGCGGGCACGCTCCCCCAGCTCCCGGTGGTACCGCTGCAGCTGGCTGGGAGAGAGTACACCCAACTTGCTCTTGGTCACCTGTGTCTTGAGTGACTCGGTCGGCCCTGCCAGGTCCTTCTGAGACCATTCCGGGTCCTCGTAGAGGTTGGCCAAAGCCCTGAGAAAAGCCAGAGCCCGGGCGTCACAGCACACCATGGGCTCTCCGTCCTAGGACAACAGTCTAGTAGGCACCTTCCAATGGTCCCACTGAGTGGCTCTCCCTCTGGCATGCCCTTTCTCCCAGCTCTCCCAACTGGGCCAGAGGCACCTATGGATTCTACAAGAGCCTTACCACTGCCACCCTTGGACTCCTGCACCCAACCTGCCGCCAGCTCACCAGGTGGAGCCTGAGGCCCCTGTGATATAGGAGATGCAATCCAAGAGACCCAGCTCCCTCAGTCCAGCCAGCTGTCCATAGAGGGAAACCATCGCCCGGATCCCACCGCCAGTGGCCATAACTGCTACCACTGGAATCTGAAAGCGAGAACAGCCACGTCAGTCAAGACCCGGTCAGGGCTCTTGGAACCAGTTCTGGTCAGGCCTACTGAGGAGGATCTAATCAGAAGTAGCCTCTCAAGGGTTGGGGCTTGTCTGGTTTTAAACACTCCAGGAAAAATGGGCAAGTTCCAGGCCTCATCTCCTCGCCCCTAGCCCCTGAGGAGTGTCATGATCACTTTCTGGAAGCCCCACAGCCACCTCAAGTCTCCCACACAGCCACCCTTTTTCCTCTTGAAAGGAGAAGTCATTTCCCTAGGAAATTCCCCAGGCTGATCTGAACCTCCAAGGACTGCCCCGGGCCAGCGGGCAGTCCTCACTCTGCAGGTCTCACGGACCGGTCAGGTTGGACCCAAGTCCCAAAATATGGACCAGGCCAAGAATCAAGAAACAACAAGAAGGAAAGTCAGCCCGGTGGGGCAGCTTACAATCAACCTCCAGGTGCCTAGTGCAAAGCTCTACATCTGATGGCATCAGGCTCCTGTAAACATCAAGTGAGAGGGAAGAGGAGCAGGGGCAGAGACAGCAGGCGGGGCCAAGCTCTGGTCTGGTGAAGATACAATCATTCAGCTAGAGCAAGCCTGAGGAAGCCTATCCAGTGCAGTTCAGTCCACAGACCTCGTCCTCCTGCAGGTCTTCACCCAGCTGCAGGACCTGCTTCAGGGCTCTGGCCACCACCCGCTTCCTCCGGCTCAGGAAGGCCTGCTCCTCGGCACACGGTCCGCAGCCTAGACGCACGGCCAGCTCCCTCGGTCTGGCGCGAAGGAAGGGATCATGAGGCAGCTCTTGGCCTCATCACAGAAAAGGAAGCTGGGTCTGCTCGCCCTGAGAAACCCACTGCCAACCCTCACTCCTCTCCCCACCCCTCACTCCTGCCTGGACCAAAGTGTGACATGTGTGGATGTAATGGGGAGAAGGTGAACCCAGACCCATGTGGGAACACTTGGGAATGCAACAAGGACCAGAAATGCTGGTGCCTAAAAATGCCCCTCCAGGGTCCCAGGTAGGCTCCTTGGTGAGTCTGACCACCACAGATCTACTTCCCCACTCTGAGCTTTTCTGTCTTCCCCCACCCAAAAATGACTCCAGAGGAGACAAGAAACTCTTGTCTCCCACCTCTTCGTGGTGAGAAGCTGGTCTCCCAGGCATGTGAAGGGTGGGCAACTCCTCTCCATCTCATGAAGGTTAGCTAAGGCCCACCCGCGATGACTGCCACCTAAAGGGAGCGCAATTTCTCTCCTCTGGTAGTTCCCTTGCCCTATCTGTGCCTCAACTTCAAGCACAGGTGGCAGCCCGCTCCCTCCCTCCCTGCCCTCTCCCAGCCGGCTCTCACCCTTCTTCTTTCCTCAGCTCCACCCTCATCAGGGGCTCCTGGAAACCATAAACACTTCAGTCACAGAAGTCTGCCATCATGTCCCTCTCATCTCATCCCAAGCCACACCCTATGATGTCCCCCATACTCCCTTGGGCCCCTAGCCATCTCCACAGGGACAAGGCCTGAGGCTCAAAGGCAGGGCTGCTCAGAGGACCCCTCTCCCCAGAGCCTAGCCCAAAGACCCAAGCTCCTACCAAAGCAGGCTGGCCCTGCAAGGCCTAGGGCCTAGTCCTGCCCACACTTCTGACCTTCTTCCTCCGGGTGATCAAGTACCTGGGATGTAGGGAAGACAAGCCTCACCACTTGGCCAGAGGGCAAGGCCCTGAGGGGCACCTTCAGTTGCTCGCGAGGGGCATCCTGCAGGGAGGATGAAAGAAGACCTCAGAATCTCTACCCTTCTGTTCCAGCAAGGACCTCACCCATGGCCCAGGGAGTGAAATAAGCAGCAGCAGGAAGGGAGACAGGAGGCTAACGTTAACCCCACCTTTGACCCAGGAGGCCTGATTATGCCAGAGAGTGATGGGGCAAGGGACTCAGCATGAGGAGAGGGACAAGCTAGGAGGAAGTGTGAAAGGAAGGAGGGAGAAAGACCCTGTAGGCTCCGCCTCATATGAGGGAGCAGCACACTACCTGCAGAAGAATACCCAGCTCCTGCTCCCAGCAGGCTGGGCAATGGAAGCAGAAGGAGCCGGCACCCACGGAGGCATCCTGTGAACCCTCACAGGACCCAGGAACCACAAGTTGAACTCTGCCCTCTGACTCTGGAACAGGAACCGGAACAGAAAGGTTAGGCATAAGGTCTTGGCCCACAGAGGCCCAAGGCTGTCTTGCATGAGGGGTCTGGGGGGCACTTTCCTCCGCCCACTGAGAGGGAAGACTGACATGGGCCGAGGCTGAGAGATGGAGCCCCAGCATGGATTTGCCCCAACTTCTACTGCTGCCTATGAGAGCAGAGGGCAGCTAATGTTAAGGTCCCTGCCAGGGTCCCCTTAGGAAGGGGATGACAAGGATGGAGGGCTGGGGGCTATCCTAGTAGGTTGGGGACTTACGTTTCTGGTTCCCTGTCTCCTCCAGTCGAACGTGCAAGCAGGAGAGCTCCCGGGCCTGAGTCATTACGAAAGCCCCTCAGACTCGCACGCACTCTTCCCCTGTTAGAGCCCCACCCACCCACAGTACCCTGGTTTTGATCCTCAGCGCTTTATTACATTGGCCCTGAGTCACCAAACATTTGCTTGAGGTTGTACCCCCTTGAACTGAAATCCCAGGGGCCCCCAATTCAGCTCTACTCCCGAATCCCTGATGGGGCCCCAGGCTTCAGGCCCGGGAAGGAGAGTGGGAGGGAGGGGTTCTGGACTCACCACCAGGATGCCATTGCTGACAAGCTGCTCGGCACAGTCTGTCCTGGAAACAGCCCCCAGTGACCCTCGGTGCAAGTCCCGCTTTCCATGCTCTCACCCCTCAAGGACGACAGGACATTCCTCCACCAGTACTGGATGTCTCCCAGGGTATGCTGGGCTCTGTCCTTCCCCCAAAGAAGCACTGCCCAAAAGGAATTGCCCCATGGCCCTGACTCACAGTCTCTGCAGCCGAAATTCAACTTCTAGCCGCTCCTCGCCCTGGAGAGATAAAGCAGCAAGTTAGAGGGGTGAGGAACGTGTGTGTAGATTTCAATGCAGACGCCAGCTGGGACTCCTGGGGAAAGTGGAGAGAGCCAATGGCCATCTCCAGGGTGCTCTGTCCACCTTCTCTGGGTGGCTCCTAGAAAACTATTACTGGCTTAAGGGCCAAGAAAGAGGGTCAGAGATGGCACTGTTCCTCTAAGGACAGCAGGGGCCTCTGGGATGCCAGGGAAGCCTGGCCCACTCACTGCAGAAGAGGGCCATGTACCCAGCTCCACTCCAAAGCATTTGCCCTCCCTGGGCTCAGGCTCACTGCTACCCTGTTGCACAGACTTGCCTGAGGGTTCAGTGAGAAGCTCTCTCGGCGGAACTCCCCAGCCTGCAAAGTCCCCACGTCAAACAGCACTGACAACATGGGGTCATCACTGGTCAGAAGGTCCTGGTCAAAGACTTGCAGCTGTAAGACATTCTGGAAGGGAACAGAGTAAGGGGCTGCAGGACAGAGGAGTGGAAAAGGAAGGTGAGCAGAGCCAGAGCAGGGAAGGAGGGCTGGCAGGGGCAGTGGGCAGGGCAGGGGCTGACGTCCGGCCCACCTTGAGCTGGCTATGGATTCGAAAGCGAAAGCTCTGATTCCAGATGGGATTTCTGCAGTTCTTGACTGTGCGAGTCTGGAGCCTGTGGCTAGAGGCTGTGGGCAGCCAAAGGCTTACGTAGCAGTCAGAGGGGGTCACTGTAGGAAGGAGGAACAAATGGCTGCTGATGGCCAAGAGCCCTACCCAGCCCAGCTGCCAGTGTCCACGACCTTCCATCACAGGCAGCCCTGGGAGGCTTAGAGACCCATGCAATGGAGCCAAATTGGGAGGCAGGAGGAGCAAAGGCTGAGGTGCTAGGAGACATTCCACCTAGCACCTCCTCTTGGCCCCCTCTCCAGGACCCCCTGCATGCCCAGTCCTAGCGTCTCTTCCCACTGCCCTTCTCCCACTCTGAACCCAGCTACATGGCCCTTCCTGGGCCCAGCACTCACCTAAGTCCTTCGAGGGCAGGCCATGGGCCTGTAGGACACGAACGGTGAGCAGGCAGGTCCCAGGAACCTTTGCCTGCAGAGGAGGGAGAGGACAGGCCTGCTGCAGGCTGCTGAGTCCAAAGGGACAAAGGCCAAAGAAGAGGCCAGGGTCACCCCTCCAGGAATAATCCTGAACCAAAGGGCCCAGCCCTGCCAGCCACCTGGCTGCACTCCACCCCGTCAGAATCCTGAATGGAAAGGCGGCTGTGGTAGCTCCTGATGATCCTGCCGACACTTACACAACACTCTGGGCCAGCTCTGGTCCGAGGGAATAATGAACGCCTTTACACACATTAATTTGTTTAGTCACACAGCTACCCTGTGTGTAGGGACTACTTATTATGAGCGATCCCACAAGGAAACAGAAGCACAGAAAGGCTAGTCACTTGCCTGAGGTCCAGGGCCAGGACTGGACCAGGCTGGCTCGATTCATGCTCTCTTAATCCCACCCTTACCTACTTCCAGTTCTTGCTATGGTATCTTTTAGTCTTTCTACCCCACATCCCCAGTTAACCCTTGCTAAGCAGTCTTGAGGTGGGTCTTGGGTGGCAGGACACCTCGGGGATTAGACGGCTACAGAGAGAGAAGAGGCATGTTAAGACCCAGCCTGGCCTTGGGTGCCTTGGTGGGGCTGCTGTCTGGTTAAACAGCTTAAATGGAGACATGCTCCAGTTAAGCAAACTATTTGGAGAGGCAGGAGTGAAGAGCACAGACTTGGTTTTTAGACAGCCTCTCCGACCCCTGGCCAGGAATTAGTTCTGGAAATGGGCCCTCTACTTGGGAGTAGGAACAGTAATTAGCAGCTCAGACCACCCACAGGTTTTCAAGTCCTTCAGGTGCTATAAGGTCAGGCTAAAGAGGGTCCCTAGGTGGATCCAACCAAACCCACGAACATGGGTCTGGGGATATAAACCATGGCAAGTATGCCAGAGAAGCCTGTACTAACTAATCTTTTCTTTCTAGCCTTCAGCCCTGCCTCCAAAGGGTCCTGATGGATGGAATCTAGGGACAGAGCTGAGAAAATTCATCTATCAGCGTCTACCCTGGGGGTCCCCACACTCCAAACAACTGAATGAAGAACATTGGAGAAGCCACTTTCTGGGAGCCTGAGTTCCCAGGGCCCAAATCCATGGGGCCAGGGAACTCTGTCTGGAGCTCATCTCTAGGGCAAGAACTCAAGACAACCCCTAATCCCTAGACCCCACCTGTTCCCTAGCTTCTGCTCACCACTCTGATTCAGTGATGGCCAGCTCCCCTCTCTACACCTGGAGAAACTCATCGCTCCTCTTAAGAAATAGTATTAACTTGGCAGGCAGGGGCTGGGTGGCTCAGTCAGTTACGCATCTGACTCTTGATTTCGGCTCAGGCATGATCTCAGGGTCATGCAATCAAGCCCCATATCAGGCTCCCTGCTCAATGGGGCGTCAGTTTGGGATTCTCTCCCTCTGTCCCCTACCCCACGCACAGATGCTCTCTCAAATAAACAAATCTTTAAAAAATAAAAAGAAATAGCATTAACCAGGCCCCAGGGCGATCAAGGGTCAGAATGGGGGCCCAGCGGCCTAGCAGGTCTTACCAGAGCCATGAGGCTGACTGTCCTCAAGAGCCACAAATGGCAGGCAGTGGGTGCAGGACCAAGGACTGCGGGCTTTTTAATCCAGAGCCAGTGATGTACCAGCAGGCCCCAAGCTCCTCCCTGGTCCCTCCCAACCGCCTCCACTCCACCCAAGCTTCACACCCACTCCGGGACAAGCCACCTGCAGAGGAAATGAGGAACCTTAAACCTATATGAAGACCCAGACACCCCCATGATGGGGGCCTACCACCCAGAAAGAGCCATTCCCTCCAGCAGTTGCCAGCAGCACCTATTCCACCCAGCCCTGCTCTTGTGCCTGGACCTAGAAGGGCCAATGACATCTAGAGAGCAGGGAGTGGGCCCAGGGGAGCAGCAAATGGAAGAACCTTGTCCCCTGTCACAGGGTCTTTCACAACCTCCAGTGCCAGTAGGACAGGAATGCCCAGTCCTGACTGAAGTGCTTGGCCAATCTGAGGGGAGTACCCCAGGCCCATCACAACCTGGCAGGGGTGTGGTTTGTTCTGTGAAACAGCCCTCTCAAGCCAAGTGCACAGCTGTCTCCACCCTGGGAGCTGGGTGGCTGGGATGAGGAGGCCTCCGGGTGGCATTCAGGAAGGTCTGGGTTGGTGCAGAGAGGGAGGGAGTCTGAATGTGGAGACCCCTGTGGAGGTGAGGGGCAGGGGTTTCTGTCCACCCCCACAGCCACCTGTCCTTGTGAGAGAAGCAGGGCACCAGACCCCAGCAGCTGCCTAGAGCTGGAGGTCAGCAAACAAGGCCAGAGCAAAGCTGGGTACAGCTGTATGGGCCGAGTCAGTGGGGCCCGCTTGCCTGGAAGGGCTGCAATTGCTCTCACGGTTACAGGGTCTTAGCAGCAGAGAGCTCCTCAATCCTGGGTCTGGAACCAGGCTTCAGCCACAATCAGAGGAACTCTGAAATGTTTCCAGCCCCCACCAGACCACAGAAGGAAACTTCGAGAGGGAGTCTTAGCACACATGAATCACAGTCATCTTTTATTATACATTTCCCTCCGTGCCAGCCCTTATGGTCCTTAAAGATCTTTCTCCAAGCCTCACAACCGTGGGGTAGGATCCACCATTTTCTCTGTTCTACAGACAGGACACCAGTGCTCCAAGGTGGCAAGTCACCCAAAGCCACAGTGTTGGTGAGAGGCAGCACTGCACCTGAAGCTCCACTCCTCCTCCAGGACAGGCTGCTGCCTCACCAGTGTGGCAACTTCCTGGGAACCCACACCCAGACCTGTCTGGCCCCAAATTCCCCAGCGATGATCCCAAGGCAAGCTGGGCTGGCAGCCAGCACCCTCTGACTCCAGGTTGCCTCTGGACGTGACCTGGCCAGGGAGGGCCACGACCTTTCCCACCATTGTCATTGGCAATGTTCACCAGAGCTCCATCAGTCGAGGCCGGAGGCCTTAGTAAGGGAGTCAAGCAGCTGGAAGTAACTGTACTTAAGGTCATACTCCATGTCATACCAGTAGTTCACTGTGGGGGAAATAGAGACCTGAGCATGAAGGTACCCCCCCAACCTACTGCCTCCCCAACCCATCCCCCAGCTGCCCTCTGGGCGGCTCCTTACCAGCAATGCAACCATGGGACTGCTGGACGTGGTGGAACCAAAGGGCCGGCAGGTAGAGCATCTCACCGGCCTGCACCGTGCAGCAAAGGGCCCGGGCCTGACTGTAATTGGGGTACCGGGCCAGATCTGGAGCCAGTGGGTCCAGTGGGATCCAGGGTACCTGGGGACACAATGGATGCCAGGGAATAGGCCCAAAGGCCCCAGGCCCTCCAGCTCTATCCCTTCCAAAGGTAAACACCACAAGCCCTGCCCTGTTAGCACCAGGAGAGCCCAGACTTCGAGATCTTTCAGAGCCCGGTGCCATCTCCCATGCTCTATTGTACCTGTTTCTCCAAGATCAGGCTCCTACCCTCCCCCCACCCCAGGGCCCGGGAAGGAGGCAGACACCTTCTCCATGGCTTCTTCATCCACCATCTTAAAGGAGCCCTCCTGGGTTAGCTGGTATGTTGCTGGTGTGTACAGCTCTGAAACCAGAGAGAGAAAGGTATGGGGACATTCAAACGGCCTGCAGCTTGTCAGCTCCTCCCACTCGTTCCCTGAGCACAATGGCAACGCTGTGCCCACACCTCAGGTCTGGCGCACCAGCCTGCCCAGGGCCCCCACTGCCCTCCCTCTACCTTGGGCCACCAGCTCTCCAGCACTTAGAGGCTGAGTCCCCTACCATAGGGGATGAAGGGCCGGTCGCTGGGTGGATGTAGCAGGAAGCGTTTCTCCCCTGAGACCACACAGTAGAGGTTTTCGTAGTGGTCCTTATGTACTGCCAATACAAAGAAGCCCCAGTGGGCAGGGTTAAGAGGGGGCAAATGATCACATCCAATGCCCTGCACTTAAGACATGTGACAGATAGTATAACAGAAGAGCACAAAGCAGGCTCCAGGGGATGCGAGGAGTTGGGCAAGCATTTGGCATTTCCGATCTCTGCCTGCCAGCAACTGGATGCTCACCAGGTCCTGCGCTCATTACTGCCAAGAGGGGAAATTCAAGCAAACAAGGTTCTCCTGAGTTTACCCCTGACCTAGCTGGCCTATGGAGGGCTTTCTAGAGACCTAGAAGAAACAGTGCCCTCTACCCCAGTGCCATGGGACCTTCCTTAACCTGAGCTACAGGGAAGCCCTCTGTCATGTCCAAACCTCAGAATTCCAAAAGAAATCTCAGAGAATAGCCCATCTAACTTCCATCCAAACCCAACCTTCCACTCTTGGCCTCCTCTTCCCTCCTCCCCCACCTCTGTACTCCTTTGACACCTACAAGATGTCACTGCAGCCGCCTCTCCTAGCCAGAAGTTCACAGCATCAGGCATCTTTCCTGCAGGTCAGAGGTTAAGAGACAGAGTTAGGAGGGGTCATTCTCAATAGTTAGGCTGGGAATAACCACCATACGGTGATGCTGGACCAGAACCGGGGGGCAGGGGGTTGCTGAAGGGAGGGAGAGAAGGGGCAGGCACCAGAAGCTCACAGGGAGGAGCAAACAGGGAGAAGGCACAGAGGAGGGTGAGCTCCAGGAGGGGTCTCTTCCCCTGGGGTAGAAAGGAGGGTAACAATGTTCAGTAGTTCAATACAAAGTTGTGGCCTGGAGACTTGAGCATTTAGTGCACAGCACTTGACCTTGAGGGCCCGAGTTTGGCCAAGTCATCACCAAAGGGAGAAGCAGCAAGCAGAGCTGACTCCTTCCTTCCCATTCCTTCCCTGCCTGGCCCATGCCATGCCTTCACTCACCTAGTGCCTCAGAGGCCCAGGGCACGTGGGGCTCTAGATCAGACAGCAGCTGGGGCAGCTCGGTGGGCAAGTTGGAACACTGCTTCTGCACATAGAGGACTCCCGGGTGCTGGGCCTGGCCCTCGAGCACATCCAGCACGCAGCTCAGGGGCAGGCGGCGCTCAGCAGGCATCACAAAGCGATTCCCTCGTACAGCATCTGCATAACCATCTGGGGTCACAGCCACACTCACCTCTGTGGAGCCCACTGTGGCTCTGGAAGAAAGGACTTTCAGCCTACCCAGATACCACAAAGTACCACCCAACACCCCCCAGGGGAGCCCCCACCTGAGATAAGGGAAGGACCACTTCTGCAGGGCTGGCCAGTGCTGCAGGGCGTTACGGATGATGCAGGGCCTATTGGGGCAGACCCAGTCTCGGTAGAAGTGCAGTGGAGTGGGGGGCTCGTCCAGGTAGGGCACAGCAAGAGGCACACTGAGCTCTGAGAGAAAGAGGAGGGTTGAGGGGCTGAAGCCAACAGCACCCAGTTGCTGCCCCACTGCCTACATAAGAGATGCATTCCCTGGACATGCTGTTACCACTGGATAATGCCCACTGATGACCAAGGGACCCCAGACAACCAGGAATTGAAGAATGAGGGAAATTTAAGGGAGAAAGCATGAAGCACCCACAAACACATCGAGCTGGGCTATAAGAGTCCACAGGGCCAGGGGATGCTGCTTAGCCTAAAATCCAAACCGTCCTTGAGACCAGCCCTGTACAGTGAAACCTCGGCTTTCACACCCTGCAGTGCCCAACCTCCTGCCAGCCATCAGGAGATGCAGCCAGTTAGATAGTGCAGGGAGCTCCCGAATGAGTAGCACTGAGGCCCCAAGGCCACAGGCTGGTGTGGGTGAGTCTAGACTTTGGAAAGCACCCTCCAACACTGATACTGAGTACCTAGAATGTATTCAGCACTTGGTTTAGCCAATGTGGAGGTAAAGTGATGATCCTAGTCATCTCAAGAAGATTACAACCTAACTGGGGAGACAGATTGGCACACAAAACCATAAGAGGGAAAGCAAGGGCTAAACTGTGTCTCTGATCTTCCTAAACAGCATCAGCATCCTCAGACACTCAGCACTACCACGTGCATTTATGCAGGTCACGCAGTATGCCATCTGCGCAGATGTCTACAGTGGCCCTGTGTCAATTCTCCCAAATCTTAGTTCTTCTTTCTCCCTCACTCCTGTCACTCTACTGATGTTCTCGAAGTTCTAGTGATTCTACCTTCTGTCTCTTAAACTATACCCTCCTTTCCTCTGCCAGTATCTACCTTTAGATTACCTCCTCAGGTCCTCAAATATTACTTCAACGAGGCTTCCTTCCCTGACAACCCTTTTAAATTGGAACCTGTCCCCAACAATCCTATACCCCTTGCCTTTTTTTCCTTCTCTACCCCTTTTGTTCATCACCATGTAGTGCACTATGTATTTCACTTGGCAAAACTGTCCATTAGTCTCTCTTGCTACCATCAAATATAAGCTCCACGGAGGCAGGGATGCACTTCTTGTTCTCTGATGTATCCCTAGGACCTAGAAAGGTCCCTAACATACAGCAGGTGCTCAGTAAATATTGGCTTTCTGGTTCAAAGTCTCCAATATCTCCTGGCTGGCTGGTTGCTGTAGAGAACTGGTTCCCTTGGCTCAATTCCACTCCCTCTCAAAGCATCCCTCACCCTGGCCCCAGTCATCTCCTAAAATACAATCTCATCTTGCCATACCCCTAGTTAAAAAAAAAAAAAAAATCCTTTGATGGTTTATAAATTATAGTCCACTCTGGCATGCATTCAAGGTGATACATAATCATGATCAGGCCCAACCTACTTTTCCAGTCTGGTTTCCTCCTGTCTGGTGCCTGCCCCTTACCACACTCTCAGGTGGAGCCAAACTTCGTTCCTGCTGCTCAGACTGAAATGCCTTTCTCCTAGCGTCTATAAAGGGTACACAGGGCTTGACTTTTAGTTTCATCTGTGAGATCCAGCCTGAATGCCTTGGCCCCAGTGAGAGGCCACTGCACTAATTTTCACCTCTGAGGTCGTGCTCTCTCCCTCAAGTCAGTCTGTACACTGGTCATCTTTGCTTTGCAGTCAGAAAGGAAACGTCTTTAGATCAAAAAGTGGAAAGTGGGGAAGTCTTCTCCAAGTGGGAAGATGCTGGTGGACTCAACAAAACTGAAAAGGAGAGAGATGGCACATATACTTATTTCACCGGCCAGAAGGAAAAGAGAGAACCTGCCAAGCTGATAAGGGAGCAAAGGGCCAGCCCAGTCAGGCCAGCCCATCAAAGCAGTCACATTGGGAAGGTGATTTGGGGTGCCATAAATCTCCCTCTTGTTCTCACTGGGATTCTTAAAATATGTGGAAACTTCCACTTTTTTTTCACCTTCTGTATTTTCTGCAATTATTTCAGCTTTACTACCTCATCAATGAAAAGACCTATAGAGAATGGCTACTGCTCCCTTCAGAGGCTTCAATGTGAGAGAATTTCAAAAGGGACCCAAACAATTCCTTTGGCCTAACAATTCTTCTGCTAGAAATCTAACCATCAAAAATACTCATACATGTGCACACTGGCCTTTTCACTGTTCCGTGAACACACCAGGCACACTTCCACTTCAGGAAGTGGGCCCGAGTGCCCTCTATCTGCAATGCTCTTCTCTCAAATGTCTGAATGGCTCACTACCTTCCTCTCCTTCTTCAAGCCTGCGCTCAAACATCGCTTTATCAAGGCAGACTACCTACCCTGACCATCTTATTTAAACTTAGAACCTGCCCCCTAGGGGATCCCTGGGTGGCTCAGTGGTTTGGTGCCTGCCTTTGGCCCAGGGCGTGATCCTGGAGTCCCAGAATCAAGTCCCACATCCTGCTTCTCCCTCTGCCTGTGTCTCTGCTTCTCTCTCTCTCATGAATAAATAAATAAAATCTTAAAAAAAAAAAAAAAGAACCTGCCCCTACCCCATCCCTGGCATGAGACCTCTTATTCTGCTTTACTTTTTTCTCCCACATTTATCTTCTAATCCATCTCTTCGACTGTATAATTAACTCATTTAGTGTGTCTAGCGCTGTCTGTCTCACCTGGAATGTAAGGTCCATAAGGGCAGAGATTTGTTCACTGATGCATCCTAAACACATTGAGGTGCTTACTATGGAGGTGCTCAAAGTATTCATTGCAGCATTAGTAAAAAGAAATACTGCAAATGACCTAAATATTTGTCAATAGTAGGCTGATTCAGTAAGTTACCACACTAGTACACAGGTGTGAAAAAGACTGAGGAAGAGGGATATGGGGTGGTCTTCAAAATACATAGTGCAAAAAAGTGTTTAGCAGGCAGGCTACCATTTGTATACAAAAGGAGATACACAGTTGTGCGTGTGTGTAGATTTGGAGTATTTCTGCTTCTGGGAGGATGCAAATTGGAGCCTAGAACGGGAGGAATGCTTACATTACAAATACGTTTTTTTAAACCACGTGCCTGTGTTGCCAATTAACGGTAAAACAAAATTGGGAAGGAGGGAGAGAGGGAACCAAGGAGAGAGAAAAATAAAACGAAGCAGGGGAAGAGCCAGGGATCACTTGTACAGTTGCCTACGATTCTCCTAAAGCTCTGCACCGGCTTGGAGAAGTCCGCTCCTGAATAGTGTTCCAGCAGGGGTTCAGACAGGGAGCACCCAGGAAAGGCTGGGAGGGGCAAGAACAGGCCGCCCCATTATCCGGGACCCGCCGACTGTGGGAAACACGGCAGGGGGAAGACTGGCCCGGGCCCTGGGGGTAAAAGCGAAGAGTCACCCCAGAAGGCCACAAGGACATGCGAACACGGGAGCACGGCCGCTGAGGGCCCGGCACCGGGGCGGGCGCAAAACGGTGATCGCAGAGGGCCAGCAAGGACTAGGTCCCAGCCGCGGCGCTCCCCGAGGGCACCGACTAGGGCACCGATGCGGTCGGCGGCCCGGCAGGGTCAGGGCGCTCCCGACTCGGGGGCCCGGCTCCCGCAGGCCCTGCCCAAGGTCCCGCCCGCGTCCCGAGGCTGCCCTGCGCGCACCCACTCACCCCTGGCGGCGGCCGGGAATTCTCGTAACTCCCTCCGCACCGCGTCCAAGGCCGCCTCCGCCATGACGCTGCCGCCGCCGCCGCCGCTAGGCCACGCGTCGGCCCCTGGAAGCCCCGCCCCCGCCCGCCGAGGCCCCGCCCCCGCGCGCCCGGGTTCTGCGAACCCCAGCGAACCCCACCGCCGGCGAGAGGCCGCACCTTCTCCCGCCCGCCCCGCTCGCTGGCATCCTAGAGTTAACAAATGATTGTGTTTATTGACGAGTTCATACATCAATACAAACGGACGAGTTAAAAACGGCCCCTGCGCCCGTGAGACCTGGGGAAGAGGGAAGCGCCGGGGCCTGGACAAAGTATAAAAGTTATAAATAAGGGGGGTAAGGGTTCAAAACTGGATCAGGGCAAATCTGGTTGGGAGGGCGGGGGGGGGGGGGCGGCAGTTGCCGGTGGCCTCAGACATGCAGAAAGGGGCGGGCGTTGGCCGACCACAAGACCCCCCTTCCCACCCAACGCTCAGCTGTGGGTGGGGAAGGGCGGCCACCTTCTCACAAACCTTACCGGAGTGTATCTCCCTCCTCTGAGGGACTGGCTGGCTGAGGTTCAGAAAGAACCCAGCCCGAGGGCCAGGCCTGAGCCTTTTTGGGCTGAGCTGGGACTAGCGTGCCAGTGGGGGGAGTGGGAGTAGACCTCCAACCCTCACCAAGGGCAGCTGTAGGACTTCTTTGCAGTTTGGCTATGCAGGTGGTGGTAGTACCGAAGAGTGAAGGTGAAACAGGTTTCAGCTGTTCTGGGGCATGCCTGGCTGATGCAAACAAGAGCTGGGTACTCTACAGACACCTGTTTCTTTCTAAGCTTCTACCTATAGAACCAGCAGGGATGGCCTGTCCGTGGAAGAATAGCTTTTTCTGGCCCAAATCTCCAGGAAAGCTACCCAGACTTACCTGAGGCAGAGGGAAGCAGTAGGGCCCAGAGACACATGTTCTTCAACCCAACTCAACTGCTCCACTACTTGGTCCCACTCTACCTGCCCTCTGTGCCCTATATCCATCCCCTTACCCCTAACAACTGCCCTTCTAATTCTAATCTACCCCCTTCCCCTCTACCACGTACCTGTCCCACCTACCATCTTTCCTGGTGTCTCTTGACCCCTTCTGCAGTCCCATGTGCCTCTCCCCTCCCCTCAACTTCTGGTATCCAGAGTATCCTGGGTGCCCAGCACTGCCTTTGAGCAGGTTCCTTCCACCCAAATCAGAAACCCACAAGCCATCTCATATTGACTATTGTGGACACCAAGAATCCAGAATTCGGGCTAGCATCCTTTTTGTGTTCCTTGATAATTCCACATGAGGCAGGGTGGTAAAGCAGGAGTAGTACAAGAAGGGAAACCAGGCACACATCAGCGAGCCAGGTACTCTAGCCATGAACACTCAAGTGTGTGTGTGTGTGTGTGTGTGTGTGTGTGTAGACTTCATCTGTGGCCAAGGTCCTTAGAGGTGGGCTGGTGCCCTGTAAACCTTGAGGGAAGTTCTAACACAGTCATCTCTCAGGATGCAAGCAGAAGGTAGCCTCTGGGTCTAATAGCCTGCTGGGGATCAGGACCGGGCAGATAGGGAAGACCGAGGGGCTGAGAAAAAGAGGCCAGGGCTTTGTTTGCCCAGCAGAGGGCTTTACTGTCCTGCAGCAACATCCCACAGCTGTCTCCACAAGTTCTGGCCAGGAAAGAAAGGGGGGTGGTACAGGGAGAGAGATAATGCTAGGGCTCTCTTAAAGGGAGAATGGGAGTGGAATGTGGAGGCTCAGGCCTTGATACCACTCAAGCCTCCTGATGGCTGGAAATGCCCTGGAGGGCTAGAGGGCTTTGGGGAGTTCCTTTGGGAACTGCCAGGAATTGGGGAAAACAGATAACCCCTGCTCTGGCAGTCAGGGGAGTGCAGCTGGTATGGGAGGGGAAGTGGAGTGGAGGTAGAGGTGAAGCTCCGCTGTTGGCTGAAGGGCACTGATACCACATGGCCTCTCACTTCCACCCCACTGAATACCCTGTGTGTGCTCCACCCCAGGGAGCTGATCCCTGCAGTAATTTCAAATGGCTTCTAAGAAGAGAGGGCCAGCCCTTCCCAATTTCCCCCAGATGGGGCAGGCTGCCCTCCTACTCCTCACAGCACCAAGATGACAAAGATCCAAGACCTACCCTGCATGAGCCACTAGAGGGGCTGTGGAGGCAGGATTTCCAAAAAAGTGAGGCAACAGTCAGGGAAATAAATTAATAAATACAGGGGCCCCATGAGAAGTAGCTGGGAAAGCTGCTTCCCCTCTGAGCACTGATCCCTGCTTTCCACTCCAAGTATCCCCACGGGTTCTGGAGAGTGGAGCAGGGGTTACAGTTTGGAATAGGGGGAGCATTCACTTGGAACAGGATTCTGAAACTAGAGTCTGCGTTCCATGCGCCGCTCCACAGCCCGAAGCAGCAGCTCTGAGTATTGCTCTAGCAAGGCCTGTGTTTGCTCAGCCCCCACAGCCCCAGGGCTCCCGCCTGGGCTGCGTAACACTGCCCCAGCCAGGGCCTCTAGCTCCTGCCGTACTGAAGAGAAGGTGTTTCTGAGGAGCTGGGTGATGCGACTTTGCTCCGCTGAGGGTGTCTTGCAGCCAGCCACCTGTAGGAGGACCCAGGAAGTAAGTCAGAGAAACAGTGGAAGAACCTCCTGTCAGTGGATATACAGAGGGGAGGGGCCCACTCGGGTCTAGCCTCCCCCAAAGAGGGCCCTGCTGGACTGTCCCCTATGTCTACGGTGGCCAAATCATTTTTGAATATGACAAGGGCTACTATTAATAATTATACTGGGACAACAGGCATAAACTGCGATGGTCCTAGGACAAACTAGGACCTATGGCCTCTCCACTTAGCCCCTCCAGTCAGGAAGTCTCCAGCTCTTAGAAATGACCAATAGGTGCTCAGTTCAAGAGGCCTGGCCTGGCTTCTAACTCCCTTGCCTACTCTGCCCAGGATGTTCTTGATGGCCCCACCCACCCATCTGTGGAAGAGCCTTATCATGGTTGTTCTGGGTCCTCACTCAGCTAGCACTCCTGACATGCTGTCTCTCAGACGGTGGGCACCCAACACGTACCAAGTGGTAGAGCCGCATAGCCTGGCGCATGTTGCCCTGGAGCTCTGCCACAAGTTGTTCGCACTGCTCCAGGCTCACTGCTGGCTCTGGGAGGGACACGTATAACTCAGGCCCAGCAAAGCTGCCCTTTCAGGCCTCCCCTCACAACCCAGGGGCTACTGAGAGCAAGACAGCCCTACCCCCAGGATGACACCCCCTCCATTTACCCACAGTCCCTTTTTCCCAACACTGCTCCCCACTACCACACAGAAAACAAGGTTCAGAGGGGAGGGCCAGCCAAGAGGCCAGAAGGCAAGGGAGCAGGAGGTCACAAGGAGATCATGAAGATTGGTGGGAGTGTCTCACCATCAGGGGTGTGACTTATGGACCAAGACAGGAGCAGACAGGACGAAAACACCAGAGGCTGGACGCACAGAAATGGGATGGAGCCAGAGAGCAGACAACAGAAACAGGAGAAAGAGGACGGGGTGGGAGATGAAAGCTGGGGAGCTGTGCACACCTGAGTCCTGGCTCAGGGTCCCTGGCCTGGTGCATTCCATGGGGCTAGGAGTCTTCTCAGGGGGTGGGGGCTGCAAGTTCTCAGGGACTCGGAGGAGGCTGCTGACTGGCAGTTGCTGGGCACAGGGGCTGTTGGGCCCAGGCTGAGCCTGGCACTCTGTCCTAGGCTTGGCACCCTCCCCCAAACAAGCCTGCCTCTCAGATGTACTATGAGCCTTTCCTAGGCCCATTGAGGAACCAGGCTGTTCCACCTCACCAGGGGCCCTGCCCTTGGTAGCAGGTGAAAATGTGGCCAGGGTAGGACGATCCGGCAGTGGCTTTGGGATGTCCAGGACCAGGTGAGCCCTGCTGGGCAGGGCTAGCTTGCTGAGCGGTGAGACTCGAATGGGAGCAGGAGCTTGAGGTTCAGCTGCCAGGCCCAAGTTCTCCCCAACAGAGATGCTGCGGGAAATCTTGGCCATGGAACTGGTGGTGGGGTTCTGGTAGGACTGAGGCCGAGACAGATGGCTATCAGCCTGTGGCAGGGAGTGCAGGCCCTCCTGGGCCTCTGTCTCCCCTAAAAGCAATGGGCCTGGTGGTGGGCCCTCATCTGCAGAGAAGACAGGCAGACACAAGTCAGATGGTGAGGAAGGCATCCCAGGTGCTAGGGCCCAGCTCCCTAGGAGTTGCTGTGCCCTGCACATACCCACTAAGGGACACCCAGTGGCAAGCAGAGTGATACATCAGGGCTAAATCAGGCCCTCCTTCCTCTAGCATGCTCATGTGCTCCATACTCCCCACACCCTGGAGTTGGGCCCACCAGGCTCCTCACCCTGCAGCACCAGACTCTGCACAGACCGGGCTTTCTGGAGTCCACCTAAAGGGCTGCTGGCTGCAGCCACTCTCTTGGGAGCCCAGCTACTGTCCAGGTTGAGACGGCGTCGTGGCAAAAGCACAGGAACTGCCTGCTGGGGGCCGGCATTTCCAGAGGAGGTCTCTGCCTCTGGGGGTGCTCCTGGAGGACTGGCACCACTGCCTCTTAGTTGCTCACCCGAAGCCTGCAGCATCTGGACTGGTCTCGATGTCAGTGCCAGGCTTGAGGAATATGGGGACAGTTCCCTACAGGGAGGAAATGTGGAAGAAGGCCCAGAGAAGGCTGAGGAGTCCTTCCTGCCAAGACGGGGAAAAGCTCTCACAACACCAGAAGCTCTGGGAGAAGGGCAGGCACAAAGCCAGGCACAAAGCCACTTGTCCCAAAACTTGAGAGTGCAAAATACTCAGCATGCTGCCTCGACTAGCCCTTTGGAGAGTGCTGTGAGGTCAAGTGAGCCACAGAGTGAGAACTGCTATAGGGAGAGGTACCTGAGCGGGGGAGTCTGTACTTGCAACAGGAATCGTGAAGAGATGCTCTGAGACTCTGTCCTCTCTGGTACCCGGACTGGGCCCCCTACCAAGGAGACAGAAACCATGAATTGAAGCAAGCCCTTGCCCCAGATTCAGCCTCCCCTAGAAGGAAACCCTAGGGCATGGCCTGCCATTAGACCCTCCCTCTCAGCCAGGCAAGGAAAGAAGAAGGGCAGACAAGAGTGACCATATACTGGCCTCTGACCACACCTGGAGCAGCCCCATTGGCCAGAGTCTCAAAGTGCTGTTTTAGAAACTGCTCCTGGTCTGGGGTATGGGGACTGCCCTCCTGCAATCCATAGGAGCCAGTGCCTCCCTCTTCTTCCTCCTCTTCCTCATCACCATCAGCTGGCTCTTCGAGGTCTGAGGAAATGCCATCCACACTCAGGGGCTCCGTGCTCTCAGAGTCTGGATGTGGGGAGGGGAGAGAAGCATCATGCTGCACCCACCCATTGCCAGAAGCTCCACTCTCACCTCAGTCTACTGACCTCCCTCAAAGCTGCAGCCTCACCTTCATTGGGGTGTTCAGGACTGGAAAGCCGGCTGCTACTATAATCCACAGAGCAGGCACTGTCAGGACTGTGCTTCTCGGAGCCCCTGCTGCCTGGATACACTCTTCCCAGGGTCCCTCGGGATGGAGCCTGAACCTGAAACTCACTTCCAGGAAGGCGAGCAGAGGAAAGAAGAGGCAGTTAGCAGGACTGAGCAGCCTCACTAACACCTGGCTTCTTTCTTCTCCCCAACCTGGAAGTGGGACTGGGGATGTGGCAGGGCAAAGTGGTGAGCGAGCCCTGAGGAACCTGAGCCAGTCCTCCCCTAATTAAGGAACACTCAGGGAAGGGAAGTCTGGGAAATACCGCATGGCCCCTGAGGTCTGGTGAGGGAAGGACCCTTGCCTGGTATCCAGGGTGGGGCTGTCACTCGGCTCCGGGTAGACAATACCATCTTCGATGGGTGCAGGCTCCAGATCTTGGGCAAATACCCCTTCCTCTTGGGACAACAATCGAATAATGTGGGGACAGGAACAGGGTTGGGAGGCCTGAGGCCGAGGGGGCTTTTCGTTCTGGGAACACACAAAGAGGCGTTAACTGAGGTTGCTAATGGGAAAAGACGTGGAAGTGGGCAAGGATTTGATGTGCATCAATTCTGGAGGAAGCTGAGGAGAATTCTAGCTAATGTTCTTGAGTTTCTCGTATAACTATAATCTGTCATACACCAGGCTGCCAACCTCTAGCCACCACTTAATATGATGAGCCCTGCAAGAAACCTGGCCCAGGACAAAGGGTACCACCCCAATCACCAGACCATACAACTTAGCCATTATGAACCTTTGCAATCCAGGTTACCCATGTGCCACAGGAGCAGAGCAAGCAGAGCTGGTCCAGTGCTCAGGCCCCAGATGTTGGTATAAGGCTGGCTAAGGCTGCTTGGAGATCTCTAGGCTGCTAGGAGAAAGCCGGCTTACCTGGCTAGTATGTGAGGTTTCAGGGGCCTGCTGACCATGCTTCCCAGGACAAGATGGGGTCATGGCCAGCAAGTCTTGGCTAGTGCCTCGAGGGCTTGGGGCCATTGTCTCTAGCTGCCGCAGGTCCAGCATGGAGCGGACACTCAGCTCCACACCTGGCTGAGCCCAGCGGCCCCTTCTTCTGGGTCCTTGGTTGGCTGCAGGCACTGGGGCCAGGAACTCCACCGTCTCCTGTGCCTGATGTGAGGCAGGGGTGGGGGAGTGGTCACAACCACCATACAGTAGTATCAGCAAACACTAATAGATCACTGTGTGCCATGCACCTTATGTACACGTATTCACTCATTTAATCCCCACAACCCTATGAAGTAGGTTTTATTATCCTCATTTTTATAGCTGGGAAAACTAAAGCACAGTTGGCTTAGGTAATTTATCTAGTCCCACGGACAGTGAGTGGCCTGCTTGGTTGAGGTTACAACTCAAGTGGTCTGCTCCAGAGTTCATGCTCTTAGCTTCACTCTACGCCCTTAGACCTTCCAGTCTCAGCCTTCACCTGGTGTCACAGACATCTCATAGCTGGTAATCTCTAAAACGTCCCTTATTCTGAGGACAGTCCCAGGTCTAGTCACAGCATCAAGGACAAACCAGTAGTCCAACCTTGAGTCCCTGGCTTGGTCAGAAGGCACTAGAGGCCCCACAACACCACCAATCCACGGAACTGCTACTGACAAGGAAGGTGTTGCCATGTGAAGTCTTGACAAGGCACAAGTGAGGGCTGGACTGCTGTGGGACTTGCACAGACAGCCCTTATCCTCCTTCTGGCTGCTCTGAAGTAGCAGCCCAGTTACTGGTCCTCTCATGGCCCTTTCCTTCTAAATAACTGCTCTGGAAGTTCTGACCTCACCCCCAACCTACAGTCTTTAGAACTACAGTTTCTCAAGATTTCCACTCTTTGAAACTTTGATGTTCTTGAACTTCAGGTTTTTAAAAATATTTTATGTATGTGTGTATATATTTACTTACTTGAGAGAGTGTGCACACGTGCATGCATGGGCACAAGGGGGCAGGGCAAAGGAAGAGGGAGAGGGACAAGCAAACTCTCCTCTGATCCAGTGTGGAGCCCTAAGCAGGGCCCAACAAGGGGCCCAAAATGGGGGCCCTTGGGGCTTGATCCCATGACACTGAGATCATCACAAGCTGAAACCAAGAGTCAGACGCTTAACTGAATGAGCCACCCAGGCGCTCCCCTTGATCTATAGCTCTGTTTGGCTCAGGCCCCCCTTGTCTACTCCTTATCTCAACCTGTTCTTCATTCACATTTACTCCCAGGCCCCCCAGGCAGCTGAAAAGATGGAGCACTTCTTCTAGTGGTGACTAGCCTTTGCAGGCCACCCCACCTGGCCCACAAGAAGGAGACTCCCGAGGCTTCATCATCCCTAATCTGGGACCAGCCAAGCTGCTCAAACTCTCCCACAAGGCCCTTCCTTGGACACGAGGGGTACAACATGCCGGCAAGCCCAGAGAGACCTGCTTTTACCCTCCTCCAGCCCTGTGACCTTGGAAGGGCATTTTTAACAATGGTGACTCACCCGACTCATCTCCCAGTGGGACAAGCTTCGGGGCAGGGCTGGGCTGGGCACTGAGGCTAGACAGAGACAGGCAAAGCAGTCAGAGAGAGTGTCTCCTGCCCACACACCCAGAGCCCTGGCACTGCACCAGCTCATACCCCTGGGTGGCCACAGTGATGCTCTGGTTTCCTCGGCTAGCCCTGCTCTCCACCCCTGGCCCCAGAAAGGGCATATGTAGCTACTGTGCCAACTGGTGCCTATCTGGCCCTACTCCAGACATCCACATACCTGGCTCTTTTTTGGTACCCTTGGCAAGGATGGGCAGAGCTGGAAGTTCTTCTTCTTCGGTGCCCTCATCTTCTCCCTCCTTGTCACTGTCTGATGACAAAGCTGGTCCAGGAGATAGCATCGATGGCGCCTCATGCCTGAGTCCAAGACAAGGAAGGCCATGGAGAGAGGAAACTCAATGCAGGAAGAGGAACAACCTTCATGGGTCTTCAGGTAAGAAACAGGTGTTGGGCGATCCAGGAGTCAGGAGGTACAGGTGAATGGCAAGTCCAGAGCGAGAAGGGGAAGCACTGAGGCAGCAAGCAGTCTAGATGGCCACCCACCACTAGCCCATATTCATACTCTGTTCTCACCTGTTGGGTCCTGCAGCTCTTTGGGGAGAAGATGGTCCCTGCTGCTTGCCTCCACGCTGACGCTGGCGCAGTTCAGCCAGACGCTGCCTCATACTGATGGTCATCTCAGAGCTCAGGCGCCACACAAATATACAGCTGGGTAGAGCCACAGAGGCAGGTGAGGGAGAGAGAGGTTAGGCCTCTGGAGTGGAACCCCACTAGTTCCCCTTCTCTATGGGTCAGCAAGAAGACCAGAGCCACCCTCCAGTGCCACATCAGGCCCAACCAAGAAATATCCCTGCTCAGCCCTATTCCCAAGAGACATCACTAATGCAAAGAGAGGGGAGGGGGAAGAGTGTGTGTGTATCTCAGGAAAAATCTGTATGTCAGGGAAGTGGGCTTCTGCTCACCTGTCTCCTGACACAGAGATGAGATGTTTGCAGTCATTACTAAACTTCATGCCAGTGACAATCTCTGTGAGGAACAAAGAATATGGCCTCTGAGCTTCCCTAAAGTCCCAGCCAAGCCCTGTCCCAACAGTGGAAGTGGATGGTTGGTTGGAAGGGAGGGGCAGACAGCTCTGCTAGCTCCCAAGAAAGTAAAAGAAGAAAGAGTAAAGTTCCAGCAGTAGAGTACTGGGGCAACGACACTCACCTGAGTGGCCAAACATGGTGGCCACACACTCGCCTGAAGAGAAGTCGAAAATGGAAAGGTTCTTGTCAGAACAGCTGGTGGCAATGTAGATCCCCGAGGGGTCTGTCTGCACCTAGGGATGGGACACACAGCTGGCAGAGGACAGGGCAGCACCAGTCCCTTTCCACCTAGTATATCTGTCATGCCTTTCTCTGGCCCAGGGCAATTCCTCCTGGGCCCTTACCTTAATCAGAGTGCCATCCTCACCCTGTGACCCTTTAAACAGCTTCTTTTGCTTCCCACTGCTGATGTTAAAGATCCTGTAAAGAAGCATACTCTTGCTCACATGAGGAGGCCATGATCAAGCACTGCTGGGTGGCAGAGACCCCTGCATTCAGTCCCAGCCCTGTTTTCTCTGGGAGCCACTCCCCAACACCAAAGGGGCTACACCACCTCTCAGGTACGGCAAAGTGCCCTGTAGGTTCAAGGGGGCACAAAGACCTGGACAAAAAAGATAGAAGTGGGGAGAGAGCTACCTAGAGCTGACCCCCTCAGGCATGAAGGAATGCAATCAGATGGTTGGAGAAGAGGATGCCCACCGAATATTTCGGTCCTGGCAGCCAATGGCTGTGTACTTCCAGCTGGGCTCCACATCCATATCATAGAGAGTCGTCTTCCGTACCACATGGTGTGTCCGTGTAAACTGTACTCCATCTCCAGACTGCAAGGGTAGAGCGTGTGGGCCCAACAGGCCCAGAGAGCCCTGCTTTCACCCCCCTTCAACTCTTACAACCTCAGCTGGGGAAAAGGTAGAAACCCCCACCTCCCAACCCCTCCCCATTTAGGGAAGCCCCATACCCTCACCTTCTGTGCAGTGCGGAAGTAAATGCTCTTGTCTGCTCCACAGCTGATCATGCGGACTTGCCCATCGCTGGCTATGGAAGAGGGGGTCCTAGCTCTTCCCACTGCTTTCACCAAAAGGGGGCCAGCCCTTCCTCTATTACCCCACTGCTGAGCTTTCTACATGACCCAGACAACTAATTAAATCAGGATGCTTCTCTCCAAACCTAAGCTAGCCATTCTCTATCCTCAGGCAAGCTGTCTGCCTGAGGGTTCCCTAGACAAAGAGTCTACATTCCACTCGCCTTCCTGGCCCCAGGCCTCCTAGCTGCTATCCAACACCCCCCTGTGACCTGCACACCCTCCTCATGGAGGCAGGAGGCTGGGGGCAGTTGGGGTGGGGATGGAGGATGTTAGTAGTAGGTGGCAAGATGTATCTCAATTGCCCTGCCCCCACCTGCAAACTTGACAGCAGTGATGGAGGATGAGTGCTCATCCAACGTCTGCTGCAGGCTATACTCACGGCCAGCATCTAACACATGGATGAGCCTGTCCCGGCTCGCTGATGCCAGCAGCTTCAGACCTGGGGATGAAAGAACTCCATCAGCCTGTGAGTGCCCAGAGCAGGCCTCCATCTGGGCCCAGCAAAAGGCCCACAGGAACTGAGCCCCACAACTCTAAGCCAAGTGAACCATGGAGCAGGAAGGGAAGCTGTCCTCCTCTAAACCCATGAAGACACCCAGTGCTTTAAACGATGTTTAGTCCTACATTCAAGAGCCAGGACAGATGCAAGTGGCACTAGCAGGACTAGAGGAGCCCTGTGCCACTCTGGGCTAGATACCAGGCATCCTTCTTACCTGTGTCTGGCTTAGAGTACTCCAAGCACAGAATTTCTGAGTCATGGGCCTCTACCTTTAGCATCTCACTCAAGGACTGCAGCTCATGCACCCTGCAAAGGTGAGTAGAGGGAAGAGGTCATTGCCAGATTACAGCAGGAAAGACTCACCCTCCATCCTCTGCTCTATCTTCTCCCTCAAACCTGTTTTTAAAATTACATTTTTATTTATTTTTGAACTGTTAGGCATACAGAAGAGTGGCATTGAGTACAGAGATTTTCCATGTTAACAGTTCAAATATCAGAACCAGGAAGTTTCCGTTGGTACAGTGCTATTAATTAAAATTTTATTTTAATTTCACGTTTTTCCACAATCTTTTTTCCTGAATTCAGGATCCTATCAAGAGTCCAAACTGTACTTAGTTATAATTTCTCCTTAGTCTCCTATAGTCGGTGACAGTTCAATCTTTCCTTATCTTTCATGACCTTGATGCTTTTGAGGAGTATTGCTCACTCTCCAATACTCTTTGGAAGAGTACTGATGACTCTGTCCTGAGTCTGCCTGGTGTTTCCCCATGATTAGACTGAGTTTATGCATTTGGGACAAGAAAACCACAGAAATCATATTATGTCCTTCTTAGTGAGTCATATTATGTACAGGCTTTGTGATCCTGATATGAGGATGCTAAGCTTAATCACATGGTTAGGATGGTTTCTGCTGGGTTTCTTCATCATAAAGTTATTATATTTCCCTTGTATATAGACATCTTGTTCCCCAATCATTTTGAGCCAATGTTTCTAAAGCTCTGTCCTTCAGGACCTCATCCCCTCCAGCCTGCGCTGTGGGAGGCAGTCAGGACCACTTCAGGCTTGGCATTACCTAAGCGTGCCTACACGGTCCCCAGAAGCTAGATGCTGTCCGTTGGGGCTGATACACACAGAGCGGATGCCCACACGGGGATCCATCAGGGACGTGTCGGCTTTGTCTCCTCCAGGCAGCTCAGTGTCCAGCAGGGCCTGAGTGTTCCCATCCACATAGATGATCTTAATGAGGTCCTAGTGGAGCAGGCCAGGAAGGGAGGTGGATAAGGCAAGCCTGACCTAGTACAGCTGCAAGGGGGAAGAATGCTGGACAAGATAAACCCCTGGCCCGAGGAGCCCGGCCAAATCCAAGCTGGGCAGATCAAAATCTGGGTACCCAGTTCCTGAGAAGGAGGTATGAAGGCTGAGGGGATATGAGGCCTAAGTATGGAGTTTGTGCCCAAGGCTCACATTGCTGAGGATGTTTCGGTGCAGGGTGGAGCCGTGCACTCCGGAGCTCTCCGTGTTCCACAGGCGGATGGTATTGTCTGAGGAACAGGTGATAAAGGAACTAGGGGGCAGGCAGGCCTGGTTACTGTCCTTCACTTCGGGGTAAACCTGAGGGCCAGAGGGAACAAAGTCAGCTCTCCAGT